>NC_140352.1:20420318-21036274 GCF_963514085.1 Chelon labrosus
AAAAACCAAGAAGAAACCTCCAGGGAAAAAAAAAAAAAAAGACGTCAGTGCAAAAGTGGCAAAACACTACAGTTCTGCAAATGGCCACTTGAGGCTGGCTCCAAAAGCTTGTCAATCTATGATCAATCTCCATAAACCAACTTTACAGCAAGAGTGAACATGTTTATAACTTGATACAAAAAAAACAATAATTGGTGTGGCTGCTTTGAGTGGCAGGTATGTGGTGTCTCAGGTTGTTAGCGGTCACCTGGAAGCCTCAGCTCCACTGTGGCTCCGCCTCTTTGACCATTTTTGAATTAATCAGAAGTTAGGAGGAGTCAAGCAATGCCAAGATGGCGACGGTCGGTGCTACCCACACTGAGCTTCAAAATATTCTTTAAGAATCCTGTGGGTTACATCTATGATTAAAACACTTCCACGTGTTTTTAATAAATGTTGTGTAAAAAATAAACTGAAATTTAATAAAGACAGCCACGAACGGGACTCGAACCCTCAATCAGGCTTGACGGTGCTCTCAGAGTTGTAGTTTCTGTCATGTTTTGGATCTCCTTCATGCACGGACAAATCTCGCAAGAATAATTTTTAAAGTGAGGATTAAAAATATATTTTTGATAATCGGTCCAAGTATTTCATGAACTGATATCAGATGTTTCAAATGACGACCAATTTGAATTGAATAACTCCAGCATTTTCCTTCTAGGGGAAAAAAAAAAACCTGATGAAATGAAATGGTGATGCATGTCTTAAATAGCTAGAGAGAGAAAAAAAACACAGCAGGAGCTGTAGTTCAGCAGTTTGAGGGAGACATTGTGAAAGAGAGTGAATCTTGACAAAAAGAGATAAATAAAAAAAAATAAAAAGGCATACGGCAAGAATGGAACAAACACCAAGCCTCTGACGGGAATTTACCACCACAGTGAGGAAGAGCTGAGCTCAGTCTATTGACAGCTTTCGTCTGCATTTGGCTCTAAAATGATTTTGGCTGATGAATAAATCATACAGTGCTATTTTTTTAAGGGCTATTTTCATTCAAACACACAGACAAAAAAAAAACATGCTCGCTCAGGCAACATTCATTTGGGAACACAATACTTGGCTTGCAGAAGCTGTTTCCACAGAGTTAAAATGAAGATGAGGCCATTTTTTATAAATACAAATAAGCTATTATTAATTTATTAAACTACAGTGTGACAGTGTGAAACCCCTCATTTCATACATGTTTTATCATCTACAAACAAGAAGTAACCACAGGTTATTTTAAACCACAGGAGTGATTTTAAAACTTGTTTTTGATCATTTATTTATTGTATATTTGGCATTTGTGCAAAAAACCACTGTCATCGACTGAAGTGGGTCCCTCCAGTGGTGCGCCAGTGTTTAACCTTTGTGCTCAGTACATTCTGCTACGTGGTGCCTTGATACAGAACATATACTTAAAGTTGTAAAACAGAAATCTCATGCTCACGAGACACGCACATAATCATGATTGTGAAATCAATAACAACTTATGACGCACTGCTCGACTGCATCATTCCACTCCATGGCTCATTTGACAAGAGAGAAACAGCCATGGAGAAAGTGAGAGACTTCTTATGAAAGCTTGTTCCTGTAATTACTGTGGCGACATGCAGCAGCCAACCCCACTGGGATCAGTCAAACAGGACCATTCATAAGGCACACAAGTTATTCACAGTAAAATGAACATCACTTTGAAGCACGCCGAAGGAATCTCTGATATCCTCATGGAATGATAAGCACCCTGTAAAGACACAAATAAATGCGTAGAGGATGAATGCTGCCACCGTATTTATGAGTCATCAGGGCCTCAGGATAATGTCTGACTCCACAGTTGTGTGTGTGTATGTGTGTTCCAGCCGTGACGCCCTTGCCTCTACTTTCACTGTGAAAAAGTCATCACCTCTTGTGTCCCTGCTTCCTTTAGTCATTTCTTCCACAAGCTCTCAGCTTCTCTTTGCCGTGTTATATCCTTCGTCTGTTTGATTATACTCCCCTAACAATCAGGCGTCACCACTTGTTTCGAAACTGCATTTACAGATGGCACAGCAATGTTAAATTAGTGCAACACAGCAGCTTAATTTGACAGACATTTCCAACAGCACCTGCTATGGTAGTAAGACTAGGAGTGAAGATGATAGTTTAGTTATATTTATGTAGACACCAGCTCAGACAGTTAGAGGTGTGGTTTTTAGACCGCTCACATGCAAAAATTGCAGGAATTGTTCGCACCAGTTTGTGGATGCATATTATATGCATTCACAAACTGAAATCTATCGGACTAAAAACATTAGCACATGGCCAGGAATATTTTCGGCAAGTTTATCCAGCTTTATAGCAGAGGATCATTCACCCTATACACATCTATCTGTATATATAGATATAGTGGCTCTACATTTCAGCCCATCTCAAGTTTATAGAGAATTTTTAAGATTGCGCATATGTTTGGTACATTGTGTTTCAGCTCAGCTGATGTGTTTTGGAATGAAGTGCGATTGCTGTCCAGCCCAAGCTGACCAGCCCAAACGAACCGACCTGGCAGGGGAGGAGCTCCAGGTTTAGAAACAATGACTTGTGTGTGAAATCACCCTAAGACGGCTTAATATGATTTTATTGAACCAGGAATGTACAGTATGAGTCCTCAGCTGATGCTGTAAAACCCTCTTTGGGCTTTTGATTTCTTATGTGACCTGTAAACCTATCGGCAATACAGTAACTGTAGATATGACACCCTGGCCAGATCATATCATTTCACGATAAGGTTGTTCCTTTCTCCTCCATTTGCATTACTTATTCAAATATATAAAGAATATGTAAATATGCTCTTTTGACTGTTAAAGAACAAGGACACTGAATAAATGTTCACAATTGTAAGCAGCCAGAGTACAGACTCTTGGAATTATCATTATGTCATTGTTTGTTTATTGAATGTAATACTCTACCATGAT
This sequence comes from Chelon labrosus, assembly GCF_963514085.1. Taxonomy (NCBI): domain Eukaryota; kingdom Metazoa; phylum Chordata; class Actinopteri; order Mugiliformes; family Mugilidae; genus Chelon; species Chelon labrosus. Next base: position 20,423,282 of record NC_140352.1, read on the forward strand.
TCTGTCTGGAAGGTGGAAAAACTAGCACACCCTTTGAAATGTCTAGTTGCAATGCTCTGTATATACAACTTGTAATAATTGGCCAAAACACTTAAGACCATATGCTGTTTGTTTTATGCACTTTTAACAGTGTAGTTAACATAATGTAACTAGATACATTATGTAGTTAAATGAGCATCTCTCTCTGACCCTACAGTAGAATAGAGCTTCTTGTGACTGCATCGGCACAGACACACGAATGACGGTAAAGCAATTGTTGAAATGTAGATGTAATATCTATATCTGAACTGCATCTTCCTCCCATTTCCTTTTGCAACATTTACATTTTGGTTTCAACAAAAAGCTCAGAATATTGCTAGGAATGATCGTCCATGAAAATCCCCTCAGGGAGGAGATGCAGACAGCTTAGTTTTAGAAATGAGAGCTTCTAAAGAAGGTCATTCTCTGAGGCTGGTCAACTGTTCAGCTTTAAATCTTTGGTACTTGTACGCATTTTTAGCTTGTTGTCTTCTCAGTAGAGCCCGACCGATATATCGGCCGGCCGATATTAAAACTATCGGTATCGGCATTTATAATGGCCGATAAATGAATATTTCAAAAATAAAATAAAAACGAAACACCCTTCAACCATGTCATGAGTGTTGGCGTTGTATAGTTTAGTTTGTCCACCAGAGGGCACTCTACACCGTCCCTGTTGGCAACACTCGTGTATAACTCGTGCTGATCCAGTCAGAGTCGGGCAGAGAGAACCAGTTACCCGCGAGTAAGATCATCGGTGAAGTGTGTTCATAGTGAGTTGGTCACGAGACATACATTGCTTGAATAACAATTAAAAGAACATCCCCATCAGTTCTCTTAACTCAAATAAGCATGACAAAATTCTTGACTATCATGTCCAGTTTTGCTGCTGTTAAATAAGCCGAGAGTGAAGCGGAATTAGCTAATTACGTTACGTTGTTACAGTGTAGGTGACTGACTGTCCTTTTAACTTTTGACAATGTGACTGAAGTATTTCTTTAATAGCGTGACAGTTATAGCAATGAGACGTATCATCTCTCTTTGGCCTGTTATACTGAAAATGTATGTTTTACAATTTGCAGTATGACGTTATCCATTGCTAAATTATGGCTCATCATAGACTAGCTAACCAGAAAGCTAGCTAATGCCACTATCAGTGGAAGACCGCTAACGTTAACATTAATGAGCTTGGAAACCACAACGAACTTATTCTGCCTAAATAAAGTACTGTAATGATTACTGTATTTATAACTAGCATATCTCTAGTTAGTCCCTGCATTGTAAAATGTACGTTAGACTTGCGAGGAGTGAACATTTATACATAGAGAAAAAGTATCAAACGTAGCTTGTGCATAAAAGTTAGCTTTTCTTTCACGTGTGTGAAATCCAATGACGCCAAGTGTGCGTTGCAGACTGTCGTTCAGCCGCAGCATTAACGAGTCACATAATGGATTTAGATCGCTAAATAGTAGGTTTTAGAAGGCAGGCAGCAACTGATGATTGAAAATGGTTTGATGTAGCTTGATGGAAAGAATTTAAAAAGTGCAGGTAAAGGGATGCATTATCATATTATTTTAGTTAAAACTCATAAATAACTACAAATAACTAATGTTAGGGAAATCAGTTAATGTTTTGTTGCGCGTTTCTGGAAAAAAAAAAAAAATATCGGCCGATATATCAGTTTTTAAAACCAACAAATATTTGTATCGGTATCGGCCTTCAAAATCCTTTATCGGTTGGGCTCTACTTCTCAGTATTTGTTGGTATTATTTTATGTATTTACAGTAGTCTACTTATATTATCGGCCAGTAGTGTGTTGTGTTACACTGCAATCTCACCAAAGCAAGCCCCAAAGAATTAATGAGCAATAAAATCAACTCAACACTGGATTAAAATTTATATTTCAAAGAGAGAGGGTGCTTTATTGGGACTTTAATAAATTTGGTATAGTCCCACAAAGATACAAGGTAAGAAGGAACACACACACTACAGTGTAATGTCCTTGGAGAGAAAATACTACACTAAATATTTACACTACATACTTTTTTCCTTTTTTCCAAACCTGTCAATCAATCCTTTCCTACTTCACTTATAACGACACTCTAGTCCAGGAGTGTTAAACTCATTTTAGTTCAGGGGCCACATACAGCCCAATTTGATCTCAAGTGGGCCGGACCAGAAACATTATAGTATAACCTATAAATTACAACAACTTCAGATGTTTCCCTTTTTCTTTATAGTGCAATTTTATTGCTCTCTGACGTTTACTTCTGGATGTTCTTTTCTGTTTGCTACTCTTTTGTAGCACTGTGTTGTCTTATTTCACAGGAGAGTGGGTCTGATTAATTACTCTTTGCATGGGAGGTGAACGGATGACAGGTCTACTAAAGTATTACATTTGGGATGTGTACCGGAAGTTAGAATGTACGACTCTTTCTAGGGTAATCAAACAGATTGACACCTGTCTGTAATATTTACAACACAGGAATATGGTGCATTCAGGAACCGCGTTGAACATAGGACATTCCATATACTTAATGAACCTTCCCAAATACCAGTAATCTTCTGAGTTTCAACATTTTGCACTTTTGCAAATTCCTGCCAGATTACATCCTCTGGCGGGCTGATTTTGCCACGTATGTTTGACACCCCTGCTCTAGTCAGACATACTGTAATTTTTCTAGTCCTGAGGGCTGGTCTGAATAAAAGATGAAGCCATGTAAGTACTGGCTGCTGACTTTGAACTTCTTTTTCCTTGACCTGTAAAAGCTATGGATAAAACATCACTTCCAGGATGCTAGTTAAAACTGTTTCTTGATGTTTAAACTATATAATTAAAAGCTGTTCACCAAAATGACAAGGTAAGAGGGACTGTGAGGTAAAGTTATGGAAAGAGATGAAAAGAATGTATTTTGTTCCAACCTTTCCACCCCTCCTCTTGAAGGTTCCTGTTCTCAGTAGTGATTTCCCCACTTAATCCGCAGTGATTAGAGAGAGCTAATCAATTCTTCCTGGGGGGATTCAGTGAGGTGTTAAAGTGTAGCTTACACACTCACACATAGTCTTTACAGCAGCATGATGGTGTAGTAAGTAGAAGAGACTTTACAGGTTCAAGCCACTGTGTCGGCAGGCATCCCATTTCTCTGTCTGAACATCCACTGGACATTCTGAATCTGAGAACCGCATGCAAAAACTGCATCGCATCATTTAAAAAAAAAATGTGTTTTGACCATTGTTACTTCTCTTGAATGTTTGAACTTGAAAGGATCTTTATCCGTAAGAGCCTAATCATCAAAAGTGTGGGAAGTCTTTCAAAAGAGACCTAATAGGATAGACTCTTTGTAAAAAAGGAAACGGCCAACCACAGCAACACAACCGCCATGATGTTATCTCAACAGAGAACACTGTGAGACTTTCTCACCTCAAAATAATAAGACAGCAGCACAACTATCTGGACTATTAGTTTTGTCTTATTCTTGAAGAAAGAAACAATATGTTACAGTAAAAGGTAAATATCCTATGTTATAATACATTAGTGGCACACGGGCAAGCTTAGCAGCTAGCTTTGACAGAGAAAACCTAAATCAAATTTGTTCAAATATTTTCATTTGATCCATTTTGATGATGGAGACACATAGGTGGTTGCGACAGGCAGCTAACAAGCAAGGAAAATCATAAGAGAGCAGTTAAACGGTGGAGTTTTTGCACATCTGAATTGCATTCATGCCTGTTCTTCCACTCTGCTTCTACAGTGTTCAGGCTAAGAGTTGCTCTGTGTGTTGATGCTCTTTAGGCCAACAACTGATTGATCAGGAATCAATAAAGGAGTTGATAAAGGATCAGAGCAAAAAGGAGAATTAGTAGAAATAAACTGGCATCAATAAAGTCTTTTAAGTTTGACACTAGAAGTCTGTTCCAAAATTCATCTGCTGAAAGTGGAAAGTGTCTCCGTTTTCACATATAACCTGAGTTTAAGAAGAATCACGAACCATATGTAGTAAAGAAGACATGCCACAACAACACAAACATAATCAGGATATGTTGAGATATCACATTCTTATTACTGTAATTTATTCCAACATACTGTGCGATACGCCTTTCATAATACTCAAGTGACTCACGCAGCGACCAAGTATGTTTACTGCGGTCTTTGTTTTTATCACATTTTCTATCAATTCAGGTGTCCTCATACGCGCACAATCTGTTTTGATGGATGCCGACCGCTGCTTCCGTTTGTGATCACGTCCGATGTCCAGCTGACTGCCCTCCATAATTCATTATGCGGAAGTTCGTCTGGATTTGAGCGTCATTCGTCACTGCCGTCATTGTGTGAAGAGTGCTTAGGCTGCTGCTGCTGTATCTATTTGTGTGCTTGTGTGGAAGTGGGATGTTTAATGTGAGTGCTCTTCCAGTGCTTTTCACAGCATCACAACACAATCTTGTGTGAGTGAACCATGTGTATTGTTTCTAACAAAGCTGGCATTGGTCAAACACAAATATACACAAGATGCAACAGGAAAGACGGCAGAAAAACACACTGACAATAAAAGGGATCGAGGCTGCGTTAGTGTGTAAGCATGTCCATATGCGAGTGTTTGAAAAGGGCTTTAACAGTGTGCTGAGATCATGTCTATCTGAAGACACAGATATGAGACCTTCCAACTATGTTGTTCGCACAGCCTTGGAGAATCAGACGCTGTCACTCAGGCAGAGGAAAGCAGGAGTGCACAAACACACCAGTCAGTCCCAGTGAGGCAGCGATAATCTGTCTTCCCAACTCAAACGCATGCAGCAGACTTCCACTCAGCATGAAAGCATAGTGATGAGCACACCATAAACAGGCACCTCAAGGACTCAGTTGTGATCAGACAAATAAACATGCCAGCTACAGCAAAAAACAAGCCAACTGATCTGACGTCAATGCCATTAGTACTATCAAATCCTGAACCTGTAGCCTGACAAGAATGCTTAAAATACTGCCTTCGACAACAACCACTTTATCAATGACGTGTCTTCATTTTGCACTCAGTCTGTGTGCTTTGCAATGCCAGAGGAGGGGTGGTTTGTGTAGTGTTTCTGCAGTGTGTAAATAACAAGGATGCACTGAGAGCCGGAGCGCCCATGAATCATCTTTAAAGAACAATCCACGTAAATTGCTGTAGCGTAAAGGCCACAAGTATCAGTGCCAGCTTGTTTGTGCACCTCAGCTTTTTCTCTGTCTGACAGCTCGGCCCCAAATGAACCAATTAGGGCCATTATAGCTCCACTCTAACTGCGACAAGTAGTATTTACTTACCTCATCAGATTGAGGATTTAAAAATAAACCTTTTGAGTCTACTAATCTAGTTTTACACGTCTTATCTGTTTACTTACACAAATAAAAAGCCATACAAAGCATACAAAAGCCTAGAAATGTTAGTGACAAGCATTGTGGGACATTCGTCTGATTCGCATCCTGCAGAAATGCACATTCTGCTGCCAGCCTAAACAAAGATGCAGATGTGAGCGAAGCCAAAGAGGGAAATTAATGAGCTATTAAGAGATTCAAAACACTGCAATTTGATTCTTTGCCATCCAAAACAGAAGCCACATTTAAATCTTGGATTACGTTCTTAAAACTAATTCATTCCTTTTTCTAGACAATACTTGTGTCTATTTATTTAAAATAGAGCGCAGTGCCGTGCAAAGTTTGCAAAAAACTATTAAGACTAAAAGCAGAAGTGCAAGACCTGAAAAAAACACATGCAGGGGAATAGGGGAAATATGGACATTCTGACACGAGCTCCAGATCCAGCTCCAAAACCACAACTAAAAAGCTAGTCTCATTTTCCAGTGCCTTCCTAAATCACAAGACTGGTGGAAGGAAATTACCGAAACTTCAGCATTCCATACCCATATCTGTAAGACGTCTTATTTACACATTTGTAAAGTCTAGGTTTGTAAAGCTTCTGAAAACAATCGAAGCAAAGTATGAGCTGTTGAGCAGAGGTAGCACTGCCCCATTCTCCACTCACTGTGAACCAGCAGCTCCTTATTTTATATAAAAAATAATAATTTTTTATAATGCACATTGACATCCGTGTAAGTATTGATTTTTTTGTTACGATTCTTGTTACATATGCGTATCTTGTTTTTTCTTGATTTCACATAGACAGAAAACAAAATCAATTCAAATCATGAATCGTCCACAAGAGGAATCCAGATTTTATTTTTTGGCTTTATAATCCAGCCCTACCTCAATCAAACAAAGGCTCCATCGGTCACATTAAATTCAGCACAGTTTAAGATCCTGACAAGATAATGATGATGACAGTCTGACAGGAACCAACTACCACAGCAGCTTGAAAGCTTAATTATGTATTAAAACAGAACATCTAACCCACGCAACAGTGCATCTGGATGCAAATGCCACTGAACATGAATCTTTAGGAGAATTTTAGAGGCCCGCTGGGTTTACATGTCCAACCACGACCGTCTGTGTCGTGGGAAAATAAACAGTACGATCTAATATTGAACCACACTTCCAATCTCAGAAGTTCTCTGCTTTTTGGTAGAACAAACATCCAGATCAGTAAAAGAGCCTCTTAGGAATTCAAATCTAAAACAGAGACAGAGGAAATGTTATGAGGCATTAAACTGAAACAGCCATTATCGCCCACAAACACATATCTTCAAAATATGAAATACTGTATTTGCGTTACTTTATGAACTGAGAACATCAATCAACATTCGCCCTTAAAATTTTACAGTAAGTGTGGAAAACGGTACTGCTATAATAGTCAACATAAAACTCCTAAAATCCTTCACTCAGCTCTTTGTGCTAAATACAAATGGTTGTGTCTCCCTCTGTTGGCCGAGTACCAGAGTCCAATTTATCGCGGACCCAAAGTGTTCTCATCATTATGTACGGCATCATGTTATCAAGGCAGAGTCAACAGAACAGTAATTGGAATGTGTCAAACAATTACTGATTCAATGCTTGGGCTTTATCTGAAAAAGACAAACTCTATTACAATTATGATGATTATTATAAATAATGGTGTGAGTGTGTGTGTGTGTGTGTCTGTGTGTGTGTGTCCGCGCGCTCTTGCACTGTGTGCGCGCACGTGTGTGTGTATGTGTGTGTGCCTAGATGCAATACACACACACGCGCACACACACACTCCATGCAAACCAGCAGAAAATGTACACTCACTTGCCAGTTCGTTATGTACAGTAGTGAAAACAAATGCATTGTAATTTCTAGTGTACCTAATGTATTGGCTAGTGTGTGTATATGCACGTGCACACCACAAGTACAGTGTGTGAGCACAAGCATGGAGGTGCACTTAAAGCCACTTTCCCTGTTGCAGTGACTCACCAGTGAGTCACAGGTCAGACAGGAGAGTGGATAGTTGCGCAAGCCAAGAACCCCTCTCTGCCATTCTACAGTTTGGCACGGTGCAGCAGTAGGTCACTGACGTAACCTACTCATTAAGAGAAAGCGAGTCACGCTGGCGTAAGAGTCAGAGGTGTCGCAAAAGCAGGAGGGTGATTCAACAATCACTGACGTGTCACAGTCAATATGAGACGGGAGGCGGGCCGGCACTGATATACTGTAAATGAATGGTTTCACTTGACAGGCTGGGGTGTAGTGAGTAGGAGGGAACGCGTGTAGGCACGCATCCCTTTCTAAGCACAGTCACAGGTATGAATTATACATGCTGCATCGACGCTGGTGAGATACGTAAAATGAAATGCCAAGGAGTATGTGATTCACACACACACACACACATACCTGAATGCTCAGTCACAAGCACACACGAAGGAATCCAGGACTTACTGTACGAGTACACAGGCCAGAAACACAATGACAAGCTCATTTCAGCTGCAGAATGTGCTGAGAAGAAGGGGAGAGGACATGCAAGGGAGCCAAAAAGATATGACTCTCCTTATCACACTCTGCCCAGCTACAGCAGCTCTGGCACAGAGGGGAAGGGATACATTTCCAAAGGAAGCTAGCATGCAGGGAAAGACGCCAAGAAGAAGGAGTAACAATGCATAATGAAAGATATAGATAGATAGATAGATAGATAGATAGATAGATAGATAGATATTATATAAGTTAATTCACATAGATGACTGGTACATAGGTCCATCCCCCCCATCCCCCACTGCCTTCATACAGACTGTCCTGTTACTGCTCCCTGCATTACCAGACCTTTTTCAGGTTTTCTGCTGACTCGCTGCTTTGCAGAGGAGACACTAGGGTGGAAATGTTTATGCTTTGTGTGCTACACAGTTTAAATATAATCGTGTGCCTCAATGGGATTCTGGTGGCAACAGCTCCCAGGCGTATTCATGATTATATATGAGAGTTTCGTTGTACTCTTTGTTGTCCTTGTTGCCACGGGCCTGTATGATTGTGCTTCCGCCCCTCACTTCTCTGAAACTCTTCATCTAATCAAAGTGCAACTGCTTTTCATGCTGAATGATGACTCTTGTTTTACTAAAAATAGAAAATTACAAGGTTTCAAAATGTGCAGACATGCTGGGCTGTAAACCCTCAAGCAGCTCATCAACCTGTCCCAGTAAAACACCCAAAAGTGGAAGAAACCCAAACCATCCGTTTAGATGTCATCAAAATGGAAGCTGTGGACTAGTGGTTAACACACGGTGTGGTAAAAGATGTTTACAGGAGTGTTACAGCTGTTTACAAGGGGAAGAGTAATGGGCTAGTGGTTATGTTGGACTGTTTTTGGGACTATGGATTAACAGGTTGCCATCCCTCTATGCCCATGGCTGAGGTACCTTGAGCAAACACCTAAGACCTTCTAATCCGCTCCCTGGGCGTCTTACATGGCTGCCCACTGCTCCGAGTGTGCTCACTTGGATGGGTTAAATGTGGTGAACAAATTCCTTGCAGGTGTACATATTGCTAGAACAAGTACGTAGAATGAAAAACAGCGTTTCTGCAAATCATATTTTACAGAATCAAAAGACTCTGAAGATGAAGTCATTTCTTTAGTATATATAGCTAACATACTTATCTAATCCCAATGCTATGCAGCTGAAGTTTGGGCAACAACAGTTCCAGGAAGCCCCAAAATAGAGACAGGATGTTCATTTAGTAAACACAATAAAACATGTTAACAAACCACATAAACCCACCAACTGATGAATAAAGACATGATCTCTCTTACTCTATGAGTTGCTCCATTCCAGCACCCTGGGGCTCCAGCGGCTCCCCAGGTTTGGGTTTGTTGTCCTCCCCTTACACCGTGCCTCCCTTTTTCTTTTTTACCTGGGAACATATACACACATGCGTTATCTTGACAGTGTTTAGCATACACTGAAAACTACATAAAGAAAGAAATTATGAATAAGCACATGCTGGGTGATACTATCTTTCCTTCATTCATCAAAATCCTCATTCATTATAAACCGGGGTTTCATTGATGTTTCTGGAAAAAGATGAGGCATGTAATCTTCCAGACGTAGACCATCTTCTGTCTGTCCTCTGGATCTAATGCATTCTCTGTCTCTTTAAGGGCCTCTGAAATCCTCTCAGATCTTGAGGTGTTGAGTTTCAAAGTGGTTCTCACACTGTGTGATTTATGATGGAAACAGAGCCCGGCACAGACTTTTCGGTATGTACGCCATACGTCTTCTTTTGAGGAAGCGTTGGCAGCAAATAATTGCATAACTGTATCTGATTTTTACATTTAGTAATGTCTGTGACACCGACTGATAATCACTTTTATTTTTGACAAAACTATCACTTATTTTCTCTAATAATCACTTTATTCTTGTATATCTATAGCTGTTAAATGTTGTTATTCCCCACACCACAAGTGGACAACTTTACAGATCTTATTTTTTCTAATCAACAGTCCACAACGCAGAGCTATTCAGTTCAAGTGTGATGCATGGCAAAAAAAGGACTACCCCTTCTCTTTTGAAATCTTAAATTGTTATTATTTAATTAAAATGGATTGATTAGAATAATTGAAATAGTTAATTTTCTGTAAATCAACTGATGAATTAATCAAGCAATTGCGGCAGGTCAAAAGAGATTGTGTTATTTTTTTCTTATTCTTCACACAAATACACAGCTTACGTCTATCCAATACAATGTGCGTGCTCTCAACACATTCAGTACACTGACCTATTTCTCGCTCAAGGAAGCGCACCATGAATCTAATTAATATTACTCATGTTAATGAGAGGTAATTATGCAGAGCAGCAGCACCTGGATAAACTGCGTATGGGTGGTAACACCTCTCTAGCCCCGAGCCTGCATGTTAATTAAGCAGAACATCTGGCGATAGGGAAAACACAGTGTCGAGTTGATCCGACGGGACTCTCCCTTGATCCAAAGTGCTGAATATTTTGGAAGGTGAACTGCACTTAAATTTAGGATGCGCGTACCTCCCTGTGCCAAGATGTTGATGAGCAGCCAAGCTCTGCGTTCACTGATCTGATTGAAATATCCTGGCCAAGCAAATGCAGCGGATGTCTACAGTGATGGGTGCACTATGCGCTAAGGTCAAGGAATGCAAACTAAGTGCTCCTATATTTACATGCTCCTACATTTAGACTTCCTTACCTTTCTACTTTTGAACTTTTACCCCATAAAGTAAAAAAAAAAATGTATTCATGCTAATTCAACTTAGTTAGAAGCAAGCGTGGCTTTTGTGGCCAACACAGAATTTACCAACTGAGCTAAACTTGGACTGTAATGCCCTGAAAACTACTTCTAAAGCTATAATACATAAAAACAAATAAACTGAGACATCCACTGAGGATAAATGTCCTTTGACAGAGCTTAATCCTTCTCTGGGAAAGCAGTTGATACAGTCTTGTGTCCCAGAATGACAAAGTTAGGCAACAGACTAACAACCAGACAATGGGATTTATACCAGCTGCTTGTCGCTAAAAAGACAATAATACATCAAACAGCAGGAACAAAAGGGAACTGCACAAAAGAGGAAAGTACTCATTGGGTATTCTCTGATTCTATTCAGATCTCCATTTATTTCAGTGCCACAGAGGCAAACTTTTTCTGCTATGAACACCTGGCATTTCTGTTCCTCTCAAGCCAATAAGATTATCCAACTATCATTTAAAACCGACAAGAAGCAACAATTCCTCTCATTACTCATGTGTCATTTCTCTTTTATACATCTGAACTGTATCTGCCTTCTTTTTCCTCACGAGTCATCCACCTTCATAGCTTTCCTTCCACCTAGTCATGCATACTAATCGGTGCAGTAACTTGGAGCAGCGGCCAGCCACTGCCTGCCTGTCCCATCAAACATGCATAAGAAACAGATGTATCTTTGATGTAGGCTTGTTCATGTTGCCCCGTGTGCATGAGTGAGTGTGTGTATGTTTATGTGCCTTTGTTGGTGTGCTCCCGGGCCCTGCGGGCGCAAGCCAGGCCGTGGAGCATACAGACATGCCCCGACACACAAGAAGAGAGGGAGGGCTGCCATAGATCCTAGGCAGGACGGCCATACAGTATCTTTAAATGCAGAATTCAAATAACTGGAAGCTATTTATTAAGAGTGATGTACATATATATTGCTATTAAAATTACTTTATTGTGTATCTATGCACTGATAGAAAAGATTACTTTAGGATAATAACATGGTCTTACTTACATTTTAACTGGAAAATTTCTGTACTACCACTGTAATGAACTTTAAATTAATATTTTGTAACCTATTTTCTTCATCTACCTAGTTTGCAGCAATCCTGAGAAACCAATTTTATATTATTAACTATAGCACAGAATGTGTGTTTGCCATTTACATTGATTCCTGTTTAGCATCACGTATTATCTTTATAGGGAAAAAAGAGAGCTTAAATAAAAGAGCTGATAATCCTATTCTATTATTTAATATTAATAATCATTAAAGTGCATTTAATGAGGTATCTTTGGAATATGAATGGATGTATATACTGTATGAAACTGAAATTTTCCAAATTGAACATGGGGCAGTATAGGAAAGAAATTTGTAGGAGAGAAAATGAAATGACCAAGCCAATAATGCAGTTAAAGACACAAATTTACAATGAAAACAAACAGTAATCGTTTCAGTGTGTTTGGGTTATGGTTTGGAAGCCAAACAAGTAAACAAAGACAGCTGAAGAGGGCTTTTGAAAATATTTTTTTGTTTTTAACAATTTCTAACTTTTAAGAGACCAAACAATTACTCTAAATACTTTAATGGTGAGAAATCTGCCACTGGAACATAATTTTATTTATAATATAGCATGATCTCCCTATGTTTTTTCCATCCAATTACAAACTCTTCATTTGTCCGTGGAGGAGCATTAAAAAAGAATCAACCTCAACAACATGCCAGTACACACAAGACCAATGGCAGAGGCCAGTCTACAAATGGCCAACAACGTCCACAAGGCCGCAGGCAACAAGGCAAATGAAGCAAGGGCATGGATTTATCAGTTATTATCAGTCTGTATTTAAATTTCAGCAGGTTTAAATGTACACTCACTTGTCCAAACAACACTAGTGGAAACAAATGCATTCTATTATTGCAGTCTTCCACTTCGTAACTGTTGTAATATTCATTTTGTGTTGAAACTGTGTACGAAAGATGATAATCCAACTGGACGATCATTTTGGAGGATGTAGTTTGTGTTTCTGTTATTTAACCTAGCCCACTAACTAAAATGACATTGTCAAAATAATAGAAACACAACGGTACAACACAATACAACTTGTACTCGTTCAGTACAACAAACCGCAGCCTTCATGAATATGCTATTTAGTGCAGGACTGTTATATCTACATGTTTTCACTAGCGTACTTAATGTGAGTGCAGAAAGAACTGTGACACACATTTCCAAAACTTATCTGTGGTTTGGATTGTGTGAGCGACAGCAGCGGAAGCTTGCGTTTGAATATCTTGCTGGCGTTGCACTTAATGAAAAGTATGGCACTGGTCCATATTGCTGTCATCTTTTGGCACCTGGAGTTGTGAAAACTTCCTTTGCACAAGACCATAAACAAGTATAATCGTGAGTCATCGGAGGGGAGAGCTTATCCTGAGTGTCATTAGCTTCAGTTTACGCCAGCAGCTCCGGATTTCAGTCAGTCCGGGTGTGTCTACTGTACGTCTGTGGCCGCGCACATCAATAGCCGGCCGCACACAAATAAAGACTGTCCTCACATGAGGCCATGACCCTGCGAAGTGACCCCCAAGCGCAGACTCCGTTAAACATTCAGTGACACATATTTATTTTTGCTGTCCCTCGTGCAACTGTTTCCTCCACTCATTCACACATACACACACAAACACACACACATCTTTTTCCTTTTCCCCTAAGACAATTGCTCACTCTCTATTGTGGAAGCCGGTCATTTCCACATGTGTGCTGGCCATAAAACAGCCCGCTAAAAGCATCCCTTTCCTGAGTAGCAGGGTCACAATTTGTCTCATATAAACACAGGACACACCTTAGCCCAACAGTTTTCACATATCCTTATGACCCCCCTTACCTCTCAAAGTGCTCTTCTCTCCACTGACACGGGACACCAGTGAAGAAAAATGTTGGTAAAGCAGCTCTGACGTTTTCAGACTCCAAAAATACTCCTTAGTGGCTTAGTTTAATGAGTTCTGTGAACTTTAAGACTAGTTTTTGTTCTGAGAAAAAGTCCCAAAGCAAAGCCTAACACTGACGCTGGTGCCTTTTGTGTCTCTCAACGTGCCTCGCGCTGGGTTTCCCTAGCATTGTCATGACAACAGTGTGTACGCACCGACACTGGCCTTTGAAAACAATACACCCACGAAAAAAGTTCACCGGAGTAAGGCTAGTTAGCAACTTCCACTCGTTACTTTAAAGTTAGCCCAGAAAACACGGCGAAATAACACATAAATACACAGAGAGGTGACTGCTAGCAAAGAACAAGTGCACTAGACAAAAAGAAGAAGTGCACAAAGATGCATACCTTCTTGGCGAAGAAGTCCCTCAGACGTGTATTCCCGGGTCGTTAGCTAGCGTCAACTAGCTACTCCGCTTTTTCGCTCTGATCAAAGTGTACAGTATAAGTTTGTCGCCAGCATTTTACACGTATCCCGCGGGCACTGCGAGACGCACAGCGACATGTGAGAGACACCGTCCAACTTTCTCCGCCCAGACTCATTCTCCAACTCCTCTGCCCGCTTCTATCAAAGGATGCTTTGCTCCGCCTTGCTCGGAGATAAATCACCGCGATCCGTGGCGAGATCTGTGCCTTCACTTCACCCTGCGATTTTCAAGCACTGTTTATTTTGTTTATGTATCCCCTCAGAGTTTGGTTATTATTTCATTTTCTAAGTCAAACCCAAGCCCAGTCACTCACTCGTGATGATTGATTTCGGACATGGCAATCATCCTAATACGACTTTAATGGGTTTTAAAACTTGGTTCTGCTATTTCTTTACCCAACCTGCTGATATAGGCCTAAGCCTTTGAACTTCCTCGGTTCAAACAACCTGGGTGACACCGGTGTTAACAGAGGTAATCCAGACTCATTGAACGTTTCACGTGCTTACTCTTTATCCTGAGGAAATTTAAATTTCACTTCTATTTTAAAGGGACAGCAGATAACCCAGCTTGCTAAACAAAAAACAACACAAATAAATTCTTAAGATGCTACTCTGAATTATGTTGATACCTTTATTTAATGCAAAATCATTAGTGTCAGAAAATGTAAAGTTGTAAAGTGAGGAAAGTTTTCACTCACAATATTTTAAGAATAAACCCTTTGTCTTGGTGTTATGTACATGTACTGTATGTATGCAGATTACTAGTAATTACATGATCTTATTTTATCTTGATACAGAAATATAAAGCACATAGTTTAAATCTGTATTATGTCCAACAAACTGCAATAAATTCACTTACTGGTGCAAAAGAGAAGCTCTTACAGTCATATTACAACATTTCATTCATTCATTCATTCATTCATTTTCATCGGGCGATAGGCAGGGTACATAAAATACAGTGAGACCTAAAACGAAGTAATTTGCGGCCTGCAACTACATTGTTATAAAATATGTTCTATCACAAGTGTCTGTAATTAGAAGTGCTATGAGTTTTATTTCTTCCATTGTCTGATAGATTTGAAAGTGAACAGACAGAAGTTAAGATAATCACAATGAGGATTGAGGATGATTCCTTACACACCATGGTAGTCTCTGTCAGTGTTGTATTTATCATACTATTGACTTATTATTACTGATGCATTAACATGCAATCAGCATTTAAATACTGCAGCTTGCTGGGGTAGAAGTGATTTTACTTATTTTATATCCAGCCAGGTGGCTTAATTTACTGTATATATTTTTGTTTCATTTTGTGTCATTTGTTATATTGTTGTTGTTTTTTTAATTCCATCATTTTCTGGACGCGCAATATTTTCTTTTGAGATACAGTGGCATTGCGGTAAAATATAGCATAAACTTGAAATAATCAAGTATATCACAGGCATCTTAGAATTGTATTAATTACTGTAAGTAGAAACACAGATTCTGAACACATCACAATTGCGAACAAAATCTTAATACAGAAACTCACATTTGAAACATAATGACAGTACAGACATATATGAAAAGATCCTGACATTAAAAGACGTTGTAGTATTTACATTAGAAGCATTTTGTAGGGTAATTTGTTTAGCATACAAATGTTTTGTGTCAAACTACAGAAGTGACAGACACAATAGATAATAAATTAAAACATCCATACTGTAAGCTCTAAAGACAACTCTCATTAGTTTAACTTGTTGACATTTGACATGAAATGAAATGTTAAATTGCAATCAGACTGAACCAACCCACGCACTGCTTATCAGTCAGTCCAGATTAGGTTCGTATTCAGTGCCACTAGATGACACTAGAGTGCCACTCTCTGACACTGACTGTGGATAGAATGGGAAACTATTCTGAAAATGGAAACTTAAAATTTAAATGCAGAAATAACAATATATTTTTTTTATAATTTAAGAAAAGATAAAGACAGTGGCCCTGTTCAATATAAATGTATTTTAGTACGGCGTTAGTTTAAGATATTTATGTTTTTTCAAAGGTGACGACTATCACACCCGGATATCCTGGTTGAAATGGTCAAAGTGAAGATGGGAAATGGAGTTTTCCATTCTGGCATTCCCGAACGGGTTTTACGCAAATTTACGTGCGGTCGCGCGGAACAGATAACCCCCGGCACGCATTTGACGTACAGTACGTGCGCGCTGTGTTTGCTCCTTGGAGATTCCCCTTCCTTCCTGGACTGTTTGAGGTAAAACCTACGCGGTCGTATCGGCATCGTTAATACCAGACCGAGTGACAACAAACCGTACATATACGCGTTTGACACAAACGTGTCAAGTATGAGGCGGCAGCGGAGAGCGCGAAGCTAACGACGGGGAAAAGGGTGACCAAAGTACAACCCGGGGGACAACTTACCGTTTCCATGGCTGTGAAAAGTTAACACAGACACGTCGCAAAAACAGGAACAATTCCCCATCTCCCGACTAAAGGTAAGGACGACCAGTCTGTGAGTGGACTTCCCGAAGTACGAGGGTGTCGAGCAGCGCCCATTATGTCCCCGAAGTGTCTGAATGAGAGCGTCTTTGTTTACAAGGTTCCCGGCGTCCTCGTCTCAATGGGATTGTTCAGAGTTTTCCTGTAGCAAACGGCTGTGTTAGTGACAGAGCTTACAGTTTGTCCACAAATAGATCGATTATGTGACAGCACTTTGTTTATATTTAACAGCGACTTCACACAACGACTGCTGAGTTCATTTTATTCACGCTTCCTCTGTGCACGGACCAGATAACACAACAACAACAATAACAATATGGGGACTCTTGTTAAACCTGTCCTCTTGGTGGAGATTGTAGGGTCATAGGTCGAGGTTTGGGGGGGGGTAAACCTACATGCACAGGCACTTACTCACGGACACTTCAGCTAGGTGGACCATAAGATGTGCCCCAAGGCCTCAACTTAGCTTTTCCAGTTGCAGGTTTGGCTCCACCATTAAAATAGATGGTGATATAAAAGATTAAATCTCCTCTAATTTGTGTGATTTGGATTAGAGTGAACTTGGAGAGGGCGATCAAATCATTTGTGTATATGCCTTGACCATGTGGGCAGGAGGGGAGAGAGGGAAAAAAAGCAGGACATGTTGGGTTGTGTAGAAATGACAACTTACAATGTACCGTGAAATCAGCTCACATCCTCCCTTTCCCTTCTTCCCCCCAGTGTGTCCCTTGAGAACAGAAATGAAATCCAATCTCTCTCTCTCTCTTTCTTTCTGGCACGGACTGTGTCAGCTGCTGTATCTCAGGGTGCTGACTTGCAGAGGGACAGGTGGTTCTTGGACAGGTGCACCCTTAACAAAGGGTTGCGGTCCCTTGACTCTCTCTTTTTTTTTTTTTTTTTTTTGCTATCAATCTGTGCAAGTACTTTAGCAATTCTGCATCATCGTAAATTGTGCTATCTGAGTTAATCATACACGTTTAGGCTGAACCGAAACCTCCCCGGTGTTACTGTGCAACCTGCATTTGACTTGGAAATTAAATGGAATTGTGTCATGGATACAAGGAAGTTGACTGTGTCTAGTGTCTTTTATGACTCAGTTCCAGCAGTGCTTTCTTGGGTGGACTTTAAGGCCGCGTCCGAAACCATGTCACGTATAGTTCTCGAGTTTACCAGACAAACCGGTTTCAGTCTGTCAACACACTCAACATATGACTCGTGCTTGGAGTTCTCCACGAACATAACGCCTCGCAGTCCGTCGAGATGTCGAGTCGAAGCGGAATATAGCTCCTGGCTGATGGTTAAACTGCTGACTTTAAAGGCTACAAAGGATCCATAGAAGAAGAAAAAAAAACACACGGTATGAGATGTTTTCATTGTTCTGGTTGTGTAATGCACTTTTTCTGCTGGTGAATTCAGAGATAGAAGAAGAGATCAGGAATGAGGTCAGCTAAGTTCTATGAAGTGGAAGAGAGGAGAAGGAAAGTTTGAAGGCTTATCTCGGTAATGTGCGGGGACAGTTGAGCAATGATGAGTGTTGCAGTCACCGCTGTCTTCTTCTTAACCCTTCACTACCTCCTCCTCCTCTGGCAAAGACATACGAGGACATTGTTAGACTACCAACAGGAAAAATAATGCTGCTAGACAGTTGTGCGTTGCCTTTATTGCCTGAGACGTGCTTTCCTGATAATGAATATGCCTCATCCTGCCCGGGCTGTTTCAGACCTCCATCATTAGCCACTACCCTGGGATCCCATTCACATTAATGAGTGAGACCTCTATAGCTCGGACTCTATTGAGGGTTTATTTAAATCTCTTGAACGCAGCCTTCCAGCTTTCCTCTGCTCTGCCAGGCCAGTGCGCCTGCGCTCTGCTGACACTCCAGTAATCCGCTGGAGGAGATTGCATCCCCGTCCACTGCGCTCAAGCTATCAGTGAGGGAGAATTGAAAGATGGGGGGGGGGACAAAATATTTATTTATATGCGACGAGATCACATGACGGCACCGTAGCAGACCGGGCATTCTGAGATGGAGCGGGTTCGCAGTGCGAGCAAACTCACATCCGAGGCGACAGCGGGACCGGAGCGAGGATGTCTCCTGATCTGAGACGACAAGGTTCCGCGTCTACATCCCGAACGCTGGGGATATGAGATGAACGCAGGCAGGAATGGACCCGACGGAGGATGGTGAAATTGCGCTTCTTGGGGTGAAAGCTCCTCGGCTGTATTTCTAAATCGCCTCTCAACACAACACTCTCCCTGGCCTGTGTTACCTCTGCGTGGAGACGGATCACCTTTTCAAACGAGCAGCGCTGTTAATTGGCTGATTTTAAAGCCCCGCATGCGGGATCGGTGACAAGTTATCATGCAACATGGAAAGCTAAACTACGGATCCAAGCCCATGTGATCCATGCGTTGCCTCCATAATCCGGTAATACTAGATATGCATATTAAGGCAAACCAGGAAGCGTCGCCGTGTAGAGACTCCTGCCTCGGGGTTGTTACAAACTACTGATACTGGTCGAGATGCATGCAAATGCGCTTCACCACGTTGACAGTTTCGCTGTGGTGTGAGACGCCGGTGGAGACTTCCACATAAACCCAAGCTCGAGCTGATGAACTGGACTGGACTGTCCGGCCTCGGCTGTGGGATCAGACAGAAATTAAGCTCTCAGACAGCGGAAACTGGGATCATCTCCCGTCCCTTTCCTTGGCAGGGCACCGCGGCTTGAAGCGGAACGTACCTCTCGGGAATTTACTTGGACGTTACTCAGAACTTGAAGCTTCAGAGGTTCACGCATTTTTCATACTTTGGCATTTGTTGAAGAGCCATTTAAAGCACGCTGTACCCGTGTTCCTGCGTTTCTTCTACTGCTTAAATTTATGCGAGTTTCTCTTTTTCATGTGGAACCCTGCAAATGCCAAAAGTGATCTAATCTCTGAAATAGCCCCTACGGAGGGTTTTAGACATGGAGTTTTATCCAGTGGGACAAATGCAGCTGGGGTGTTTTACTTGTAAACCTCCACAGCAGCTGTTAGTCAGACTGGATGTCTGAAAGAGGAGACTTGGATATTAGCATACTTGTAGTTTTGCCAGCACCCCTCCCATGAAATGCAGTGCATTGATTCACTCCTGTGCCCGTGTTGTAAATAACTCTGTGGATATATTTTGTGCTGCTCTTATTCCTCCGCAGCCTGCGCCGCTTTCAGTCGCTCTCCGACGTCTTTGTGGAGCATTATCTTGCCGTGATGCCCGCGGTGTATTTGTCTGACGTTTTCCAGAGGCGCCCGGTTCGGCTGCTGTGATGTTGGGAGACACTAAAGGCGCGGACTTTTCCTTCTGTTGATCTCTTGAGCGTCTGCAAGAGAGAGCGAGGAGCCAGGTATGAGATTGCACTGGCTGGGGAGATGTGTCAGAAGGAAGGAGCAAGGAATTGTCAGTGGCACTTTGGAGGACGTGGTGCAGAGTTTGCCAAGCCTCAAGTCAATAAGAGAGAGAACTGAAGTTTTTGCTTTGAGAAAATTGTAATTTCACCTCTCTGAGACCTGCTGCTCTTTTGGAATTGACACTCCATGCCCCAAATTACTGTTTGAATTGAGAACCCCCCCCACACACACTGTGGGATATACACCCTGATCTTCATTCTTGACCACTCATTTTTTTCTGAATATCCTTCTTTGTTGCTTTTTGTTTCATTTTTTCCGCTCATGCACCCTCAGGCGGATATTCTTCCTATTTCAAACAGAAGGTTGTCAACGGGACGCGCACAGTAAGGGTTGTTGTTGCAGAAATCCCCGTTTCTCTCAAGCAGCGTGTTAACTTTTGCACTCTGGGAAAAACAAAACAAACGGATCAGATCGCGATCGGAGAGCATTCAGAGACAGATTCCCTATCTCCGTGGTGATGGGGAGCTCAGCCTCATCTCTCACTGCCGAGACCGAGTCGGACCATGGCTTTCGCAGCACCCCCTACCCTTCTTCACCCCCTGTGGGCTGGCTCAGGAACAGCCACAGCAGCCCGGTGTGGGGCACCACCTTCATCACACGGCAGCAGCACCACCCACTGCCTCACAGAGAGCGCAGGTAAGAGCCGTCTAACCTGGCGGGCGCGGACGCATCTCTCAGTTGAGTGCACGTTGGCCAAGACCGGCCTGGCTCGGCCGGTTATTGGCAAAGTCACGAAAGGGGGTTGCATTACACATGTCTGCTTTGATTTAAAGCTGTGACTATAAACGCACTGATCAGCTTTATTTTGAGGTGCTGTTATTTTCTTAAGCATTTGCGCTACACTGTTCATCGGAGCTAATTGTTTTAGAGATCTCCTCTTTCACAGTCTCTTAGGAACGCTCACTGAGGGGTCGGTAACCTCGCGGCTACGGATCAAATCCACTGTTTCATCAAAGCTTATCTAATCAAAGCCTGCATTTTGATGTTCTTCTATGATGTACCCAAAATCTGGCTAAGCCGGATTTGTAAAACAAAATCCCACCTCCTCCTAGCTCAGCTGTACAGTATGTGCCACAGTTTCTGCAGTGCTGAGTGGATTGCCTTTACAGATAAACTGACCTCTGTGAGGCCAATGAAAATCAGCCCAAGGGTAATTAGAATAGTTTTGCTAGAATTGCTTTTGCTACTGTTCTGTTCATCAGGCTTTCAGACGAGCATTCATGCATGTTTTTAAATTCTTGAAAATGTAGTGAATATGTTTTCTTAGAGTCCATCTTGATAAAAGTGGCCGCGTCGTACTGACATCCGTTTTTCACCCACAAAGAAAAAAAAACCCTCATTGTAGTTAGAGGCCCTTAGTTTGTTTATCTAACACTGTCGGGAGTTTTCAGAATACCCATTTCTTAGGTTATTTCTAAGAACAAACTTTTTATTGAACCGGCAGCGGCTCAGGAATTGAGCGAGGTTCGTGTCTGACAGAGCAAACTATTTGTGGATGAGACAAACTAATCATATTGAGCGGGTTTGGTATTGACTGCTTGAAAAAGATAGATTCAGTAACTCCATCTGCACGAGAGACTGTGCTGCAACGATCCATGGTTCCAGCCGTTGCCTTCTGAATCACTGTCAACAGGCAAGTGGTTTGTCAGAAGCTTTGAATGCGCGGCTCGTCCAGCAAATTTTTGACTGACTTTCCTCCAAAAGATGATCTTCTCAGCCGTCCTCACGGAAACTCGTTTAGAAGTGCTTCCAGTTCTCCTCCAGCTTTTTGGGTCATGTCTCCCGGAATGAGAACAGGCAGTTGATATCGACCGCCTGTAGTGTATTGAAGTTGTTGCTGAGTCACTCAGGGCATCACGGTCTGGTTGTTAGTTATTGATTTTCAGAGAGCGCGATCACATTTCCCCACAATGGATGTCATTATTTATTCAGCATCAGTCTCCAGTTGGGCTTTCATCTTTCTTGATTCCTGCCCACTGCTGTCAATGCTCTCCTTGCAGTTGCTCCACATTTAACAGTTAAGGCTGTCATGGCTTCCACTGCTCATTCTTCTAACTGTTGTAAAAGACAGACAGGGCTGATTGTTAGCCCGAGCTGTGAAACAGCTCCATTAAACAAAGCTCAGTTCTTGAATGAAACTCAAGAGCAGCTCACACTGTCAGTGTAGCCTTGCCTCATTCTTCAACTTGTTTGTTATTTGGGAGAATATTCTGTTGTGTTTGCGCATCTCTGTAGCAACAAGCCTATGACTCCGTCACCAATCAGACTACACCCCGAGTCAGCTGAGCTCATAAACACTTAGATGTGCACTCACTTGCCAGTTCATTAGGTACATTAGTGTCTGTCTAATTTGTCTCCACCTCCCTCTCTGCCTTCACACGAAACTGTGCCTCTCTGTATGTATCTCAAGGGTGACTCATTTTATTTATTTGGAGCCATTCTAGTCCAGACTCACGTGGCACCCGAATATATTAACATATAATGTTAATTCTAAGTGGAGCATAGCTGATTGGACTGTAACATTAGGTACAGTAGTGAAAATGAATGCGTTCTGATAATACACTAAACCTCCTTCATGACTGTTTATGTTGAAACGGTGTAAGAAATGTGGTGATTCGACTGGAGGATCATTTAAAAGGATGCCGTTTGTGGTGCTCTTAAACAGTATCGAATTAAACGCTAAAGTGTTTCTGTTATTTAGCATAGCCCACTGGCTAAAGTATGACAAAATAATAATACAAATAATAATAACTCAAAAAAATAGAATAATAGAAACACAAAACAGTTCAATAGTGCTACAGACCATAGCCTTCAAAATGAAAACATGGTTGAATGAACAGAGGAAATACCACAACATTCATTTCATGAAGCTAAGAGTTAATGCAGGACTGTTGTATTAGAATGCATTCGTTTCCACTAGTGTACCTAATGAACCTGATGAACATTACAGTCCATTTCAGTCTGCTGCTGGTAGGCATAGAGGGACACGCACACGTACTCTGACAATAGATGTTTTGGAAATGCTGTGCAGTAGCACTTAGGATATAACCCCATCATCTACCCCCTACTCACCCTCTGCACAGACACATTCACTAACAGTCTTATGCACATATACACACTGCTGCGTGAGCCTAACAACGTTAGGCAAGCTTTGCTGAGCTGTGACAGAGCATGCAATATAAAAACAACAGAACACTGTGAGCCCAGCTTAACTTCTGCAAACTTGTTCAGTTTTTTCTCCGATATATTGTCCTATTAAACATTTTCTTCCCCTTGTTTTTGTTACCTTGGAGACTGTATGAGCAGACTTGCCCTTGGATAATTTCAATTAGTTTTTGTCCAGCAGCAACCCATTGATTTTTGGGAAGTGTTTGTGTGCCTTGAATCAGTACCTAAACTGTGAGGGCTCACTCATGATAACAACCCATTTAGCAATACAACAGACGGGTGGTTGTGGGAGCTGCAATGTTTTGTAATGTTGGAATCTCAGTCTTGTCAGTATTTTAATTAATAGCAGCACAATGCAGTTTTATCACAATGCTAATGTTGTTAAGTCAACAATGCGACTGCGATTCATTTGATTTGAGCAACCGTGTCTCGTAGTACACGGCCTTGGGAGTCCTGAGCCTTTAAAGTCGGCGTGTGCTCTCCCCGGAGTCGATCCGAGTGTTTCCACTGTCCCAGCATGATGGATGATGCCGTTTATCGCAGCTCCATTCCACTGGCTCTCCTCCCTTTAATTGGATTAAAAACGGGTCCACTTGGGCTCAACAGGCACGGTCACTGGCCGCGTTTATGTCTTAATTATTTCATCGTGCCCTCCCTAGCTGTTGCTCGTCTGACGAAGACAGAGCCGCGTCAAGACAGTCCCAAAGCCTCCGGAGTGGATTTGACATGAGGGCTCTGTCTCACAGTGTGGCCTTCTTTGGAAAACGGAGCATTGAAACAGCTAGACAAGAAAAAAAAAAAATAGCCTGTTGGCACTGCAACTGACATGATTCCAGATATCCCCGCTCCTGTTGCCATGGAAATCAGTAGCATATGTTCAGTAACCTAATTCCACTGGGCCCTAGATAAGACCGCACATGGTAACCTGGCAGTGGCACACACTGAAACAAAAGTATGCTAGCTAATTACACCTTTGGAGATGCATCGTTCAAGCTTTTGATAACTCATGTAAATGTCAGGAGGAGCTAGAGCATCCTCATGGCATGTGTTTACTGGTCTACCTTCAATGGTTAAATTTGGATTTTAGTAACAGGAAGTAAAAATTTACTTTGGGCAGTCTTTTTGGAAAGTTCTACTCCAGCTGTAGGCAGTCAGCAGTAGGGCTGAAACGATTCGTCGAGTTACTCGATTAACTCGATTACAAAAATTGGTCGAGGCAAAAACTCTGCCTCGAAGCCTCGTTAAATTCCTATGACGCGCACTATACGCGCAGGGATCTGATTGTTCCACACGGACCGTTGTTTTGGAAGCACCTATGCAAGCACACCACTAGCGCGTGATACATTTTGAATTTAGTTGGCGCGATGGCGGAGAGTAAAGATGCCCATAAACGGCAAAAAATGTCTAAAGTTTGGGATCATTACATTCTAAAAAAGGAAGAGAACAAAGTGCAGATACTGCAAAGTAGACCTGGCGTACCACAGCAGGACAAGCTCAATGATCCAGCATCTGAACAGAAAACATCCACATGCTGTTTCACCAAGCGTCGCTGAAACAAGGTAACGTAACCTAAAGCTATACATTAATGTTCGCTGATTTTAATCGCATACTGTATGTAGCGATGTCATGATGCGGTTTGACTAGATATGATGTTTAGCTTCAGGGGCGGAGTGGGAATCGGGACGACCGGGCCAGCCGAAGGATTTACGCAGCGGATCACAAATTGAGCGGCCGCGAGGCGAACGCGACCGGCCTGAGCTTATTAGAATCATTGACGTTAATAAATTCTCCGCGAATAGCGGCCAAATACTCCCATATACTCCCCTATTATCATAAATTGAGCGGCCGCGAGGCGAACGCGACCGGCCTGAGCTTATCAGAATCATTGACTTTACTAAATTCTCTGCACCCTCATCTCTCTCACTCTTCCTCACGCACAGCACGCGTTCACAAAAAAACACACAGGTTGCTAGGTTACCATAGCAAATAGGCTCACCCCAGAAATTATGTATTATTTGTTAGTAGCCTAATAGTAAATGCTGCAGGTGTAGAAATCTACATAAAACGGATATTTACTTTGGTGTCAGGGCTAGATTACAACATGAAACTTGTTGTGCATATTAATAAATTAAATTGCTTTTTGTTTTACAGTAAGTTTGCTTAACTGTATTGTTATGTAATTGTTGGCACTGGCACTTTTAATGGGTAAATTGCAATACATGGGCTTAGTTTTGGAGCCAAATGTTGGAGTTGGAGTTCTCTGTTTTTTTGAGAAATAAAAGGCAAATGCGTGATCATTTTACAGCCACATAATTTTCGTTATGCATCATTTGTTTTGGTTGTTTAAAAACGTAAAAAAAATATCCGATTAATCGATCGATAAAGTGCTAGATTAATCGATTACAAAAAGAATCGATAGCTGCAGCCCTAGTCAGCAGTGCTCCTGCCCTCCAGGTTTGGATGCCCTACGGAACTTCAGATGAGCGCAGCAGCAGCGCACCATGCCCCTGACATCTCTTCCTCGCCTTCCTCTCTGATTCCGGACCTGTGGCTTCCTGCTTGCGCTCGCTTTGCTCCGTCCTACTGATGCCTGCTGAAACCCAGTCAGACAGTTTCCTCTGTTTAAAGATTCAAATGTCTAAAGCTGTCTCCACCGCTGACAGATTCACCCATCAAAAATGAGAACTGGTCGTGAAATATTCACTGAGGGCACAGCTGGAGGTCAGAAGCTGCTCTTATTGTTTCTGTTTCTTCTCTCCGTTTATGACCAATATTTGCCTTCTTATCATTTCCAGTTTCTTATTCAGAATTGGAATAGTTTTGGATCATGAAGGCTTGATCAAAAGGTCCGTGATCATCCGGGGAAGCCCGGCGTTAAAACGGTGACAGCAGGAACAAACTGTCTTGAACTTTGCGATAAAAAACATTTCAAGCTCAGATATTCTCATTCATGGTATTCCTCTGATAATGTTGTGAACATTCACACAACATAGCCCTTGTTTCTGCGGCATCACACCCTTCTCGTAGTGTTCCATTTTCACAACAGTCTCCTGCTTGTTCGGTTTTTTAAGTTGCTCTTAGTGTATAGCCTCAGCAGTGCTTAGGAATGTTTCGGCCTTAGAGTGCCCTTTCAAAAACAGCTGTTGTTTGGTAGGAGTCTTTAATCTACTGACTCTCTTCTCATTAAAAAGTGTCACGTCATTGAATCTTCCCCAATTATCTTTGTGTTGTCCCTTGTGACTAAGACTTCACTGTCACCAATCCCTTGTTTCACGTCATCAAGTTTCAGTGTGTCTGGGTAGAAACTCTTTATCTCCTAGGCTCTAGGTACTTGCCTCAAATGAGTCAGTGGTTCAGCTTAGCAGGGTTTGTTGTAAGGAATGAATTGCCAACTAAACGCCGTTGATTAATGCGTCATATTCATGCCACAACATATTACCTGACTCATCAGAAAAACAGGAAGGAATGCTTGTTTCTTGGTAAATCATTTGAACTGGAACAGTTGTTCTGATCTTGCGAGCAATACTTGAGCTAAAACAATAGTCTTCGCCAGTAACACTGTTACAGACAGACTGCATTCATTATTAAGTACAGTAAGTTCTCAGACGGGTTTCTCAAGAGTGGCAAAGAATGTGTAAAAGTGCTGATCTAATTCCCAACACTGGAGTTTTCAGGGTGTGTCCAGATGCAGCCGAATGTTTCAACATTCATTATCCTTTTTTGCAGCTTGCCTTATCCAACAGCATATTGGCCTCTGATACGTCTCCTTTTTAATAAATAATGAAAAAAAAAAGCGCTCTGCGCTGTTAAACAGAAATTACCATTAAATTGGCATCATTCTTCTGACTGTCAGTGGTGTTTGTGTGAAAGAAGTAAAAGATACAAAAAGCACAAGCCGTCAGCCAACACTCTGGGTAATGCCATTACAGCTGGTACTTAGGAAAAACACTCCATGTATCCCTGTCACTTGTAGAGTTGCAGCTATTGAAGAGGTTTATAATCAAATGCACAATAACCAAGACACATGACCATCTCCCTCTCTGCCTTCACACAAAACTGTTCCTCTCTGTAATGTATCTCAAGATCAGCTCACTTTATTTGTTTATTTGGTGTACATCTGTAGCCTTTCTTGGCCAGACTCGCATGGCTTTAAATATATTAACATACACCAATCAGCCACAATATTAAAACCACTGACAGCAGAAGTAGATAACATTGACCATTGTGACAATTCAGTGTTCTGCTGGAAAAACTTTTGGACCTGGCATTAATGTGGATGTTGCTTAGACATGTAGCACCCACCTAGACCAGACACAGGCACACACACAAAACCGCTTTAGGAACAACTTAAAAAAACATGAAGAACAGCACAAGGTGTCGACC
Source organism: Chelon labrosus (assembly GCF_963514085.1). NCBI lineage: Eukaryota > Metazoa > Chordata > Actinopteri > Mugiliformes > Mugilidae > Chelon > Chelon labrosus. Next base: position 20,450,830 of record NC_140352.1, read on the forward strand.
TGGCCTCCAAATTTACTAGATCACAAACTGATGAAGTATCTGTGGGATGATCCACAGAGGCAACATTAACCCATCCTCAACCCATAGGAGCCAAAGCCCCCCCCCCCCAACAACAACATTCTGTTGCCAGACACCACAGGACACCCTCAGAAGGCCCATGTCCATTCTCTGATGAGTCACAACTGTTTTGGAGGCACAAGGGAGACCTACACTATATTAGGAAAGTGGTCATAATGTTTTGCATGGTCAGTGTATGTTAATTCCATGGGGGGAAATACTTGACTGGACTGTAATATTTGGTAAAGTAGTGAAAACTATTGCATTCTGATATAATAGTCCTGCACTAAATCCACCTTCATGTCTGCTACAATGTTGAGTTTACGTTGAAAGAGAAGGTGGTGATTCAACTGTGTGATTATTTTGGACGATATAGTTTATGGTGCTGTTTAACTGGATTGAATTAAACACAGATGTGTGTTTTATTTAGGCTGTGCCCTAATAGCAACATGTGTCGGTTGCACTTTATAATTCAATAGTACACCCGCAAAAAATGATAACCTCAAACACAGTCGAATCAGCAGCTCGCTCAGATGTTTTAAATAAATGCTGAATACCCTAAACTCATAAAAATAAGATTTAGTGCATGACTGCTGTGTTAGAATGCATTTGCTACTAGTGGACCTAATGAACCTGTCAGCATTGATCTCAATACCATGCGTCAATCTGATAAAGCACCCAAGATGCATTAGAAAACACGGTGAAGGCAACACTTCACTTGGCTAGCTGAGATCGCTGGGTAGAAAACTGAGTTTTGCAGCTTCAGCATGAAAACAAAGTAGTGTGGCTCTAATTGTTTGCAGTAATACCGTATTGATAGCTGATAAAGCTCAACTGAACACGCGTGAGCGCCTTAAAACCTCGCCTGCAGCACAAGAATCCAAAGGTATCCAATTGCTATGATGCAAATCCTTGTGGCGCTGTTGACGTATTTGCTTGAAATAAGGAATGATTAATCAAATGAAACTGCAGTAAAAAGGTTTTTAATTAGCTGGCCAATGGTTTCCGCACTGCTGCATGCAATATGTTGTTTCTTTAATTTAAATTTAAATATGCAAGAATGGGAATCTATAATGTGTTGTAGAAGTGTGTTTTGCATTTGGATTTGGTGTTGCATATTTTCTCACTGCAGGCTGTGCAAAATCCTAAGCAGTTGGTACAATTATAGTTTCTCGCTGTCAGAGAGACATGTAAGGTATACTGACAGGCCTGACTAAGCATGGTATGGATTGGCTACGTTATTAACTAGGACTACACAGTGGCAAATTCACAAGAGACATTAGTTAAGCTGGATTTAACAGGAACATTATTTCAATTGCGCAAATGCACACCGTTTATGTTGTCTTGATGTATACTGAATGTCTGTACAAGCTACACACTCCTAATGTACACTCTGCCTTAATTCTTCATTGCATAGCTTCGGCAAGTTGCTGGAAACGTTCCTTTGAGTGCTCGGTCCATATTCGCATGATGGCATCACACATGCATTCATGATGCTAATCTCCTGCTCCACCACATCCCAAAGGTCCTCGGTTGGATTGAGATCTGGCAGGGACGCCATTTGAATATAGGGAACTTCTTGTCGCGTTCAAGAAGAAATGAGCAGTTGAACAGGTATACCCAATGAACTGGCCGGTATAGTGCGAACAAGCACCAAGCTACAGCTGCTATTTTTTTTGTTCACCCAAGTATGTTTTCATACCAGAAAGCTGACGCAGTATGTTGCTCGCAGATACACTTGGCATGTGCATACACATGATAAGAAATGTAAATGTTGTTGGACTGCTATCAGTTGGCAGCACAAATGTAGAGTACACAGGTCTGTATGTTGAGATCAAGGGGTTCTGTTTAGTCGCTCGTGTTTATTTTCGAGGCTCTGAGAAACCTTGTGCTATGCAAAATGTTTAAAGCACAGCTCGCCACAAGATAAACTGTCGTGGAGAATCTGTGTGACACTTTCTGTACACTGACTGACAGGCCATCTGTTATATAATATCTCTAGTGTGCTGACTGACTCATTTTTTACTTTAGCTCAGACTAAGGCAGGATTCATTCATTAGGTGGCAAGTTAGAGGTTTAATTTGTTAAGTAAGAATTAAGAGAATGGCTTTTTATTCATGTGTTTCATAGATGAAAACATGCTTTTGCAGTACAGAACATCTGATGCAGTATTATTAGATTATAATTCAACAAATATCATTATAATTATATGAAAGATAAACCACTGAGAATAAATAAATTCCAAAAATTAAATTATCATTGAAACTATCCTGGTAATTTCCAAGCTGACTTTGATGGCTGTTGTTGTGCAGAATGAGTAAAGCAGAATCACTCTGCCCCTAATGGCCCAGGACAGTACCACACTTTCCCCTCAGGCCCTGGGCGCAGGGCCAACCTTGGAAAGGCACTGCTAATGACTGTCGCACAAAGGCCAAATGTCTCACAGTGAGGCAGGGAGAAACTGGCGAGATTTGGCTCACTTGATCTCTCAACAGAGTTCAGTATGTAGAATGAATCCAAGTAGCCAGCCTACACAGAGCTTTAGTAGCATTTCTTAAAGCCTTGCTGACCTGTGTTGAGCCTAGGGTTGTGTACAGTCTGTACTTCATGATTATGGCTTCTCTCCAAAGCCTGAAGTTTTCCTTGTAGACATGAGTTGTGACAGGTAATTTGCCTTTCCCACGATATTACAGGTTTGCTTGTCCTCACTGAGTTTCAGGGCTCACACTTTTTATAATTGACTGCTGAAGCTGATAGTCTTTCGAGTGAAGCATTGAAAAATTGGCCAGGGGTCATTGATGCGCTTACTTAAGTGGATTTAAGCTTGGAGCAGATACTTTATGGGCAGCAGGCTGCATTGAGAACCTCATTGCAAAATGATAGGGTTTCTTGAGGTGAGGCCTTTCTTTTATTCTTTCTCCACTGTAAACTGTTGGCTGCCCGCCCAAGTCTGCGACACTGAGGAGCTGAAGTGGGCACTTTTAGAGCAGCTCCACTGAACACAGGGCCAAGGACGGAAGGTGTGTGCATGTGTCTCTCTGGGTATGTGCACACTCCTGGGATTGAGTGGAGCATGTACGCGGAACACATCCTTTTAAATAGGGTCCAGAGATCACAGGTGTGCACATGTGTGCATTCATGATGCTTTCAAGGTCACCCTTTTGAGGTGAGTCACTTGTGACTGTAGCTGCTCATAATGCATTGCTTAATGGGTGTGCTGCTAACTGCAGATAATAATAAGACAATTAAACTAGATATTAGAAAGGTCCTTGAGGCTGATCATTTTATTAAAAAGCTCCTACACAGCATCTGCTGCAGACAGAAACATATTGCATCCCTGTGCTCAAGCTAGAACCAAATCAATTGCTTTGACAAAGTATCCATGAGGCTGACATAGTGACTTTGCTCTCTTGCTGGAGATGAAAGAGGCCTGACAGTTATGAAAATGGCCACAGGGCAGAACCTGTCATCAAACATGAGGTGTTGACACTTGTTGTTGTTGTCTTCATCGTTCCTGTTTGCAGCCCTCAGATAGGCAGGCCTTTGGAGAGCCAAACACAGTGTTAAGATGTGCCAGCAAAGCGTGGGGCTGCCACTTAATTCAGCGTTGAAACTTAAGTGCCGAGGGCTTGGGTGATGTGTTGTTGCATCAGGAGACAGCGCAGGTCGTTTGGGGTTAGTTGAAATATTTTGTACTGCATATTCAAAGTCATTCAATTTTAATAATCTTAAAAATATTATTACTTGGTTACCTATGTTGCAGAGATAACCACTTTTATACATTTAAACACTTAATATTGCATAGCAATCAGGCCTACATGTTTGTTTTGCTTATTGTTATCATTGGAAAGCTGAGTTTCCTCTTCATGGTGGGGGGCCCTGATTCATGTTGGAGTGCTGACTGCAGCTCAGGAGAATGGATGCAGGACTAATGGCATGCTAATACACTTCTACTTCTATACTTTTGCTGCCCAGGGCCTTAAGACACTCACGAACTACACAAATGTAGGCAGACAATGAAACAAACAACTGTACAGTGTCTATGCAGATAAATATAGCTACATGCTTGCTACATATAAGCACGCAAGCCAGCGGCAAGGACCCACATGCTCAAAGACAACTGAAGAGATAGATTCATATCCCTCCCTGCTGTCATTTCCTCTTTACCTTAGGGAAGAGAGTTGACGAGAGTAAAAGACGGCATGCTGGTAGCAAGGAGTTGTCTATAAGAGGTTCCCCTGGGTTCAGAGGAGTTGCCTGTTTTGAAAGGGTTTAATGGAGTTAAACTAAGAGCGGCTAGCTGCCCAGGACACATGGTGCTGTAGTGGAGAAGAGCAGGACTTAAGACTGTCCAACCAGCAGTCACTGTATATTTTAGTGGAATTAAAATGTCACATGGATTGTGAGGCTGTTTTTCTCCTCACACTGACGTGAAAGCTACAAAGGATTATCAGAATGTGTTTTTCATAGACGGAGAGTTTGCTTCCATCGGGAGTACAGACTTTTTAACAAATAACCAAAAACCAGTGCTTTCCCTTTAAAGGCTTTTTGTCAAAGCCGCCTCAGATGTCAGCATAGTTGTCCAACCAAAATATAATAGAAATGGGAAAAATGTTACCAGATCCACAAGCTTGGGTCACTTTGTAGGAAACGGCTTTGCTTTTCGAGGATCATTGTGAAAAGCAGTGCAGTATTTTAGCACCTTACCCTCCACCTCACTAAAAATCCCACATTACCTTCTCCCTGTTGGTGTTTTCACACATGAGTAGCCTGAGTGACAGTGACATTTATGGGCTTGTCCAGACAGCAACCCTGTCCGTCCCTTAAGGCTGTCCCTCTCCAAACCCTCCCTTTCACAGCGGGAAGTATCCAACTGTGCTGCTTTCTCTTTGAAGGCACTAACACGCTATCAATAATCCAGATTGACTGAACTGCACGCGCACACAATGAATCGTACATACAAGCCAAGCCACAATAACATACTGCTTTAAGTTTTTATGTGCAGAAGGTGCAGATCACTAGATAGATAGATGACTTTCTCCCTGCACTGTTTACATTGTTAAATCTGTTTAGAGTAGCTGGCTTTAAATTGCTCCAACTCCAGTTGCTCTAATGATTTGCCATTAAAATATGCCGAAGTCATAGGTGCTGCCAGAATTAATACGCCCATGCATTTGAAATTCATTTGGAAATTCATTTTGGCATGAGATTGACATGACCTTAAGTTGCTCCCTTCTGCCAGGCATTAACATTCACTGAAGGGAGAGAAAGGTGCTAAAATGAAGTGGTGGAGATCCCGTGTGTTTTTTACATTCTAATAAGTGTCAGTCAGAAGGACTGGAGCAGCGTTGGCCTAGTATTCTGAGGCAGTAGCAGCTCCTCCTCTCTCCTCCTCTCTCCTCCTCTCTCTTCTCCTCTCAGTGTGCTGTCTCTCTGGCTCTAATCAGGTGGCCATTGTGTATGGATTTACTGCCCTCAGTGCCCCCAGGAGGGAGATTTGATTTTTCCCCTGCACTGGCTAATCTTTCCCTCTCACACTTTATTTTTCTTTTCTAATTCTGTCTCTCTCTCCTCCTCTTGCGGTCTCAGAGATATTTTTGATGTGTGCTCTTCCTGTAGATAATCACCCTTAGTTTACTGGAAGCATATGTTCATTTTCTTGCTTTCTCATAATTTCTTATTACTCACTCTGTCTCATCCTGTCTTGCTTTCTTCCTTCTTGGCTCCACTGAGACTTTGTTGAAACGCCACTACTGAACATTACAGAATGAGTAGCTCATGTGATGTGGCGTACCACATATGCATCTGTTTATGCCAAGCATTTTCAGCTATACAGCATGAAGTGTCATTGACTTATCCAATTTGTTCTAATTCAGTGTTTACTGTTTTCCAGCCACTCTCACTCTCCTGGCTCCATGGCAGCAGCAGTGCGAGGCAGCGAGTGGTCATGTGGACGCTGCACCTTTTTAAATGCCGGTGCAGCACCTCGCTGTTCCATCTGTGAGGCACCACGCCAGAAACCTGACCTTAACCAGATCCTGCGGCTGAGCAGCAGTGAGGAGCATCGCTGGGCCTGCCCCCGCTGTACTCTCAACAACCCCCAGGGATCTGGAGCATGCTCCGTATGTGGCTTTGGTCCATCCCCTGCCACTCACACGCCGCCTACCACCACCATAGCCGCCACTGCCAATGGCCTCCCCTCTGCTCCTGCTGAACCCCCAACGCCTACCATCACACCCACAGTTCTGCTTGAGCCCCATGGACAGCACCCAGCTAAGGAGGAAGTGCTGAGACGGTCTGAGAGCAACGGAGAGGTGGTTGTTCTGGAGGGGCATCACTCTGGCTGGGCTTGTCCTCGATGCACGCTTCACAACACGCCCGTGGCACTGTCATGCTCAGCCTGTGGCGGGCCCAGGAAACTGTCTTTGCCTAAAATTCCCCCAGAGGCACTGGTAGTGCCTGAGGTGCGCACGCCCGTGCTGGGGTTTCCTGTTCACACAACCCCTTCAGCTCCGCTAGTCATTGACCTTACAGATGACTCTCCCCCAGCAGCTCCGAGTGATCCTCAAGAGCCTCCCCATGTGTCTTCGCAGGCCCTCTCCTCTCCCTTTACCCCTTTCTCCTCCCTTCAGAATAATCCTGTGCCTCGCAGCAGGAGGGAAGTACCCCCACCAGGGCGCCCGCCAACCACAGGCACCAACACTCCCAGCCCCACTTCCCCTTCAACGGCCAGTGTGCCACCCCAGCCCGGTCCACAGCGGCCAGCCAAACCCAAACATGCCCAACCCCAGGAACCCTCATATCCCAGCAAGCGCCTCAGTATCTTGGAAGAAGAAGACACTCAGCACCACCCACTGACTCCCCACCTTCCTGTTGCTTCCTCAGCTGCCCCCACCTGGAAGTGCCCTAGCTGCTCCTTGCCCAATCCAGGCAACTCAGCTAAATGTGAGGCCTGCCGATCGTCACGGGGTGGCGCTGACCTCATTGACATGGTCGGCAGTGAGACGGTACGATTTACCCCGGCCAGCCCCTCTAGTCCGGACTTTAGCACCTGGGCCTGCTCCAAGTGCACCCTACGCAACCCTACAGGTGCACCCAAGTGCTCTGCTTGTGGTTCTTCCAAACTGCACGGCTTTCAGGAGCAGCAGGCACCCCTTCCCCGCTGCTGCACACACTGTGGCCTCCCAGTGGGGCCCGGCACTGCATCGTGCTCCTGCACTCCTTCCTCATCTTCATCCTCCTCAGGTCATAAAATACGGAAACAGGCCCGGGGCTTTCCTTCCTCCTCTTCTGCTATCGCTTCTTCTGGTTCCTCTTCCTCCTCCGCCTCATCTAGCCTTCAGGAGAAGGTGGGACAGTGGAGTTGCCCAGCATGTACGCTGCTCAATGACATCAAAGCCAAGAACTGTGCAGCATGCCACACGCCTCAGCAGTACCTCACGCTTCGCAAGGTGGTCAAACCTCTGAAGAGGAGGGAGAGCATGCATGTTGAGGCCCGTCGACGAAATGATGAGGGCGAGGCTAAGGAGCTTTGGGAGAACATTGTCAGCTTCTGCAGAGAGGTAAGAGAATCATGAGTTATAGTAGTAAACTCAATAAAGGCAGAGTCTCTTTGTATCTTATTTGTAAGTTGTAAACGCTTGGGGTTGTCTGTGGTGAGATCTTCTGTGCTGGGATTTGAATTTGCGTCATCTTTAAAGGGTGACCAAGACAACTTACTTTGGTCATTTGTTGTCCAACTGCTATGAGTTAATTGTGCCTCATCCTTTTTTCTTTTTATCTTGCTGGTGACTTCTTTGGGTATTCAATGTATTCACAGCGTGCACATTGCCTTTCAGAGCACACTTCCCTCATTGTAATTCCTCTTTTTGTTACCGCTCTGGCATTGTTCCCACTCCCTCAATCTCTCTAATTTCAGAGAAATGCTAATAGCTTTTGCTATTGCCTCTGTTTGCACTTGCTTCGTTAGCTGAGTTTAAACGACCAGCGGGTGAATCTTGGCCACGTAAATGAGCTGCACATCCTGGGTGTCTAATCTTTATATCCAGTCTACAGCCTGCCCTCAGTCACAGGGAAATCATTCCCAAAATTCTGAACAGTTTGGGTAACTCTTGTATTGGCTCCAGTCAGGCTCCTTTTTGTACCTTTAGAGTTAGTATTATATTTTGTATTTTAGGAATATATTACATTTCTTAATGAAATACCCTTCACTTTGTAATAGCAGACCTATCAGTGAGACATAAAACATTTCTTTTTATCATTTAATTTCCCTTTGAATCAGACTGCTCAAATTTAATCTTTTATTGAAAATCAGTACAAACAGAATATTTTGTTTTTGTATCAGGATTCACTTTAAAACAGAACATGTTGCATAAATGTCACATGGCATTCATTTTTTTTTCTTAATGGAAAAAAACCCCAATTATGCTTAGGTAATTACAGCCGTCATCATTAATGATGATGCATTATAACCTGCTTCAGCGCCTCTGGCTTTGCATTTAATGTTCAAAATACAAAGAGGACTTAGAAGTCAGTCGTGTAGTTTGTGACACCTGATTCGTGTGGTTCAGTGTCTGTCCTGGGGGAAAGCAGAAATATCTTCCACAGCAAATAATTAAGGGACGTGACACACCAAGCCATCACCTGGCTGTTTTCTGGTGTTAAACCACCTCTGAGAATCTGTGGCCCTAGTCTTTCCAGTGTGTCCTGCACCGTTGTTGGACCCTCGGAGGCAGAACAAGTCAGTCACAGGGATCTCTCTGGCTGACTGTTCAGCTTAGAGAACCAGTGCACGAGAAGAGAAATGATATTAAAAAAAAAAAAGTAAGCTAAACAGCCAAATTCAAATGGAACACAAAAGACTTTTATATTTGACACCTTTATCTAATCTGAACATTCATATACACAAATATTTTCACAAGGACTCTCAGCTAATAGTAGCTCTCCCAGTTCCCTGGCTATTTCTTCTCACACAAGCACAGAATATATGCATCGGCTGGTATTTTGTAATGCAACTTTTTGGCCCAGACACAGGCGCCATGAGTAATGTCAGTCGGCCTTCGTTGCCAGTAGTTCTTTGATGCCACTTTCTGAAGCTAGGACAACCGTTATGCTTCTTTGACTCACACTGCTTCTAGCTTAGGCTAAACCTTTGATAAGTCCCTATTATGTTGACAATGAAGGTTCATGTGACTGTCAGTTAATTTGAAACCATTTGGACAAGACTTGTGCTAATATCTGACTGGACTAACTTAACAAATGTGGGCATTGCAGGATTTAGGACAGTTTAGATTACGTTTAGTAGAGCAGGCTTCTTGTGGATTTATTTGGGTGTGTTATGCATGCTCACTTATTACACCAGCATGGCACCTATCATGCCATGTTTACAATAGCATGTAGTGAGCTTTAGAGTGCATTATTAATGTCTTCTTTGAAAGTCACAGGGCTGACTGCTGCGAGCGTGGGAGGGAAGTTGGCTCGGCAGGAAGGAAGGATATCGGAGATCCCTCATCCCCACCTTCTCCTTCCCTTTTCCTAATTTAAGATCATTTAAGCTACTCTTTCTTTTATCACCTTGCCTTTGCTCTTCAAATATTTTACCTCTGCCTCTCTCTGGTTCTTGGCCTCTGTGCTCTTCAAAGCACTCTCTCCTCTTCGTCTCCTTTTAATCTCGTCTCCTTCCATCACATCTATCCTCACATGCTTTTTTTTGTTTTTTTATTCCTTCCTCTTTGCTAATACCTCAAAATATACTTTCCCCTTGCCACCCACTACACCCCTCCACCCCGAGCCCACCATCTCCACACGACTGCACTCAATTCTCCAGTGTAGCAGTCACTGTGTGTGTGTACGTGCTAAGGTGAACACAGGGCTTGCCTATTTTTAGCAGCAGAGCTCGAGAAGAGAGGAGCAGAGATGATCTGCTTCCCTATAGTGAATGTAATCACTAACAGCATCAACTGCTGTGTGTAGGTTTTAGGCGCCAAACAGATATTGGAGGGGTAAAGTGGTAAGCAAGTATTTGTAATCCATCTCTGTCAGGGCACAAACTTGGCAAGCACCAAAACACCACTGGCGAAAATGTAATAATGATAAAAGCCTTTGGTTTACCCTGTAACAAGATTTGTGGGCAGGCAGACCATAATAATACACCACATGTTTCTGACTGCATAATTTTCTATTTGGACATGTTGAATTAAATAGATGGAGTTTTAGTTTAAGAAACGTTACTCTCTCTTCACCTGAGAGCAGTTTGTTTCTCTTGCCTCCTAGCTGTTTCTGACTCTCCTTGATTGGGTTTGAGAGCAAGAGGTGAGTCCTTGATGCCAGTGTCCCAGAGCGTGTCCGCTTACCCACTGTGCCAAACAAGTAAATGCTGCTAACAGCCATCAGCTCAACTTGCGAACCATAAAACACAGGGGTTCTCTCTTCCCTTCCCCCATTACCCACAGGGGAAGCAGCAAAAATATGCCACATGGCAACAGATTGTCTGTGGTTTGTTTGCTTTCCTTTTTTTTTCACCACTATCTGTGCTGCTTGTTGTCTACATTTTGCTTACATTTCGGTTTTGGCATGTTGGAAGGTCTGACGGCCCGCAGTGACAGGTTTCCGCTGCCTGTGACAGTATTGAACGCGCTAGGCTGTTCTTCAGCGCTTTTGTTTTGGGTTTAATAAGTGTGGCGCTGTGAAATTCAGCTCTATAGTTCCCCGTCGCCACATTTTAGGAGATCAGTTGATTGTCTGTAAAATGTTGAGCTATGATCTAGCTGCAAGCTTACTATCCTCAAGAAAAAAAGACCTTGTAAGGCTGCCAGTTGTGTGTAGTGTAGGAGATGACGGGAATTCAGCAGGTTTTCCTAGCTCAGCACTGAGCTGGCTGATTGCATTTTACATGCTGGCACGTACCCAGGGATAGTATCGGAGACAGCAGGACCAAGTTCACTCAGTGCGAACAGTCAGCTAGGTTTACACGGAAATAAGCCACTACCCCAGAAACTAAACAGTATGGCAGTTGTTTTGTATGTGGCTTTAAACCACAATGCACTTTGATACCAATAATATTTATGGTTTCATAAAAAACTAATTTGCACTCGCAATCATATTTATGACATACGACAAAGGCCATACTCCAGTTTCATGTTCCAAAGTATCATATGACAATATGTCAAAAGTCCCATTATTTAGTCTTAGCCTTGAAGGCCAAACCCCTTGAAATATTCTCATGATATGAGACATGAGTGCAACAGGACACTAACAGCAGTACCTTCTGTAGGGTAAGGATGCATTACAAATATGTTGGAGCACATGCTAACATCAGCATGTCCTGTAGGTTAATTCATCTGCTGAAGTTTCATGCTGACAGATGATAGCGTGGAAAGTAAAGTGTCTACCTGGCAAAGTAATTCTAAAAATTTTGAATTAACTCATGGCGCGTTGGTGGACCTCTTAGGCTGCAGTTGGAGCCAAATGAATGAATCACAGAATAAAATGGATGATTTATGATATATTTAAGATTTTAAGTTATTATGTTGACAACTGACAAACCAGATTAAGCCAATAAACAGGTCTGATAATAAACAACGTGTCACCAGATGGTTTGTTCCACACAACCTTCTGAGAAGAAGTCCTCAGAAACAGGTGATTAGAAAAAGGCTAAACACAACAAGCCACAGTATGAGGAACTAGGGAAACTAGTAAGCAATTAGTACACCTTACTATAGAATTGGAATGTTGATAGACAAGTCTGGCTTTTGTGTATAACTTCTTGCTGTTGTTACACTAGACAATACCTAAAATATCTGCTACTGGTTCCTCATAGGACGCTGATTGGTCTTGAATCCTGATAATATCAGTTGTTGTGTCTCACAAGGTAGACCTGCCCCTGCCTCATCAGAGAGAAGTTATCATAAATATCTCTGCTCTGGCTGAAGCAGTGTCTACGTAATGAGGCTGACTTTTTGACCCTTTGTCACCAGTTGGCCTTGTCCTTCTAAAAAATAATGTTTGCCAATATTTTATTTTTTTATTGTATTACCTAGGATTTTAGACTCTGTGTTCAGGGCTAAAGCTTCTCTCTGCACTTCTGTGGAAAATCCACATCGGCTGCTAAGCCCATACAATAAAAGCCAGCGCAGGGGTCATACCTAACCGGTGAACTACAGAATCTGTAAGCCACGTGGAGACCTCAGATGGTCCGGGTGACAAGGGAGCATTAAAGTGATTCGGTCTGGTAGCTAATCCTGCATCCTGGCTATAGAATTAAATTGCGGTGGGTGGTTACAAATCAATTCTCTTCACTGTGAACCTCCAGTGGGGTGCCCACATCGCATCTCCCGCCTGCCTCGCAAACACGACTGACCAGGCTCACTTCTGACACTGCAGAGAGGAAACAGGATAGGGTTTTTGGCGTGCGTAGCTGTTGGCCCTCTCAGGTTTGTACAGGAGAGTTTTAGATGGGCAGATAGTGTGTCAGATTGGATGTCTCGATCTGTTAGTGTGTCTGTGTAGTCTGGGTCCTATGTACAGTAAAGAGGCAGCTACAGTGTCAGAATCCAAAGTGTCATTTAAAAATGCTCTGTGTCATTTGCATATTCACCCTGTACCTTGGCTTGTAGAGAACTTGGTGCCACATTCGGGCTTCTGTTGTGCACAATGTGGGACGCTAATCTTACAGTTGAACTAATTCCTCCTGTCACATGAGTAAATGTGGACCCAGTCTTTTGCCCTTGTTTATCTCAGAATCCAGGGCTTGCTGTGTCCCATGTTAACCACCATTAGGCTGCAAAAAAAATAATATCAGCTTATATCAGCTATTTGAAAAGCTTTCCTGTTAACTTCTCCTGACTTCCGTGGGCATTATTTAAAAGTGGATTTTGGGGGTTTGTTACTATTTTTGAATCCACTTTAAATAAACTCATCTGCTTCCTTTGCCTCTCTAACGCTTTTCCTGTCCGCCTCTCCCTTGTCCTTTTTCAGAACTCGGTGAACTTTGTGGATGACAGTTTCCCCCCGGGACCTCGCTCCGTGGGCTTCCCCGAGGGCGACAGCGTCCAGCAGCGAATCAAAAAGTGGCTGCGGCCCCATGAGATCAACTGCAACAACTTCAAAGATCGGGGTGTCAAGTGGTCCGTCTTCCGCACACCGAGGCCCTCCGACATCCTGCAAGGACTCCTTGGAAACTGCTGGTGAGCTGTCACAACTAAGCACAAGGGTACACGGGACACTAATCAGTCCAGATAACCTAGAACAACCTAGAGATAGAACATTTATTAAAAAAAATGGAAAAAAAACATGGACCACTGCCCTGATTAATGCTCTGACCCAGGACATAAAAAAACAATAGCAAAGGATCCCCATAGTAGGAGGAAATTTTTCATTCTGTTCAGTCTGTGTGAAAGGTCAGAAGAATATAAAGCAGACAACAGATAACACTTCTATCTGTGTGGTTTTTGTGCAAGTCTACTTTAGCTGAACACTGCACCCTGAAGCTAGAAGAGATGGAGACAGTGACAAAGAGGCCTCGAAACTATAAAGGAAGAGCGCGGGAGCAGGAAACTGAAAAATTGGAAGGCAGGAAATAGAAAGAAGGCAAGCATTAAATGAAAGAGGGCGCAGAGGAGTCGGACAGATGTAGAGATACACACCTGACAGGGAGATTATTCACGGGAATGTGGGTCTGGACACATACTTTATCTCCCTGCCCTTATTCTGTGCGTCCTGTGTGTGTGTGGAAGATGACAACATGCAAACACACACACACACACACACACACACACAACAAAGCACAGTCACTCACAAAGTTGTCCCAATACGGCTTTTCGCTTCATCACCAGCACACACAGCTTATCAAAAATAACCCTCCCCTGAGCCGAATCCTCTCGCTCGCAACAGGATGTAACCTAAATTCTTCCTCATTGGCTTCATCACTCTCTCACTTCCTCTCTCTCTCACACACACACATTTGTCCTAATAAACCAGCAAACACCCCAGCTCCTGCTCGCCAACCAATAACAGCAGAGGAATGTGGCACCGGTCACCTTGAGTACGGCCCCAACGCGAGCTGGCATCAGAGTCACGTTATGACAGGGCTGATTGGATTTTCATTGGATTCTTTTTGCCGATTGCCATTTCATCAGTGACTGAATGGACCGATCGGCCACGCTGAGCTGCCTCTTGAACAGATGGAATACAGCTTTTATGATACACCAAACACAAGAGGTTCAGTCTTTAAACTCCTGCTGTGCTAACACACGCAGATGGGCTGAAAGGGACGCTCCTTTCATCTGTAGATATCGTGACAATATTGCAAGTGGCAAAAGTAGCTACTCAGCTTAGTAATTTCTTCGCTATTATGCAGTAAATAACGGGGGTCGAAATCATTCATGTGCGAAATAAGCAGTGAGTCAGCAGCACACAAAGACAAATATTTTTAGCTCATTGTCCCAAAACATCTAGTTTTTGTAGCCATTTCATTAGCACTGTATGATTTCCTTTCCACATTTTCGGATGAACTAATGTTCACTCTTAAATGTATTCCTTTTAAGTAGGATCTTTGTGTCCCGGACTGTATTTCTCTCGTGTAAAGAATTAGCATTTTCAGACGTATCTGAATTTTTGATTAACTTAATTTCTCTCGCAAGCTAATTAGGAGAAGCAAGTCGGTTTGTCTTTGCTGCAGGCTGAATTAACTGTAATGTGGGGGTAACCAGAAGGCACAGGAGCTTGACTCATCAAACGTGATTGATTTTCAATGAAGGCAAATTATGTTTAAAAAAAAAAAAAATAACTTTTATAACTGCTTGAGGTGCCATTAGGAAACGAATGTTTCAATTCCACATTTACAATTTAATGCTTGCCTATCAGTCTTTTTCTTTTATTCCTCTTTGATTGCGTCAGTTGACGTTCATTAAGCATGCCTGTCTTTTCAACTGACTTGGGTGTTCAGCCATCCACCTGCCTGTCATAATCAGCGGATGTATATTCTTCTCCATTAGTCTAATTCACATTTTCTGTGCTCTTTGTTTCAGTCACAACCTCTCACTCTTCCATCTGTCCGCCCTGATCCGCCGTTTTATTTCCCCGTTCACTGATCTTTATCTCTCTCCAGGTTCCTGAGTGCGCTGGCCGTGTTAGCAGAGCGTCCGGAGCTGGTGGAGAGGGTGATGATCACCAGGACTATTTGTCCGGAGGGGGCCTACCAGGTTCGGTTATGTAAAGATGGGACGTGGACAACGGTGCTGGTGGATGACATGTTGCCCTGCGACGACTATGGCTACCTCCTCTTTTCCCAGGTAAGAAGAATGTCTTCAAGTTTGCATGAATAAAAAGAATAGATAGATAGAAAAGATACCCCTTCTTACTACGTGTACATAGAAGCAGACACGGCTGCACTTGCCAGCTTGACAGGGCAGATGTCTCAGAATTTAACTAGGTGAACCCTGAAGAAACTCTGAATAATAATCTATTCATTTAATGTTAATGAGTTCAAGTTAATTCATTTTATCACCAGCACGTCTCAGAGGACCCAACAGAGGAGGAATATATAATTAATTAACAGTCAGCAATTACAGGACAAATGAAGGTTTGAATTATAGAACAAATAAAGCCCGGGTATAGGAATGCAGGCCTACATGCTAGACAGATGCGCTGTGAAATTCATTTGTCTATCTTGGTGCCTCTACATGAGACGATCAACAGGGGTGCACCATCAGGACGGAAAAACTAAGAAATTCTTCTGGGCCCTGTGGAAAAATAAAAATAGAAAGGTGGCACATTTTTCAATGACAACAATAAACGCCCTCAAACCTATAAAGGCCTTCCAGTGCATCAGCAATACTTGACAGCACTTCCTGTAGTTTGCCTGTCTGGTTCGCTATCTACCCTATGACAGATTTTGCTATTTTCTACTGGCAGGATAGCACATGTACATCTTTGCCTGGCCTCTCCAGAACCTAGAATCTCCCCTGATCATCAACCTTGTCTTCTAGAAGAAAAGGTTAGGAATTAGAAGCAATGATAGGTATTCTTTAAGCATGATGTCTGTGCAGTAACGCGACTGATAATTCAAAGAAGAAATAATAAATAAGACACTCAAACTTTCTTATCAGGTTATGTGTTCAGAAACTAACTTATAAACCTTCAGTCACAGCAAACAGTCAGAGAGCAGTTTAGAACAACATCCTGTTACGAATTTACCTTTCTCTGTGAGTCATACCTCATGACTCATATTTCCTCCTCCTCTTTCCAATCATTCCAGGCCCAGAGGAAACAGCTATGGGTGGCGCTTATTGAGAAAGCGCTGGCCAAACTCCATGGATCTTACTTTGCCCTGCAGGCGGGGCGTGCCATCGAGGGCCTGGCCACGCTCACCGGGGCCCCCTGTGACTCCCTCATGCTCCAGGTCAGCTCCACCAACCCCCGAGAGGAACCCATCGACACGGACCTCATCTGGGCCAAGATGCTTAGCTCCAAAGAGGCTGGGTAAGAGAAGAAGAGGAGGGGAGTTACTCCACACAGAGTAGATATATTAATAATACATAATAAACATCTCACTTGAATCAATATCTTCTAATTGCAACTACAAACAGAAAGGTGTTACAAAGGTGCTGAATGCCAATTTGCAGCGTGCGTCTGTCATAAAAGGTCTCATAATCATCACTTTGATATGAGAGCTTTCAAGCGACATGAGAAAGCTAGCAGAACTCCAAAGGGGCCAAATCATCTGTGGCCAAACTGCAGGTCCATCTGCCAGAATTCAAGTGGTGTTTAATATATCAAAGGACGGGAACAGCCTGGGAAATCAACACATCATTCATAGACTGTAATAAACACCCACCAAGTTCATCACCAAAGAAGAACAGAAACTGAGGCACATCACTGGGATATATTAGCCGTGAAAACAAATAACGGGTATTATTTTAGTTGGAGCTGTGCTCTGCTGCCAAACTTGGAGATTAATTCTTGAGATTTTAATTCCGAGGCTTTCCCAGTTAAATGGGAAAGATTCAATTAAATAAGAGCATTATTTGTGACTGTTTACTAATGACGGTGCTTGTTTCTTAGGTTTCTGATGGGTGCATCGTGCGGGGGAGGCAACATGAAGGTTGACGATGTTGCCTATGAGTCTTTGGGTCTGAGGCCTCGGCACGCGTATTCCATCTTGGACGTGCGGGATGTCCAGGGTTACAGGTGGGGGAGGATTCCTCTTTTTATGCCTCCATTAGATTTTATTATGTCTTTGAAATGACTGTTTTGTCGGCATCGCGCCCGCATATGCTTTAAAATTCCACAGTTCATTAACTTCAACAGAACACTGGGGCACCATTTTAGAGTAGTGTTTTAAAACGGGAACTTCATATGGAGGACAAGAACTGCCAAAATCAATGAATCAATAAATAAATTAACCACTCCATAAATTAATATGCCGTTAAATGAACCAAAAGTATTATAAAACATAAGAAAGACCATTTTTTGAAATGTGCCATGAATTTGCTTCTGTATTATTGTATTATAACTACTACATTTAGGTGCTTTTCCATTTAATTGTCGGTTTCATTAATTGTTTGGGTAAAGTTACATTTATTTGTCTATGTATATTTTCATTTGCATTACACACTTATTTCCTTTCTATTTCTTTTTTTTAAGAAAACTAACAGTACAGTTTTAGTTCTTTAGTTTGAGGATAGTTTTGGATGAGTTCAGCTGTGGTTATTTTTATTTTTTTTTTACAAGGAGAACAATTTGCTCCATCCATTTCCTTGCCTGGTGAAAAAAAAAAAACATGTTAAAAGTTAGCCTGTGTCTCTAAATCGAACAAAATATATTCATATAATTCCTTTTCTTTCATAGGACAATCCTAAATAGTATTTTATCTTTCCTTTGCTCATAAAGAGTACTTGGCTACATACTTTTAACCTGGAAGCCAAACCAACTTCCCTACTCACACATTTTTTGTGGCAGAACTTGGTCTGGAACCACTCTGTTGGGAAGTGATTATGTTTGGACAAAACCCTTCCGTGCCTGTTAAATCATTGGGGGTGGGTTTATGTGGTGGAGGACGACAGGAGAGTAACAGTGACGCAGTCATCTATGTCTAATTTACTGCTAACAATACGGCTCTGATTGGTTTTAAGACTTTCCAACTGCATGCTGATTTTTCTTATTTCTCTACATTGATTGAAACATGCCTCAGAATGAAATCCAGTAACCAAACTCATGATAAGAACTGAGTCTGTTTTATATTATACACTGGAAAGAAAAGGTATTCTAATTTAAGACCTCATTCATTCTTTGTGAAAGTATTTCTTGAATCACTCAGGCGTAAATGGGCTTGAGGACAGTTGAGAACAGGTACATATCAGTTCAGTTTGATCAGTCTGATCAGGGCAGCAGTGTGAATTCACACAATGGAGACTTCGTCTGTCTTACCCTTGAGAGGAAGCTGAGAGTTAGTAGCCAAAAATCCCAGGTGTAATTTACTCAAGAGCCTCACACAGCCACTTTAATTTGCTGCCACAAAGCAATCAGAGTGGAAGATCTTCTCACAGCACCTGATCTAAAATGAGCTCCTACTGCTAGGAGCTTGAGGAGATGAAAACGGTGAGCCCCATTTTTCAGAAAGCAGGGACTCTCCAATATGGTTTTCCATTATGCCTCCTAAGACCTTCACTGTATGGAGGAGGCACTAAAATGAAATGGGTTGTTAAAATGTAGGCAATCTTCCATAAAAGGAGCAATATGAGTCTGCAGAGATGGGGATGCTGCATTGAGTGAAAGCTGTTGCCGTGTTAACTGGTTCTTTTATTTGTCTCTCCGTGTCCGTTTATTATCCTCCTCCCTACCTGTCACTTGGCTCCAGGTTGTTGCGGCTGCGTAACCCATGGGGTCGCTTCTCGTGGAACGGCAGCTGGTCGGACGAGTGGACCGAATGGCCACAGCACCTCCGTCACGAGCTGATGGCGCACGGCAGCAGCGAGGGCGTCTTCTGGATGGAGTACTCTGACTTTATAAAGTAATAATCATAATTACACACATTCTGAAACCACTTTTGGCTTGTTTATAGGAAACAAATGCAATAATAAGGGCATCATAATATTTTAAAGCTTGTTTGCAGATGAGTTAAAGGGATAGTTTGGTTTCTTTAGTAAATGGTAGGTAAATGGAATATTTACTTTCAGACTCCATTGACAAAAACAGTAATTGTATCCTGTTTTTTGTAAGTTGTTGGTTTAATACCGTGTGACTTTGGAGTTCTGATCAAGGCAGCAGTAGTCCTGCAATTCCTGTAATTTCTCTTATTTGCCAATGGAACCCGGTGGTTTTGAGGCAGTGTAGCAGACTAGTGGCTCACCCAGTCCACATCAATCGGTGCTCGCCTGGCCTTCTCGAAACGGGGGAGTGGCGACCACCCTTCAAACTAAAACAAAAAGTAATTCATTCATTCATTCCCACTTAGCCTCTCTGCCCCCTAGTGGCCACCCGAAGTCACGGCATTATCTATAGTCTAAACCCAGCATATTCTGTCAGCGCAATACATCATCATTGTGATGTTTTGCATGACTTTACACTCATTGTCTGTGCTCACTGGTGTGATTTACTCACTTCCTTGTGTTTATTCCGCTGTGGTTAAAAATGTAAAATGCATGACTTCTTTTGATGATTTATCCCCTGAAATATTTACCCACCACCAGCTGTTTATTTACCCACCACTGGCAAATCTTATCGGAGTGCAAGCCAGTGAAATAACACCAAATGTCCTTTTATAAGACGGACACACGTGACGTGCTAAACGTGATGGATGGTTTAATAATCTAATGCCCCTGTTGATTTTACTGACCATCTGGTATCGACACCATATTGAATGTCAGTGTTGTTGTTGTGTGTAGTACGCTGCGGTTGCTGACAAGAGCCTCATACACTGGTTTCTACTCCCTGGTGTTGATATAGAATCCTGGATGGGTTTTTTTTTTTTTAAATGGTGGGATTTGTCAGGCAGAGGCTTGTCAATTCTCTCTGTTTATTTCGTTGTTAGATTAATCTTGTCATTCCATCGTGCACTAAATCAAGTATCGACTTGTATCTCTCTAGCTGCTGTCTTGTGTTTTTATGCGTTACGCTTGCATATCCTTCCCTTTCACAATCTTTCACTGGCAAGTGGTTTTGTAGTGGCTTTGTAGAAATCAGTAAACACTGTCGCCTGTAGAACCTGATTTGAAAAGAAAACTGAAAGTAATCGGAAGCATAATAGAGAGTTGCTGTCCGCGATTTGCAACCACTACAATGCCACAAACAGCAGAAAACAAACTGTTCCGATCAATCGAAAGCAAAAAAAACAAAAGTCAAGTTTGAATATAATCTGAGACTCATTTAATGAGTGAAGTGAGAGTTCAGAAACGCAGTTTATAGATCAGATTTTATGTGAAAAGAAAGGTGATATTGCTCGGCCAGAAAAATAAATCCATGGACATGACTGATAAAGTTTTTGTTACTCCCAGCAAGCCATGTGATACATTTTTACAAAGTCCAAAGTTTTACTGAGTACTCAAAGATAAATTATGTGATTGCAGCACGCATGTCTGTGAGTGATTTATGTTCCTCGTATCTAACAAGATAAGAGTGGCAATAAGTCCAACACGGCTGTCCTCCTGAACAACTGAAACCCGAAAAATGTGTTTCATCCAAGACGCTCATCCTATTTATCCTCTGGCTGTTTTTTTCATTTTCTTATAGAGCGATAATCTGTCCGTTTTATCCTGTATGATGCACCTACATCCTGTGAAACAAGCCACTAAAATGAACTAGAAATGAAGTGGACAAAAAGGGCCGCTGATTACTGATAACATTTCAGAAAGATTCCACTAAATACAAGGACAGATGAAACGCTAAGAAAGAAGAGGTTTTATCGACAGACAATTTTGTCTGTATTGATCAAAACCGACTGTAAAAGAGCAGCGTTACTGCATTTTCTTCATCTTTTCTTCCTGATTGTCAAGAAGACAAAAGGGAAATGCGTCAGAGCGAGGTTAGAAAGTGAGGAAGTGGAGGATAATGTCTCTTGGGGGCTCCATCTTTGAGGAAGAGGTCTGATATGTTAGCAAGGTAAATTGCGTTTGTAGAGCAGCATCCTCTGGGGCTGCGTTAACATTTAAGAGTTGCTGGTGATGCATAGAGACTTGACTCCTGATAGGAAGCAATCAGCCGCTCACACTGCACATGTAGCCCTTTACTGGTTAGTGCCATATATAGACTCAAGTTTTTCCTTGTGCAGGTACTTTGACTCAGTGGACATCTGTAAGATCCACTCAGACTGGCAGGAGGTGAGACTACAAGGCTGCTTCCCCAGCAAAGCCAGCGGGCCGGTCACAGTTACATCCCTCACTGTGCTGGAGAGGACTGCACTGGAGTTTGCTCTCTTCCAAGAGGGAAGCAGGTAAATCAGACATGAAATCAGCGTTGTACAGCTTTTAATATCTTCCCTTTTTTTCCCTCTTATGTTGTTTGTTCCACCTCCTTATGAATCTTCTCCTCATCCTCTCTGCAGGCGCTCAGACACGGCAGACAGCCACCTGCTGGACTTGTGCATCATGGTGTTCCGCGCCTCCTTCGGTAGTGGCAACAAGCTGACTCTGGGCCGTCTATTGGCCCACAGCAAGCGCGCTGTGAAGAAATTTGTTGGCTGTGATGTCATGCTGGAGCCGGGGGAGTATGCTGTGGTCTGCTGCGCCTTCAACCACTGGCAGATGAACGTCAGCGGGACAGGAGGTCCACCAACGCCTAGTAGGTGGCAATATGGAACCAGACAGACCAGATAACAGATCCGTTCAGTTAAACGCATTATCAAGTATTCTCCTGAAGTATTATTCTGAGGCATCCTCCTGTTTTGCTTCCAGTCTCAAGCCCCACCAGCGGAGCAGCACGGCGACCCAGCCAGGACTTCCCCGGCTACATCCTTGCCATTTACAGCTCCCGACAGGTGATGGTTGAACAGGTGGAGGCGACCGCCACCACGCTGGCCGACGCCATCATTCTCCTCACGGAAAACAAAGGCGAAAGACACGAGGTGAGGCACTCAACAAGAGAAGATGGTCTAGAGGATAATGCAACCCATGATTCAGTTTAATGATCGATAAATGTATGATGCTAAATAGCTTTGACTTCCCCTGTCTTCCCATCTCCTTGTCTCACACACATACACACAGTTTCGTCATCTTTCAGTGTGATATTACATTCCAGACCGTGAGTATTTCAACAGGAACCTATTCTTTGTTCTCTGGGCTCTGTGCTTCAACACACTCAGTGTTGAGTAAGATCATGGATACAGCATTAAAGTCTCTGCTTTAATGTGAATGGGTTTCCATCAGCACGCAAAAATAGTGTGCTAGATGAAGCTCTCAACACGTATTCCCCCAATGAGTAGAGGTTCCACAGTAACTGAAACAAAACCAAGAAACATATTCAAGACTTTGAGGAGAAAGTCCAGGCCTTTATTTCATCCACCTTCAGCTCTTGTTTGAATTAATGCGCTTTCTATCTATTATCAAGGGTTCGACTTAGCCAGTCCAAGGATGATCCACTTCTGCATCCTGAAAGTCTCTTTAGTTGCTTTGGCTGTATATTTATGGCTGTAGTCCTGATGGATGATAATGAGTCCTCTAATGAGTTTAACGCTCCCATGTATCTTTGCATTCATCCCGTGGCTTCCCTCAGCAGTGGGATCATCAATAAATGCCGGTGTGCCAGTTCAGCGGGCAACCATTTTGTTTGCTTTGGGCCTCCCGTCATGTTGATAAGAGGGTGATTATTATTTCAGCAGTCTGCAGAAGTTGCTCCACAACTCGGCTTGTCTGAAAACAAGTTCATCTCTATCCTGGAGGCAAACTTGACTCGATTAAGTGATTCGGACTTGTGCTCCTCGCTCTCCCAGCTACCCAACTGCTGATTTTGTCAAACCAACTACTTTGATGTATCTCTGACAGATTTATGGATTCATAAGCCTCATCATCATCATTTTCTTTATTTGCTCTGTGGCTTAACTCTTAACTCTTTTGCACATGAGCTAACATTTAAACAACATTCATCCACAGTATATGTAGTTAGTCTTGTGTCTATAACTATTGAAACCTTGTAACTTTGGCTCTATATGTTAAAAGTGATATTCATCTTTTGCACACAGTTCTTTATAGAGAGATATAAACTGACTCAAACTAAAGCTGATACTTCGCCATCCCCCATTATGTTATATTTCAAATTGAATGTGTCAAAGCACAGAGCTGTAAGAATAAAAAAACATGTTGTAAAACCTTCCAAATTCTTACTGCCCAGACTGCAAATGCTCGTGAAACTTTGGGGAGCCTTGCAACTCTGCGAGCCACATTGAGATAACACTTTCTTACCAGAGTCCTGAATCCTGTTCTGCTTTTACACATACAAGTACGTGCGCTCTATCTCTTGCGCGCTCGCACACGCACACACAGCCGCTCAAACGCAAGAAAACAAATTATTCTGGCTCTCCTGAACAGCGCTTCCCTGAAAGTGTTGTCACATCGGCTCGTGTTTTATAGGATGACAGTGCTTTTTAAGCGCTGGAGATCATCTTTGTTAAATCATTCAGCTCTTCAGCTCACCAGGAATCCACGCCTCACAATAGGTGGGCTGAGCACTCAGGGAGCAGACATGACAGCCTCAGCAGTGTTTTAACTGTGTGGTCAAATGAAGGTTTTTTTGGTTATTAATAAATCATCTGAGCGACTCTGAGTCGTGGGGAAAAAAAGAAACAAGAGCTTTGTATTATTCGCACATACGTGTTGCTGGCAGACGTCTTTACACACTGGACCGTGTTTCTGGGCAATTGGACGTGAAATGACAGCAGCTAAAGCAGTTAGCGCCACTCATATTTGCTTTAATACAGTCGCTGGCCCTAAAAGAGAGATCACCCCGCCACACTTCAAGTGATGAAAGTCATCTCAGCTTCAGAGAGAGTTTTTATTCTGCATGCAAAGTGCTGTCTTTAAAGCACTTCAGCGCTTATGGAGATGTACTTTCTCACTGCAGCTACGTCGTAGTCAGCGCATTATTTCAGTTGTCAGTCTTCTCTTTATTTGCATTTTCACCCTGGCGGCATTGGTTATTAAAATAACTGGCACTCTGTGTGACAGTCTGCCTAGAGCTATTTGCTGTGACTAAAATGTGCATAGCTTTTTTTTTTTGTTGTTTTTTACGAACAGGTTCAACAGCGTCAGTAAGTGTTTACTGGATGGTAGTTGTCCCTACTTTGGAATTTCGCTCCGCAGAACTAAACATGTAACATTTTCCTGGATTCCTCAGAGCTCACCTTTTCTGTTGATAGGCCCAGAGAGCTACTTGATAAAAATATCATCAGGTCAAGGGTCATAGTGGTTAAAACCTACCAGTGTCTTTGCGGATACAGTAGTTGTGCCAATATACCAGTATAAAGTGAAAGCACAGGATATGTTCACTTTCTTTGCATGTGCCAAACCTCACAATGTCTCCCCCCGCTGCACATCTCCTTCTTACACGCTTGTGTTGCTTCCCCCGTCTGCTCTCAGGGCCGCGAGGGCATGACATGCTACTACCTGACCCACGGCTGGGCGGGACTCATCGTGGTGGTGGAAAACCGCCACCCCAAGTACTACCTCCACGTCTCCTGCGACTGCACTGACAGCTTCAATGTGGTGTCCACACGCGGCAGCCTCAAGACCATCGACAGCGTACCGCCTTTGCACAGGTACGCGTTTTATTTTGCCACGGAAGGAGCCTGAAAAAGTAACAAGCCGAGAGATTTAATGCTCTGGGAACATTTGGTACAGGTGCAGCAGACATTCACCACACGTACACGCTTTTATAAACACAAGGATCGCACAGGGAATAGTGCTCTATATTTCTTAATAATCTACCTCAGGCTGGTTCCAGTGCAGTTAATAGGTGCCTTTGTTTTCTGTTGGTCCCTTTTGGACTGTTCACGCTATTGCTTGAAGGTACACACTTGAAGCATCGAGCGTGGCATGGCTGTTCACACCTCATTAGGTTTCTCCGAATTTAGCTTCTTTGGATGTTGTTCAGTTGGTACGTTACAGCTTACATTAATGTAAATTTAGTACCTTATCACCCCAAAGTTATGGCCCACATAATGGGATACTGTAAAAAGTCACCATGCGAGAGAACTATGCCTTTTACTGCCTTTCCCTCCATCTGACAAGAACATCACTGATAAAAACATGCAGCACTGCAGTATCACACTATTGTTAGTTTGCTCACTTCCTATTATATAGGAAAGCATTTAGCAGCCATGTAATCTTATTCAGCAGAAAAGCATATCCTATTCATTTTTGCAGAGTTGTGAATGACACTGGAAAAGCTTTTATTTTTCACCATATGTCATCATTTTCTTTTGAAACTAGAAGGAGTCAGAAGTGCTGATTAATCAGCTCGTCCTCCTCCAATTCTAACAGTCCCCAGGTTTTAAAAAATATATATATATAAAAAGTTGCTTTAAACATTTATATTTGTTTTAATGATTTGTAGTGAAAGATTTTTTTGCTTTAGTCCATAACCATGAACCTGTCTGACCCTGTTTCCTGTTTAGCATCTTTTTTGTAAAATTAGATAAACTTGCTGTATTTTTACTATTTTATTTTCCATAAATCTACTATTTAGATCTCTTATCGCTTACATCACTGATGCTGTATTTGTACTGAGAACACTTTGCATGTACTCGATCCGTCAGACAGAACTTGCAACTGCCTGAAACGGGAGACTTTCTCTCAGCTCCTTCATGTTTTCCTATCTTTCTCTATGTCTCCCCCTGCAGGCAGGTGCTGGTGGTGCTTTCTCAGCTGGAGGGGAACGCCGGCTTCTCCATTACCCACCGCCTGGCTCACCGCAAGGCAGTCCAGGCCTCCCTGGGAGACTGGACCCCCACCAAGGCCACCCACAGCCCCCAGCTCACCCCAGACATTGATGGCCTGCACCGACCCCGGCCACTATGACCACCGCCCACTTTATCCCACAACGCACAGACCCCCGATACAATGAACTGTCAGACCACTGGAAAAATTAGGCACAGGGTAGGCGAAAGCTCCGTGGAGCCCTGAACCGAGAAGAAAGATGTGTAATTGTGTGTCCTCTTGGATGTACCCCTGAATGTAAAGAATAACGGTGCAGCAAATTTGCTCTCCTCCTAGTAGTGCTCCACAAATGCTGAAGATTTCATCTGGCCCACACCTGCTCTGTCCCCGTGCCAAGTGGATGTGCCATGTCAGGATGAAATGAGGGACCAGGACACAAACCATAGCACCTAAGAGGATCCAGTTCTAACTAATTCTGGATGCTGTTGGTAGCTGCTAGCAATCTCTGTGTGTGAAACAGATGTCAGCCCTCAGTTTCAAACGCATGGAGACGACTCTGCTTCACAAAAAAAAAAAAATTAAAAATCCAGGGTGGAGTGCTGAAACTACTGAGCCATCTGCCGGCCCACAGCCTATGAGCCAATCACCCAATCAGACACTTCCCCTTCCCCTCCATCTCGTCCACAAAGCAGGACACTTCTGGGTCAATGTCACCCCTCCTCAGTACGGTACTTCTTGAGCCAAACCGACCCGTTTTACTCACAGTGATACGTTTTATATTTTCAGCATGAGTCTTACTTGTTTTGTACACAACCCATATCCATATTTGTGTTTTTGAGGTTGTAGAAAAAAAAGCCATCATTCATCCACACAACATTGTCTGTCCCCGCGCTGCGTCCACACCGCACTGCTGTCTCTGTAGCTCAGGACCAAACCCGTGATTTGTACAGAAAGCTCAAGTAAAACCTCAAGCGCATGTTGTGGCAGTTGTGCGGCGCCCTAGCTGGAAGCGCACCTTTCTCTTACTTTGTCTGTTGTCTCTGCTGTGCGTGGTGTCAGAGGTCATCCTGTTGAGCGTACTGTTGTGACCTGGAGACTTAAAAGAATTCCCACTCCTGGCCGATTTTGGCTTTTTCTCCTACAGAGAAACAGCCATTTTACCTCCTTCCTTCCTTCCTTCCTAATAATATCTTTAATTCATTTTCAACCCTGGTGGTCAATTTATGGAAACCCTGAGGCTTTCCACATTGACTTCAGAAGTCAGTTTACACATAAATTAACACAACGTGCTGCTTCTTGCACCCCACAATTTGTGTCTGACCTTTTTTTCGGTACTGAAAGCAAGTTAGCGTCTGTTTCTCACACTTAACACATTTAGCCAGTATCATTGATTTACACTTGAGTGTACTTAGGGAGTGCTGGAGGAGCTGGTGGCTGTTTGAACAGTCAGTTTGCCATAGGGGAGCTCTTAAGAGGAGCTGCCGAGTTTACTTTTGGGAGGTCAGGGACGGCTTTTGTTTGCTTGGATGCGGCGCGGGCGTCTGGGCCGTCCTCCCACTAGAATACACTGACAGCATGTTAGCGGCAACGCGGAGTCATCGCGAAGGAACAAAATTACCATTTCGCCAGGCTCGCCGCGCACTTAACAAGAGACAGAAGACACCCCGGAGACATGTTGTGACACAGAAAGAAGTTTAATTCTCTTGGAGTCGGCGTTGTTTCAAACACCTTCGGCCTGTAGCTGTTTCATGTGGGTCCACGTTTAGGGTTCTTTCCAATTTCTCCGGTGTCAAAGCCATTACTCCTGGTTCCCTGAAGATCTTTCAGTCCTCGCCATGGCAACGTGGATGTTTCGTCAGATAGAGAGGGCAAACATTAATGTGGTACTATAGTAACAGGACGGAGCGGGAGACTTTTTTCAAGTTGATGTCTTACTATTATGTAGTGAAATGGTGAAACTTGAAAGCTTATAAGCAAAATCTCTGCAGCATTCGTACAACTAATGATTGTTTAGTAGCGACAAATGGAGTTAAATGGAAACTTTAATGAGATGGTTCACTCCAGGCGATTTGAACAAGTGTTAATCATCTCATGAGCATTGTCCCTTTTGTTGGTAGTGTCAGCATTAGTGGTAAATGGCAGCACTGCTTCCTGATCCTTGCATCCGCACACTGTTTCTCTAGTGAAACCCGAGGCTGAAGTAGCTGTAAATATGTTTTCCAAAGAAACATTGTGTGTAATGAACACTTTCAAGACGTCTGTTTGCTTTGTGTGAGTGCGTGCATGGTCGCAGCTAAGTAGCTGTGAATCCTAGTGTCTAATTTATTTGTACAAGTGATTTTGCAGGTGTGGTTTCTAATGATGAATACTGAGCTGGTGAGTGTCAGATAAAGGAATGTGATAAGTTTGCGGACTCTGGTTTGAACCCGGAGGGATTAGCTTGATAAGACCCCTGCACTGAAACCCATGCAAAGACCTCAACATAAGGTGTCCCTGCCGGATCACTTTACATTTACATGAGATTCATTTTTGTTTTTATTAAGTTTCTTTTTGATCATAGCTGTCTTTTCTGGCTCTTGGTGTCCTCATGAACCCACTCCTCCTCTGTTGAGTTGTGTTGGTGGCTCTTCTGTGCTTCAGGGGCGCCCCCTGCTGTTCAACGGGCACCAACCAGAGAGGAGGAGGTCAACGACAGACCAGCCAACACAACCGCCTTCTCTCTTCTCCTTTAACCACTTCCCTAGTTGTAAATTGTACAGACTTGCAAACTGAAATCACACAAAATATGAGAAAATGAGAAAATGAATCCACTTTTAAACTTGTAAAAACAATGAAATATGAAATAGTAGAAATAAACGAAAATTAACCTAACGCTGAAAAAAAAAAAAAAACTGACGAATGTGATATATATTTTATTGATCTCTTTTTGGGAGGGGTATGATTATATGTGTACAAACATATGTATGTTTAATTTTCAATCTCAGGTTCCGATGGACCAAATAAATTTTTTTAAATTAAAAGGAAGCCCTGGTCTTTATTATAATAATCTTAAAAATTTTCAAGTGCCAGAGAAGAACCAACATTAATATTTTCTCCTTAGGCTTTTCTGCATTAATAAGAGCGCCTTGAAGCTTTTAAGCTGCATATATTTAAATAAGGACATTCTAATGAAAGGATAATGTATTACAAACATGTTTTTCCCTTCCACTTGTTTACTGCGCTGTCACTGATCTGCCCTCTGACGTACGAGTTTGTTATCATAGATTTCTGTGATGTGCCTCTTCTCATCTCAGGACTCCCTCTTCTCTGCTGGATGCTGAACATTCCTTAGAACATGTTTGTGAAGTAACGTTATACAAGATGTCTACCCACCCCGAACTCCTAATTTGATCCAACTCCCCCCCCCCCCACCCCCTCAACTTCACCCCACTCCTCCCTACTTTTTCTAAAAATGTACTTCTGTTCCACTCCACTCTTCTCCTGCTCCCACCTTCCTCTGATGGCAACCACCCCGCTCGCCCTCCCCAACCCATCCAGCTCTGTCTCCCACTTAGTAGTTCCCCTTAACCTCAGATGACAGGAGCACCCTTCTCCCACGTTGACTGTGTGTGGGGGTAACTTATACCGACTCCAGCGGACTCACCAGGGGGTGACATCCAGGATAAGGAGCTGTCAATCACTTTCTTTATCTTGTACCAAGAAAGCTCTTCTAGAAGACGCTCCTCTGCTCTGGAAACCAAAGGTACGGCATCTTAAATAAATCTCTCAGTGTCTAGTTGTGGAAAGGCATCATCTCATCCATTCCATGTGAAAATGACTAGCTAGTCGGAGGGAGGCTCATAAAAGCCAAACAGTTGCGGTGCCCTTCTCACGGGAAATCTGTGCTCCCCTGGTGCTCTGTAGATATGAAATAACTAATTAGATAGAAGCTTTTCAATTTTTGTCTGCAGACGTGATAAGACTAAATCACTCCCTGTAGGAACACTCGAGAATCTGAAAAGACCCAAACTTCCCCAAAGTGGAAGAAAACTTGTGGAAAACTGGGAAGAAGTGTGTTGTGATTACAGAGTAGCCCCTCGGTGTGATAAAGTGAATCATTTATTGTGCTCCTATCAGTTTTTATCGGTGCAATTCGAAATGTTTCAAGGTTAAATGCCGCTGTACTTTGGGGACAGGTAGTTTCACCGCAATGAGCAGGTGTGGGAATTTACAAGGAACTATAAACGCGTCTCGGACATTAAGTCGCATTAAAATCTAAAGAAAGATTGGAGGAGGCATGTGAGCTCCTCCACCAGTTGATCACATTTCGCTCTCCCCTTATTTCCCCCCCCCTATGACTAGCCAAGTAAATAAATCATGTGAAATGCATGCAGGGGAGGGGTTGTGGGGATGGAGGATTTCAGTCAAGGGCAGAGGCTGAGCGACGCGCCTTGAAGAACATGCCTAATGGAGCCTCAGCTTGTCTGAGGTTTTGCGAAATCCACTTGTCATGAGAGAGTCTGTCATCGGGGCCGTCGGGGCCGGGGTGGTTGTGTGTGCAAGAGGGTGTGTTTTAAAGCCCACACAGTCCTGTGGGCAATTTGTCTTCCGCACACCACTTCAGATGCTCCTTATGCTTTGTGTACAACTGTTTACTTTTGTGAGTCAAGAGCAGAATATCAGAGTGATTGCAGTGAGAATCTTTGTTTTGTCAGTGCTTTATCAGTTTTGAGTGCTGTTTGGTCATAGCAACAAATCATTTGTGTGTCTTGGACCTGTCCTCCCGACGCCATCCACATTTTTTTTTAGCCCGGCTGCTTCTTCTCATTTGTCAGTCGGACCTGGTAGGGGGTCCCTGATACCCCCTCTTCCCTTCCCTTACCCCTAGCCCTGCTTCCACGGGCAAAGGGCAAACCAACAGCTACATGGATGGGGCTGTGCTATTTCAGGAATCTGTTTCCAGGTCTAGCTTGAGTGACAGGTCCAACTCTAGAAAGGAATCCTGACGGCCACAGTCATGAGGTAGAAGCGGTTGGTTTGTGTTACAAGGCAATCTGTGGGGAACTCGCTCGCGTTTGACGGGATGACACTGCGAGCTGAGGCAAATGTAATGGCCGATCAAATGCCTGATCTTGCAGGGTGAGTCAACTTGTACCACCTCACTGTAGCAGGGTGGGCCAACAAAAAGCAGATAAACATTCCTCTTTTAATCTATGCCCATCCTTTGAAAGAGGTCGAACATTAGGCGACAGTATAGCCCTTAAGTGCAGTAATATAACATTAAGTGTACCTGTTATTTAATGCTTCATTCCTCCCTTAGTGCAAAAGGCAGCACAACATGGCGTCCCACATCCCGGCGCTCCCGCAGTCCTACTCTCCAGGCACTGACAGCGTCTTTTCTGACCAGTCTGGCTTCCACTCTCTGGATACCAACGTACCCGGACTCTCTAGGGTGATTCTCAACAAGCTCAGCATGAAGGACTATGGAGAATACAGGTAAAAAAAATATATATATATCCGTTATAACCGTTAGATTAGAAATGTCCATCCATTTATCCTTTGTATTATATAGTGTATATTTATTTCTAATTCTATTTCTTGTAGATTTTATATATTTTTTTACTTATTATTTATATATTTATTTATTTATTGGCTTTCTTCCAAGTATTTTCACAAGTTTCTTTTTAGTTTGTTTGTTCAACTAAGCTACTGTGGCCAAGCAATCTCCTTTGTGGATCAATAAAGTCTATCTAAATCTTAGCTCATATGTCCAATAAACGCTTTATTGTCTCAGATTCCACCTTAAACTTGTAACAATGACTACTGTCTGGTTCCATCAAGGGCTGCCGTTGAGGGAAAGCCAAAAGCCATCTCGTTCCGCAGCTACAAGGAGATGTTCCAGAAGATGGAGGAGACCTTCAAGTTCTGCACGGGCTGCAACAAACTCCCAGAGCACCTCGCCGAGGGACAGGCCCTGAAGCGCTGCGTGAAGTGAGTGCAAAGCCACAAGCGAAGAGGGGTGCAGGATCATGGAGGCGGTGCGTCCACCTCCGCAGGCGTCCCATTGTGCGTGATTTACTGCATTCTAGCATTAACACCGATTAACATTAATCATTGTTGACAATCGGGGTATTTTAGGGAACAGAAGCGTATCCCGTTCGCTGGTCAGCTCTGTCATCACACAAGCAGGATGTTATCCAATAGCTGTCATGTGTGAAGCATTACCAGTTGCCGTTGTATCAGCAGAGGAATGATAAGCCCCCAAGGTGCAGGCAGAGGTGGACTATGGCCAGTGGCAAATATAGCTAAGTCCCCTGACTGTGATTCAGATTCTGTGCAACTCTGCAGCTTATTAAGAGCAGCTTAATGCAGTTCATGCCGCTACACTGTGAATTTCGAGGAGTGAACTGAGAATAGAGAGCGGAATACTGTATGCTGCATTTTTATGAGGATTTCATTTGTCTCCAGACTCTCTGTCTCCCTCCCTCTCATCCACACACACACTCTTGCATGTGAATTCCCTTGAAATTCTCAGCTGCCACTGGCTCTCTTGGTGCCAGCGACAGCAGCAGGCTTTAGACAAAAAATAACAGAAATGCTGACAAGAAAATAAAACAAAACACCAGAACTTTGACATCCGTTAACCACCAAGAACCCAACAGTGTGTCTTCTGCAGGAACCATACTAGTCCTCATTCTGTGTCACAGTGCTCTATTTACTGTATTACCGCTGAGGTATCTCTGCAGAAGTGTTTTATAAATTAACTTTCCGGGCCACTGCTTGTTTTCTCACCATATTTTGACTCACTTTGTCCACTCATAAGCCTCTTTTGGAGGATTAGTGCGCACAAAGTGCACCGCGGTGGAGCAGGGTGGCTGATAAAAGATTTTATGGAAATCTGGGTGCCTCTAAGCCTGCACATGATCGCAATGTAAAGTAATAAAACACCAACTGCTGCAGGCCGTCAGGCCTCAAATCCGACGCATTACCTCATCACCTAAACCGTGTGACAACCACATATCAAGTGGTCAAATAGCAGCGATGAGTTCCAGCTGCCACTATTTTTGTCTAAAACATGACGGAGAAATTCTTGAGAAAGTCAAGGGACTGCGTCCAGAACAAAGTATCACGATGTTCACATCTTAGAAACAGCACGTTCCAGCTGGAGGTCCAATAAATAAAGAAGCTATCATGATGTAGGTTACAACTGATATACCCATAAATCATTTTTTATGAACCTCAGCTAATTTAGCACTTTAGTAGCTTTCCATTTAGCATCAAATACCTAAAGAGAAAAGTGTTTTAAAGCAATGTTTTCTCAGGAGACTCTTGCGGCCCTTAATTTATATGAAAGCAAAACAATACTAGGAGTCTACAACCATGTAGACTTTGAACTAAATGCTTAACCTCTTAGGAACCAGAGAAATTAAAGTGGAGTCTACTGGATGTAAATCACAATGAGTTTTATGTCAAACGAAACTTTTTTTATCAGGATTTTATAGCAGTAGCCCAAATCAGAATTTTCTAATTGTCCACTGAGGACACCTGACCTAAACCCTAAACTGGATTGTCATCAGTCTTACAGTTGTTTAATGCAAGGATTGTGCTTGGGATCCTTTTGGGACACATTCTGCTCTTTGAAGTACCGCTTTTCCTGCAAGTCCCAGCTCTGCAGAGTCGGTCCCAAATGCTCCTGTACTCTGTCAGGTACTTTACTGCAGTCAAGTTACTTGATGCCCTACACATGAAAACCCTACCAGCAACAGGAACCATCATGTAAAACAGGAGCCCTGCAGAATGCAAGGCAAAGATGTCCACTTTTTCGACATGAAGCTTAACAGTTAAATGCATTGCTGTGATCTTATTTTATCTCTTATTGCTACTTTACAGACAACCTGAGGGCGTGCATGCATCCAAGTTAGCAATCTGTGCCTTGTTTGAGTTCCTAATTCATCGATTTATTTAAATCAAGATTCATCTCTGCTGGGGAACAAATGCAATAACGTCACATTAGCATATTTAACTGCTAATCTTATATGTTGTCCCTGACACAAGCATGAGGGGTCTGACCCAATTTCAATTTTCAATCAAACTTCCAAATCCCATCTGAAATTCTAACTAAAACTCTCTCTGCTTCTGTCAAATTGCCTGTGGTACCATGAATTTTAAATTAAAATGCATGTAGTAAGTCCCAATGTCCACCACAGGGGACATTTAAAAAAAAGTATAGTGTTCTGTGGTTAAAATGTTGTGCATCTGAATAAAACTTTTTTGAATGTCACCTTAAACCCTTATCTTAATAAAACATATCAAATATGTACTCTATAACCTCCCATGCTCCCATAAAATGTGGCCGGTGAGATGTCAGCCAGCTCCTGTTGCACATGTCGCACCCCGGCCTATGATATACCCCTAAAAAGACCAGGACATCACCCACATGACACAACAGGTTTCAGTTCTCTAACTTACATAGTTTTTAAATATATACTGGAGACGCATGGCCTCTGCAGTGGACAAAAAAATAAATAAATAAAACTACCAGGTCCTCAGAGGTCAATCTTGTGTGATCATGCTAACCGGAATTTCTCACAGGAAATTGCTAAACTGTTAATGTTGTGGACAAATTTTAATGTTGACTTTGTTGTGACGTCTGATGCAGAAGGTCACCAAGTCACTTAGTGTTTTGGGACCTTGAGTATCTGCAGCAATTGCCAGTTGTCTGTTTAGATATTTCTGCCAGGAGACGGACCAACACATGGAAATTCAATTACAGTCAAGTAATAGCTTTTCAAATGAAAGTGATGTTCCTTTAATCTAACATCTTTAATTTCCTTGCCATGCTGTGTTACATTCCCCCTGCTGTTTTCTAACAGGTGTTTGAACGTCTACTACTGCACAAAGGACTGTCAGAAGAAGGACTGGCTTCAGCATAAAAAGGTCTGCAAAACGCTGAGACTTGTGGCCATTGACAGACTAGTGGAGTGGCTGATGTTCACTGGTGAGAAATGAAAGATTAAATTAGTCTCGGTGACTGTTTGAATTAACAGAAGCAGAAATCTCAGTAATGATTGAATTGCATATTTTAAAGCTCCGCTGCAGAAATGAAATGCCTAAGAGACAAATAGTGACAGAAAGTCACAGTGCAATATTAGTGTGTTTTAATTAAAAATTCTTTTTTAGCCTTTGGATCTTTCACTTCTAAAACACACTGTGAACTTGTCAGACAGAGTGTGCTCTAGGCTGTGTCCTCAGCTTTGTGCCATTTAAATTCATCCTAAGTTCTACCATGCTTCCAGGAGACCTCCCATTGCCCACTGAGAAGTGGTCCAAATCAGCTGCTGAGGTGAAGAACTGGGACGACTGGCTTCCCATGCAGGTGGACCTCTCATCCCGTCTTGACACCGTCTTGTCTGGTGCCAACATGGTAAAGCTTTGGAAAAACGCCAGCAGGCCTCGGCCTGATGATGGTGACTTGCGACAGTCCTTGTGGCGAATCCAGAGCGAGTTCCTCTCTCGAGTCCTCACAGTTGGGGCGGCCATCCAACGCTTTAGGCTGGACCCGTATGCAAAACCGCTCACTATTCACATAGCAGGGGCGTCCCACAATGAGACCATGGGAGCTAGATTGACTGACTATGATGAGCTGAGCAAGATGTTCCCTGGACACCAGGGTATAGAGGTAGTGATGGTGGGACCAGAGGTGATAGATGGGTCCATCATGAGGCCTCCTCTTAGAGCGTTTGGACCAAGGCAGAGAGTCTACATCAGCGCCTACAAGGCTCTCTACCACCAGTTCTGGGAGGACGTGGTTGAGAAAGAGGAAGCAGCCAAGCCAGACCTGGTGGTTGGATTTCATCCTGGTATGTACTCAACCTGCCAACAACTAGAGAAGTGCTTATCAGATGTGATCGTAACAGCATAAAAAGAAATCTTGAGAGGGGCCTGATTTCAAAATGCTTTTAAATCAGGAAGCAAACACCATAACGATCACTGAGGCCATGAATAAAGACAGCTTAGCTTGAGTGGTCAGCCGTCTCAGAGAACCAGTGGCTTGTCTCCCTCTATGCTCGTCCCACAATTACCTCTTTCAGAGAACAGAGAAACTAGGAGATGTGTAACTCAGTGGATCTGGCCTATTCATTAGCTCCAGGCTTTTATTGGGGATTTGGGTGATTAATGGGAGCAGCTGGGAAAGAGTTTGGCTTGCGATTGCTGGACTCAGCATAATGTCAGTAAGTTGCCCTTTTGAAAGGGGAGCCTCTGCCCTCTACCATCCACATGAAGTCCGGTGCAAAATCCCTGATATGTAGAAGTCTGAGTAAAAGAACGATCTGATCTAATAAAGACTTTTTTCCTGAGTTAAAAATAGGTCTAACATAGTACAAAGGGCAACTGCAAATAGCACATTAGAGCCAAAGTCTTGTCACCTACCTACCCTTTTGTCCACTCTCACAGACAGCCTTCTCATTAAAGTGGCACTATAACCCTACACCTCCTAAGCCCTCGTACTAAATCTATTCTTTGACCCTTTCACCTGTAAATCGGCAGTAAAGCCCCGGCCCCAAAAGTACCCCTAACCCCTGGGTCCGTTATCACTGCAGGCTCCGCCGGAGCTAAATATACAGGAATCAGTCATCCTGTGAGTAAACCGTCTGAGAGCCTGGCTGCATTTCATGCTGCGAGGCTGGCAGAGCACTGCATTATGACACTGTTAAAGTGATAGGGGAGCTGGCAGCATGACGAAAGGAATGAAAAGGAAAGGTGTTTATGTGTGTGTGCGTGCGCGCGTGTGTATGTGTGACAAGAGAGAGGGGGAAAAAAACTGATATACTGCAAGGTAAACAGCGAGACTCTGACCTTTGACAATATGAGAGAGGAGGCGATTGATGCGGGCTAAGTAATGTCATCCATACAGAGACAGATGCCTCATAAACGCAAATTGCTTTTTGATATCCGTCACATAAACAGGATTTTCATAGCTCTCCAACTTTGTTTTTGTCAGAGCAGGGAACAAAATAAGTCTGTAATAAGTATTATCATCAACTTTATCCACCATATGGACCACATTTGCACCAGTACCAGACAATTATTGCAGTCATTATGAGTCACCTTAATATCTCCTGGAGGTCTAAACACTGGCTCCCTGTTAAATGTTTTATCATGATGAGGAGAGTAATCTCTGTGATGTTCGTATCACAGCATGCATTATTCA
Organism: Chelon labrosus; assembly: GCF_963514085.1. Classification (NCBI taxonomy): domain Eukaryota; kingdom Metazoa; phylum Chordata; class Actinopteri; order Mugiliformes; family Mugilidae; genus Chelon; species Chelon labrosus. Next base: position 20,487,940 of record NC_140352.1, read on the forward strand.
AAGCAAAATCCCCTCTTCCTGCAGTTTGGGGTTTCTGGGAAGACGTGACAGGCGGTGGATGACATGACACCATCTGTGTGCCAGCATCACAGGCCCGACAATTCTCTGCATCTGTGGCGAATATACACTCCAGTATGCGCCGTGCACTACAGCACTACAAGTTTAATAAAGATTCCCCTTACCTTATCTGTAATTACATCCTCCTTTTGCACAAAATGATAATGCAAGACTTTATTGATCAGTGTAGAAAAATTCTCACATCTGTTGCCCGCCTGGTTTTTGTCTCTCTCAAGGACACTTCAGCTGGACGGATTTACACTATCTGCTGCCACGGCAGCTTAAACCTCTGTAATCTGGTTGAAGGGCAAACTTTTCACCATACTAGGCCCTGCTGCTCCAAAAACAGGCAACTGATATGAACCATGGAGTAATGTGACATCTGTCAGTTAATATGTTGCAGGATTATGGCCCCAGCCCATCTTAACTGTAGCCAGGACGCTGCATTCTGTGTGACTGAGCGGGAAATGTCATAACTTTTCCAGCTGCCTTGGTTCGTGCTGTCTCAAGTCCAGCTGAAGTTCTTAAAGGCTTGGTTGGAGCTCCAGAAGGAATTACTATGTTCTGGCTAACAAAAGAAAGACCAGCAGGAGACTAATCAAGTGTAATCAGTTCAATCTTCACCTCGGTGGGGAAACTTTTTATTTTCTCTGTTGGCCTCTGTAGACTGGAACTGTGTGAAAAGCCTGGAAGCTTTTAGTGTCAATCGGCTGACTCGTTCTTGAGCATTTAGCGGCTAAAGATCCAAATACTTCCCCAAGGAGATGGGAGGATGGTGGAGGGAGTGATGGACTTACATTTGTCACGTGGCCGGATAAAACGTTTAGCAGCATAGAGTATACATGATACAAACAGCACACAATTGTAGATGTATGATATGTAGGAGATTGATAGTGGATAAAAATGATGGGTAGACCAGATAATTATTAATGAGAAGTCACAGTTATAAGACTGAGACTAAGCAGAAAACTCAGTAATCTCAGAATCTCAGAAAAGTGAAGACAATTACTCTGAACAGGCTGTTGGGGCCAGTACCACACATGAGAAACATGCAGCTCCGCAGATCAAAAACATGCAACTTCAGGCTGGAGACACTCCCGAAAAGGAAAGGGAAAATAGATAGAGAGAGGGAGAGAGAGAGAGAGAGTTAATAACGTGCTGTACAGCTGTAGAACATAAATGCATGAGCAGGGAGAGAAGAAAGTGAAGAAAAGTCCCCCAGCAGCCTAGGCCTATAGCAGGATAACTAAAGGATGGAGTCATATAAGCTAACCCATATAAGATTTAAAAAAAAAAAAAAAGATTTAAGCATAAGCTTAAAAGTTGAGAGAGCATCAGCATCCTGAATTCAACAGGAAGTGTTGTGTTTCATCTTTTCACAAAAAAACAGAAGCACTGGGTGTTAAAGGGGAACTACTGTTTTTTACAACCCCTTAAGTCTGGCATAAAATACAGTCATTTACTCACCCATATAACTTTGGTATTGGTCAGATATTTAGATTCGTGTATATCCATATAGTGGGAGTGGCTGAGGCACCGAAATGCAGCCTCTAAATAATGCATTATCTGCCGCAAAATGCGTTCATTTCACCAATATTTTTTTATGGTACGCCAGTACTATTCCCCGTTTGAGTCCAGAGTTCCCTGTTATCGTCATCCGGGGTCTGTAGATTGACCTACTAACCTCTGACCTGGATGATGTCATCTCTAAGCGCTGCCGCACTCTGCGCATCTTGTTTACCTGTAAGTTGCAACTGCTATTTTTTTGCAACATGGCTTAATATTTTTCCGATTCTGAGGTTGTGGACGACGACTTTGATGGACGTCCTTACCATTTTGAGCCAGAGTATACGGATGAGGAGCTCATTGAAAGGAGGATGCGGAGGCAGAGAGAGGAACAGCTGGCCAAAGAACAACAAACCGCTACACGTCCACGAATAGATAGCAGGTAACTCTGGACTCAACAGGGAATAGCACTAGCGTATCATAACAAAATATTGGTGAAATGAACGAGTTTCGCATCAGATAATGCGTCATTTAGAGGCTGCGTTTCGGTGCCCCGATCACTCCCACTATATGGATATACGCTGATCTAAATATCTGACGAACGACAAAAAAATGACACCAAAGTTATATGGGTAAGTAAACGATTGTATTTTATGCCAGAAATAAGGTCCAGGTTGTAAAAAAACAGTAGTTCCCCTTTAAGACAAGACCAAAAGATTCAAATAACTTGGTTCTTCTACTGAAAATAGGTGCTCTGGTTTGCGTTTTCTCGCCACATGCAGAGGTTTTAATCTAAAAATTAATATTTCCTTTAGTAGTGTCTGTCTGAGATACTTTTGTACGTGCCTTGCTGACAGTTTTTTATTTCTTTTTAATCCAGGGTTTCACGCTAACCAGGGTCTGGTAGAGGGTTGGCTGCCCACTCTGCTGCTCCTCAGGGACTATTACATCCCTTCCTTTTTCACTATGTACAGGTAGGTCATGATACTGTTATCTCTTCTTTATCTTTTTATTGGAGAGGTTAAAACATCTCTTAGGACTTTAAGTGAATACTTAAAATTCTTAGTGCTCATGGGCCTCCTTAACTCATTTTGTATACCTCCTCCAGAAAGAGATGCAAAAAAACACTTGCACATCCTGTATGGCAAAGTCTCTTCCAAACACATATGGCTTTTAGTCTCTCTGCTCCCCAACTAGCTGACCTCATCACCATCACAGTCCTCCATCACAGTTATCGCTGCCTGAGATCACACTCCACTGCTTCCTCTCGACACGCTCTTTTTCTCTGGTGACCGACACCACTTTCCTTTTTGTGCAGAGGCAAAGTTGAAAAGACTTTCTTTCTCCTGCTGCAGGTGTTGGCAACAAACTCTCCCTGCAGAGTTCCGCTTGATGAAATAGCAAAGTTAATGATGTTGTTGTCTTCTGTTCTCGAGGAACTTTCCCGTGTCTGTGAGGAGGTGTTTAAATCTCTCAAGAGTGCCACATAACAGAACTAGATTTGATAAATCGATTTCCTTGCCATCTTTCTGTTCCCTACAGTGAGATGGAGCTCAAGTGCTCCTTGGAGATCCTGCTGGAGCTGGAGATGAACATCATTGACAGAGGACCCAATCCATTCACCTCCCAGAAACCAGAGCAGGTCCATGCGTGCCCTAACAAACCCCCGGTCTACTGCAACTCTCACTACGTCTGTTTCCAGGGTCTGCTGCCTCAAGAGGACTTTGAGGGTCGGGATGCAGACAGTTAACATTTCATCATCGAGCACGTCAAAGCCTTCAAGATTTGAAAATATGATTTCCTGCAGCCCTTAAGAGATGGACACTTCGCTGCTATGCTGTGACACCAATATGCACATTTAAGCTTTTTTTATCTTGAAAAATACACATTTACTGCGTCGAAACAGTGCTAAACACCCACCTTTGAATTCTAATACAATTAATTAAAAAGGAAGATTACAGAAATCCCTCAAAGCTCATTTTAAGGCTCAAAGGTTTCTACTCCATTGGTGCCGAGAGGTGACATGCTCCACGCATATAAAGGGTCACGCATGCATAATGAGACCGAAATGACTTCAGTCGTCACGTGGTGGCTTCCTGTGTTTTGTTCTGCGGCTAGACCAATTCCCAAATCTCACAATGGCCGCATGAAATCAGATCATATGCATACTAATGGAACACATAATCAGAAAATTAAACCTGAATAAATTACAGTGTGCCACACGAGATTCATTTCATTTGGTTGTTCATTTTTCTTCTTTATCGTGAGATTCTGTTTCTCGTTTTGAAGAAGACGCTGCACCTCGAATGGTGAATCTGGAATGTTGTTGTTGCCGCTGTGTGTCGGCAGTGGATATTCTAAGAAGGTCAAGACCCCTGCAACACTTGTAGTGAATGGAACAACTTCATTAGATTGACACGTTTGGTTTCTCTTTAAAGTGAAAAAAAAAAAAAAAACATTCATATACATATGTGCCGATGGGGCACCTGCAAAATGGGCGTAGTATTAACAATATACACCGATCAGGCATAACATTATGACCACCTTCCTAATATTGTGTAGGTCTCCCTTGCGCCACCAAAACAGTTGTGACTCACAGAGAATGGACATGGGCCTTCTGAGGGTGTCCTGTGGTGTCTGGCAACACAGTGTTGTTAGTGGGGCCTTTGGGTCCCATGGGTTGAGGGGAGGGGCCTCTGTGGATCATCCCAAAGATACTTGATCAGTTTGGAATCTAGTGAATTTGGAGGCCAGGTCAACACCTTGTGCTGTTTTTCATGTTTTTTTAGTTGTTCCTAAAGCGTTTTTGTGTGTGTGCCTGTGTCAGGCTGCATCCTGCTGGGAATGGCTGCTGCCATCAAGGAGTGTCAGTGCTATGGGGTGGGGGTGTCTGGTCTGGTCTAGGTGGGTGCTACATGTCTAAGTAACAGCTACATGAATGCCAGGTCCAAAAGTTTCCAGCGGAACATTGGATTGTCACAAGACGGTCAATGTTATTTACTTCTCCTGTCATTGGTTTTAATGTTGTGGCTGATCTGTGTAATAGAGAACTCTTTTATTAGCCTGTATTAGTGTGGGTTGGACATATTGTCATGTAGTTTCAGGCCTGTCATTGTATCAGACTGGCAAAAGAGAGGAAGTTCAGCAAGAGTCAATGGTAAAAACAAAATCTATAAACACAATAAAACAAACAAAAAGTAAAATGTGGAACTTCTTAAATTCTATCAATTATGTATAAATGTAAATTAAATTTACTTTAATTTAAATGTACCTACTCTGAGAGTTTTGTAATGGAATTTAGTAGCTGGAAGGATCTGCTGAAGCCTTTTCATGTGTTTGCGTGAATCTAGAAGTTCTAGGGTAGATCATACTCTCAAGAGTGAAAGTCTACTTATGCAAACCGTACTGCAACAAGGAGAGATCTAGTGGGAGTGCAGACTGAACATTTATGAAGCATGAGCATGCAACGAGCATGCAGAAGAATATAGGCACATGCTGAAGATCACTGGACAAGATGTGGAGAAGGAGGTGATTCAGACAGCGTGGGAAAGTGGAAGACGGGATTGTGAGTAGACAGATCTTTCTTACTGAACTTTCACCTAAGCTTCATTTGATAAAGCACAGAAAACATCAATCAAGAAACATGTAAAGTTGCTTCATTATGGGATCCGGTCTAATCCCAATGATCTTCTCATATGCAGTAAAGCAAGTATTCCTATGTGGCTATCTTGGGTTATATCTTATTAACCCAAATGAATGAAATGAAGCCTGGGTCTATATTTTAGCTTTTTTTTATTTTTTTATTTTTTTAATTGTAAATGTTGAAAATAAGACAGTTGGGATAGGCTCCAGCAGACCCCCGCGACCCTTAACAGGAATAAGCAGGTACAGAAGATGAATGAATGAATGTTGCAAATAACTAATAATGCTTTGTCATGACACTGATGCCACTTTGTTCTATTGGTGCCTTAACAGTGCAACACTGACCTCTTGTGGATAAATATAGCAGAAGCACACAGAGTGAGGGAAGACTTGTGCGTAAGGGGTTAAGAGGTTAAGGGGTCCAGATTAATCCTCGTGTCATCGTCTATGACACAGGTGTCAAAGTGATCCGTGAAAAGGCCGCTGTGGCTGCAGGTTTTCATTCCAACCATGCAGCAGCACACCTGACTTGGCTCAGTCAATCAACTGAACTGCCTTCACGCAGTCATTTCAGGTGTCCTCTTGCTTGATTGGAACAAAAACTTGCCAGCCACACCCACTGCATGGGTGCTGGATGGTTGGAATGAAAACCTGCAGCCACAGCGGCCCTTTCACGGATCACTTTGACACCCCTGGTCTATGACATGATAGTGCGCCCCTGGTGACCGTTAGCTGTAAAAATCCATCCGCCGTTGGCGCGTTCGACTTGATGCAGATCTGTCTGAGTCTGACTTGACGTGATGCATGCTGGGATGAACGCAATGCATGCTGGGATGGACGCAATGCATGCTGGTTAGAAATCCTGTCCGACTTGTGTCAGCCGGGGAGGGACTTACCACTACGTCACCATGTCACATGACCTTAAAATATCGCGGGAGTCTTCGCCTGCAGACAGATCTTGCAGTTGCTCTCCACGAACTGCACGACCGGAAACCCGCCCTCATGACGTCAGTTCAAAGACGTGATTGGGCAGTTTGGGAGGAATCTCCTCATGACGATTTTGACGTTTCTCGCTTCGTTATGTTGGAATATGCGAAAATGAACAGAAATCGAAGGGATACCTTCTTATATGTGATTTCTGCAACAATGGTAGGCTGGCCTACTGAAAACGTTGTACATCTGACTGGAGTTCAATGCAGAGTTCATTTCTTCCATTAAACAGTAAAAAGGCATTTTTAACATGTTGGTAACAGTAGAATAAGCGGGATAATGGACTTCACTCCAATAGACTATCCGAAAATAAAAATAGCCTGGACTATTGGCTCAACTGTCAGCACGCTCACCTCCCGATCCGAGGTGCTGCTGGTTCGAGTCCGGGTGTGTGCGGAGCTGAATCACGCAGGTTCAACACAACGCAGGTTACATTCTAAGGCAGGGGTGTCAAAGTGATCCGTGAAAGGGCCGCTGTGGCTGCAGGTTTTCATTCCAACCATGCAGCACTCATGCAGTGGGTGTGGCTGGCAGGTTTTTGTTCCAATCAAGCAAGAGGACACCTGAAATGACTGCGTGAAGGCAGTTCAGGTGATTGATTGAGCCAAGTCAGGTGTGCTGCTGCATGGTTGGAATGAAAACCTGCAGCCACAGCGGCCCTTTCACGGATCAGTTTGACACCTGTGTTCTAAGGCTTCGCGTTGGACCGTTTTACCATCTAGAACGCGTGCGTTCAATTTGTAGAAGTGTCGTCCATTATCCTTTACTTATATCGTAGTACTGCTTCTTCAGTATCATCCTAAATTGGTTTAGTGGGTAACACGTCAGTCTGGCGATCGGCCGTCCGTAGTTCGAATCTTGTTAACGGTTAGTAGATTTTTGTGGTTCTTCTTCACACCTGTCTGTCCAAAAATGAAAACAAATGGCATTTAATCTCCATCTCAATATCTTTCTTTGAATTCGTTTCATGGTTGAGTTACAGGTGCTAAACGACTTTGGGTGTAAAAGTAAATATTCAAATAAGTAGCCTAATCAGCAGTTCATTTTCGCCAAGATTGGAGACCAAAGCACTATGCTACTTAATCCTTATTCAGTAGATTTGCTGCTATTCACAATCCTTTGCATGCAGCATGCTTGTTGTAACACGGGTATAAATTCCGGTAACTCCAAAGCTTCTATTTCGTCGGCAACAACGAATGCAAACACCGCGAGATCCGCCATTGTTTACACGTAGTTGACCGTGTCCGACTTGTCTGCAGCCGTTTTATGCTCCACCCCTACAGTCGGCGTAAGATCACGTTGACGTAAGCAAGTCAGACTCAGACAGGCGCAGACAAGTCGAACGCGCCTATTGTGAGTTTGACAATCCCGTGAGACGTTGCCGATGACGGCCGATACGCGTGTGACGTATAATGAAGCTTCATTTGGGGAGTCACGTGATTTTTCAACTGATGAAGCGAGGCATCGAAACATCTTGTTGCGATACTTCTGCTTTGAACGCTGGACACTGTTTCGAGCGTCTGCTTGGAGCATAACATCTCTAGTATAAACCAAGTATACTTCACTGTACTATTTTTAAGTATATGAAATATAGTATATAAAAAGTAGACTTCAAGTATACTGCCTCAGTTTTAGTATAAAACAAGTATAGTTGTAGTTCATTTGAATAAACTACTTTTTGCTAAGGGGGAACGAATGCAACGGTGACAGACACATTTCTACACTGCATCCAGGTCCAGCTCCTTGGTCACAGGAGGCTCAAGTGAGGGAGCAAGAGCATGGCGGGGAGGGAGATAATGATTCACTTCTTGAAGTCACATCTTAGTGCACAGAGATCTGTGGCAACGCTCCTGGTCCAAAATCCTGTTCCAAAATCTGTCTAGTCCACATATACCCTTAAAACCACAAGGCTCAGAAAATGTTTGCAGTCTTGGATTACCAAAGTAATTGGTCTGTAGTCAAGTCTGACTTCTTTAACGTCTTTGGAATCAGTGGAGCGCCATCTTGCTACACCCTGAAGACCTGCTCAGGTGCAATGGAGACAGCAGGGAGAAAAGCTCGCAATTTTGTTGTTGCATCACTTGATGGAAAGACCCAGGTAGCACTTCCTCCTCTCCTTGAGTGTAACATGATCCTGGATGATCAATCCTAAATTCCTGCCCCTGGCATTGCTTAGTACTTCCCACATCTTGCACCAGTTGTCAACAAAATCCCACCAGACGATACGTGAACTTCTACAGGACAAATGTATTACAGAATGGACGCACCTCATTTCTAGTGCGGTACAGGGTGGACTTCAAAGTCCTTTTATTTGTGTTTAAAGCCATTCATGGCTTGGCCCCAGCCTACCTTAGTGAACTTGTAACCCTGTACAACCCAGTTAGGAATCTGCGCTCCGCAGATCACACCACCTTGGTCATCCCTAGGTCCAAGTACAAGGCTTTGGGGGGGCGGTCTTTTTCTGTCTTAGGCCCTAAACTGTGGAACGCTCTCCCAGCTCATATTCAATCTGCCACCGAGCTCACAACTTTTAGGTCAGAGTTAAAAACACATTTATTCAGGCTGGCATTTCACACGTAGCCACTAACTGGGACTGTTGCTCCTTTATGTTACAGTCGTGTTCTAATTTTGTTTTAGTAGTATTGCTTTTATTCTTGTTTTTACACTTGAATGCACTTTGTGCACCTTTTTGCGGTGCAGCTGTGTCTTAATTATGTTTTAGTAATATTGCTTTTGTTCTTGTTTTTACCCTGGAAAGCACCTTGTGCACCATTGGGTGCTGGAAGGTGCTATACAAATAAATATTGATTGATTGATTGATAGTGCCATGTACCGGATCGATCCGTGTGAAGGAGAAATACAGCATTCCCACACAGCACCTTCAGCTGATCTGGGGGACATTGTTTTTCAAAGAAGTCCACATGATGATAAACCTGCACCATCAGTTGAAGATACAACCTTCCTTCACATCATGGACAGAGAGGTCTACATCGATGAAGATAACCACTGGGTGGCACCATTACCTTTCCGAACACCACGGCAGTTTCTTCCAAACAACAGAGACCAAGCTCTGAAGCGTCTCAACAACCTGCGGCACACGCTTCAGAGGAAGACAGAAATGAGAAAACAATTCATTGACTTCATGAAGAAAATGTTTGAAAAAGATCAAGCAGAAGCAGCCCCACCTCTGACACTTGGCGAGGAGGTCTGGTATCTCCCCATTTTTGGAGTTTATCTTCGACTCCAGTGCTCAGTTTATTGTTTATTGTTTATTGTTTATAGGATCCCCATTAGCTGGGGCTTACGTCCCAGCTATTCTTCCTGGGGTCCGACAATACAGACAGATAATAAATAATTTTAAAATTCATTACAACACATCAACAAACCTTAGATTGGCAAGACTCCATACGTATACAGAAGCTCACACACACAAACACACACACACACACCCACACACACACACACACACACACACACACACACATACGCACACACACCCCCACGCACATGCACACACACACACACGTATACATATTCACCTACACAAGATATATACACAAAAAAAAAACCTTCTCTTACATATATACCCCCTACTGCTCAGATCATAGCTGTTATGTATGATTGACTAAGGTGTTTTTTCATATGTTTTTTGAACGCATGTTTTTTATCTATTTTAGTTAAAAAAGCTGGCAACTTGTTCCATGCTGCAATTGCTCTATATCTGACTGTGCGTTGAAAGGAGTTGGAATTAGCCTTAGGTACAGTAAATCGCCCCGCAGCTGCATACCTTGTGTTATGATTATGGGTATTAGAACTTTTGCAGAACAGATTATATTGACTCAATGGTGTTTTGTTGTTTAAGATTGTCCAGGTTGATGTTAATATGGATGCATTCAGCCTATCTTCAACTTTCAACCAGTTTAAGTGTGAGTGCATGTAGTTAATATTTGTCTTGTATGGACATCTAAGAACAAGTCGTGCTGCTTTGTTCTGGACCCGCTGAAGTTTAGCTAGATGTTCTTTGGTGGCATTTGACCATATAATACTGCAATATTCCATCTGAGAAAGAACCAATGTCTCTGTAACCTTCTTTTTTAAATCTGTTGTTAGGAATGTGCTACTGCGTCTAAGTAAGGCTATTCCACTACTCATTTTTTTCACTGTCTGGTCAATTTGTTTAGACCAGGACAGTCTACTGTCTAGGATGACACCTAGTAGCTTAACTTCCTTTACCTGTTCTATTGGTGTTTTGTTAATAGAGAGATTAAGCACTGGCTCAAGACTTAAGGAATGATTAGAACCAAATACAATACTTTTTGTTTTTGCTATATTTAGGACCAGTCTATTTTGTTTTACCCAACCCTCTATGATTCCTAACACCCTATTTAAGGAGTTTGCCAGGTCTGCAGGTGTTTTTGCAGCTGTATACACAGTTGTATCATCTGCATACATTACTACCCTCGTATTGTGTAGAGCTAAAGGTAAATCATTAGTAAAGATTGAGAACATTAGTGGGCCCAAGCAGCTTCCTTGTGGTACACCACACTCAACACTTACACTGTCTGAAAAACTACCATTGAAAAATACTTTTTGTGACCTTAATGTCAGATAGCTCTTCAACCAGTCAATTGCTGGGGGTTGAAAACCATAGCTTTCCAGCTTTTGAAGAAGTAGGCCATGGTCAATTACATCAAATGCTGCAGTAAAATCTAATAGGACAGCACCACAGATGTTTTGATGGTCAATTTCTGTCAGCCACTCATCTGTCATCTGAGTAAGAGCAGTACATGTAGAATGTCCTTTCCTGTATGCGTGTTGGAACTCAGTTATCAGGTTATTTGCAGAGAAGTAATGTTGCATTTGATCAAATACCAACTTCTCAAAGATTTTACTAAGCGCTGATAGCAAGCTAATGGGTCTACTATTTGATGTTGTAAAACTTTTTTTCTTATCCTTTAGTAGTGGGATGATTTTAGCCACCTTCCATTCTTTGGGAAAGGTACATTTCTCCAAGCTAGTATTAAAAATATGACAGATGGGGGCAGAGACATAACCAACCACCATTCTGAGCAATTTTCCATCTATACAATCAATGCCTGCTTCTTGATCTTTGCAACATGACTTAATTATCTTGCTCACTATATCTTCCTTCACTTTATTAAACTGAAAGGAACATGAATAATTTTTCATTAGCTGTTGTATATTAAGAATGGAGCCATTGTTTCCCCCTGATACCTGCTCCCTTCTCAAATTATCCACTTTTTTAATGAAGTATTCATTGAGATAGTTGGCAATGTCCCTTGATTTAGTGATGAAAGTCCCGTCATTTTCAATATAGCTTGGTTGTAAAGATGTTTTTCTCCCCATGATGTTGTTTAGTATCCTCCATAGCTTTTTCCCATCATTGCTAAATTTACTCAACTGTGCAGTCAAATATGCTTTCTTTTTCTTCAAATTAAGTTTGGTAACAAAATTCCTCAGCTTACAATAATTCTTTCTGTCAGTTTCACTCCCAGTCTTGTTTGCTCTAGTCTTTGCCTCATTCCTCTTGCACATATGTTGTTTCAATTCATCATCAACCCATGGAGCTCCAAAAGTTTTAACTGTCATTTTCCTCACAGGGGCATGTGAATCAATCACTGGTACAAATTCAGACAGAAATGCTTGTAGTGCCGCATCTGGTTCATCTTCCCTGAAAACATTTGACCAGTTTATTTTACTTATATCCTCCACAAAGGCCTCCTCAGAGAACCTTTTATAAGATCTTGTCAGAATAACTCTAGGCTTAACTTTTGGTATACTACCCTTCCTTGCAATGACTACAACATTATGATCACTAAAGCCTATAGGGACTGATACGGCTTTTGAGTAAGACCCAGTTCTGTTTATGTAGATGTGATCAATGCAAGAGGATGTGATACCTTTATTGTTAAAACCTACTCTGGTCGGCTGATTTACCATTTGTTGTAGACCACATATATTGGTTATGTTCATGAGCCTCTGCTTTAAGGGACAGTTGGATAATAGCCAATCTACATTAAGGTCACCTGTCAGAATGACCTCCATGTTTAAGTCGCATACTTTGTCAATCATGTCACTTATATCTTCAATGTAGCTGATGTTTACGTTTGGAGGTCTGTAACAACAGCCTACCAGTATATCTTTTTGATGTGGTAATTTGACTTGCAGCCACAGTACTTCAATTTCATTTGGCATAATATCTTCCCTTATTTTTGCTGGAATATGATCTTGAACATAAAAAGCTACTCCACCACCATGACAATTTCTGTCTCTTCGATATAAGTTAAACCCAGACATTAACACAGTTCCATTACTAAAAGTATCGTCAAGATGTGTCTCAGAAATGGCAATAATGTGAACAGAGTTAGCAGTTACAAAATCATACAGGTCGTTAATTTTGTTTCTCAAACTACAAATATTCAAGTGTGCCACCTTCAAGCTTTTCTTTGGTAACCCTGCAGTAGATAACATCAATGAAATGTAAAAAGCAAAATCAAAATGTTTTGTGTCCATGCATATCAGTCTGTAGATGCTCTTCTTTCTCCCTTCCCAATGATAAGTTTGTCATATCGCAGATAGGCAATGTCTCCCCTCTCTACAATACTTGAGGGGATATGAGGGGATTTCCCTGAACGATGCTCTCCTAAGTGGACCGCATCTCCATAACATGCTGATTGGTGTTTTGCTGTGCTTTCACAGTGAGCTAGTAGCTGTCAGGGTGGATGACGCTGTCATCTATCTGCTGCAGCGGGCTCACTCACACCTGGATGGTGGTGGAGGCTCAGTGAGAATCACATTCTTTGATTTCTCGAGTGCCTTCAACTCCATCCAGCCTTTGCTGCTGGGTGAGACGCTGCGGTCAATGGGTGTTGATGTGTCCGCTGTCTCCTGGATCACTGACTAAATGACGGACAAGCCACAGTTCGTGCATTTGGATCATGTACAGAAATTTTCTGATTGCTTTGCAGTTGTAGGGTGTATAAGCAGTGGATGGGATGAGGAGGAGTATAACAGGCTGGTGGACAGATTTGTGGGGTGGGCTGGAAGGAATCACCTGCTGCTTAAAGTGGACAAGACCAAAGAGATGGTGACTGACTTCAGGAGGAAGGGAGCAGCTCCTTTGCCCCTCAGCATCCTTGGTAGGGGTGTGGAGGTGATGGAGGATTACAAATAGCACCATTCTACACTGATAGTAGAATTGTCCTTGGCAGTGTTCGAATTATACCATGAGCTTCGGGGGGTACCGCTATTTTGACTGGTGACGTCACTCTCCATTTTATATAGGCTTACACACACGATTTCACACTTGTGGTTCACAGTCAATTTTCCTTCGAAATATAGGTCATACGATCGTGGCTGGCTGGCCAACAAGGTAGAAAAAAATAATCATACTAGCAAGCACAATGCACCCTACACGTTATAGGAAGGGTTGAATTCGGGCACGGATAAACACTGTTTCACGGTGCGCCCCGTGCGTAAAATTGCGCGCCACAGTCAAAAAATATTTTTCGGTATAGCAGTGCAATGCAAACATGGAAATGCATACAGACCAATAGCACAGATTACCGAAATGTCAAAAACCCGACTTAAATGTAAAATCCTGAATTATTAACAGATGGGCTACAGAAAAATTCCCGTTTAATAGCCAAGTTCACCTAGCCTAATACAAGGCCTGCACACTGTGCATTTGTTTAAGTTCGTCAGTATTTCCACCATATTTTTAGCGACCACTCATCTATTGTCCATTCGATCGATGCCTCATCTTAGCATACTTCCCAGTTTTGTGTAGATTCATATGCATTATAATAAAACAACACAAAAGAGTATGTGCTTTTCAAAGCAATACGTAATCATTTTACTATCAAAATTCAGGATTACGGAAGTATCAATCCAACATGTAAACCTCAACAGTTATTATTATTATCAATCAAACTTCAATGAAATGAAAATTAAATAAAATGAAAAGTTAAGTCAATCAACCAATTATGTATCTTTACAAGTTAAGGGTATCAATCAATCATGTTACATTGAAAAGCTAAGCCAAGTTAAAACAATCAACCAATGATGTATATATTAATTTAAGAGAATTTATCTATCAATCAGTCAATTATGTTACAATGAAAAGTCAAGCAACCAACATCACATTTGAAAGCTTTAAAAGACTCAATCAAATATGTTGCCTTGACCAAGATGTAATCATTTTACGATCAAAATTCAGGATTATGAATGTATCAATCCATCATGTACACCATAACAGTTATTATTATCAATCAAACTACAATGAAATGAAATACAATGAAAAGTTAAGTCAATCAACCAATTATGTATCTTTACAAGTTAAGGGTATCAATCAATCCTGTTACATTGAAAAGACTCATTCATTAAATTATCTTGAAAAAACTGACCACACTGGTCTTGGCTGGCAATCTTTCCCCTTTCGCCCTGGAACCCATGATGTTGAAAGGCGATGGCCAGATTTCACCCAAGACTCTACAAATGGAGTGGGGTCAAAGCTGTCTATTGGTGGCCCATTCAAATCCAAAAACAGGAGAGAGGTGAGACTGTCGACACGCAGTTTATTACGAGCTTTCCTGTCAGTGTCATTCAATGCAGAAAACCCTCTCTCGCATTCTGCAGAGGTTGCCATATAGGTCTTGCTAGCAATTATGAGTCGTTTAAGTGTGTCTCCTTCCTTTCTGCCATCTTTGAAATCTCTGAAATCCTGTACTGCCTCTCTGCATCGCTCTCCAAGCAACTTGGCCAACAAGTGGACCTCCGCTTCCCCATGTAAAATGAGGTCTTCCTGGTTTTGTGGCCAGGTAGATTTATCTAGGGGCTGGAGCAGTTGCACCAGATCATCTGTTGGCATGCGAGCAGTCAAGTTGTCTACAACTGCCTGAAAAAACTGATGTCTATCAATCTTTCCTACACGGTCACCAACAAGGGTGACACCTTTGAACTGGCCAACTGAAACACACTGCTCAGCCTTGGAGATAGACTTCCCACCCCGTGTTTTCATTGCTGAAAGGATTTTGACAGTCTGTTGCACATAGAAAAAACTGCTGACAAGTGAGGAGTCTCTTTGCTGCAATTTCAGCGAAAGGCTCTGCAGTTCTCTTAAGATGTCCTTCATGCAGGCCAGATCATACAGGAAAGTTGAACTAGTAAGATACTTATAAAGTCCAAGGTACTTCTTCCTCATAATGTCTGTGTTACTGGCATCTTCACTTTCTGCTCTGAAGAATTTGGCCAGGGCTGGGTAGTTTCTCCAGACAGCTTTCACAGTCTGAAAGCTGCTTGACACCCACCTAATTGTAAATACCTGGCCAGTCTTGAGCAGTTGCACGTTAAGATCTCCAGCTGCCTCAAGCAGCAACCGAGTAGTTTTGTGGGACTGGTTGAATAAACTATACAATTTGGAAATGAAAATCTCAAAATGGTTACAGCCAGAGACAGATTTAAGGGAGTCTCCTACAGCCAGTTCCAATCGGTGAGCTAGACAGTGAATAAATTTTATCTTTGGGAATTCTTGTTTAAGTTTAGTAATTACACCAGATTTACTACCAGTTAAAACTGAGGCCCCATCTGAAGCAACACTGATAAGATTATGTTGTAAAAAAACATCATCAAAGCCAGCTTCCCTCAGACTTCCTCTCAACGAATTATAAATGGAGGTGGCATCTGTGCCATCCTTCAACTCAACTAGATCTAGGAAGACATTGTCAAGATCGCCATCTCTATTAACATCACATCGGATAAAAATAATCAGGTATGCCTGCCCAAACACGGTGCTCTCATCTATTGTAACAGAGATGCGGGAGTTCTTTTCTTTAATTGTTCTGACTAGCTTTTTTTTCATTTCATGTGCAATGTGGTCTATGATTTCTGCGCAAGAGTGGTCTGATCGGTGCACCTCCCCGACTACAGCACCATTAAGTTCTTGGAGTGTCATAAGTGATGGCATCTTTCTGAATGCCAATCTCTCTTTAGCAACAGCATAAGCTGTTCTGAAGGAGCTGGTGGTTTCACGAATTAAATTAGCACTAATTTCCAAGATGTTTCTGGGTAATACATCTTTTTTCGTCTGATTTTCAATCTCTATAGCTCTCTGGTGTGCTGCACTGTCACGGTGATTTTCTTTGCTGCCAACTAGTCCATTCATCCATTGTTGTGAAAAGTGCATCCCGATATATTTGTCAGACAAGAGCAATGTCTTTGCGTCTCTGCAAGTGGCACAACCTAGCATTCCGTTTTGTCTTGAATATAACCATGGGTTTCTATCTTTCCACCCCAGCCACTGTTCTTGTGTCCAGCAGAATGGCGTTATCCCTGTCTCCTCATGGTCAATCCCTATAATAAACTAAAGGAAAAAAAGGCTATTAGGATGTGGTTTGGTGGGATACTGTGCAGATCTCTATGTCTAACAAACTCACCTCTTGGTCATGTCCTGCCTGCTCATCGATTTGCTCCTGTCCTCCTCTTGCCTGCTCATGTTCACTACTTCCTGCTGCTTGTGTTTGTCCACTATTTCCTCCTGCCTGTTCATTATCCTGCTCTTGCCTGCTTCTTTCTGCTGCCTGCTCATTGTCCTGCTCCTGTCTGCTTCTTCCTGCCGCCTGCTCATTGTCCTGCTCCTGTCTGCTTCTTCTTGCTGCCTGCTCATTGTCCTGCTCCCGTCTGCTTCTTCCTGCTGCCTGCTCCTGTCTGCTTCTTCCTGCTGCCGGTTCATCATCCTGCTCCTGCAGAGGACCTATTTTCTTCATATTATACATTCATACATTCACATTTTGTTAAATATATCAGCACTCATACCTTAATTATCTGTCTCTTAATTGTTATATGTCCTACTTACTGTTCTTTTACCACCAAAAATGAATGTCTGGAACCGTCCCTTTTCTCTTACTCATAGTTGCTCTGTAAATTGCATTAATTTCACGTTTTAGTAGGATGACTGTAAGTGACTTCCCTCACATCAATGTTTTGAAATGAATGGCGTTTATTCGTGTGTTAACGTCAAACATTAAAATCCATAACGATTTTTTAATGATTGTTTCACTTGCTGTAGTGGTGAATGTTCGTGAGTGAAGAAATCGCGCGCCACTGTATGCTGTTTGGGACGGGGGTGAAGACCTATCTCGCGCCTAAATAGCCTACAGATAGACTAGCCTAGCTAGCTTCTGCAGCAGTTCAAACTGACACACACACATTTGAGCACGTTTCCATCCGACAACTTTGTCCATGAGATAATAAACTGCTTGCATTAATGCAACCAGAATTGCCTTAGTTTCTCCAAGATACTGACAATATTTTCTTGGTGCAGAGAGCTTCAGGAGCTGCGTGAACTTTTAGCTATTTATCTAGCTAGAGACTATGACTACATTATGGATGAGACAAATACTGAACAACCAAATTAAGACAGTTCTGAAAACCTGTTTAGATGACGAGCTGCTCATAACATTTACCACAAAATACAACGCATGATGATATACATGGTAGTCAAAACCATAGGCAGAGTTTAAAGTTGATTCAGCCACTTACTCTTAATTTCGCACACACCAGCGCCTGCGCCCGCACCCAGTAGGCTACGTACGTTTGACAGCTAGCGAAGAACCATAGCAAACAACTGAACGTACTGAGAAATGGTACATCCCAATGGGGGTGAGGGTTTGAAAATCGTATTTCATTAGATTATTTCCTGAATTGATGTGATGGTAATACCGCATTTAAATACATACAATTTTGGAAAGGCTAACATTATATTTTATTAAAAAAATTTCAGTACCCCCCAAACTATTACTTTCATCTACTTTGGGGGGGTCTAAGTCTCATCTAGGGGGGTCAGACCCCCCCAATACCCCCCGTAATTCGAACCATGGTCCTTGGATACATTCACAACATCACTCGCCGATTCTGTGTGTATGTGGCAAATAGAGTAACCAGGATTGATCAGAATCCAGCGGATCAGGGAACAGGGTGCATTCAGGCAGCTCACCTATAGCACAGCATTTGGCTTTCAGGCCCTGACTTTCTAAAACAGGCTGATTTAGAGGTGTGTGAGCAGGCAGAGTCCTTTGAGCTTGTGGAGCTATTGTTCGATACAGAGATTCGCCCTCAGGTCACCTCTCTTGTCACCAAGGTAACAGAACAAATGTGAGGGTCACATAGATTTGAACGTTTCTCAAGTTGGAAATACCTTGTGAGAGCAATGAAAATGCTAATTCACATTGCAAAGTCATTCTCTAAGACTTCTCACACAGGAAAGTGCACAGACTAGCAATGCTGCAACGGTCTGCACTCTACAGAACTCTCACAAGCCAAAACAGTGATCATTCAGTGTGTACAGCATGAAGTCTATACAGCGGAGCTTGCAAGTCTCTAAAAGGAGAAAAAGGTTCATTCACAAAGTCTTCTTAACAAACTGGACCCCTTTATTGACCAGGAGGGGTTGCTGAGAGTGGGAGGTCCTTTGCAGTCAGCTGATCTCTCAGAGGCAGAGAAACATCCCCTGATAAGCCGGTCACCATGTTGCTGTTCTGCTAGTCAGGCATTACCATGACCAAGTAGCTCACCAAGGTCGTGAGTTCACCGAAGGGGCCTTACGCATGGCAGGACTGTGGATTGTCGGAGCCAAGAGACTTGTTGCCAGCATGGTGCATAAGTGTGTTACCTGTAGAAAGCTGAGAAGGCAGCTGGAATTACAAAAAATGGCTAACTTTCCTGCAGACAGAGTCATCGTAGACCCACCTTTTACACATGTTGGTCTGGATGTGTTTGGGCCGTGGAACATCACATAGCGTCCCACAAGAGGCCACACTGCTGAGAGTAAAAGATGGGCTGTAATGTTTACTTGCCTGAGCACCAGAGCAGTGCATCTGGAAGTTGTGGAGTCAGTGTTGACTTTCAGCTTTATCAATGCCTTGCGTCGATTCTTGTCAATAAGAGGACCAGTGAAACACCTCCAGTCAGGAACGTGGGAACGTATGATTGGTGTTGTGTGACGCATCCTTGATGGTCTGCTGCTGAAATCCTCATCTACTCGCCTCACACATGAGGTATTGACCACTCTTATGGCTGAAGTCATGACTATAATGAATGCCAGACCACTGGTTCCTGTCACGACCGACCCTGAATGACCTGAAGTTTTCTCACCTGCAATGCTTCTGACCCAGAAAGCCGGTGTTGTGTCAGTGCCATCTGGAGATTTTGAACTCAAAGACCTCTATAAGAAGAGCCAGTTGAGACAGGTTCAAGGTCTTGCAAATGGTTTCTGGAAGAAATGGAAGCAAGGAAGGCCATGTTGTCTTGCTTAAAGATGGTCAAGTCAAACGCAATGAGAGGCCTATTGGGTTTATCGTGAAAACTTTACCAAACTTAAACTTTACCAAGTGCTGACAACAGACTAAGAAAAGCTGAAGTCAAGATCATGAAGAGGCTGCTAAAACATATCTCAGGCCTGTTACAGAGTTGATTGTACTCTTATCTGATAATGAACAGAAGGGCTAATTGATAGTGGTATATTTGTAAATATATGTCATGTCAGATCACAATTCATCTCAAGAGCAGAGGGGAATCTGCACTCCAAACTTGTAGAGGGCAACCACACACAGGAACTCAACAGGTGCTCAACAGGAACTCTTATAGGGACCATATTTGCCTGCGCACCCACTGGAAAAGCATGGCATGAAATGTTTGGATGCTGCTAACCTCCTCACTAGCTCTTGGAAGTCAAGACCACATTTGATTGTTGTTAAACTCCTCACTTACCTGAAGAAAAGACCACAACTCCTGATCAATCCAGAAGACGCAACTGGTATGGAGTGAACAACTTTGGTTGATTGATTGGTGTAATGAAGTCATGCTTCTGGAGTGAATTATTATTATTATTATTAAGGACATTACAGTTTGTTATGCTATGCTCTTTGCTATGCTATGAATATTGGTGAATTTAATTAAGTGATGACGACCTTATGTAACTGTTTGAGACCCTAAGTTAACTTAAATTACTTTTGTTTAAGAGTAGTGTAAAGTTTGTTTAAGAATAACTTTGAAAGAAAACATTTACTGTTATTTATTTGAAACTAAATGAATGTTTTTTTTTTCTGTTTCTTGAAGGTTATCAACCTATTCTATTCTGTTTTATTATCTTCAAATCCATCATTTATTCAACTGAAAACATCAACTCAACCTATCGTTAAGAAAATAAATGGAAAATAAGAAGAATTGAGTTGTCCTTTGCATCTCTTGAAGATTGATCAAGCAGTTTTTCAAGTTTGGGCAGAGTTATGGTCACAAAAACACACAAAACTTGACAGTTGATAACCATGCGTGGCAGGAAGATGAGGATCAAAGGCCTGAAGTCAAGCTGTTGACGCAAAGGAAAGAAGAAATAACTGGAAATTCTTCAACATGGCGAAGGAGACTCCCGTGAAGACAGTCAAGCAACTGAAGCAAGAGAGGACCTTAGCTAAAACTGCCTTCACCAAGCAAGCAAACTACCTGGGCAGAGCTGCAAAGAGCATGATCAAGCATGAGCTACAAGAGGAGTTCAGCAAGCTCAGTTCCCTGGCAAGGCATGTCAGTGATGCAAATGAGGAGTACAGGGCTGGCCTACTGGCGGATAATGAAGCTGGAACTGATGAGGACGAAGAAGTCAAGCTTGGCAAGGACCAGGAGGATGAGCTTGAAAAGACAATGGAGGAGTGTGTCACGAGACTGGATGAAGTCTGGAAAGCGGTCCAATCTAACCTCTGGCAAAGGTATGGTGACGAGGAGGTAAGCTCTGCAATCCAAGAAGCAGCAGTAGCCTGTGAAAGAGCTCATGCATGCCCCATCACTGCTATTAATAGGGATGGCTATGAACTGCAGCTGGAAGGAGTGAGGAGGCTGATCCATGATGCAAGTGCAAGCCTGAAAGACTGGGAAAGATGGATCCCACCTGATCAGACAGCACACCTGGAGGGCAGGGTAAAAGACCTGAGAGCATTTGGTAACAACCTTGAAGCCAGAAGGGCAGAATTCCTCACTGCACAAAGAGTCACAGAAGAGGAAAGGAGAGAATCTCAACCTGTGGCAGTTCAACAACCAGTGATGAGATTAAAGCCAACCAGTCTACCTAAATTCGCTGGGTTCAAGAGGAACTTCTACAGATGGAGAAGAGACTGGGAAAGCCTGCAAAGACAGGGAGAGCCAACCGGCTCGGTGGAAGTGAAGAAGTTCCAACTCCTTGACAGTGTGGACGAGAGAATATGCAGAGACCTACGCCTATCAACATACAACAGTGCTGAAGACATATTTCGAGTGCTTCAAAATAGGTATGGAAATAAGCCAGCGATCACCTTGGAAATAATTGAGGACCTGGAGAGGATCCCCCCTGTAAAGTCACACCAGCCAAGGAAGGTGATTGACCTAATTCAGGCTGTGGAAAAGGCCTTGAATGACCTCATCGAGCTTGAAAGCACTGGAGCCATCAAAAATCCCTTGGTGATCAGATCCATAGAGAGCAAACTGCCAGACAATGTGAAAAGAGATTGGCTCACATTCATGGTCAATCCAAGAAACAGAGTCACACTGGACAACCACTTCGACAGCCTTCTCACATTCTTAAAGACTCAGGAGGATATTCTAGAGAGACTAGACCAACTAGGTGTAAGTGAAAAATCTGAAAAGAAGCCTACTTACCTGGAGAAGAAGTATGCTTCCACAAAGTCCACAAGGAAAGCAGAATGCGTTGTCTGTGGTGACGAAAGACACAGTGAGAAGATCTTCTTTTGCAAGAGGTTCAAAGAACTAAAGCCTAGCGAGAAGCTAATTGCTGTTGAAAAGCTGGGAGCATGTAGAAGATGCCTCATGTGTCATGCAGAGGGGGAGGAATGCGTGGACAAATACCTGTGCAGGAACAGAGACTGCAAGAGAGGAAAATCCTCAGACCATCATTTCTTTCTGTGCTTGAAGGGAGGATTCAAAGACAAAGAAGTGGGAAAACCCAGCACCAGAAGGCAAGCATTCACAGAAGAGCAGGAGAAATTAATATCTGAACTCACCCCAGTCATGGCAGAAAAATTCAGGAAGGCTTTCACCAACATGGCTGAAAAAACACACTGCACTGAAAAGAACCTACCTGGAGTGATGGACTCAAATACATGTGAGTTACCAGTTATTCTTATGCTTCTGGAAGTAACCGCCAATGCAGGACAGAAAATTGGAGCCCTCATTGACTTGGCGTCGGATACCAATTACATCACTCACAGAGCAGCCAGAAGACTGAAGCTACGGAGTGAAAAGATCACGCTTGTTGTCCATGGAGTCGGAGGCATGGCTATGAAGGTAAAGACCAACAGATATTTACTCAAAGTGAGAGTCAAGACACCTGAAGGGACAGAGAAAGCCCATGAGCTCATCTGCTACGGCTTGGATGAGATTGCAAGAGTGCACAGAATAATCAAACCACAACAGCTCAAGAAGTTTTTCCCTGACACCAACCTGGAAGACCTTCAGAGACCAAAGCATGTTGAGCTTCTCATCAGCCACCGTGAAGGAAGACTTGCTCCACAAAGAGTAAAGGTAGTAGGAGACCTTGTTCTTTGGGACGGCCCATTAGGGAAGACTGTTGGCGGAGCACATCCAGACCTGTGTGAAGTAGTGGATATGGCACTGCACAATTCTGAGACTCACTTTGCACGATCGATGAGAACCACAGCAGTGAAGTATCAAGAAATTGCTGAAGAGCAAGAGTTCAAAGCTGAAACCAAAAGCACAGTTGCTGGCAGAGAGTTCTTAAACTGGTGGAAATGGGACAGCATTGGAGCAGCCTGCGAACCCCTGTGTGGTGGATGCCGGTGCGGAAACTGTCAACCAGGAGGCAAAGACATGACTTTGAGTGAGGAAAGAGAGCTGGAAATTATCAGACAAGGCTTCACCTATGTGAAAGCGGATGTTCACAGTCAGGAGCCTCACTGGGACACAAAGTATCCCTGGATTGAAGACCCAAGTTCCCTGCTCAACAACAGGAATGCAGTGGAAGCCACCTTTCTAAGGACAGAGAGACAGCTCAAGAGAGAACCAGAGTGGCGTGCGGCATACACAACTCAAGTCCATGAGATGGTGGAGAGGAGAGCAGCCAAGAAACTCACCAAGGATACCATCGCCAACTGGAAAGGACCAGTATGGTACGTCAGCCACTTGGTGGCACCAAACCCTCACTCCATTACAACACCTGTGCGACTGGTATGGAACAGCAGTCAGAAATTTAAAGGGCTCAGCATGAATGACCTCCTTCTGAAAGGGCCTGATGTCCTTAATCCCATCCGAGCTGTGCTGTTAAGGTTCAGAAGAGGAGTCCAAGCTGCTCTTGGTGACATCAAGAAGATGTATAATTCTGTGTGGCTTGAAGACCTGGAGATGCACGTCCACAGATTTCTCTGGAGAGACAGCGAGGATGAAGAAATTGAGGAATATGCCATCACCAGAGTCAACATTGGCGATCGACCAGCAGGGTGTATCGCACAACTGGCCATGAGAGAGACAGCAAAGCTGCCCATTTTCACTCACCTGGAGGAGGAGCGTAGGATCCTTGAAGAGGATTCCTATGTAGATGACATCCTAACATCCCACAATGACCTGGAAAAACTAGACAAAACCACCAAAACAGTTGAAGAAATCCTAAAGGCAGGTGGATTCTTCCTCAAGCCGTGGGTCCGGTCAGGCCAAAGTGGGAGGGAGGAGTATGCAGCAGAACATCCAGCATCTTCAGATCGAGTCTTCATTCTTCCCAACCAGATGAGAGATGGAGACAACAAAGCCCTTGGAGTGGGCTACCTGGTTGAATCAGACAAACTGTACCTCATGACCTCGATTAACTTCTCGAAGAGGAAAAAGAAGATGAGAGTCAGCCAAAATCTCCTTGAAAAAGAGGTGAGGGAAAAAACTCCAAACCCGCTAACTAGAAGACAACTGCTTAGCCAAGTAGCTAGCTTATATGACCCAATAGGCCTCGCAACACCTGCCAAACAAAAGGGTGCCATCCTGGTCAGAAAAGCTTTTCAAGAAACTCGAGGAAAATCTCTGGCACGGGACACATGGGACAGCTCTCTGTCTGAAAGACTGAGAGAAGAAGCCGTCCACCTGTTTGAGGAATACACACGTCTCAGCCAAGTAACCTTCCACAGAAGCCTCACACCAGTCAAAAGGATTGGAGGTCCCTGGGGAATAACATTCTCTGATGGGAGTGACCAGAGCTACGGAGCTGTTACATACTTCAGGTGGGAGACTGAACAGGGCATCCTGGTCCGGCTTGTTGAGTCCAAAGCAAAGCTCACACCACTGGACCAAAAGGGAGAACCAGTAAAGGCTGAGGTCTGTGGTGCTGTCTTTGCTGCAAGACTCAGAAAATACATCGAAAAGCACAGTCGGATGCAAGTTGAACGTTGGTTCCATCTGCTGGACAGTCAAACCGTGCTAGGAGCAATCCCAAAGAGACAGCTATGGGTTCCAAACATTTTTTGCAAACAGGGTTGGAGAGATCCAGAAATCCACATCTGTTGAAGACTGGAGATGGATTTCAGGTGAGCAAAACATTGCTGACCTCATAACGAGAGGAGCAACTCCAGAAGAACTCAAAGAGAACTCTATGTGGCAAAATGGACCAGAGTTTCTGAAACGACCCGTGGGTGAATGGCCCATAAAGTCAGCCAAAGACATTGCTGCACATGCTAAAGAAGGCATAAACAAGCTCCAAAGGAAAGGTTTCACAGCAGCACTAACCCGAGCGCAGGTGAAAATGCTTCCAACCACTGCTCCAGGCAAAGCTGACCAAAGCAAGGACCTGCAAAGCAGTCCAAATGGAGAAGAACGCCAAATCCGAGTCCAGAGACCACCTGCTGGTTCTGCAGTGAAAAAAATCATTGACATCAGCAAGTTCAGCAGTTTAACCAAGCTGACCAGAGCTATTGCATGGGTGTGGAGAGCTGCCACGAAGTGGAGAAAAGTGCTGGTCAAGACCTCAGCCACAAGTAAGCCAAAGGAGGAGGGAATTCCTTCAGCCCAAAAGATCAAATCCAGAGCCAAAGAAGCTGCACTCACTGTAAGTGAGTGTAAAGATGCGCTCAGGGATATCTTCCTTGCGGCTCAAGAGGAGATAACCTTTCCAGGCACCACACTCAACAGACTTGCTGTGTACAGAGATGAAAACACCGGTCTTTTACTCTGTGGAGGAAGGTTCCAAATCTTCAATGAAGAAAAAACTGCAGTACCAATCTTACCTTGCACATCCTGGATATCTAATCTTCTAGCCCAGGAAGCTCACAATGCAAACCATGAGGAAATTGCAGGTACACTCCTCCGGATGAGAAGGAAAGCCTGGGTAGTAAGAGGCCGGAAACTGGCTCAAAAGGTTGTTAATGACTGCATAACATGCAGAAAAGCCAAGGCCAGGAGATGCCAGCAGATCATGAGTGACCTTCCATCTGAGAGAATAACACCAGCCAATCCATTCGAGTACACAACAGTGGACTTATTTGGACCTTACGAAGTGAAGGATGAAGTGAGGAAGAAGGTAAAGCTCAAAGTGTGGGGAATTGTCTTCTGCTGCATGGCATCCAGAGCTATACACACAGACCTCGTGAGTGATCAGTCAGCTGAAGGCTTCCTGTTGGCCTACCAAAGATTCACAGCGCTGAGAGGACATCCGAGGAAACTGTGGTCCGATCCTGGAAAGAACTTTGTTGGAGCCAGACCTGCCCTCAAAGAGCTCTACACGTTTCTGGACCAACTGGAAAGGTCAAACCTTGAAAATGAAGCCTCCAAACATGGCACAGAATGGAGCTGGAAAATCCATCCAGCAGACTCACCTCACAGGAATGGAGCCGCTGAAGCAGCTGTCCGCACTGTGAAACGAGCTTTGCACAATCTGGGAGGTAATGGAGTCTTTGCATGGAGTGAGTTTCAAACCTTCCTTTACATGGCTTCCAACCTTGCCAATGAAAGACCTATTGATGCCAGGACTCAGAGTCGGGAGGACTGTGTGGAATACATCAGCCCAAATTCACTTCTGCTTGGAAGAGCTGGACCCAGTGGAGATCCAGGAATCTTTGACTTTGAAGGTTACTCTTACAAAAGACTGAGAGCCATCCAAACAGAAGTTGACCGGTTTTGGAGGAAATGGAGCCAGTTAGCAGGACCAAACCTGTTTGTCAGGACCAAGTGGCACACAGCGCACAGGAATGTGGCTATTGGAGATGTTGTCTGGCTAGCTGACCAGAACACCCTGAGAGGTCAGTTCAGACTTGGCAGAGTTGTTGATGTCAACACTGACAAGAAAGGAATTGTAAGGGATGTACATGTCAGGACCTTTCCCAGCTACCCAGTCTCCACTGTCAAACTCACTCAAAAGATGAAAAAACCACCATCCAAAATACCTGCAACAATTCTTCACAGAGATGTCAGACGGATAGTTGTCCTGCTTCCAATTGAAGAGCAACAACAAAATTGAAGATAAGACGACTGAAACCAGCACATTATGCAACTGGTGTGACCTCCTTGGGTTGAATAACCAGGAGGTCAAGTGGGAGGTGTCATGTCAGATCACAATTCATCTCAAGAGCAGAGGGGAATCTGCACTCCAAACTTGTAGAGGGCAACCACACACAGGAACTCAACAGGTGCTCAACAGGAACTCTTATAGGGACCATATTTGCCTGCGCACCCACTGGAAAAGCATGGCATGAAATGTTTGGATGCTGCTAACCTCCTCACTAGCTCTTGGAAGTCAAGACCACATTTGATTGTTGTTAAACTCCTCACTTACCTGAAGAAAAGACCACAACTCCTGATCAATCCAGAAGACGCAACTGGTATGGAGTGAACAACTTTGGTTGATTGATTGGTGTAATGAAGTCATGCTTCTGGAGTGAATTATTATTATTATTATTATTAAGGACATTACAGTTTGTTATGCTATGCTCTTTGCTATGCTATGAATATTGGTGAATTTAATTAAGTGATGACGACCTTATGTAACTGTTTGAGACCCTAAGTTAACTTAAATTACTTTTGTTTAAGAGTAGTGTAAAGTTTGTTTAAGGATAACTTTGAAAGAAAACCTTTACTGTTATTTATTTGAAACTAAATGAATGTTTTTTTTCTGTTTCTTGAAGGTTATCAACCTATTCTATTCTGTTTTATTATCTTCAAATCCATCATTTATTCAACTGAAAACATCAACTCAACCTATCGTTAAGAAAATAAATGGAAAATAAGAAGAATTGAGTTGTCCTTTGCATCTCTTGAAGATTGATCAAGCAGTTTTTCAAGTTTGGGCAGAGTTGTGGTCACAAAAACACACAGAACTTGACAATATAGTATACCAGGCTGGGAGTGTGCTGATCCCTTGCCTTTGTTGCCACCTACTGGTGACTTTTGGTATTGGTTACTTCCTAGTTCGTTTTCCTGAAGTCCATTTACTTCTCCATGTGCTTCAGAGCAATCCTAACAGCCTGTAGTGTGCAGTGTTCCTTTAGGTTTCAGTCTCGGAGTAGATTTGTCTGTGAGTATTGTTTGCAAAATTTAATATGTGTTTCTACGCATGTTTACAGTGCCGTTATTTTATGTATTGTATGTAAGTAAATTGATTTGTTCTGTATTGTTCAGTTTTACAGAAACTGCAACTGTAAAAACCACATAGGAAGACGGTTCATCTGACTTTTTGTTCACCATCTGTCTAGCCTTGTACAGCTACGCAAGAGTGAGGACAGAATTGTAGGTTTTAAGCGCCAAACAGATATTGGAGGGGTAAAATGGTAAGCAACTATTTGTAATCCATCTCTGTCAGGGCACAAACTTGGCAAGCACCAAAACACCATTGGCGAAAATGTAATAATGATGAAAGCCTTTGGTTTACCCTGTAACAAGATTTGTGGGCAGGCAGACCATAATAATACACCACATGTTTCTGACTGCATAACTTTCTATTTGGACTTGTTGAATTAAACAGATTAAGAAATGTTACTCTCTCTTCACCTGAGAACAGTTTGTTTTTTCTTGCCTCTTAGCTGTTTCTGACTTCCTTGATTGGGTTTGAGAGCAAGAGGTGAGTCCTTGATGCCAGTGTCCCAGAGCGTGTCCGCTTACCCACTGTGCCAAACAAGTAAATGCTGCTAACAGCCATCAGCTCAACTTGCGAACCATAAAACACAGGGGTTCTCTCTTCCCTTCCCCCATAAACCATAGGGGGAGCAACAAAAATATGCCACATGGTAACAGATTGTCTATGGTTTGTTTGATTTTCCTTTTTTTTTTTCACCACTATTTGTGCTGCTTGTTGTCTACATTTTGCTTACATTTTGGTTTTGGCATGCTGGAAGGTCTGACGGCCCGCAGTGACAGGTTTCCGCTGCCTGTGACAGTATTGAACGCGCTAGGCTGTTCTTCAGCGCTTTTGTTTGTTTTAGGCTTAAGAAGTGTGGCGCTGTGAAATTCAGCTCTATAGTTCCCTGTCGCCACATTTTAGGAGATCAGTTGATCTGATGATCTAGCTGCAGGCTTACTATCTTCAAGAAAAAAAGACCTTGTAAGACTGCCAGTTGTGTGTAGTGTAGGAGATGACGGGAAATCAGCAGGTTTTCCTAGCTCAGCACTGAGCTGGCTGATTGCATTTTGCATGCTGGCACGTACCTAGGGATAGTATCGGAGACAGCAGGACCAAGTTCGCTCAGTGCGGACAGTCAGCTAGCTTTACACGGAAATAAGCCACTACCCCAGAAATTAAACAGTATGGCAGTTGTTTTGTATGTGGCTGTAAACCACAATGCACTTTGATACCAATAACATTTATGGTTTCATAAAAAATAATTTGCACTCGCAGTCATATTTATGACATATGACAAAGGCCAACCTCCACTTTCATGTTCCAAAGTATCATATGACAATATGTCAAAAGTTGAAAAAAACGCAGCAAAAATCCCATCATTTAGTCTTAGCCTCGAAAGCAGACTTCAGCTGTCTTTCAAATGTCTCAGGACAAACCTCTTGCAATATTCTCATGATATGAGACATGAGTGCAACAGGACACTAACAGCAGTACCTTCTGTAGGGTAACAGGTGATTGGAAAAAGGCTAAACACAACAAGCCACAGTATGAGGAACTAGGGAAACTAGGAAGCAATTAATGCAGCTTACTATCCACCTTATTCCTGGGGGCGCTGATGTAGAAACGATTATGTGTCCAGCTTTCGGTGACATGCCGGAAGTAGCAGTGAGCCATTGGTTGCTAGCGGTTTTCGTTCCGTGTTTGGTGGTCAGACCCAGGGATGGAGGATCACACCTATTCAAAAGCGCCCACCATCACGTGTGAACTGCATACACCACCACCAGAACTGCAACACTCTGTTGCTGACAGCATTTTAGAGAATAATGCAGACTCCCTTCTGTATACAGGCATTCCTCTCACAGAATTTAGAACACTCGTAGCCTGTGTTGTGGAAGTTTTTCCTCTGCTGCTGGTGAAGAATGAAATAGAGACTTCTGCCGGCCGACAAGGTTTTATTTTCTTTGCAAAGAAAAGGTCAATCAACACGCGAGCGGTCAAAGGTGAAGAAAGACCCCGAATGTGGGGAAACCTAAACATTTATACCTGAGGAACACCCCTTTTGTCCCCCTTTGTCTGCTGCAGGGGTCGGCCCCTCCAGGAAGTGTTGTCACACCCTTTTGTTTATTGCAGGATACCTCAGGTGTGTTTTACACCTGAGGTATCCTGCAGGATCTTGCATTTAGGTGCAAGGCCAAGTCCAGACATGACAATCCACAAAGACAAAAGGGCCCAGTATCTCACATTAGGAAGGGGGAGGTTGGCCATCTCTAGTGGCTGAGACAAAGAAATTAAATTTACCATTACACCTGCCTACAACCATTTGCCCCAGCAAATCATCTTTTCAAAGGGGTTTCATCCACCTTAGCACCATATGTGCTCAACATAATAAATGGTAGTTTAGCAAATGGGATTGTACCTGTGAGTTTTAAACATGCTCCAGTGACAGCACTGATTAAAAAGCCTTTTTTGGACTCATCAGTACTTTCAAAATTTAGGCCAATCTCCAAACTCCCTTTCCTCTCTAAGATTCTGGAGAAAATCGTGTACTTCCAGTTGAGGTCTTTCTTAGATGAACACAACATTATTCTTGAGATCTTCCAGTCTGGGTTTAAAACTCACCACCGTACTGAGTCAGCACTGTTGAGAGTTTTTAATGATGTTCTCTCAGCCACTGACTCTGGTCACTGTGTTGTTTTGGTTCTGTTGGACCTAACAGCTGCCTTCGACACAGTGGACCATCAGATCCTCCTGTCTCGCCTGGAGAACTGGGTGGGCATTCGTGGTCGTGCCCTAGATTGGTTTAGGTCCTACCTAACTAAGTTTTTGTGTCCATGTTGGAACGGCTGAGTCCAGTGTAGCGCCCCTTAGATCAGGAATGCCCCAAGGCTCTATTCTTGGCCCACTTCTGTTTTCCCTCTACTTGGATCCTCTTGGATCAATTCTACGGAAACATGACATTGCATTCCACTTTTATGCTGATGACAGCCAAATTTATGTGCCCCTACGTCAAACAGACAACTACTCTGCAAATTGACTGCTAGAATGCTTGGCAGAAATCAAGGCGTGGCTGGCCATAAATTTCTTACGCTTGAACAGTAACAAGACCGAGGTCATGCTGTTTGGACCTAGTGATGCCTTCAGGGTCCATAGTGATTTGGGGCCTTAAATCAGCATTTAACACACACAGCAACTAACCTTGGTGTACGAGTTGACAGCGATCTGAAATTGGATGAACAGTTTAAATCAGTGGTTAAGTCCAGTTTCTTCCAACTGAGACAACTGGCCAAAGTAAAATCATTTCTTTCTCTCCATCACTTTGAGATTTTAATCCATGCTTTTATCACAACTCGTTTAGACTACTGCAATGCACTTTATATTGGGCTTAGCCATACGTCACTGCCTTGACTACAGCTGATTCAAAACGCTGCTGCTCGACTTTTAACTGGTACCAAAAAGCACGATCACATTACCCCAATTTTAGCAGAAATTCATTGGCTCCCTGTCCATTTCCGGATTGATTTTAAAATTCTTTTATTTGTATTTAAATGTATTCATGGCCTCGCTCCTCAGTATCTGTCCGAATTGCTCCAGCCGTATGCTCCCTCACGCTCTCTTAGGTCGGCAGATCAGTCATTGTTGGTTGTCCCAAAGACAAAGGGGAAGATGAGAGGTGACCGTGCCTTTGCAGTTGCTGGCCCCAAACTGTGGAACAATTTGTACATTAGACAGGCCGACTGTCTTCCTCATTTTAAATCCTCTCTTAAAACACATTTCTCTTTGGCTTTTAACTCAGCATGAGATGTTGGTTCTTATTGTTTACATGGTTTGATTGGTTTTATGATTTAAATCTTGTTTTTAATTTTTCTTTGTGTTTTTATATTCTCATGTCTGTTTACAGCACTTTGGCCAACCTCGTTGTTTTTAAAGTTCTTTATAAATAAAGACTGATTGATTGATTGATTGATTGAGCATGAGTTCCAGTTGTGGACCAAATTCTTATGACTTTGAGGAAACTAAGACAAAACTTTGTCATGGCTTTGTCAGAGCTGAACCTTCTTTGCAACAAATTCATCCACTAATGTTGGAAGCATGTGTGTAAAGTAGAAATTCTGTAGGTGTTTCATGTGTTTGTCTGCTTTAAAGGTAAATAAGATTGTGTCCCATGATCTCTTTTAACAAAATGCATCCAACCGTATTACTGTGCAGGTACTGATACGCCTCAGAGCTTTTTAGATTATTCATTGCCTCCCCGTCCGAAGTGGCGGAGTTAAGAAAATAGCTAAATATGCCACTGTATGTTATTTTAGGCCACTTCTTCATGTCATCCTCCCACCCCTCTATATTATTAGGCAGCAGGATTGTAATGCCGTCTTGTTTGAGCTGTGACAGCTGGTGTTCCCACATGGTTTACGTCTCGTAGTAGTTGGAGAAAGTGGATTAGCGCTGACAGCTAGCATGTAAAAACGCCGGTTCCGGTTCATACCGGAAGTCTCACCCATAATTCACACAAGGGCTCATGGGAGCTAGGAATAAGGTGGATAGAATTAGAATGTTGGTGGACAAGTCTTGCTGGGTTTGTGCATAACTTCTTGCTGTTGTTACTCTAGACAATACCTAAAATCTTTATCTGCCACTAGTTCCTCGTAGGACGCTGATTGGTCAAACTCATAAGTGCATATCTTGAATCCTGATAAGATTGGTTGTTGTGCCTCACAAGGTAGACCTGCCCCTGCCTCATCAGAGAGAAGTTATCATAACTATCTGCTCTGGCTGGAGCAGTGTCTGCATAGGCTGACTTTTTGACCCTTGGTCACCAATTTTTTTTTTTTTTTATTGCATTAGTTAAGATTTCAGTCTCTGTGTTCAGGGCTAAAGCTTCTTTCTCCACTTCTGTGCAAAATCCACATCGGCCAGCGCAGGGGTCAAAACTAACCAGTGAATTACAGAATCTGTAAGTCACGTCTAGACCTCAGATGGTCCGGGTCACAAGGGAGCATTAAAGTGATTCGGTCTGGTAGCTAATCCTGCATCCTGCTAATAGAATTAAATTGCAGTGGGTGGTTACAAATCAATTCTCTTCAATGTGAATCTCCAGTGGGGTGCCCACATCACATCTACTGCCTGCCTTGCAACACGACTGACCAGGCCCATTTCTGACACTGCAGAGAGGAAACAGGATAGGGTTTGGCGTGTGTAGCTGTTGGCCCTCTCAGGTTTGTACAGGAGAGTTTTAGATGGGCAGATAGTGTGTCAGATTGGATGTCTCAAACTGTTCATGTGTCTGTGTTGTCCAGGTCCTATGTACGGTAAAGAGGCAGCTACAGTGTCAGAATCCAAAGTGTCATTTAAAAATACTCTGTGTCATTTGATTATTTATCCTGTACCTGGGCTTGTAGAGAACTTGGTGCCACATAGGCCTGTCACAATGACAAATTTTGCTGAACGATATATTGTACCACCAAATGTCAGCTATTTGAAAAGCTTTCTATAGTTCACCCTAAGATTAAATTTTCATTATTATTTACTAACCCCTTTGTCGATAGCGAAGTTTTGTTAACATCCCTGTTCTTCTGTGAGTTTGAGAGGCGTTTTTTCCACTCGTTCTTTCCGCAGTGAGCGGTATCCTAGCTTCAAACGTCCAAAAATACATCAATAATCAATAAAATGTCTCCATACTGCTCGTCTGAAGTAATCCAAGTGTCCTGAATCTGGAAAATACTAGGCCTGTCACGGTAACAAATTTTACTGGACGATATATTGTCCCACAATTTATTGCCGATAAACGATATTATTGGGCCTAGTGCCACATTCGATCGTCTGTTGCGCATATGCGTGATGCCAATCTAACAGTTGAACTAATTCCTCCTGTCACATGAGTAAATACGGACCCAGTCTTTTGCCCTTGTTTATCTCAGAATCCAGGGCTTGCTCTGTCATACGCTAATCATCATTAGCCTGCAAAAAAAATAAAATCATAAAAATGCAGGAGAGTTTGTCTTCGAACCTGAAAGTCTCCTTCAAATATCAGCTATTTGAAAAGCTTTCCTGTTAAGTTCTCCTGACTTCCTGTGGGCATTATTTAAAAATGGATTTTGGGGGTTTGTTACTATTTTTGAATCCACTTTAAATATACTCATCTGCTTCCTTTGCCTCTCTACTGCTTTTCCTGTCAGCCTCTCCCTTGTCCTTTTTCAGAACTCTGTGAACTTTGTGGATGGCAGTTTCCCCCCGGGTCCTCGCTCTGTGGGCTTCCCCGAGGGCGACAGCGTCCAGCAGCAAATCAAAAAGTGGCTGCGGCCCCATGAGATTAACTGCACTAGCTTCAAAGATCGGGGTGTCAAGTGGTCCGTCTTCCGCACACCGAGGCCCTCCGACATCCTGCAAGGACTCCTTGGAAACTGCTGGTGAGCTGTCACAACTAAACACAAGGGTACACGGGACACTAATCAGTCCAGATAACCTAGAACAACCTAGAGATAGAACATTTATTAAAAAAAAACAAAAAAAAAAACATGGGCCACTGCCCTGATTAATGCTCTGACCCAGGACATAAAAAAAAAAAAAAAACAATAGCAAAGGATCCCCATAGTAGGAGGAAATGTTTCATTTGTTATGACAGGGCTGATTGGATTTTCATTGGATTCTTTTTGCCGATTGCTGTTTCATCAGTGACTGAATGGACCGATAGGCCACGCTGAGCTGCCACTTGAACAGATGGAATACAGCTTTTATGATACACCAAACACAAGAGGTTCAGTCTTTAAACTCTTGCTGTGCTAACACACGCAGATGGGCTGAAAGGGACGCTCCTTTCATCTGTGGATATCGTGATAATATTGCAAGTGGCAAAAGTAGCTACACAGCTACTTGGTAATTTCTTTGCTTGCTATTCTTTGCTCGAAATCATTCATGTGCGAAATAAGCAGTGAGTCAGCTGCACACAAAAACAAATATTTTTAGCTCATTGTCCCAAAACATCTACTTTTTGTAGCCATTTCATTAGAACTGTATGATGTCTCTGCCTGTCTTTTCAACTCAGTTGGGTGTCCATTCAGCCCTCTACCTGCTTGTCGCAATCAGCGGATGTATATTCTTCTCCATTTGCCTAATTCACATTTTCTGTACTCTTTGTTTCAGTCACAACCTCTCACTCTTCCATCTGTCCATCCTGATCCGCCGTTTTACTTCCCCGTTCATTGCTCTTTATCTCTCTCCAGGTTCCTGAGTGCGCTGGCTGTGTTGGCAGAGCGTCCGGAGCTGGTGGAGAGGGTGATGATCACCAGGACTATTTGTCCGGAGGGGGCCTACCAGGTTCGGTTATGTAAAGATGGGATGTGGACGACGGTGCTGGTGGATGACATGTTGCCCTGCAACGAACATGGCTGCCTCCTCTTTTCCCAGGTAAGAAGAATGTGTTCAGAAGCAACTAAGTTTGGTGGACTTGTATGTGTTTACTGTGCCCCTGCGGAGCTCCAGTGCTGCTGACCACAGTGTCAGACGTGATGTCCTTCCGCCTGACGTACTGTGGTCTATCGGTGAGGTAGCTGGAAATCCAAGCAACCAGGCAGGGGTCCACTTGCATTCCGAAGAGTTTTTCCTGGAGTACAAGGGGCTGGATTGTGTTAAAGGCACTCGAAAAGTCCAGGAAGGTAATCCTGACTGTGCCTTTTCCCTTGTCCAGATGTGAGTGGGCTCTGTGCAAGAGGTAGAGGACGGCATTTATCAATTGTCAATGATATGATTATCAATGATATGAAGTTTGATTACGTTTGGGTGTGTACTTCACAAAATATTAGCTTTTGAGTTATACTGTGCCATACTGAAAAAATGAATTAGCCATTAACTTTGTAATTAATAATCCTGCTAAAGTTCTTTTGAGAACTTTTCATTATCTTTGTCCATATATGATACATGCCAAGTTTGGTGAGAATTGGATGAACGGCTGGGAGGAGTTGATTTTGCTTTGAGGTGCAATTGTTTTCAAAATAGCAGAAATAAAATGGCAGGCGGAAATGGACGTGGCCTAGACCATTAGAACCTTAGCACGATAAAGTTACCAGGCCTATGTAAGGAATCAGAGGGAGAAAGAATTTTGTTTCCAGGGCATACAATTCTCAAGATATGAGCCAAAACGTAAAATGGCTTACTATAGCGCCACCTAGCTTCAGGCATGTATATTGACACCTTGGAAAAGTGACATGCTAGGACTTCTACCAAGTTACCAGGTTTGAAGCCTTTCGCCCTTGCAGTTTCTCCTGGGCAGTGATGGGAATAACGGTGTTAAAATAAACAACGTTACTAACGGCGTTATTTTTTTCAGTAACGAGTAATCGAACTAATTACTATTTCCTCCGTTACAACACCGTTACCGTTACCGAGTTAAATGTGGTGCGTTACTTGCGCTGTCAGCCAGCCACAAGAGCTGCGAAGGTGTTTTTTTTTCCCCTCTGGGTGGGGTGGGGTGGGGTGGGGGCGGTAAGGTGATTGGCTAAGGTAGGGTAAGATTTCATGGTAAGCCAATCAGCAGCAAGGCAGTGTTCAGTTGGGCGGGTGTTGTTTACACACAAACGTGCGCATAGCAGTATCACACAAGCGATCAGAGATAACCTGTAGCAGTGGAGCGTTTGGAGCATTCAGAGGTAAAGTTGTCGTTTTCAAGGTGGAAGTATAGGCACTACTTTAACCTCGTTGAGGTAAAAGGCAAGAACGTACACGTGAAATGTACATTACGCTCAGAAAAAAATCTAATTCTTAGACGTATTTAAACATACATTTTTTTAAAAAGTAACGTTATTGTTACTTTCCGTGGTAACTAGTTACTTTTATAGTGGAGTAATTCAGTTACTAACTCAGTTACTTTTTGGGAGAAGTAGCTAATAACTATAACTAAAACTTTTTAAAAGTAACGTGCCTAACACTGCTCCTGGGCAGACACTTTAGCTACGCAGAACAATAAATCATTATTATTATTATAGTAAAAATCGCAACAAAATCAATAGGGATCCTGCAACTTCGTTTGCATGGACCACTAATAAGACACTCAGACTTTCTTGTCAGGTTATTTTGTTCAGAAACATATAAACCTTGAGTCACATCAAACAGTTGGAGAGCAGTTTAAAACAACATCTTGTTACAAATTTACCTTTCTCAGTGAGTCATACCTCATGACTCATATTTCCTCCTTCTCTTTCCAATCATTCCAGGCCCAGAGGAAACAGCTATGGGTGCCGCTTATTGAGAAAGCGCTGGCCAAACTCCATGGATCTTACTTTGCCCTGCAGGCGGGGCGTGCTATGGAGGGCCTGGTCACGCTCACCGGGGCCCCCTGTGACTCCCTCATGCTCCAGGTCAGCTCCACCAACCCCCGACAGGGACCCATCGACACGGACCTCATCTGGGCCAAGATGCTTAGCTCCAAAAAGGCTGGGTAAGAGAAGAAGGGGAGGGGAGTTACTCCACACAGAGTAGATGTATTAATAATAAATAATAAACATCTCACTTGAGTCAATATCTTCTAATTGCAACTACAAACAGAAAGGTGTTACAAAGGTGCTGAATGCCAATTTGCAGTGTGCGTCTGTCATAAAAGGTCTCATAATCATCACTTTGATATGGGAGCTTTCAAGCGACATGAGAAAGCTAGCAGAACTCCAAAGGGGCCAAATCATCTGTGGCCAAACTGCAGGTCCATCTGCCAGAATTCAAGTGGTGTTTAATATATCAAAGGACGGGAACAGCCTGGGAAATCAACACATCATTCATAGACTGTAATAAACACCCACCAAGTTCATCACCAAAGAAGAACAGAAATCACAAACTGAGGCACATCACTGGGATATATTAGCCGTGAAAACAAATAACGGGTATTATTTTAGTTGGAGCTGTGCTCTGCTGCCAAACTTGGAGATTAATTCTTGAGATTTTAATTCCGGAGCTTTCCCAGTTAAAAGGGAAAGATTTAATTAAATAAGAACATTATTTGTGACTGTTTACTAATGATGATGCTTGTTTCTTAGGTTTCTGATGGGTGCATCATGCGGGGGCGGCAACATGAAGGTTGACGATGTTGCCTATGAGTCTTTGGGTCTGATGCCTTGGCACGCGTATTCCATCTTGGACGTACGGAATGTCCAGGGTTACAGGTGGGGGAGGATTCCTCTTTTTATGCCTCCATTAGTTTTTATCATGTCTTTGAAATGACTGTTTTGTCAGCATCACACCCGCATATGCTTTAAAATTCCACAGTTCATTAACTTCAACAGAACACTGGGGCACCATTTTAGAGTAGTGTTTTAAAACGGGAACTTCGTATGGAGGACAAGAACTGCCAAAATGAATGAATCAATAAATAAATGAATGACTCCATAAATTAATATGCCATTATATGTACCAAAAGTGGTATAAAAACATAAGAGACAGTTTTTTCTAAATGTGCCATGAATTTGCTTCTGTATTATTGTATTATAACTCCTCTGTTTCATTAATTGTTTGGGTGATTTTTACATTTATTTGTTTATGTATATTTTCATATACTTATTTCCTGTTCTTTAATATTTATACAGTTATTTTTGCATGAGTCATTTATTGAATGCTTATTTATTTTCGGTTTTGGCAGTTTTGGTCCTCGGTTTTGGCTCTGAGGCCAAGAGAAGAGAGGAAAAGTGTGAACAGATTCATAACTGTACAGTTCTATATACTCAAGAAGTGAAGTAATTAAAGA
The DNA here is from genome assembly GCF_963514085.1 of Chelon labrosus. Classification (NCBI taxonomy): domain Eukaryota; kingdom Metazoa; phylum Chordata; class Actinopteri; order Mugiliformes; family Mugilidae; genus Chelon; species Chelon labrosus. The sequence continues at coordinate 20,526,456 of NC_140352.1, forward strand.
AAAAATCCAGTTTATTTCAGGTGGACATGTAAGCATTTTTTTAGAAAGCTAATGATACAGTTTTAGTTCTTTAGTTTTAGGATAATTTTGGATGAGTTCAACCGTGGTTATAAGGAGAAAGTAAATTTGTTCCATCCATTTGCTTGCTTGGTGAAAAAAATAAGTTGAAAGTTAGCCTGCATCTCTAAATTAAACAAAATATATTCATATAATTCCTTTTCTTTCATAGGACGATCCTAAAAAGTCTTTTATCTTTCCTTTACTCATAAAGAATACTTGGCTATATGATTTTAACCTGGAAGCCAAACCAACTTCCCTACTCACACATTTTTTGTGTCAGAAGTTGGTCTGGAACCACGCTGTTGGGAAGTGATTATGTTTGGACAAAGCCCTTCAGTGCCTGTTAAATCATTTAGATTAGATTAGATTAGATTATACTTTATTTATCCCACAACGGGAAAATTCACCCGTTACAGCAGCAGAAAGTGTAATATACACCACGGAAATAAATAGAAAGGCAGAAACACAATAACAAGGAAAAAACAATTGTTGGGCCTGGTACTAAGGCACTCAGTATTGGGGTTTGGCTATCATGAATAATTAATAATTATCAAAAATAATTATTTATTATTAAATAATTGGATCTGAATTACTAGATCACCTCGGGGCACCACCCTTCTAGGAAGGGAAAAGATAGCCAATTAATCAAAACAGTCTCATAAATTATGCTAAATTGTCAATATAGATTTCTGATTAATAATTAACTTAATAACTATAACCAAAATTACCACGTTAACAACTAGTTAAGGTTGAAGGAATTTGGAGTTCTTGGCAGTGTAGAGGTTGGCAATATTCACTCTTGTGCAACATTAAACAGACAGGTATGTTTAAAAGACATTTATTAACAAGAATAAAATTAAACATACAAGCTAAAGTGTACTCAATACAGATGTGTGTGTGTGTGTGTGTGTGTGTGTGTGTGTGTGTGTGTGTGAGCCAAAATGGCCGCTGGTTGTGGGTGTGCCAAGATGGCCGCCGGTTGTGGGCGTTCCAAGATGGCCACCGGTTGTGGGCGTGTCAAGATGGCCGCCGGTTGTGGGCGTGCCAAGATGGCCGCTGGTTGTGGGCGTGCCAAGATGGCCGCTGGGGCCTTGAAGTCTTGAACACAAAGGAAACAAGATGGCTGCTGAGTGGGGACACTCATGTGCCGTGTGCTGGCCAAATGCCTTGGTGGAATGTGATAAGAGGTGCCAGGTTAGAGAAAGGATGGTTAGTTTAGCATGCAAGAGACCCTGAGTCTATGTGTTGCATAATCTAAACTAACATCAAATCACTATACTAAACACTCAATAAAACAAATATCACATCAAATCAAAGTTTAAGTTCTATGCTTTGCTTAGCTTAACTAGGCCCAGGTCATACTACCAGATTTGGTGGAAAAGTCAATTTCTGGTGTGTTGCTCCTTTAGCTGGCAGTTCCTGATGGAAGGCCAAACTGGGAAAAGTTGTAGTCCTTGCTGTGTTTTCCTGATGGCAGACGTTGGAGGGAAACTGGCCGCTCCTTGAAGTCCTTTGAAGTGGCTTGTTAGCAGCTCGGTGCTAACTAGCCGTGTGGCTCCTGTTGTTTGGGAGTTTAGCCTGCAAACCTTCTGTTTGTTGGCTAAAAGACCTGGTGTAGATTCCTCAGCAGGATCTCGCTTCGCTGCTGTAAGGAGAACAGGCCTGGCACCCAGCTGCAGCCGAGCGGCTGGGGGTCTCCACGTGAAGGTGTGGAGTTGTAGAGGGTAGGAGGGTAAGAGAAATAAGAGAGAACACTGGCAAAACAGCGCATTTTATATGACCTGATGACCTCAGAGGTCACATGCCACTGTCAGCCAGTGAACTGCTTGGTCAGTTTCACACCTGGAGGATTGTGGGAATCTGGTGCTTCCCTTTGTTTCCAAGACAAAGGCAACCATGTGGTTAACTTGATTATGCGTGGTGAGCTTCCATAGCTCACCACCAGGTTCAGATCCCAACACAATCAACAAAGGAATAAGACACAAATATACAAACAGTACTGTTGTAAGAAATATTGCGAAGTAAGTGGTAAAAAATAAATATAAATAACAGTGCAAGGTTTTATACAAGATAAGAAAACTAAATATTGCAGTGTAATGTGACCTGAAATGATATAAAAAATATTTCAAAGTGAGTTAAGTGATATAAGTAATATAATATTGCAGGGGTAAACAGTGACCACAGTGACTATAACCACATGATTTCAGGTAATGCAGGTGTTGTAAAGCCTGATAGTGGTCGGGATGAAGGACTTGCGGACTTGCGGAATTTGGGTAGGTTTGGTAGGTTTATGCAGTGGCAGCCGACACGAGCGTAACAGTGACACAGTCATCCATGTCTAATTGGCTGCCAACAAAATCGCTCTGATTGGTTTTAAGACATTCCAATTGTATGCTAATTTTTCTTATTTCTCTACATTGATTGAAACATGCCTCAGAATGAAATCCAGTAACCAAACTCATGATAAGAACTGAGTCTGTTTTATATTATACACTGGAAAGAAAAGGTATTCTAATTTAAAACCTCATTCATTCTTTGTGAAAGTATTTCTTGAATCACTCAGGCGTAAATGGGCTTGAGGACAGTTGAGAACAGGTGCATATCAGTTCAGGGCAGTCGTGTGAGTTCACACAATGGAGACTTCTTCTGTCTTACCCTTGAGAGGAAGCTGAGAGTTAGTAGCCAAAAATCCCAGGTGTAATTTACTTAAGAGCCGCACTCAGCCAACTGAGTGGAAGATTTTGTCACAGCACCTGATCTAAAATGAGCTCCTATTGCTAGGAGCTTGAGGAGATGAAAACGGTGAACCCCGTTTTTCAGAAAGCAGGGACTCTTCAATATGGTTTTCCATTATACCTCCTAAGACCTTCACTGTATGGGGGAGTCACTAAAATGAAATGGGTTGTTAAAATGTAGGCGATCTTCCATAAAAGGAGCAATATGAGTCTGCAGAGATGGGGATGCTCAGAGCCATAGAGAGAGAGAGTTGCGACACTCCCATAGACCTCCGTTGTAAAAAATGGCGGCGCTTTTAACCGCCTACTTCCGGGATTTGAAAAGTTCCTAACACTGTCATTTGGGCGTTGGACCTCATTCACTTACATTGCTGCGCATCGAGTTGTTCCAGAGGTAAGTTGCTGAAATATCGATCTCTTTTGAATTGTCAACTGTCTATATTGTTTCAGAGACCCTTTGCGATGCTTATACTGGTCTTCATTTGTATGCACAGCGTAATTATTTATATTTTATCTTGGTTGTTTCAACCAATTTTCTAGCATTGCCTGCTACCAGCGCGACTTCCCCTGCTGTGAAGGTAGTTCGGTAATGAATCGCTACCACCTTTATAGCAACTTTTATTTAATTGAATTTTGGGATATACTAACTTTTCATTACGTGACGTGTTGGCTGTACTTAAAGGGGAACTCCAGCGCAAAATGAACCTGGGGTTAATAACACATGTGTACCGAGTTCGACCATTCTCTGGTATTTGTTTTCACGCATTTGTTTTGTTAGTCAAATGTGACCAGTTTTCTTGCAAACCGCTAATTAGCGTATGACGCTAGCCTTCGGGGCACACCTACACATAAGTACCGTTCATGTCTGGCTTGCATATCCAGGCGGGCGCCATCTTGGGGAAACTGAACTGTCTGTTGCCGGAAGCATAGAGAAGCACTGAACGAAGAGAGTTCAGTTTCCCCAAGATGGCGCCCGCCTGGATCTGCGAGCCAGACATGAACAGTACTGTGTTCCTTTTTTAATAAACTGCCTGTATACTTGCAAAGTTCTCAATGCTTCGGTTTACATGTAGAGACCCTAGTTATGCTACCGTGTAAGTGTGGTGATATTGTGAGCCTTGTTAGTGGTATAGAAATAGCGATTTCTTTTTATGTGTAGGTGTGCCCCGAAGGCTTTGCAAGAAAACTGGTCACATTTGACTGGCATGAAAACAAATACCAGAGAACGGTCGAACTCGGTACACGTGTTATTAACCCCAGGTTCATTTTGCGCCGGAGTTCCCCTTTAATTTGTTGTACTGTTCCTGTTCCATGTTCACTTGGCTAGTGTACAATTTGCCCAGCGCTACTTGCTGATGCTTGATGAGATGCTGATAGATTGCTATCCCATGCCATGAGCTCGTGATCAGGGTATGTCAAGGCATTGTCGTGACTCGTGATTTGAGCGAGGGTTATTTAATTAGGAATGACGGGAATTTTAGGACTGGCGAGTTTGAGTGGTGAACGCTGAGGTTCCCCATCTCTTAACTTAAACTTAAACTTATCTAAGTAATATAAGTGTTTCGTTGTCACCCTGCCTCTCCAAATGCAAAACTGACATTAACAAAACTGCAATAATGTAATAACAGCTGAAAAAGTACTTGGGTGTGTGTTTTATTTTATATTTACCGTTCAATAATGCAATCGCTGCTGTCTGTCCCATAGAAGAACATGACAGTCAGAGTTTAGGAACTAATTGGGTTTACATGAATCACGTGACAGCCATAGCGGCGACATCAAAGAGTGTCGCAACTCTCTCTCTCTCTATGGCTCTGGGGATGCTACATTGAGTGAAAGCTGTTGCCGTGTTAACTGGTTCTTTTATTTGTCTCTCCGTGTCTGTTTATTATCCTCCTCCCTACCTGTCACTTGGCTCCAGGTTGCTGCGGCTGCGTAACCCATGGGGTCGCTTCTCGTGGAAGGGCAGCTGGTCAGACGAGTCGACCAAATGGTCACAGCACCTCCGTCATGAGCTGATGGCGTACAGCAGCGGTGAGGGCATCTTCTGGATGGAGTTCTCTGACTTTATAAAGTAATAATCATAATTACACACATTCTGAAACCACTTTTGACTTGTTTATAGGAAACAATGGGTTATGGATCAGAGGGACAAATGCAGTGCATAATATCTTAAAGCTTGTTTGCAAATGGGTTAAAGGGATAGTTTGGTTTCTTTGGTAAATGGTAGGTAAGCCCGGTGGTTTTGAGGCAGTGTAACAGACTAGTGGCTCACCCAGTCCATCATCATTGTGATGTTTTTGCATGATGTTTTTACACTCATTGTCTGTGCTCATTGGTGTGATTTACTCACTTTCTTGTGTTTATTCCACTGTGGTTAAAAATGTATACTTCTTTTGATGATTTATCCCCTGAAATATTTACCCACCACCAGCTGTTGATTTACCCACCACTAGGAAATCTTATCGGAGAGCAAGCCAGTGAAATAACACCAAATGTCCTTTTATAAGACGGACACACGTGACGTGATTTTACTGACCATCTGGTATCGACACCATATTGAATGTCAGTGTTGTTGTGTGTAATACGTTGCGGTTGCTGACAAGCGCCTCATACACTGGTTTCTACTTCCTGGTGTTGATATTGTTGGACCTGTGTACTAAGGCACTAAATATTGGGGTTTGGCTATCATAAATAATGAATAAATATCTAAAGTATTTATTTATTACTAAATAACTGGATCTGAATTACTAGATCACCTCGGGGCACCACCCTTCTAAGAAGGGAAAGGATAGCCAATTCATCAAATCAGTCTCATAAAATATACTAAATTGTCAATTTGGATTTCTGATTAATAATTTAATAACTATAACCAAAATTACCACATTAACAACCAGTAAAAGTTGAAGGAATTTGGAGATCTTGACAGTGTAGTGGTTGGCAAAATTCATTCTTGTGCAACATTAAACAGACTACAGGTACACTGAAAAAAATGTACTTTTATTTACTTGGGAAAACCTAGGAAAGTTTTTGCACTAAATTAAATTCAAAAAGGCGATCATCAAGTAAACTTTACTTGCAGATATAAGTTTCTTTTACTAGCAAAGCTGATGATTATTAATATGGTCATTGAATTTTACTCTCTCCTTCTTTGTAAGTTTTACAAACTGCTTCAAACTGAAATATCTCACCTAAATCTCACCTAAAATCAATGGCTTTTCAAGGTCAATTTTAAAATACTTTTTTACTCTTTTATTTATGGACTATATTTAAGTAACATTTTACATACTTTTTTCTGCGGTTCAAATTGCCTGAATTTGTTCTTAATGTTTTTATTTATTGAAACAATGACTTTAAATAAAATGAGGCAACTGTTTAATTTAACAATACCTTTATTTTTCTTAAGTGAAAAAATCATTTTTTCAATAAAACATTCTCCAACAAGTTTGCATGGCAAAACAACAAGGTATAGTTCACCATTAAATTTTCGTCATTATTTACTAACCCCTTTGTCAATAGAAGGATTGGTGAAGCTTTGTTAACATCCGTGTTCTTCTGTGAGTTTGAGAGGCGTTTTTTCCGCTCGTTCTTTCCGCAGTGAGCGGTATCCTCGCTTCAAACGTCCAGAAATACATCAATAATCAATCAAATGTCTCCATACTGCTCGTCTGAAGTAATCCAAGTGTACTGAATCTGGAAAATACTAGGCCTGTCATGATAACAAATTTTGCTGGATGATATTTTGTCCCAGAATTTATTGCCGATAAACGATATTATTGACATTATTTTGAGACCATTTTTTCACTAATGTAATGATAATATGGCATTATAATGCAAGTACACCCTTTCAAAAGCAATACACTTTTATTCTCAGGAGTATTTAACATTGTAATTGGAATGTCAAGAATTTTTAAATATCCTAAATAAATAAAACAAACGTAATGTAGCGAACTGCACTCTCTGTAAGTGCACACCATTTTGAGCTGTTTCGTTTCTATTTACTTCAACGACCAAACACCTCAGTGAGTGTTGACTGTCAGGGCGAAGGCTCCTCTGTATGGAGTGAAATTAGTCCACACATGAAACATGACATTCACAAATGTGTACAACGATTTGTGTGTGTGTCAAACAGCATGCACATGACAATATATCGAGGGCGGCAAAATTATCGAATTTGTTTTCATTTATTGTGTGATTAATTGATTTATTGATTATCGCAACAGGCCTAGAAAATACAGACAAAAATAAATCAAACCTCATCTGAACTAGATTTTCATATCAGTATAAAAGTCAACTTAAAATTATGAAGTACAAAGCATTACACATTTTGTTTTACCTGAATAGCCAGATGGTTTTGCTTGTGACACAGCTTTCTGTAGCTGTTGCTCGACTGCTGCTTGACTTCTTGAATTCTTGACTGCTGCTGCTTGATTTCACTGTGTTAACTGCGGAAAGTTGTTGCTTTGGGCTTAAGGACAAAAACACAAAGACAAAATAATACATTAAAACTACAGAATACCTCCAGAAATACTACATTAAAACTACAGAAACCAAAATAAACTGTACCACAGTCAAACCAAGGTATTTTTGATAATATGCTGTCAAAATATTTTAAAAGGTCACTCTGATCTAAACAAATTACACATCTTTCATACATCCAGCATCAACGAAGGATTAATCATACAGTCAGTCCCGTTTTACACACACACACTCTCTCACACACACACACACACGTCTCACTGCAAGTGCAAAATAAAAAGAGGTTAGCTGGTTAGCTAGCAACACATGTTGCACATTATATAAATAAATAAAACCACCGTCAACTTTAGATTAAAAGAACATGCTATACGTTTCATAAACACAAAATAAACCACTCCTTTCGTATAAAATTAAGATAATTAATAAAAACTATGGTGGAGCTCATAACTTGTGCACTTACCAAGGGGACAGCGAGGTCCGACTGCTGTACCCCTGGGGTGTATGACCCAAGTCCACAGGGACGTTGCGTTTAGTGACCATAGTAAAATTAAGCTACAGTGATATTAGCGAAGCGCATACGCGCTGTATGCGCAACACAAGGTGCATGCGCGGACTCAAAACACCCAACACTATTAATAAAACTTACTTGGTATTTCTAGGTTCATGTGCAATGACTATGAAACCTTTGAATATTATGTGAAAATACAGTGGTGTGTGAGTGTGTGTGTGTGTGTGTGGGGGGGGGGTGTACATTAAATAATAATGGAGCAGAAGCTGTTGCAGCTGGAAATCAGCATTGATCCACTGTGCAGTTAGACTGAGCATATTTGTTTTTGTTTTTATAAGAAAAAATGGGTGCAGTGCACCTTTAGTTAAATAGCGCTGTGCTTTTAAGAAAGATTGAAGCTGTGCACGGCTGTGGATGTGCTGCGCTGCATGGGCATGTCGCAATAAAAAGTGAAAAAACAAAACAAAAACATGAACGTTTGTTGCTGTTTGTTTTGTACGACGGCGTATTAGGGCCACATTAAGGAAAAAAAAAATCAGAAACTTCGAGAATAAAGTCATAATTTACGAGAATAAAGTCGTTATTTATGAGAATAAAGTCGTTATTTATGAGAATAAAGTCATATATTACGAGAATAAAGTCGTTATTTATGAGAATAAAGTCGTTATTTATGAGAATAAAGTCATATTACGAGAATAAAGTCGTTATTTATGAGAATAAAGTCATATATTATGAGAATAAAGTCATATATTATGAGAATAAAGTCGTTATTTATGAGAATAAAGTCGTTATTTATGAGAATAAAGTCATATATTATGAGAATAAAGTCATATATTATGAGAATAAAGTCATATATTATGAGAATAAAGTCGTTATTTATGAGAATAAAGTCATATATTACGAGAATAAAGTCATTTATTACGAGAATAAAGTCATATATTATGAGAATAAAGTCGTTATTTATGAGAATAAAGTCATATTACGAGAATAAAGTCGTTATTTATGAGAATAAAGTCATATATTATGAGAATAAAGTCATATATTATGAGAATAAAGTCGTTATTTATGAGAATAAAGTCGTTATTTATGAGAATAAAGTCATATATTACGAGAATAAAGTCATTATTTATGAGAATAAAGTCGTTATTTGTGAGAATAAAGTCATATATTACGAGAATAAAGTCGTTATTTATGAGAATAAAGTCGTTATTTATGAGAATAAAGTCATAATATTCTAACCTGTTGTTTTAGAGGAAGACAGTTGGTAAAATGAGGGCCGTGGAGGATTTTGTGGAGTTGTACTTTAGGATAGGTTTCACAAACAAGGAGATACTTAATCTTTTGGCACATCAGCATCACATCATTATAAGTATTAGGACTTTAAAAAGAATATGCAAGAAAATGCATCTTTTCCCGAGAAAGAACCAGACGGACTTGGAGGAAGTCGCTGCTTTTGTGGAGGGGGAAATGGATGGAACTGGTCAACTGCAGGGTTATTATCGGTGGATGCGTCAGCGGGCCATTCAGAGGGGTTTCATGGTGTCTCAAGAAACAATCCGACTGATAATTAAGATTCTGGATCCAGAGGGAGTCGAGCTCCGGCGAGCACGGCGGATAAATAACGACTTTATTCTCGTAATATATGACTTTATTCTCATAAATAACGACTTTATTCTCATAAATAACGACTTTATTCTCGTAATATATGACTTTATTCTCATAAATAACGACTTTATTCTCATAAATAACGACTTTATTCTCGTAATATATGACTTTAGTCTCATAAATTATGACTTTATTCTCATAAGTTACGACGTTATTCTCGAGGTTTGTGATTTTTTTTCTTCCTTAATGTGGCCCTAATACTCCGTCGTAGTTTTGGAAGTGCAGCAGATAAATTATTAGACTATTTTTTTTTTTTTTTTTTTTTTTTACCCGCACTGCCTTTGCGATCTACCGGTCGATCGCGATCGACGGTGGACACCGGCACCGTCACTCGGAAACTTCCTTGCTTGGTTGTTTGGATTGCAGGTGATAAATTAAACCCGACTTTGCAGATGCACGCCTCTTGAAATTTCACCATCACACGTTTTGCAAATCGCTATCAGTGGGTCTTTATATATTTATATAATCAGTGGCGGTTCTACATTGAATTAAACCCCGGGCGAGACCCCCTCCGAGCGCCGAGCGAAAAGAACATCCATGAATTGCAAATTTAACTTACACGCTAAGTGTCTGTCAGTACACGCTATGCTAATCTATCTTTCAGAGAGGAACAATTAGCTCCTTGGTTACTGCCTCGAATTCTATGCTTGGCTCACTTTTAGTTATGACTGATTAAACTATGTTTTGACACAAAATAGAGTTGTAGCAAATGGCAAATGATCATCTTTGAACTACCTACAACCTACAACGTGATGGAAATAAATAATAACTGAACTTGTAACAGTTTTGTTGCAAAGCACAATCTAAAATTAGATCTGGTGTTTGTTAAGACGAATTGTTGTATAAGCATTGCAAGCATCATAGCATAAAGGCTAACAAATGTATACCAATAATTGACATTAGCCCTTCATTCATGACATGGATACTGTAATCATACAGAGAGAACATAGCATACCTTTTCTTTAAAAAAAGAAAAGAAGAAGAGGAGAAACGAGCAAAAGATAAAGGTATGCTATGTTCTCTCTGTATGATTACAGTATGTCATGAATGAAGGGCTAATGTTAATTTGTGGTATACGTTTGTTAGCCTTTTTGCTATGATGCTTGCAATGCTTATACAACAGTAATTCGTCTTAATAACAAACACCATTCATTAATACGCAGGATTAGATGTTACAATCCCTTGTGCCAAAATCCCAGGCAAAACACATTTAGAGGCCCTGTCCAGCTGAGAAACCCTAACAAACCTACAGTCATGTGATATGACGCTTAACCTACAATCTAAATGAACTAAGTAAATGCTCCTGACTTGTATGACCCGCTCAGCAGCAGACGCTAACTCAAACCTTGTGAAATATAAGTTAACCAAATGCTACTGGCTAGCTTAACCTAAAATCTAAATAAACTAAGTAAATGCTGCTGGCTTGTAGGCCCACAGAGCAGCAGAGGATAATTCAAACATTGTGAAACATAAGCTAACCTAACACTGCTGGCTTGTATGGCCCGCTCAGCAGCTAACCATAGCTACCAAGCAACATGAAGGCATCAGGAACCTGGCCTAAACAACAGCAGTATGCAGCATGTCATTGGGGTTTTCAAGTGGGCACCTCCCTTCACCGATGTTTTCTTAACAGTGAATTCCAGCGTCCTGGAGTCACCCCCCTCCACACTGCCACTGCAAAACCTGTTTTTCTCACCATTAATATAATATTAATAACTAATATTTCAATAATTAGCCTAGTCCTTTTATGAATCACGACACAAACAAATCTACCGTGGTTTGCCCCGTTGCTGCGGACTAAACCACGAAATAAACAAATCTATTGTGGTTTGCCCCGTTGATGGGGACTGGAACACAAACCAAACAAACAGGTCTAATTTCACCATAAGATTGTGCTTTGCAACAAAACTGTTACAAGTTCAGTTATTATTTATTTCCATCACGTTGGGTCCCGTAATTAATTTAGGTAGTTTCAAAGATGAACATTTGCCATTTGCTACAACTCTATTTCGTGTCAAACATAGTTTAACCAGTCATAACTAAAAATGTGCCAAGCATAGAATTCTGGGCAGTAACCAAGGAGCTAATTGTTCCTCCCTGAAAGATAGATTAATATAGCGTCTAATGACAGACATTTAGCATGTAAATGCATGTTTATTTAAATTTGCAATTCATGGATGTTTTGTGTAAGAGTTATATTGTAGTCTACGGTCTTTTGATGTCAGTTTCAGGAGGGGGGTCTTGCCCGGGGAGTAATTCAATGTAGAACCACCACTGGAAATATGTCCACATGGCAGACATGCCCGTGCTGGCTGTGGTTGTTGCTTGCATCATCACAACATCCTGTTTCGGCCGTGTTGTTTCAGCGATAAAAGTGACCGAATATTCGGCCAACGAAAAATTTCGTCCGAAAATGGCCCAAAAGTGCATTTTCGGTTTCAGGCCGAAAATTTTCGGTGGCCTAATATTTGGTGCATCCCTATTTTAAAACATTGTTAAAATTAAAGCATGTCGAACCTTAGGTATGTTCTTATACTAATAGTAGCTGTTAGTTGAAATTTATGAAATTGTTATTTTAGCTACCATAACCTTTTCCATTATTAGCAAAATATCATCTGTAAAGAAAACCTGATGTTATTAATTTACTGATGTTTTTGAGTTAATTTGATTTTGTCATTCAGATACGTCATCTTGTAATGTTGAATGCTCCTGCACAGGCAAGAAGAACATTGCTAACGAGCCATGATCAGTGATGGAATGATTAAATTAGTATAGGCTAAGAAGATTAGTTAATAAGATATGTTTAGGCAAAGAACTGTAGGCGTTCCCTTCTCTTTTCGCAAGAAGAATTTAGAAACCCGATCCAAAAACGCCCTGAATAATTAACAGATAAAACAAGAGGGACACGCTCTTCTCCGCACTTTTACTTTTTAACTTTCAACTTTCTTTTGACTTGTATTTATAAGTCCAACACAGCTGTCCTCCTGAACAACTGAAACCTGAAAAATGTGTTTCATCCAAGACGCTCATCCTATTTATCCTCTGTTTTGTCCTGTATGATGCACCTACAGTCTGTGTCTCCCTGGACTTCTTTTAGTTTGGAAAATTACAAGAGCACAGCCTGTTGGACAAATAACAAGCCACTAAAATGAACTGATCAAGTGGACAAAAAGGGGCGTTGATTACTGATAACATTTCAGAAAGATTCCACTAAATACAAGGACAGATGAAACGCTAAGAAAGAAAAGGTTTTATTGACAGACAATTTTGTCTGTATTGATCAAAACCAACTGTAAAAGAGCAGCATTACTGCATTTCCTTCCTCTTTTCTTCTTGATTGTCAAGGAGCGAGGTTAGAAAGTGAGGAAACGGAGGATAATGTCTCTTTGGGGCTCCATCTTTGAGGAAGAGGTCTGATATGTTAGCAAGGTGAAATTTTGTTTGTAAAGCAGCATCCTCTTAGGCTGCATTAACATTTAAGAGTTGCTGGTGAGGCATAGAGACTTGGCTTGTGATAGGAAGCGATCAGCCGCTCACACTGCACATGTAGACCTTTACTGGTTAGTGCCGTATATCGACTCAAGTTTTTCCCTTGTACAGGTACTTTAACTCAGTGGACATCTGTAAGATCCACTCAGACTGGCAGGAGGTGAGACTGCAAGGCTGCTTCCCCAGCAAAGCCAGTGGGTCGGTCACAGTTACAGCCCTCACTGTGCTGAAGAGGACTGCACTGGAGTTTGCTCTCTTCCAAGAGGGAAGCAGGTAAATGAGACATAAAATCAGCGTTGTACAGCTTTTAATTTCCCTCTTGTTGTTTGTTCCATCTCCTTATGAATCTCCTCCTTATCCTCTCTGCAGGCGCTCAGACACGGCAGACAGCCACCTGCTGGACTTGTGCATCATGGTGTTCCGCGCCTCCTTCGGTAGTGGCAACAAGCTGACTCTGGACCGTCTATTGGCCCGCAGCAAGCGCGCTGTGAAGAAATTTGTTGACTGTGATGTCATGCTGGAGCCAGGGGAGTATGCTGTGGTCTGCTGCGCCTTCAACCACTGGAAGATCAACGTCAGGGGGGCAGGAGGTGCACCAATGCCTAGTAGGTGGCAATATGGAACCAGACAGTTAAACTCAAACACACCGACAGATATTCTCCTGAAGAATTATTCTGAGGCATCCTCCTGTTTTGCTTCCAGTCTTAAGCTCCACCAGCGGAGCAGCACGGCGACCCAGCCAGGACTTCCCCGGCTACATCCTTGCCATCTACAGCTCCCGACAGGTGATAATTAAGCAGGGGCAGGCGGCCGCCACCACACTGGCCGACGCCATCATCCTCCTCGTGGAAAACGAAGGCGAAAGACACGAGGTGAGGCGCTCAAGAAGAGAAGAAGGTCTAGAGCAGGGGTCGGCAATTAAGTTTGGCCTCGGGCCAAATATTTTCCAAGCCATTACATGGCGGGCCACAACCAAAACAATGGCTAATATAATGAATTAATAGGGGAGGAGGGGTGATAATGAAAATGATAGGCGATCTTGAAATGACGGAGCAGACGCACTGAGACATTCAAGCGGGCTGATGTAGGTTAAATTTGTGGACTGACCATTGGGGGCGCTATTAATTATATGCCTGTTTGTTAAAAAAAAAAAAAACATTTCCACTTGTTGCTGTTAGCTGTCCGAAAAAATGGCACTATCAAAACATCGCAAGAGAAAAGTTGACAGCGAGAACAGGATCTTTCATGATGAATGGACAGAGAACTATGCCTTCATCCTCCCCAGTTTTGTTAATGCAAAGCCCACATGCCTGATCTGTAACGAGGGTGTCTCTGCATGCAAAGAGTACAATATTAGACGGCACCACGAAACGAAGCATGCTAATTTCAAGGTTGCATTCCCTCAGAAGACAGAGGCACGAAAGCGCAAAATCGAAGCCCTGAAAGGTGCTTATGCACACAGCAACAGGATCCTGGTGCGAGGCCTCACATCCCAACAGAAGGTAACTAGTGCATCTCTGAAAGCGTCCTGGGTGCTCGCAAAGCACGCCAAGCCATTCACTGACGCAGAGGTCTTCAAGGAGATGATGGTGACAGTTTTGGAGGAACTTGATACCAACAAGTCGATGGATGATGTGATCGCGTCAGTGAAACAGATGTCGCTCTCTGCGAGGTCCGCTGCCCGCCGCATAGAAGCGCTGTCTGATGCGGTGCAGGGTGCAATTGTCGACGGTGTCAGTCACGCAAACTACTTTTCCTTAGCCATTGATGAGAGCACTGACAACACAGATGTAGCCCAGTTGTGCGTTTATGTGAGATACTTTGATGAGAAGGATTTCAAGGAAGAGCTGCTGTCTCTAATTCCATTAGAAGGGCACACCACTGGAGATGCTATATTTGCGAAACTGGAAGAGTTGTTTCAGTTGCATTCATTATCATTTGAGAGGGTTAACCTAATCGTGACAGACGGGGCTCCTGCTATGGTGGGAAAGCACAGAGGTCTGGTGAGCAGGCTGAAAGAACTCGCCCCCCAAATGCACGGGCTGCACTGCCTCATCCACCAAAGTGTCCTCTGTGCCAGACTGAATGGCGAGCTAAAGAATGTTATGGACAAAGTGATGAAAGTCATTAATTTTGTCAGAGGTACATCAAGCACCCAGCATAGGCTTTTCCGACAACTTGTGGCTGAGTCAGCAGATGCCGCCCACGATGACTTGCTGCTTCACAATGATGTGCGCTGGTTAAGCAAGGGGAAAGCACTGGATCGCTTCTGTGCGCTACTGAATGAGATCAAAGCGTTCCTTGGAATGAGCAAGAGCAAGGCAGCAGCTGACCATCTTATCCTGCTGGAAGATGAAAAGTTCATGTCCAATGTAGCGTTTTTATCTGACATATTTGGCCACCTAAACCTGCTTAACCTTCAGCTACAGGGGAGAGACAAAACCATCGTGGACATGGTTGAAAAACTGGAGTCATTCACGAGGAAGCTTGAGATACTTGAGGCAGACATATCTGCCGGCAGGCTCCTACATTTCAGCACACTGAAGAAGACAGCAGGAGAAGTGACGGAGCTGATGGTTGACTTCATCAAGAGGCTACGAGCCAACTTCACTTCTCGGTTTGATGACTACTCCATCCCAAAAGACATCATTGACTTTATACGTGACCCTGCAGTAAAACCAGCCGACAACTTCTCTTCCCTGGCGAAAGAAATTATCCCCTCTTTAGATCAGGCTGCGCTGGAAATGGAAATTATTGACTTCCAAACCACCTCAGTTGTGCGAGATGCGCTCAGAAGTGCGGAGTCCGTGAGTGCCTTTTGGATTGGCCTACTATGCTCCGAGGAATACAGCAACCTCAAGAAAGTCGCACTTTACATTCTGACAATGTTCCCTTCCACCTACGTATGTGAGTCGTCCTTCTCAGCTATGAATGCAATAAAAACGCACGAGAGGAATAGACTGACTCACCAAAATCTCGAGAACTGCCTGAGGATTAAAGTGACGTCTATTTCACCAGATATCCAGAAAATAGTGGCCAGCGGGAGATGCCACTTTTCACACTAGGTGAGTAATCTAAACCAGCTATTGTGTCTAAAATCTGAACTGTAGCCTATTTTTAATGAATGTCTCGTTGTAGGCTAGGCATAATTCAGGCCTACAGTAAATGTAGCACGTCTGCTCTGTCGTTTCAGGGGCCGAGCACTCCAGCCCATGGTCGAGTGGATTCAGATTTTTTGCTCTGATTTGCTCCGATTTGACAGTGCAATGCATTGTTATAAGTTTACATTTTTGGTGCCACCACAGTCATAGAAAGGCCTAGCCTAAATAACACGCACGCTACGTTTGAAATTCGTGTTTTACTTTTCACAGTTCTATGTACGTAAATGCCTATGTTTGATGTCTGGCTTGTTTGAAGAAAGTCGTGTTTTAATTTTCACAATAATATGAAGCCTGTCCGTTGTTTGAATGACAACTTGTGTTTTAGAGACGAGTTTGGAGTTTCAGCACCAGGCACTGTCCACTGACTTCATTTGTTTTTGCATGTTGAGCGTTCGCGCTGCACCTCGCTGATGTGCGTATTCACTCTCGTATCCAGTTAAACAAATACGCATTTAGATTGAGGAAATTTTTCTGTTCTGGAAAATGAAGTTTCCAAATAAAGAGCATTTTTGAGACTGGCAGTCCAATTTTTAAAAAGTATATTTTATATTTTTATTTTCTTTCTCTAGTTCAAACAATCTCACGGGCCAGATGTCTTTGCTTGCGGGCCACATCTGGCCCGCGGGCCGCCTATTGCCGACCTATGGTCTAGAGGATAATGTAACCCAGGATTCAGTTAAATGATCTATAAATGTATGATGCTAAATAGCTTTGACTTTCCCTGTCTTCTCATCTCCTTGTCTCACACACATACACACAGTTTCATCATCTTTCAATGTGATATTACATTCCAGACCATGAGTATTTCAACAGGAACCCATTCTTTGTTCTCTGGGCTCTGTGCTTCAACACACTCAGTGTTGAGTAAGATAATGGATACAGAATTAAAGTCTCTGCTTTAATGTGAATGGGTTTCCATCAGCACGCAAAAAGTGGCATGCTAGATGAAGCTCTCAACACATATTTCCCCAATGTGTAGACGTTCCACAGTAACAGAAACAAAACCAAGAAACATACTCAACTTTGTGGAGAAACAATTGCACTCAACGAATCCCTGAAGTCTTAGACCAGGGGTCGGCAATTAAGTTTGGCCTCGGGCCAAATATTTTCCAAGCCATTACATGGCGGGCCACAACCAAAACAATGGCTAATATAATGAATTAATAGGGGAGGAGGGGTGATAATGAAAATGATAGGCGATCTTGAAATGACGGAGCAGACGCACTGAGACATTCAAGCGGGCTGATGTAGGTTAAATTTGTGGACTGACCATTGGGGGCGCTATTAATTATATGCCTGTTTGTTAAAAAAAAAAAAAACATTTCCACTTGTTGCTGTTAGCTGTCCGAAAAAATGGCACTATCAAAACATCGCAAGAGAAAAGTTGACAGCGAGAACAGGATCTTTCATGATGAATGGACAGAGAACTATGCCTTCATCCTCCCCAGTTTTGTTAATGCAAAGCCCACATGCCTGATCTGTAACGAGGGTGTCTCTGCATGCAAAGAGTACAATATTAGACGGCACCACGAAACGAAGCATGCTAATTTCAAGGTTGCATTCCCTCAGAAGACAGAGGCACGAAAGCGCAAAATCGAAGCCCTGAAAGGTGCTTATGCACACAGCAACAGGATCCTGGTGCGAGGCCTCACATCCCAACAGAAGGTAACTAGTGCATCTCTGAAAGCGTCCTGGGTGCTCGCAAAGCACGCCAAGCCATTCACTGACGCAGAGGTCTTCAAGGAGATGATGGTGACAGTTTTGGAGGAACTTGATACCAACAAGTCGATGGATGATGTGATCGCGTCAGTGAAACAGATGTCGCTCTCTGCGAGGTCCGCTGCCCGCCGCATAGAAGCGCTGTCTGATGCGGTGCAGGGTGCAATTGTCGACGGTGTCAGTCACGCAAACTACTTTTCCTTAGCCATTGATGAGAGCACTGACAACACAGATGTAGCCCAGTTGTGCGTTTATGTGAGATACTTTGATGAGAAGGATTTCAAGGAAGAGCTGCTGTCTCTAATTCCATTAGAAGGGCACACCACTGGAGATGCTATATTTGCGAAACTGGAAGAGTTGTTTCAGTTGCATTCATTATCATTTGAGAGGGTTAACCTAATCGTGACAGACGGGGCTCCTGCTATGGTGGGAAAGCACAGAGGTCTGGTGAGCAGGCTGAAAGAACTCGCCCCCCAAATGCACGGGCTGCACTGCCTCATCCACCAAAGTGTCCTCTGTGCCAGACTGAATGGCGAGCTAAAGAATGTTATGGACAAAGTGATGAAAGTCATTAATTTTGTCAGAGGTACATCAAGCACCCAGCATAGGCTTTTCCGACAACTTGTGGCTGAGTCAGCAGATGCCGCCCACGATGACTTGCTGCTTCACAATGATGTGCGCTGGTTAAGCAAGGGGAAAGCACTGGATCGCTTCTGTGCGCTACTGAATGAGATCAAAGCGTTCCTTGGAATGAGCAAGAGCAAGGCAGCAGCTGACCATCTTATCCTGCTGGAAGATGAAAAGTTCATGTCCAATGTAGCGTTTTTATCTGACATATTTGGCCACCTAAACCTGCTTAACCTTCAGCTACAGGGGAGAGACAAAACCATCGTGGACATGGTTGAAAAACTGGAGTCATTCACGAGGAAGCTTGAGATACTTGAGGCAGACATATCTGCCGGCAGGCTCCTACATTTCAGCACACTGAAGAAGACAGCAGGAGAAGTGACGGAGCTGATGGTTGACTTCATCAAGAGGCTACGAGCCAACTTCACTTCTCGGTTTGATGACTACTCCATCCCAAAAGACATCATTGACTTTATACGTGACCCTGCAGTAAAACCAGCCGACAACTTCTCTTCCCTGGCGAAAGAAATTATCCCCTCTTTAGATCAGGCTGCGCTGGAAATGGAAATTATTGACTTCCAAACCACCTCAGTTGTGCGAGATGCGCTCAGAAGTGCGGAGTCCGTGAGTGCCTTTTGGATTGGCCTACTATGCTCCGAGGAATACAGCAACCTCAAGAAAGTCGCACTTTACATTCTGACAATGTTCCCTTCCACCTACGTATGTGAGTCGTCCTTCTCAGCTATGAATGCAATAAAAACGCACGAGAGGAATAGACTGACTCACCAAAATCTCGAGAACTGCCTGAGGATTAAAGTGACGTCTATTTCACCAGATATCCAGAAAATAGTGGCCAGCGGGAGATGCCACTTTTCACACTAGGTGAGTAATCTAAACCAGCTATTGTGTCTAAAATCTGAACTGTAGCCTATTTTTAATGAATGTCTCGTTGTAGGCTAGGCATAATTCAGGCCTACAGTAAATGTAGCACGTCTGCTCTGTCGTTTCAGGGGCCGAGCACTCCAGCCCATGGTCGAGTGGATTCAGATTTTTTGCTCTGATTTGCTCCGATTTGACAGTGCAATGCATTGTTATAAGTTTACATTTTTGGTGCCACCACAGTCATAGAAAGGCCTAGCCTAAATAACACGCACGCTACGTTTGAAATTCGTGTTTTACTTTTCACAGTTCTATGTACGTAAATGCCTATGTTTGATGTCTGGCTTGTTTGAAGAAAGTCGTGTTTTAATTTTCACAATAATATGAAGCCTGTCCGTTGTTTGAATGACAACTTGTGTTTTAGAGACGAGTTTGGAGTTTCAGCACCAGGCACTGTCCACTGACTTCATTTGTTTTTGCATGTTGAGCGTTCGCGCTGCACCTCGCTGATGTGCGTATTCACTCTCGTATCCAGTTAAACAAATACGCATTTAGATTGAGGAAATTTTTCTGTTCTGGAAAATGAAGTTTCCAAATAAAGAGCATTTTTGAGACTGGCAGTCCAATTTTTAAAAAGTATATTTTATATTTTTATTTTCTTTCTCTAGTTCAAACAATCTCACGGGCCAGATGTCTTTGCTTGCGGGCCACATCTGGCCCGCGGGCCGCCTATTGCCGACCTATGTCTTAGACCTATAGACACCTGCACACACTTCATACTTTTACTGATGATTCTCTTCCAGGCCTTTATTGCATCCACCTTCAGCTCTTGCTTGAATTAATGCGCTTTCTGTCTATTATCAAGGGTTTGACTTAGCCAGTCCAAGGGTGATCCACCTCTGCATCCTGAAAGTCTCTTTAGTTGCTTTGGCTGTATATTTATGGCTTTAGTCCTGATGGATGATAATGAGTCCTCTAATGAGTTTAACGCTCCCATGTATCTTTGCATTCATCCCGTGGCTTCCCTCAGCAGTGGGATCATCAATAAATGCTGGTGTGCCAGTTCAGCGGGCAACCATTTTGTTTGCTTTGGGCCTCCCATCATGTTGATAAGAGGGTGATTATTGTTTCAGCAGTCTGCAGAAGTTGCTCCACAACTCGGCTTGTTTGAAAACAAGTTCATCTCTATCCTGGAGGCAAACTTGACTCGATTAAGTGATTCGGACTTGTGCTCCTCGCTCTTCCAGCTACCCAACTGCTGATTTTGTCAAACCAACTACTTTGATGTATCTCTGACAGATTTATGGATTCGTAAGCCTCATCATCATCGTCTTTATTTCATTGCTTCTCTTACTGGCTCCGCCTAAGTCTGAATAAACTCTTTTGCACAGGAGCTAACATTGAAACAGCATTCATCCACTATATACTGAAGAAGTAAACTTTGAAGAGACATTGGCATTGACACGTCTGGGGCAATTCCAGCCATATGTTGTTCTCTCCTGTCTCCCTCAGCTCCCCTGCTGATCAGAGTTTCCTGCTCATACTCCCTTGTCTACCCTCCCCGTCTCCTCTCCCCTGCTGATCAGAGCCTTGATCATACTACCTGAGTGGCACTCCTTCGTCCTTTTGCCCTTTTGTTCTGACCATGTCTGGGAGCCACCCCTGCCCCCTACTAAGTTCACCCTCCTGTGTAAAGTTGCCCTCGACTGACCAATATACATCCACTATACGATCTATTCAGGAACTGTCTGCAACCACACCTGGGGACAGGGTATATCTGTGCTCTGGCCCTGCATTCTGGGTCAGTCTCCGGTCTCGGACCCACTCTGTGTCGGTAGGCTCACCATGACCTTGAACTCCAATAAACTTGCACCACTTCAGCAAACTTGTAACTTGGGCTCTATATGTTAAAAGTGATATTCATCTTTTGCACACAGTTCTTTGTAGAGAGATATAAACTGACTCAAATTAAAGCTGATACTTCGCAATCCCTCATTATGTTATATTTCAAATTGAATGTGTCAAAGCACAGAGTCGTAAGAATGAAAATATATGTTGTAAAACTTTCCAAATACTTACTGCACGGACTGCATATGTCCGTGAAACTTTGGGAAGCCTTGCAACTCTGCGAGCCACTTTCTTACCAGAGTCCTGAATCCTGTTCTGCTTTTAAATATACAGTGGCTTGCAAAAGTATTCATACCCCTTGAACTTTCCCACCTTTTGTCACATTACGACCACAAACATGAATATATTTTATTGGAATTTTATGAGAAAGACTGACAGAGAGTAGCACACAATTGTGAAGTACAAAGAAAATTATACATGATTTCAATTGTTTTTACAAATAAAAAACTGAAAAGTGCAGTGTGCAAAAGTATTCAGCCCCCTTTTCTCTGAGTGTAACCAATTGCCTTCTGAAGTCACCTGATGATTGCTGAATGATCGAATGTTGACCTAATGACTAAATAGAGTCCACCTGTGTGTAATCTAATCTCAGTACAAACACAGTTGTTCTGTGATGGCCTCAGAGGTTTGTTAAGAGAATATTGGGGAGAAAACAGCATCATGAAGTCCAAGGAACACACCAGACAGGTCAGGGATAAAGTTGTGGAGAAGTTTAAAGCAGGGTTAGGCTATAAAAAAGGTTTCCTAAGCTTTGAACATCTCACAGAGCACTGTTCAATCCATCATCCGGAAATGGAAAGACTATGGCACAACTGCAAACCTACCAAGAAACAGCTGTCCACCTAAACTTACAGGCTGAACAAGGAGAGCATTGATCAGAGATGCAGCCAAGAGGCCCATGGTGAACTGCAGAGGTCCACAGCTCAGGTGGGGGAATCTGTCCACAGGACAGCTGTTGGTCGTGCACTGCACAAATCTGGCCCTTACGGAAGAGTGGCAAGAAGAAAGCCATTGTTAAAAGAAAACCACAAGAAGTGCCGTTTGATGTTTGCCAGAAGCTATGTGGGGGACACAGCAAACATCTGGAAGAAGGTGCTCTGGTCAGATGAGCCCAAAATTGAACTTTTTGGCCTAAATGCAAAACGTTATGTGTGCCGGAAAACTAACACTGCACTTCACTCTGAACACACCATCCCCCCTGTCAAACATGGTGGCGTCAGCATCATGCTCTGGGGGTGCTTCTCTTCGGCAGGGACAGGGAAGATAGTCAGAGTTGATGGGAAGATGGATGGAGCCAAATACAGGGCAATCTTGGAAGAAAACCTGTTGGAGTCTGCAAAAGACTTGAGAGTGGGGTGAGGGTTCACCTTTCAGGAGGTCAATGACCCTAAACATAGAAGCCAGGGCAACAATGGAATGGTTTAAAACAAAACATATTCATGTGTTGGAATGGCCCAGTCAAAGTCCAGACCTAAGTCTAATCAAGAATCTGTAGCAAAATCTGAAAACAACCGTTCACAAACGCTCTCCATCTCTATGAGCTGACTGAGGTGTTTTGCAAAGAAGAATGGGCAAAATTTGCAGTCTCTAGATGTGCAAGACTGGTAGAGACATACCTCAAAAGACTTGCAGCTGTAATTGCAGCAAAAGGCGGTTCCACAAAGTATTGGCTCAGGGGGACTGAATACTTTTGCACACCACACTTTTCATTTTTTTATTTGTAAAAAATAAATAAAATCATGTATAATTTTCTTTGTACTTCACAATTGTGTTGGTCTTTCACATAAAATTCCAACAAAATATATTCATGTTTGTGGTCTTAATGTGACAAAATGTGGAAAAGTTCAAGGGGTATGAATACTTTTGCTAGCCACTGTACAAGTACGTGCGCCCTCTCTCTTGCATGCTCGCACACGCACACACACAGCTGCTGAAACGCAAGAAAACAAATTATTCTGGCTCTCTCGAACAGCGCTTCCCTAAAAGTGTTGTCACATTAGCTCGTGTTTTATAGGACGACAGTGCTTTTTAAGTGCTTAAATCATTCAGCTCTTCAGCTCTCCAGGAATCCACGCCTCACAATAGGTGGGCTGAGCACTCAGGGAGCAGACATAACAGCCACATTAACTATGTGGTGTACGCTGTTCAGTGCAGTGAGGAGTGTACGGATTTATACATTGGGGAAACCAAACAGCGGTCCACCTACACCTGAAGGACAAAGGACACTCCTTTGAAGATAACAACGTCCAAATCTTAGCCAGAGAAGACAGATGGTTTGAAAGGAAGCCATTTAAAGGAAGCCATCTATTCCCAGCTATCATCGGGCGAGAGGCAGGGGTACACCCTAGACAGGTCGCCAGTCCATCGCAGGGCCACACACAGAGACAGACAACCATTCACACTCACATGCACACCTACGGCCAATTTAGAATCACCAATTAACCTAATGAGCATGTCTTTGGATGGTGGGAGGAAGCCGGAGTACCCGGAGAGAACCCACGCAGACACAGGGAGAACATGCAAACTCCACACAGAAAGGCCAGCCGGCCCATGGATTTGAACCGGTGACCTTCTTGCTGTGAGGCATCAGTGCTAACCACCTCGCCACTGTGCCGCCCATTTACAATACAGTTTTAACTTCTGTCCCCAAGAAGTTTCAATCTCATTCACACCTTGACACTGGAGCCTCTGACGGACAAGAGTCGTTAGAGCACCATCGTTAGAGACTGTTTTGTCCCCCCTCAACAACAGGTAAGTACCCAGTCGTTAATGGAAATTAGCTGCACCAGTTTCTGGTTATTAGCATAACAAGCAAGTTTTTTCAGGAGGAGTTCCTATTTAAAGCTCAGACTTCCCACCAGTCCCCTAGAACTGAAGAAGCTACTCGGATGAGTGGTGAAACGTCTTCTCCAAAACTCTACAAGTCCAGTTGCCTTTTTTGAACCTTTGTTGGATAACTATGTGGTCAAATACATTTTTTTTGGTTATTAATAAATCATGTGAGCGGCCCTGAGTCGTGGGAAGAAAAAAGATCTTTGTATTATTCGTACATACGTATTGCTGACAGACATCTTTACACACTGGAACGTGTTCCTGGGCAATTGGACGTGAAACGACAGCAGCTAAAGCAGTTAGTGCCACTCATATTTGACCTTTGAAGGTCGCTCTGTTGCAAGCCAGACGCTTCACTCCTTTGCTCTCCGCTTTTATTGCTTTTATCTATCTTTTCCCACTGCAATCGATTCCTTCTGCTTATAAACTTATGGAAAGTGGATCCTGGACACCCATATATCACTTGGAGTTTTATTTTTGAAAGTTCCTGCAAGCTACCACTGTTATTTTAAAACTGTTTTACTTGGTGAGCGTGGCCTACAAGGACACCTATACCAGCTGCAGTGATTGGGATCGAGGAGCTAAGCTAAGCAAACCGAGCCAGGCTACTGCTCAAGATGCCTCCCTTTTCCATGGATGACTATCACAAACTGCTCCAGAAGATAGCAGTACTGGAAACAAAAATTCATCGGCTCGAAGTGAATGTGGAGATTAATGGACATTATGGGAATGAAACTACTCTACCGATATCCCCAAACAATGAAAGGGAACAGGCTAACAGAAAGCTAACTGGCACCACCACGACGCGGCAGGAGCCAGGTGTAAATGGCAGTAAAGCAACCTGTCCTCCCTGGAACTCTCTTGGTGTAAAGCCAAAACACTACAAATCGCCTCCCTCAGATATGGGAAGACGGTTATCAGGCAGAACCCAGCACCCGGAGACTCATGATGACACCGAGTGGCCTGCACTGCCATCACACAGGAATGTCTCTTCAACGCCAGTACCAAGGAGAAAGCATTCATGGACCAAGGCTACTACTAAAACGAAGAGCAAATTGTCTCAAGACGCAGGGATTCTACTAGAGAACAGATTTGCTCCACTTTCACATAACCCTGACTCCCCAAAAAAAGGCTCATCTCCCAGCACCAGAGAAAGGTATGAAGCTAAATCTTATGCTAAAAGGCTACCGAAAGAGCTAACCACTGGGCCTCAAACTCTGATAGTGGGTGACGGAGCTGTGAATGAAATAAAACAATTTTGCACCAAGAAAAACACCAAAGTACTCTGTTTTACCAACGACATGGTGTCTGATATCTCAAGGAAGATCCTAAACATTGCTGCTGAGCATCCGACACTGAAATCTCTCATCATACACACAGGAGCCCTTGATGTTGTGAAGCAACAATCGGAGGTATTAAAATAAGACTTTATTGATCTGATGAACAAAGTTCAGTGTTTAAATACTGAGGTGCTTTTCAGTGGACCCCTACCGACAGTTCGGCGAGGAGATGAGAGATTCAGCAGGCTGATGATGCTAAACAGGTGGCTCAAAGACACCTGTGCCGCTCAATCAATGAACTTTATTGACAATTTCAACATTTTTTGGGGACGCAGGCACCTCTTTAAGGCAGATGGAGTTTGCCTTAACAAGTCAGGAGTACAGCTGCTAAGCTCCAACATTTTTTATTCTCTGCGTCAGACACCAACAGCCCTTGTCAAGGACAAGAGGCAAGACAAGCCAAAACAACAGATAAGACGGCGCTCTAGCGAAGGCGCTGCGATAATGACTGACCACGGAGGACAGCGGATCCAGAAAGAACCTGCAACATCATCATCTTCCCCCCAACAAGAGGAGTTTTCCCCAACCCCAACAGCACAACAAGTGGAGCCTCCCCCAGCCCCAACAGCCCAACAAGTGGAGTCTCCCCCAGCCCCAACAAGAGACTCCCAACCTTCATCCCCCCTGACCCCACCCAGCCCCCAACTCTCTCCACTCAGTCTGGACTCCCCACTTCTGGATTTCACCGACAGGATGAAGAGCCTTGTCAATATTGGAATCCAATTAACACCACGCCAAAATCCCATATTTTCCCCCATTAACCTCCCCCATCGTCCAGTCCCTCCCACTCCACCACCTCGGAAACAACCCTCGACCAAAAGTCACCGAGCCCCCCCACCTCCTCTGAACCATATCTGTGAATCTGACTGATATGTGCCGGGTCCAGGCTGCAATACTGATATCAACTATGTTCTTCCCCAGGAACAGTCAGGGCCCTATGGAGTTCAGGCAGTCTTCTCAATCCCTGTGATGACGGGTAACAGAAAAGTAGTTAAACTGTGGAGAAATAAAAAGGGTTCAATTAAATCTACCAATCTATTGAGTATAGCCTGTCAACCCCGAAACTCACCAGTGTCTCCTGTTATCTCCACAAGGTTAGCCCTACTCAATATCAGATCACTAGCCAACAAATCTCTGTTAGTAAATGACTCCATTTTAACCTATAATCTAGACTTTTTACTTCTTAGTGAAACATGGCTGACTGAATGTAGCTGTACTACCATTCTAAATGAAGCAGCACCAGCAAATTTCAGTTTTATGAATAAGTGTCGAAGTGGTAAGAAGGGAGGTGGAGTTGCTGCCATTTTTAAATCAGTATTTCAGTGCAAGGAAACTTTATTTGGTGATTTTAGCTCTTTTGAATATCTCTGTTTTTTAGTAAAGGGGGATCCAAAAGTAATTTTTCTAATCATTTATAGACCACCAAAATACCCAGGAAAATTCTTTGATGAGTTTGCTGAACTGCTGTCAGTTATCTGCACGGACTACAACTTTTTTATCATAACGGGGGATTTTAATATTCACATAGACAATAACATGGACACAAATGCCAAAGAACTTTGTTCTCTACTGGACACTTTTGGCCTCTCCCAACATGTGAAAGGGCCCACACACACTCGAGGCCACACTCTGGATCTGGTTATCTCCAAAGGTGTTGACATTTCTTCTGTTGATATTAAGGACTTGGCTCTTT
Source organism: Chelon labrosus (assembly GCF_963514085.1). Classification (NCBI taxonomy): domain Eukaryota; kingdom Metazoa; phylum Chordata; class Actinopteri; order Mugiliformes; family Mugilidae; genus Chelon; species Chelon labrosus. The sequence continues at coordinate 20,553,548 of NC_140352.1, forward strand.
CAGATCATTTCTGTGTGTTCTTTGACTTACAGATAACTCCAAACACTCAGTTAACCTCTGTGTCTGTTAGAAAAAGGTGCATAAATGAGAATACCAGTGCTAAGTTTATGGAGGCTATAGCTATGTCACCAGCCGTGAGTGAAGAGACAGTTGATGAACTCTTGGATAATTTCAACTTGAAAATCTCAAATGTCATGGATACTGTTGCACCTATTAAAACTAAGATGATCTTGAGCAGACAGAGAACACCATGGAGGAACACTATGATGGTGAAGGCTTTGAAAACAGAATGCAGGAAAGCTGAGCGTAAATGGAGAAAAACTAAACTTCAAATTCACCATGACCTCTACAAACAAAGTATTTTTAATTTTAACCACGGGTTACTCAAGGCTAGACAGCAACACTTATCTGAAATGATTAATAAGAATATCAACAACACTCGCACTCTGTTTGCTTTGGTTGATAAGCTTACAACTCCCCCAAAAGAGATAGTTTCAGAACTTTCTTCCACAGAAAAATGCAATGAATTTGCTTGCTTTTTCAATGAAAAAATCACATCTATAAGACAAAATATCGACACAAATCGTCGAAATAATAAAATGACACCATCCTTAAAACCACCTAGGAATAAATCAGCTATGTCAGAATTTAATACAATTGACCAAAAAACCATAGAGCACACAGTTCAGCATCTTAAACCATCGACATACTGTCTTGACACAATGCCATCTGACTTTTTTAAAACTATTGTAAGCTCTGTCCAAACAGATCTGCAGCAAATAATAAATTGCTCACTTCAATCAGGCGCGTTTCCTAAAGCCCTAAAAGTAGCTGCCATCAAACCACTCTTAAAAAAGAGAACGCTGGATGCTTCCATGTTAACCAACTACAGACCTATCTCAAATCTCCCTTTTATAGCCAAGATCATTGAGAAAGTGGTTTTTAATCAACTTAGCAACTTTTTAAACTCCAGTGGACTCTTTGATAAATTTCAATCAGGCTTTCGACCTCACCACAGTACAGAAACAGCTCTCATTAGAGTGTTGAATGATATAAGGTTGAACACTGACTCAGGCAAGGTGTCAGTTCTGGTCCTGTTGGATCTCAGTGCTGCTTTCGACACTGTAGACCACAGTATACTGCTGAACAGGTTGGAAACCTGGGCAGGACTCAGCGGAACAGTACTAGATTGGTTCAGGTCCTACTTGGAGGAGCGGAGTTATTTTGTGACCATTGGAAGCTATCAATCCGATCCAGTGGCTATGACATATGGAGTTCCTCAGGGGTCAGTTCTTGGACCCCTTCTGTTCAGCCTATATATGTTGCCTTTGGGTCAAATTCTCCAGAATTCAAATGTCAACTATCATAGTTATGCAGATGACACACAGATATATCTTGCATTGTCTCCAGATGACTGCAGTCAAATAGAGTCATTGTGTCACTGTTTAGAGAAAGTCAAAAATTGGATGAACCAAAACTTCCTGCAGTTAAATCAAGAAAAAACTGAGGTCATTGTTTTTGGCAATAAAGAGAAGAGGGTTACTGTCAGTAAACGCCTTGAGTCACTGTCTCTAGAAACTAAAGACCAGGTCCGAAACCTTGGCGTGCTGATAGACTCAGATCTGACCTTTAACAGTCATATCAAATCAATCACCAAAACAGCCTTTTATCAACTTAAGAACATATCCAGAATTAAGGGCTTCATGTCGCAAACAGATCAGGAGAAGCTGATTCATGCTTTCATTTCCAATAGACTTGACTACTGTAACGGTCTTCTGACTGGACTCCCCCAAAAAAGTATCAAACAGCTGCAGCTCATCCAAAACGCTGCAGCTCGAGTTTTAACCAGAACAAAGAAATCAGAGCATATCACCCCAGTTCTTAAGTCTTTACATTGGCTCCCAGTCAGCTACAGAATAGACTTTAAAGTTCTGCTACTGGTTTACAAATCACTGAATGGTTTAGGTCCAGAATACATGAATGACATGTTAGCAATGTATAAACCCAGTCGAGCTCTGAGATCGACTGACTCAGGTCAGATAGTGGAGCACAGAGTTAAAACCAAACACGGTGAAGCAGCATTTAGCTGTTACGCTGCACACAAATGGAACAAACTACCAGCAGAGCTGAAATCAGCCCCAACTGTAAGCACTTTTAAATCTAGGTTAAAAACATTTCTTTTTTCATGTGCATATGGCTGAGCCCTTTTAAATCATTTTAAATCGTAATCTTGGATTTACACTGTAAATCCTCTTAATCGTTTTAATATATGTATATATATAATACACTTTTCTTTTTCTTTTTTTTCTTTTTCTTTGTTCTTGCTTTTAACTGTGTGTTCTAATTTGTTCTGTTTTTATGTAAAGCACATTGAGTTGCCTCTTGGTATGAAATGCGCTATATAAATAAAAATGCCTTGCCTTGCCTTGCCTTGCCTTTAATACAGTCACTGGATAGATTTTTAGTAGTTGTCCCTGCTTTGGAGTTTCACTCTGCCGAAGTAAACGTGTAACATTTTCATGGATTCCTCACCCTTTCTGTTGATAGGGCCAGAGACCTTCAAATCTTGATTATTAAAAATATCACCGGGTCAAGAGTCATAGTGGCTAAAACCTACCAGTATCTTTGCAGATACGGTAGTTGTGTCAATACACCAGTATAAAGTGAAAGCACAGGCTATGTTCACATGTGCCAACCTCGCATGTACATATTCTTCTTACACGCCTGTGCTGCTTCCCCTGTGTGCTCTCAGGGCTGCGAGGGCATGACATACTACCACCTGACCCACGACTGGGCGGGACTCATCGTGGTGGTGGAAAACCGCCACCCCAAGTACTACCTCCACGTCTGCTGCGACTGCACTGGCAGCTTCAATGTGGTGTCCACACGCGGCAGCCTCAAGACCATCGACAGCATACCGCCTTTACACAGGTACGCGCTTTATTTTGCCACGGTGGGAGCCTGAAAAAGTAACAAGCCAAGAGATTTAATGCTCTGGGAACATTTGGTACAGGTGCAGCAAACATTACGTACATGCTTATATAAACACAAGGATCGCACAGGGAATAGTCCTCTATATTTCTTAATAATCTACCTCAGGCTGGTTCCAGTGCAGTTAATAGGTGCCTTTGTTTTCTGTTGGTCCCTGTTGGACTGTTCACGCTGTTGCTTGAAGGTACACACTTGAAGCATCGAGCGTGGCGTGGCTGTTCACACCTCATTAGATTTCTCAGAATTTAGCTTCTTTGGATGTTGTTCAGTTAGTGCGTTACAGCTTACATTAATGTAAATTTAATACCTTATCACCCCAAAGTTATGGCCCACATAATGGGATACTGTAAAAAGTCACCATGCGAGAGAACTATGTCTTTTACTGCCTTTCCCTCCATCTAACGAGAACATCACTGCTTGATAAAAACATGCAGCACTGCAGCATCACACTATTGTTAGTTTGTTCACTTCCTTTTATATAGGAAAGCATTTAGCAGCCATGTAATCTTATTCAGCAGAAAAGCATATCCTATTAATTTTTGTGTGAATGATGCTGGAAAAGCTTTTATTTTTCACCATATGTCATCAGAATTTCTCATTTTCTTTTGAAACTAGAGGTATTTTTACTGTATTTTTACCATTTTATTTTCCATTGATTTCACCAAATGTTTAAGTGATCGCAGATCACGATCAATCAGGATTTTTTCCCGACCACATTTCATCCTCAAAGACGATGGTTCCCCGCTAGCCTTCCAGTTTTTAATAAAGCGTTGGACAGTTCTTAACCCAATTTTAGTAGTTTGTTCAATCTCCTTAGATGTTTTCTCTGCTAACATCTTTTTCACGACCACAGGATATGTCTTTCGTTTAGTTGTTTAAGAAATGAGAAGCTACTCATTGCATCAGTTGGGGTTAAATAACTTGTTGCCAGCTGAAAGATCTCATGCAGTAATTATCCAATAGGTAGGGTGGCCATTTCCACAACACCAAAAAGGAGGACACTTTGCGGCATTGAGTGAGGAAAGAAAAATCGCAACATACAACTCTAGTGTACTCCCCACGACGATACAATTTTGTACATGATAAAGATGGTATCATGATACGGTGATTCTGAGATACTCTGTTCATCACAAGACAATTTATCTATGATATATCATGATGTATGTGTAACAGAAGAGGAAAAAATATTCCTGAGAAGGCGAAAAGTATTTGTTCACAGTATTTGTATTTATTCAATACATCTGTCTTGCAAAGTGCAGTGCCACAAAGCAGAACATTTATGGCCTTAAATGTGCAAATTAAATTTACATAAAAATAAATAAATAAATGCAAAAAATATACATTCTAGTTCTTAATAAGCATATAGAACTTTTTTTTATGTAAACAACAAAAGACAGTAAGAAGAAAAAACACCATGTAACGGGTGAATATTGAACTGAAAAGTCCACAGTGATTCAGTCCTTTGGGGACATGTCTGCAGTGTATTTGTGTTTATCTATGTGCGTGTGTGCAGCTGAAGACCACCTGTATTTTAACTGATTTAAGAATGGTCAAAGGTGCTCTTTTGAGCGTCCGGCTTGAGGCTGCTACGGACACCGGACATTTAAATTCAGGACTGTCCGGCCTAAATCCGGACGTATGGCCACCCTACCAATAGGAGGCTCACACCTGTTTGGTTAGTTAAATCCAGGTAGCGACTTTTCTTTTTGGCCAGGCAGTGTATAAATTATACTGGTTAGAAGACCGTCAAAGTCAGCTCCCTCCATACTCCTGTACTTTATTATGCCATCTTTGACTTCACTAATGCTGTATTTGTATTGAGAACGCTTTGCATGTACTCAATCCATCAGACAGAACTTGCAAATGCCTGAAACTGGAGACTTTCTCTCAGCTCCTTCATGTTTTCCTGTCTTTCTCTATGTCTCCCCCTGCAGGCAGGTGCTGGTGGTGCTTTCTCAGCTGGAGGGGAACGCCGCCTCCTCCATTACCCACAGCCTGGTTCACCAGAGGGCAGTTGAGGCCTCTCTGGGAGACTGGACCCCCACCAAGGCCACCCACAGCCCCCAGCTCACCCCAGACATTTATGGCCTGCACCGACCCCGGGCACTAATCAGGCACTAATCAGGCACTAGCTAGGCGAAAGCCCTGTGGAGCCCTGAATCGAGAAGAAAGATGTGTAATTGTGTGTCCTCTTGGATGTACTCCTATATGTAAAGAATAAAGATGCAAATTTGCTCTCCTCCTAGTGCTCCACAAATGCAAAGATTTCCTCTGGCCCACACCTGCTCTGTCCCCGTGCCAAGTGGATGTGCCATGTCAGGATGAAATGAGGGACCAGGACACAAACCATAGCACCTAAGACAGGGGTGGCCAACCAGTCAGAGGCTAAGAGCCACAATTTTTACTGTGTTACTGCAAAGAGCCAGATTTACTGTAAATGTCACACATCAACATGATAATGACAAAAATTTACTCCCACAGAAGTAAGACCACTGTCATTTCGCTGTTTGCATTTTTTCCCTGCCATTTTGAGGGCAAACTTGGTAGGCCCACACCAGGGATGGACAACCTAAATAATGGAGGGGGCCACAATTTTTCATCGACACTACCACAGGGCCACATAAGCGCACCTAACCAGATATGATAAAACTTCCATTTTAAATATGTTTGTGTGTGTATTTAGATTATGTATATGTGTATATATATATGTACAGTATATATATATATATATATATATATATATATGTATATGTGTGTGTGTGTGTTTATTGAAGCAAACAAAAAATAACCAGTTATTATGATTTTTTTTTTATTATAAATTTGTGCATTTTTACACCAAGAAAGAGTTTAACATTGTCCCTGTATACCCACTCTACCTCACCACTACCAGCAGTGGGCACTGGTAAAAAGCCGCTGTTGTTTGCGTACTTTTGATTTGAGGTCCGCTACGATAGCAGCCCTTGCAGCTTCAGTATACTTCTCGTGTTTAATTTGTGGAACGTGTTGTAGCGGCGACTTAAATTGAAAGTTTTCATGGCAGATAGCGTCTCCAAACAGACTAAGCACATAGGTTTGCCTTTACATTATGTGAACAGATAATCTTCTTTCACCTGAAACACACGATTTTCTCGATCAAGCTTTCCCTTTCCTCCGGTCTTAGCCACGGCTCAACGTCTTCTTCTCTGGTAGAGAAGACCCGGTGGAAGCGTGTACGAGGCGGCGTCTGCATTAGAGGCGCCATCTAGTGGCTAACTGTGTCATTACAACTGATTCAGTGCCGTAGAGCAGGGGTCGGCAATTAAGTTTGGCCTCGGGCCAAATATTTTCCAAGCCATTACATGGCGGGCCACAACCAAAACAATGGCTAATATAATGAATTAATAGGGGAGGAGGGGTGATAATGAAAATGATAGGCGATCTTGAAATGACGGAGCAGACGCACTGAGACATTCAAGCGGGCTGATGTAGGTTAAATTTGTGGACTGACCATTGGGGGCGCTATTAATTATATGCCTGTTTGTTAAAAAAAAAAAAAAAAAAAAAAAAAAAAAAACATTTCCACTTGTTGCTGTTAGCTGTCCGAAAAAATGGCACTATCAAAACATCGCAAGAGAAAAGTTGACAGCGAGAACAGGATCTTTCATGATGAATGGACAGAGAACTATGCCTTCATCCTCCCCAGTTTTGTTAATGCAAAGCCCACATGCCTGATCTGTAACGAGGGTGTCTCTGCATGCAAAGAGTACAATATTAGACGGCACCACGAAACGAAGCATGCTAATTTCAAGGTTGCATTCCCTCAGAAGACAGAGGCACGAAAGCGCAAAATCGAAGCCCTGAAAGGTGCTTATGCACACAGCAACAGGATCCTGGTGCGAGGCCTCACATCCCAACAGAAGGTAACTAGTGCATCTCTGAAAGCGTCCTGGGTGCTCGCAAAGCACGCCAAGCCATTCACTGACGCAGAGGTCTTCAAGGAGATGATGGTGACAGTTTTGGAGGAACTTGATACCAACAAGTCGATGGATGATGTGATCGCGTCAGTGAAACAGATGTCGCTCTCTGCGAGGTCCGCTGCCCGCCGCATAGAAGCGCTGTCTGATGCGGTGCAGGGTGCAATTGTCGACGGTGTCAGTCACGCAAACTACTTTTCCTTAGCCATTGATGAGAGCACTGACAACACAGATGTAGCCCAGTTGTGCGTTTATGTGAGATACTTTGATGAGAAGGATTTCAAGGAAGAGCTGCTGTCTCTAATTCCATTAGAAGGGCACACCACTGGAGATGCTATATTTGCGAAACTGGAAGAGTTGTTTCAGTTGCATTCATTATCATTTGAGAGGGTTAACCTAATCGTGACAGACGGGGCTCCTGCTATGGTGGGAAAGCACAGAGGTCTGGTGAGCAGGCTGAAAGAACTCGCCCCCCAAATGCACGGGCTGCACTGCCTCATCCACCAAAGTGTCCTCTGTGCCAGACTGAATGGCGAGCTAAAGAATGTTATGGACAAAGTGATGAAAGTCATTAATTTTGTCAGAGGTACATCAAGCACCCAGCATAGGCTTTTCCGACAACTTGTGGCTGAGTCAGCAGATGCCGCCCACGATGACTTGCTGCTTCACAATGATGTGCGCTGGTTAAGCAAGGGGAAAGCACTGGATCGCTTCTGTGCGCTACTGAATGAGATCAAAGCGTTCCTTGGAATGAGCAAGAGCAAGGCAGCAGCTGACCATCTTATCCTGCTGGAAGATGAAAAGTTCATGTCCAATGTAGCGTTTTTATCTGACATATTTGGCCACCTAAACCTGCTTAACCTTCAGCTACAGGGGAGAGACAAAACCATCGTGGACATGGTTGAAAAACTGGAGTCATTCACGAGGAAGCTTGAGATACTTGAGGCAGACATATCTGCCGGCAGGCTCCTACATTTCAGCACACTGAAGAAGACAGCAGGAGAAGTGACGGAGCTGATGGTTGACTTCATCAAGAGGCTACGAGCCAACTTCACTTCTCGGTTTGATGACTACTCCATCCCAAAAGACATCATTGACTTTATACGTGACCCTGCAGTAAAACCAGCCGACAACTTCTCTTCCCTGGCGAAAGAAATTATCCCCTCTTTAGATCAGGCTGCGCTGGAAATGGAAATTATTGACTTCCAAACCACCTCAGTTGTGCGAGATGCGCTCAGAAGTGCGGAGTCCGTGAGTGCCTTTTGGATTGGCCTACTATGCTCCGAGGAATACAGCAACCTCAAGAAAGTCGCACTTTACATTCTGACAATGTTCCCTTCCACCTACGTATGTGAGTCGTCCTTCTCAGCTATGAATGCAATAAAAACGCACGAGAGGAATAGACTGACTCACCAAAATCTCGAGAACTGCCTGAGGATTAAAGTGACGTCTATTTCACCAGATATCCAGAAAATAGTGGCCAGCGGGAGATGCCACTTTTCACACTAGGTGAGTAATCTAAACCAGCTATTGTGTCTAAAATCTGAACTGTAGCCTATTTTTAATGAATGTCTCGTTGTAGGCTAGGCATAATTCAGGCCTACAGTAAATGTAGCACGTCTGCTCTGTCGTTTCAGGGGCCGAGCACTCCAGCCCATGGTCGAGTGGATTCAGATTTTTTGCTCTGATTTGCTCCGATTTGACAGTGCAATGCATTGTTATAAGTTTACATTTTTGGTGCCACCACAGTCATAGAAAGGCCTAGCCTAAATAACACGCACGCTACGTTTGAAATTCGTGTTTTACTTTTCACAGTTCTATGTACGTAAATGCCTATGTTTGATGTCTGGCTTGTTTGAAGAAAGTCGTGTTTTAATTTTCACAATAATATGAAGCCTGTCCGTTGTTTGAATGACAACTTGTGTTTTAGAGACGAGTTTGGAGTTTCAGCACCAGGCACTGTCCACTGACTTCATTTGTTTTTGCATGTTGAGCGTTCGCGCTGCACCTCGCTGATGTGCGTATTCACTCTCGTATCCAGTTAAACAAATACGCATTTAGATTGAGGAAATTTTTCTGTTCTGGAAAATGAAGTTTCCAAATAAAGAGCATTTTTGAGACTGGCAGTCCAATTTTTAAAAAGTATATTTTATATTTTTATTTTCTTTCTCTAGTTCAAACAATCTCACGGGCCAGATGTCTTTGCTTGCGGGCCACATCTGGCCCGCGGGCCGCCTATTGCCGACCTACGGCGTAGAGGATACAGATTTGTAATTTTCAAGGGACACGTCGAAACACAAAATTCGACATGAACGTAAGAGCCGCATGAAACCGGGCAAAGAGCCGCATGCGGCTCGGGAGCCGCGGGTTGGCCAGGCCTGACCTAAGAGGATCCAGTTCTAACTAATTCTGGATGCTGTTGGTAGCTGCTATCCAAGCTCTGTATGTGAAACAGATGTCAGCCCTCAGTTTCAAATGCATGGAGACGACTCTGCTTCACAAAAAAATAAAAATTAAAATCCAGGGTGGAGTGCTGAAACTACTGAGCCGTCTGCCAGCCCACAGCCTATGAGCCAATCACCCAATCAGACACTTCCCCTTCCCCTCCATCTCGTCCACAAAGCACTTCTGGGTCAATGTCACCCCTCCTCAGTACGGTACTTCATTAGCCAAACCGACTTGTTTTACTCACAGTGATACGTTTTATATTTTCAGCATGAGGCTTACCTATTTTGTACACAACCCATATCCATATTTGTGTTTTTGAGGTTGCAGAAAAAAAGCCATCATTCATACACACAACATTGTCCCCGCGCTGCGTCCACACCGCACTGCTGTCTCTGTAGCTCGCCAAACCAGTGGCAATTTTGACAGCAAATTTTGATTTCGTTTTTGTCATAGTCTTTTGACGAAAATGTCCTTTTAGTTTAAATCATAATTTAGTCGGCTAAAATATAAAGTGTTAACGGTAATCCATGTTTTTTAATTTTTGTATTTCAGAAGATAAAATAGAAACATTTTCAATCTGTTATGGAATAGTATTAATGTTTAAATGTGCAATGCTCATTGGCATAGATTTCACTCATTCTATTTGAACAAACTGCTATGACATTCTTAATAAAATGAAATATTCTGTAAAAGTAGCAGTGCATAACCAAAGCAGTACAAAAATGAGAGAGATAGCAAAACAAGAAACACAAGGATACTTGAAAAATACTTAAAATAAAAAAATATATTTTCTGTACATTTTAGTTGAAAAATCTCATATATTCAAATGGAATCTGGGATTTCTACTAAATAAAGAAGAAAATCTCCAATTATAATCAAAAGGCTGTCATAAGAAGTGCATAGTGCAACCATTGTATTTCAGCATTTGCAAAATGAAAATGATAAGTCTATACGTAAAGTTCCAGTTTATACAGAAAAACTAAATCAGTCTTCCCTGCTCTCTATCAGAGAAAAAAAACCCAATGGCACAGTAAACAAACATCCACATTAGCACTTTAAAATAAGTTCTGCATATTTTTGTATGGTATGGTATCATCAATGTGACTACTAGTCACAACAATGTGACCCTTGCTCTATTCTCTAGTGAGGTCACCTGTGACACTGAACACCCTCTCTGCAAAAGCTTGAGAAGCTTTAGCATAGCTCAGGCCTGGCCAACCCGCGGCTCCCGAGCCGCATGCGGCTCTTTGCCCGGTTTCATGCGGCTCTTACGTTCATGTCGAATTTTGTGTTTCGACGTGTCCCTTGAAAATTACAAATCTGTATCCTCTACGGCACTGAATCAGTTGTAATGACACAGTTAGCCACTAGATGGCGCCTCTAATGCAGACGCCGCCTCGTACACGCTTCCACCGGGTCTTCTCTACCAGAGAAGAAGACGTTGAGCCGTGGCTAAGAGCGGAGGAAAGGGAAAGCTTGATCGAGAAAATCGTGTGTTTCAGGTGAAAGAAGATTATCTGTTCACATAATGTAAAGGCAAACCTATGTGCTTAGTCTGTTTGGAGACGCTATCTGCCATGAAAACTTTCAATTTAAGTCGCCGCTACAACACGTTCCACAAATTAAACACGAGAAGTATACTGAAGCTGCAAGGGCTGCTATCGTAGCGGACCTCAAATCAAAAGTACGCAAACAACAGCGGCTTTTTACCAGTGCCCACTGCTGGTAGTGGTGAGGTAGAGTGGGTATACAGGGACAATGTTAAACTCTTTCTTGGTGTAAAAATGCACAAATTTATAATAAAAAAAAAAAATCATAATAACTGGTTATTTTTTGTTTGCTTCAATAAACACACACACACATATACATATATATATATATATATATATATATACTGTACATATATATATACACATATACATAATCTAAATACACACACAAACATATTTAAAATGGAAGTTTTATCATATCTGGTTAGGTGCGCTTATGTGGCCCTGTGGTAGTGTCGATGAAAAATTGTGGCCCCCTCCATTATTTAGGTTGTCCATCCCTGGTGTGGGCCTACCAAGTTTGCCCTCAAAATGGCAGGGAAAAAATGCAAACAGCGAAATGACAGTGGTCTTACTTCTGTGGGAGTAAATTTTTGTCATTATCATGTTGATGTGTGACATTTACAGTAAATCTGGCTCTTTGCAGTAACACAGTAAAAATTGTGGCTCTTAGCCTCTGACCCATTGGCCACCCCTGGCATAGCTAATAAGTCTAATGCAAAAGGCTTTAAGTCATGATAAAAAGTGTCACATTTTCCCAGCCAAAAGTCTGTTCCTGTATCACAAGTGATGGGTTGTGCAAGCTCTTCCTTGTACTTTGAGATCTGCTGCCTCGTTTTGTTTGTGGAGTTCCTCTGTTTAGGCTTTGTGTGGCATTTTGAAAGAAATCTGAAGACTGACTGTGTTGATGAGGTTGATGTTGCTTCTGGTTCCTCGGGTTCCTTTGCATGGCCCTGTCCATCATCTTCAGACTCATTCACTACTTGTGAGTGTGACTGAGTGGACTGGATCATATAATCCTCTGCCTGTTTCAGGAGTTCCTGAATATTGTCATCCGCAACATCAACAAGGGTTTCACACACAGTGGGATTGACAAAGCAGGCAGCTGCCACAAGTGGTGAGAACTTTTCATCGGTTGGATCCAAGACACAAGCAAAGCGCTCGTTAATACTTCCACTCATTTTGCTTGCAAGAGCAGCAAGATCTCGATGGCTAGTATTCTCTTCAAAGTTGGCAAGGTGTTTAAGCAGATCAAAGAGGACAGGAACCAGTCCAGAGAACCAGAGAACCAGGAACCAGAGACAACGACGTTGTGTCACTCTGAAGGGTTTGTGTGTGCTCTGCAAAAGGCAGCAGTAGTTCATGCAATGAATTAAGCTTTTGCCACTCACTAGGGAGCAAACTGTCCCATCCCATGTCATTTGCAACTTGGCAGACTGCGTCTTTCACTGTGAGGAGTCGTGCAACCATGCTGAATGTGCTTGACCAGTGTGTGAGGCAGTCATTCACAGCAATAAGGCCACACTTGTCCAGCATCATTTGTGTTGCAACAGACGATTTGCAGAAAAGCTTCACCACCAACCTTGCTTTAGTAAGGACTCTCTTAATACCTGCTTCCTTCTGTATCATGTGGACGACGAGCTGTAAGGTTTGCATCACACATGGTATCTGCTCCATATCCATGTCGACTTGATGATATCTAACAAGGGGACAAACATAAATAAACAATTATATAAACAAAGTGTGCCTGTGTATGTAACCCTCAAAATCTTTGACAAATTATTTCAAAGTTCATTTCAATTTCAAACTTTTTAACAGTCTGAATCTTGTTTAAAGTTTTTATTTTTTATGTTTATTTATTTATTTATTCTTAACTTTCCCTTGTTTATATTTGGATTGTGTATTCATGTTTATATTGTTAATTCTGCATTTGCACTATGCTGGATGGATTACCTCAGGTCATCAGTTGACGACAGCAAACTCAAATCGTGGCATCGGCAACTAGCACAGGCATTTCCTGTGGCAACCCCAGATGCCACAGTAGATGCCACTGTCCAGGGAAGATGCCATGGCAGTTGCCACTGTCCGGGGGAAATGCCACTGCTTACGCCACTGTTCGGGGGAGACAAGAGGGTGGCGCCAGTGTCAGGACCATTGGTAAGAACAGGAAGTTTAGACTTAGACTTAGACTTCTTTAATGTCCATAAAACCTACATAAAATGGAAAATTGTCTTTGACAGTGGCATAAAGACATACAAACAACACACACATCACAGACAGCACTATGCACAATAAATAGATGAATATAGTATATAGGTAAAAAACTCTGAAATCAGTCCAGTTTGCTCCATAAAGAAATGGCTGTAGCTTTTACAGTACAGAACATCAAAAGTCCTACAGAATTATACAATATTACAATATTACTGCACAGTACTGGAGCTAATATTGCATCTTGGGTAATATTTGCAAGGCGGGATTATTGTGCAATAGTTTACGGTACATTTCATGTTTACTGTACAACGAGATTCCATTTGCTGTAACCAAAGAGCTCTTTGCTGTAACTCTGCTCTCACTCTGCTGTACGTTTCGGCACCTGACGTCACTTCAGCCAGTCACTCCAGCTTGCGAGTCGAGACCACCCACAGCGACACAGTCTTCAGGTTCAGGACCAACAAATAATACGTTAAACACGTTAAACACGTTACATAAGGTAAGCCACTGTTGAAGTTTCAGATACTGTTCACTTAAAGCAAGCACGTAATTCGTCCACAGCTAAACTAAGTTCGGTGTCACTTACCTAGCACCACCAGCCTAAAGAACGCTAGATCAAGTCAATGCAGCAGCAGGTAGCTAGCTTTGATACGTGAACGTTAAAATGCTTTGACGCAGTTAACCAACGTTCATATTTGCCGCTTGCAAATGCTTTTCTTTTACATTACTATTCTTTTGCCATTTAAGGTTAAGTGGAAAAATGATCGTGCATATGTTTTTTTTTAGCCAGTGAGAGGAGATAACAGGCTACAGTTTTAGGCTAATTCGTTACGGGCATGGTCGCAGACCTGTCCGAAATCTTGTGAAAAACGATGATAACCTACGCTTTATACTTCAGTTTTATAAATATTCAGTGTATCTGATTAGGATATTCTGACGACTTAATTCAAGTTTATCCACCACCACCACTGGAGGACTGGTTGCACACAGATAAGGAAGGCACATCAAATCTTCTAAGTCAAGGGAAGGAGAAAAATAGCTGAATTTCATACATCCCTTTTATAATGAGCACAACAACTGTAATCTTATTTGTTATGCATTACTATTAGTAAAATGAATTGGAATTGCTTGTATAGAGTAGTGAGTGATGCAGTGCCTGCAATGCAAACTATTGTTCTTCACTATGTTTTTTCTTCTTATTAGTGACTCGAGGCTACGCACGAGACACTATTGTTCTTCTGCGTGTTTCTTCTATATTATTATTCATCTTCCGTACCTTTTTTCGGTCTCAAACTCGCCCCGCAATTTTGGGGCGACACCGACAAAAATTACATCAAAACGTATTTATTCGCGAAAAACTGCGAAAATCGTCCCATTGAAATGAATGGGAAACTGCGAAAAAACGAAAAAACTGACACTTTTGAGGGGCATTTTCAAAAGCTAACTCCTCCCGCAAAATTTCACCTAGAGACTTCATTTAAACTTTAAAATGTAGGTAAATTTGTCCTCTATAAAAATTCTATTCAGATTTTTGATATCTTTTATACTTTTCGATCAATCACTCGTCAATCATCGTGATCAATCATGTGAAATTTCTGAGTTTATAATGGGTGTGTATTGCGTGGAATGTTCGGCGTAGAGTGGGAGACCTCAGAGGCTAGAGTGGTAGAGGCTGTCTGAAATTCACTGAAATTTTTCTCTTTCCACGCTGCTCCTGGGCACATCTTACATCGTAGACATTAGATTTTTTCCACTTTTGTAGAGGAACTTGTCCTGATTCATACAATGTGCTCGCCTAAGACGAGACATTTTCTGAATTTGAATGGCGTGCCCCAGAGTGAGGAGTGTCCCGCTCCAACTGCCAATAAACTCCCATTCAAAATATGAAGCTGATTTTCGAGGAAAGCTGAATCCACCCTCTTCTTATACTCGCCACAGTTTCCACAATATTTACTCCAGAGACACCAAAATTACATCAGTGTGTTCGGGAACTTCTCCTGCCAATCACTGTCTGTTTTTTTTTTCTGATGTGAGCTTTGGTTTTGCCTCAGTGAGCCCAAATGCGAGGACTGTCAGAGGGCAAAAAATCAAAATTTCTTCCTTCTCCTCTCCTGTGTCTGTGAGTAGTCATGGCAACCAGCAAAGTCACCATGGCAGCCTCAGGCCAGGGCCACAGCTGCAGCCATTTTTGTAGTCCTTGGCAGTTAATTTCAGTTTATTTAAGTAAATAACAAAGAAAGAGACAGAGAGAGGGTAAAAGACAGACAGGCAGTAACAGAGAGGTAAAGCAAGACATTTTTTGAGGTGACTGTCACTCTGCTTGCTCTGTGTGTACATCTGAGCTGAATGTTTTCTATTGTGTGTGTGCGTGACTGTGCTAATCTCTACCCTTAGCCTAGTTTAGTGCGTCAGCGCCGCGCGTTAGCGTGGCAAATGGTAATGCCAACATTAGTAATGGTAATGCTAACATCTTTTTCCTTTTCTTTTTTTAATAACCCCGGCAGCAGCCCTCGAGTCACTCTCAAAATTTCCTGCGGGAATTTTCTAGTTATTAGTGATGCAGTGCCTGCAATGCAAACTATTGACCCCCTCATAGCAAAGCTATGGGGGCCAATAGTTTGCAGTGCGAAGCACTGCAAACTATTGTTCTTCACTACGTTTTTCTTCTTATTAAACTTTTTCCTACGCGATTTTAGTATATATATAATTGGAGTAATTTAATATAATATGATGTTTTTAATTAAATAAATAATGAGCTGTTGAACACTCATAAGAGTTATATTAAGTATGTTACATAACATTATTTGACATGTCTATTTGTCTGCCTATAGTTTTCCTCCAGCTGATCCAGACAGACTGCAGTGACGTCCAACGTGAGACAAAGAGCTGGACTCGCAGGACAATTTGAAGGTCTTCACTTCATCGCTGGTTCCTTGTTACAGCCTGGATGTGTTAAGTTTAATATTATTGTTTTTCTAACTGTAAGACTGTGCCGTAAACTGTTAAACTATTGCTCAGTTAGGAGTAATGAGTTTTATTGTTAAAATTATTATGATTAACGAGCAAATTGTAATAATTGATCATTAATCATAATAATTCACCTGTTCATATAGTCATAATATAATCCTGGTGGGGGTGTGACGATCCCTCCCACTCTCTTCCTTATGTGATGCTGGCTTTCAGGTGGAGCTGGGAGGGGTCTGCTGCCTGTACCTGCCCTTCAGTTTGTAGAAGGGCGTAAAGGACGACCCTTCTCAGTGTCTCTCTCTCTCAGCCAGGCCTACTGCATCCTCCTCATCCTGTTTGGTTTGTTGTACCCTGCATGACATCAAACTCACACCCATCCAGTCAGTAGGAACCAGGCCTTAAATGACTATTTGAGTTGTGCTTTTTGTTATAGCTGCTGCTCATGGTAGTAAAGACATGCTACTTAGTAAAGACATTCGCGACGTAAGTCGCGAATACTTTCATACCTGTCTTGACCTGACCATTACTTTTTGTAGTCAAACATGAAATTATTTGCAACGTAAGTCGCAAATATTTTCACCAGGATTATATTATGACTATATGAACAGGTGATCATTAAAGCATCATAGCATCTTAGTATAATTGCATTGTAGCATCTTAGCATCGTAGCAACATAGTATCTTAGCTTTGTAGCATCTTAGTATCATAGCATCTTAGTATCTTAGCATCATAGCATTGTAGTAGCATCTCGGCATAGTAGCATCATCATAGCATCGTAGCATCGTACTGTCGCAGCAATATAGCATGGTATCGCAGACTGCTGCGGCCACTGCATCACTCTCGCGATTTCCCGCAGGGGAATTGTCTAGTTAAACTTTTTCATCTTCCGCCGATTTTCGAAACTTTTCAACTCAAATACCGTTCGTCGCACACAGGTCAAAATACATCAAAACGTGCGTCTCGATCGGACTCGGTGTGCTTCTATACAGTTCTTCCAAACAAGATTGAGACGTAGTCGCGAAAAAACCGCGATAAATTTCCCATTGAAATGAATGGAGAAGCCCGAAAAAAGCGGCAACATTCCAAAATTTACAGCTTGGCTTTGTCGAGCGATTACTCGGCCATGCTTTGTAGTAGAAACTTGCTTGGAAGTTTGTATGAGGCACGGGAAGTGTAGCTTTCTCTTCCTGAAAACGGCGTTTCGATACCTTTTACGGTTTGGTCAGGGTCGCAGTTTACGTTTTGGTGAAATTTGGGGGAAAAAAATAAAAATCAGCGTTTATAATGGGGCTCTATGGGCCCACTCTGATCGACACTCTAACTTCAGAGTTTCGGTGATATTCTGAAAAAAAAAGGTTCAATCTCACGTGGTGGCCACAGTTTTTGAGGTACAGAGATAAAAAATACGTAAAAACGTAGGGATTTTTGTTGGCTTTCAGATGGTGTGGGTTTTATTTGTGTGGGACGTACGGTTTGGGCTGCAGGCTCCTCCAAGCGAGGAGTGCGCCGACCAGTTTCGAATTTTTCCCCATGTGTGTGTATGTGGAAAGCGAGAGCGATTTTTCGACGATTTTTCACGTCGCATACTTTTTTTCTAAAACGACTACGGCCACAATTTTCGCAGTAGGCGCGTGGGAACAACACTAAATTGTAGAAAACCCTCGGCTGACGCTCACGATGTGTTCGTTTTCCCGATAGGACTTGTAGTTTTTGATTTATGAGCATTTGTTCGGAGGGCAAATCCTAGTTTGCACTTTCCCTCTGACTCAGGCAGAGGTGAGAGAGAGAAGGAGACTCCAGCGTCAGTTGACCCTGGTAGCCATGACAACCAGACCCCAACCAGCTTACACACGCAGCAGGAGGGGACCAGAGGCGGGAAAACATGATCTGCCAAAACATTAAAACCCCCCAAACCATCCCTGTCTCCCTTGGTGCTTTCACACAGCTGCTGGGCCTCTTAGCTATAGCTCTTCTCATTGACTGAATGACAACTTCATGTTTGACCTTTTCCTTTATTTTAAACACAAATTATATCTGGCTGCTTTGCTGAAACTCCTGACACAACATCCCTGACCCGTTTCCTTCATCTTATTAGGTCAGTGAATAGCTAAACTGCTAACAGACGCTAACGACTAGCCGCCCAGTGATTTAGCCGACGACTAGCCTTCCAGCATAGGTCATGTATGTTAGCAAGCTAGCGGAGCTAACGGAGCTAGCTAGCCGCTACCTTAACGCCGCGGACTCAACCGCGGAGTTAGCCTCGAGCTAACCGCTAGCTAACCGGGATTTAACCGCGGACCCGCGGGAGTTAAACACGAATTAGCCGCGGCAGTTAGCCGTGAGCTAACGCGGAGGCTAGTGGGGTTAGCCGCCGGCTAATTCGCCGCGTTGCAGTGGGTGCTTATCACAGTAATAATGTTGAAGTTTTACAATTTAAAGGGAAGATATTTTTAAATTAAACTGTGTCAAACTGAAAAATATATTATTCCACCACATAAAGTAGGAAACATTTATGGCTTGCAACAACATCAATGACAGTATATATATAATTGGAGTAATTTAATATAATATGATGTTTTTAATTAAATAAATAATGAGCTGTTGAACACTCATAAGAGTTATATTAAGTATGTTACATAACATTATTTGACATGTCTATTTGTCTGCCTATAGTTTTCCTCCAGCTGATCCAGACAGACTGCAGTGACGTCCAACATGAGACAAAGAGCTGGACTCACAGGACAGTTTGAAGGTCTTCACTTCATCGCTGATTCCTTGTTACAGCCTGGATGTGTTAAGTTTAATATTATTGTTTATCTAACTGTAAGACTGTGCCGTAAACTGTTCAACTATTGCTCAGGTAGGAGTAATGAGTTTTATTGTTAAAATTATTATGATTAACGATCAATTGTTACGATTTGCTCGTTCTTTGTCTGGGGATCCTAGTGAGATCCCTCCCACTCTCTTCCTTATTTGATGCTGGCTTTCAGGTGGAGCTGGGAGGGGTCTGCTGCCTGTACCTGCCCTGCAGTTTGTAGAAGGGCGTAAAGGACGACCCTTCTCAGTGTCTCTCTCTCTCAGCCAGGCCTACTGCATCCTCCTCATCCTGTTTGGTTTGTTGTACCCTGCATGACATCAAACTCACACCCATCCAGTCAGAAGGAACCAGGCCTTAAATGACTATTTGAGTTGTGCTTTTTGTTATAGCTGCTGCTCATGGTAGTAAAGACATGCTACTTAGTAAAGACATTCGCGACGTAAGTCGCGAATACTTTCATACCTGTCTTGACGTGACCATTACTTTTTGTAGTCAAACATGAAATTATTTGCGTCGTAAGTCGCAAATAATTTCACCAGGATTATATTATGACTATATGAACAGGTGATCATTAAAGCATCATAGCATGGTAGCATCATTAAAGCATCTTAGCATCATAGCATCTTAGTATAAGGAAAACACACACTTTATGACAACTACAGATGTTTAACATGTGTCTGCTATGTTATTAGCTTGTTGCTTACATTTACTTATAACATTTGAAAGACATTTCAATTTTTTTGCATTGTCTTTGATAGGATTAAAGGGTTCCTGTGCTTCGACAGCTGAGAGTGATCATCGTTGATTCATCGCCCTCAACCATCGCAGAGCAGTATCGCCACCTCACCCACACACATACATTCACCACACCTTCATCTACACAGATTTAATTTAAGTATAACATATTACATTAATTTGTCTTAGATTAGATTATTTTACATTAGGTAGTTAGAGTTTAGGTAAAGGTTAGGGTTTAGGTTAGTTTGATAGGTTTGATAGCCTGTTAAGCTTTGAAAAGTATTTTGTCTTGTTTTTTTTTTCTGTCTATTTTTTGTCAGCAGGATGCCTGGGAAGTCCAGACGTTCCATGGCGGTGAAGCAGCGCTGGAGGAGGCTCGACCTGGAGGAGCTGAGGTCCACCCCTTCCCCCCTGGAGGTATTTACACAGTAGATAAGCTTCTGTGCCACAATGACATCTGTCTGCGTGAAAATGGCTCTAGAAATGTTACATCTATTGTTTTCTCCTTAACTGCTGAGTTCTGTATGTGTTTGGTCTTAATGTTTCATCAGACGTCCCCCCCGGCCGGAGAGGAGCCTTCCCACCGACCCTGCTCTCAAGCTCGTCCCCCCGTTCGTGCTCGTGAGTATCTCTCAATGATCAATAAATTAATTCATTCATTCAGCATTGTAGCATCTTGGCATAGTAGCATCATCGTAGCATCGTAGCATCGTACTATCACAGCAATATAGCGTGGTATCGCAGACTGCTGCGGCCACTGCATCACTCTCGCGATTTCCCGCAGGGGAATTGTCTAGTTTGAGTTTGCATTAAAGTACTGTAGATTGTGACATAGTGTTTCTTTTTCAGGCC
This sequence comes from Chelon labrosus, assembly GCF_963514085.1. Classification (NCBI taxonomy): domain Eukaryota; kingdom Metazoa; phylum Chordata; class Actinopteri; order Mugiliformes; family Mugilidae; genus Chelon; species Chelon labrosus. Next base: position 20,574,076 of record NC_140352.1, read on the forward strand.
AATCACTGGTGACATCTAGAAAATGGATGTTGTCCATTGAAGGACAGCTGTATACGACAACCACTGACAATTTTGCTACAGCATTTTCAACACTTTTCGCAACTTACTACGTGCTGAACATGCAGTACCAAGAGGATGCAGCATGCACCTTAGAGCTTGTTCAAAGGTTGGTTATTAGGGGCCAAGCAGCGAAGCTGCGAAGGCACCTATTGTGTTTCTACGTTTTCTTCCCTATTATTATTATTTTTCCGCCATGGGAGTCTGTGGCAGCCCATAGAACCGTATGGTAAAAAGTTGTGAAATTTAGCACATAGCTTAAGGGCAGTCTCAATATTACTTTGACTGAGTTACCTGTAAGCACTGAGCACGGTCTAGCGCCACCAACTGGTCAAAGTTTGAAGTACATTTGTGCATGTAACTTTTGAACCATATGTCCGATTTTTGAAAACAAGGTATCATTGGAATCCTTGGATCATGACGATTTCAACGCACCATATGACGTCATAATGCGTCATGATAGATTTTTCGCAATTTACGATTTTGGCGAAAACACGAAAAAAGTTTCAGCGGTCACAAATTTTGTCCGATTCTCAAGAAAATTGGCACAGACCATCTTCTAACCAATGCGCACAAAAGTTATTATCAGGCGTCTTCAGCTTCGAAACCGTTTGGCCGATATAGCCAATGAAAGTCGGCGGAGAAGGCGGCAAACGGGATACAAGCTCATATCTCAGGAACGGTGTGACGTATCAAAACTACATTTGGAAGTACGTTTACAGACCCCGTCCCGACGGGACATGCCAAATTTGGTGTCATTCGGCCACTAGGGGGCGATTTAATTAGCAAAATTGCGTTTTACCTGATAACTTTTGACCCGTATGCCTGATATTCAAAAACATGGTACTGTTGGACTCCTTGGATCATGCCAATGCTATCAGTACTATTGCAGCTCTATCCAAAACGTCCTGCTTGAACCCTACATTGCTGCTTGCAGCTATATTATGGGTGGCCAAGCAGCGAAGCTGCGTAGGACACCTATTGTGATTGTACGTTTTCTTCCCTATTATTATTCCGCCATGGGAGTCTATGGCAGCCCATAGAACCGTATGGTAAAAAGTTGTGAAATTTTGCACACAGCTTAAGGACAGTCTCAATATTACTTTGACTAAGTTTCATGTAAGCACTAACCACGCTCTAGCGCCACCAACGGGTCAAAGTTTGAAGTACATTTGTGCATGTAACTTTTGAACCGTATGTCCGATTTTTGAAAACAAGGTATCCTCGGCATCCTTGGACCACGCCGGGTTCAACGCACCATATGGCGTCAATTTCCGCCATAATGGATTTTCCGCCATTTTGGATTTTATCAAAAACTTTTAAAAGTTTTCTTAGGTCACAAATTTTGTCCGATCGACACCAAACTTCAATCACATCATCAACAGACCATGCTTCATTAACGCATTACTTTTTGTCTTCGGAACTACAACCGGTCGCCCGTAACAGCCAATCAAAATTGGCGGCGAAGGCGCCGTTTTCCATTTGAGCTAATATCTCGGCAACGCTTTGGTGCAATGAAACCAAATTTGGTACCACGCTTCCAGACGCTGTTCCAAGTGCACGAAAACAATCTGGTGTCTTGTGGCCACTAGGGGGCGCTATAATTAGCAAAACATTGTTTTTGCTCATATCTCTTGATGCGTTTTTATTTGAAATGAAATTGCGATATCCGCACATACCGTGGGTTGCCCCAGTGACAGTTCATGCCAACTTTTCGCGTTAGCCAATCGCAGTCGGCGGCAACGCCGCCAAACAGGAAGTTTTCTTATATCTCGGCGACGCTTTGACTTCCGAAGACCAAACTTGGTCACAGGCTTCGACACTCCCTTAGAAGTGCGCAATAAAAATTTGGTGTCATTCGGCCACTAGGGGGCGATGTCATTAGCAAAATTGCGTTTTTGCTTATAACTTTTGACCCGTATGCCTGATATTCAAAAACTTGGTACTGTTGGACTCCTTGGATCATGCCGAGATCAACGATACCTATGATGTTAATTTTGCCCCATTGGAATTTCCGCCATTTTGGATTTTATCAAAAACACTTAAAAGTTTTCACAGGTCACAAATTTTGTCCGATCGACACCAAACTTCACACACGTCATCTACGGACCATGCTTCATTAATGCATTACTTTTTGTCTTCGGAACTAAAACCGTTCTCCCGTAACAGCCAATCGAAATTTGCAGCGAAGCCCCTAACAGGAAGTGAGCTCATATCTCAGCAGCCCTTGCATGTATCAAAGCCAAACTCGGTGCATGGACTCAGGACCCAATCAGGGAAACGCACAAGAAATTTTGGCGACCTTTGACCTCTAGGGGGCGCTGCAATTAGCAACCATGCATTTTGGCCTGTAGCTGTTGATGTGTTTGGAATTAAAATGTACTAACGATGTCTGGTAATACTGTTAGACGTCCTTAGGCCGACCCACGTCAACTTGTGATGTCATCGTAATTGATTCGGCCGCCATATTGGATTTAATCAGAAACATCAAAACATTTTCACAGGTCACAAATTTCATCTGATCTTCACCAAAATTGGAACAGGCCATCTTCAGACCATGCCTTATCAATGCATTGCTTTCTGGAACAATTGGCAAAAGCATTCGCCAAAACAGGAAGTGACCTTATATCTCAACCGATCCTGGGTTTTTTGGCTTGAAACCTGCTGTGACTGCTTAATGCTTTATGTCTGATGCGACTGCATTGAGTTACATGGCAAATCTGCACTGCTGAACTTTCTGCTTGGCCACCTCAATGCTGCTTGCAGCTTTAATTATGTTATGTCTTACACCTGTGCTTTTTCTGACTTAAGTTGCTATAGCTAACTTATTAGCCTGAATATTAGCTTGCTGAGGCCTATTTTCTCACACAGTGAAGTCAGAAATGTTCACGTTCGGCTGAAGTCGTATTTCTGGCCAACTAAATGTAAGTCCACTATTTTGTCCACACCAACCTTTACGTCTCTGGGCCGGAGGAAGTTTGACTTTATTTGTAGCTATGCTGTGCTAGCTTTGCTGTTTTGCTTGTCTGTCTTAAGGTTGGTGCTGGAAAAGTTTGTAGAGCGGAAATGTTAGTGATGCTAGTTAACAGGCCATAAAAGACCCAAACTTAGTTCACTTAGCTGAAAAGCTAAAAGAGTAGGCTCTTTTCTGTTTAGCACTTAAGTACGGCTACTAATCGCTGTGAATCTTAACACTTGACAAGTTAAGGCGGCTTGTTTTTACGTTCTACAGTTAGCAGGTGAGGCTGCACCAACATGTGTTTAGCCTATCATTAGTTGTTAGCATGCTAACACTTTGATCGGAGTCTTGCAACAAGCCATTTGGACTTCGTGTATGACTAACGACCAAACGATTTGATTTTCCAGGAAGAACTTTGCCATCAATTCCCAACAGAGTGATACCTTTCCGTAAACTGTGGGTGGGGGAGGTCCGAGCTTGCTCCAGGCTATTATGATCTTTGACATCCGTCGAATCAAAGTTTGTCCTACTCCAGTTTGTTGTGTGTGGTTTGGTGGTAATTAACTCGGCACAGCTCCATGTGGGATATTTGTTAGATCTGAATTTCTTTTAGTATTGTCCGTTTAATATTGAGACTTATTTACAAGTGTGTGTTTTAGACATCAATGGTCCTCAAAGGCACAACTTTACCATACAGGCAGTCTTTACTCGAATGATTTTATATTATCTGTCTCAATATCTTCACCCACATAAGGGTCAGGATTTGTTAGCGATACTTGTTGAATGTTTGCAGGGGAAGTAGAAGAAGATAGATTACTGTAAAATGTTGTCAGGGCTATAGCAATAATGCACTTTTAACAGTTCATTTTTGGGCAAAGGAAAAAAGGAAATATCGTACAGTATGTAGAAGGGCGTAAAGGACGAGTTTCTAGTCTTACATATATTGCCTAAAAGCTGAATTTGCATTGTTGGAAATGTAACGTGTCACTAAACTGTAACCAGAAACTCACCCATTTACATGCTCCCTCAAAGGGTGTTTGTCCTGTTAGACACCCTACTCAAACAGCAGAAGTAAAGTCACATGCATGGACGGTATACTTCCTCATGCTAACTGTTCCTCCTGTTTAAGTGCAAAATCCACCCAAAGTGACAGTTTGTTGGGTTTTTTTTCTACCTGACAGTTTAATATGAAGCTTGGTTGGTTAATGTTTAAGAGATAGTAGCCACTTAGAAAGAAAGAATAAACCACAGACTTCCATAAAAAGACACAAAAAGCATAAATATATTTACACAAAATTACTCGGAGAGTAATGAATCATAATTTTCTCATGTGCCACTGGGTGAGACCTTCAGAAAGGAAAAAATAGCGTCCCAGAGGATTGTCAGGAAGGGAAGGGTCGCTGGTGTTGAATGGAAAAGGGAAAGTTAAGGGGAGGACGCTGATCTGCATCTACTGGCGGGCGGACGGAGAAAAGTGTAACGCAGAATGAGTTTCCTGGTGTGACAATATTTGAGTTGTTGTGTCTGTGCTGTTATATTTCAAATTTCTTGCTTAATTAGATTGGCTATGGTTAATATACAGCAATCAACAGATGGTTTCCATTGTAGTAAAGTCAAGGAAAAGACGAATTGCTTAAAAATTTTGAAACAGACACTCAAATATCGTCATTATGTGGACAGAGATAAAACATATGAGCAATAAAAGCTGTCTTCATTTGTTATCATTGGAGCTGACATCTATATGCTGAGTTAATTAACAATTTCCTAATGGATAATTTTAGCAAAAATGTTAACTGTGTTCAATCATTCATAAAAAAAAATAGTACAAAACAATAGAATTCAACTGGGATTCGTTGAGTTAACATCTCCCTAAATGCGTATGAGCAACAAACTGAACATTTTAACTGCGAGGCCTCATTCTGTCATTAGTTAATAGACGTTAATGATTGGCCTTGTCCGGGATCTTTGTTGGGGGAGAGAAAGATGCAGGTTTGAGCCATGATGCCATGCGTTTAATGTTTAGCTTAGCGGGCAAACAATCTGAAAGGCAACATGTCAGCGAGTAACTCTGGCCTGTTTAAATTTTGGCTAATAAGTAATGCGCAATCAGAGTGGCGTGTTCGGTCAACATACAGACAATAGCCACAGTTGAAGTACAGAGAGCTCAAGTGGACATGAGGTGGCTTGAAAGTACGTATGTGAAATTATGGTTTGGGGTTGAGATAACTAGATGTAATCCTACAAGGACTGTACTCTCAGTCCCACGTTTACCATTACCCACAAGGGATTAGCGAGGTCTACTTCCTTGTTTGTACCAACATGATCCTTTCATCAGTTACAATGGGACTTTATTGCATAACACTTTGCTTTTGTGAGTGCTCCTTTCAACCTTAAAAAGGAAGTGGATTGAAATGGATTAATGAAAAACAAGTCACCTTTGTTTTTCCCCCTTAACAGCCATAGAAATGGACTTGTAGATTTTAGAAACCTGGTGAGACCTGTTTTCAAATACGTTTAAAAGCAATATGCCTGGACTTTTCATCCATGAATAATTAATCAAGTTGAATAAGGAACTAGATCTGGGATGGGAAAAACAAAAACAAACAAGAAACCAGAAAAAAAGATTTCGATTTAGGTGTCATGTCACCATAGCACAGACCAAATTAAAGCCTCAAATGAACTTCTGTCTGCATGACATGTTTCTGGTCGGATGGTTTCCGCGGTGTCTTTGACTCAAGGATGATTTTATATGATTTAAATATTCTTACCCATGTACCACCTTTTCCCTCACAGAGCCTGAAGCAGTCACAGATCTGAATGTCAGTCATTTCACGACATATTCCGCGTCTGTGAGGTGTGACAAACCAGTGGGAAGCAGTTCTTTTTATGGAGTGCCGTGGACTGGTGGAAAAAGAAATAAGTCTATGGATTTGTCTGAGACATCTAGGAGCATTACTAACGTGACTGATGGTGTCAGAAAAAAATATCTTGATTTAGGTGTCAGTATTTGTGCCTTTTACAGTGTCTTAATTCTGGTAATAGAAACATGCTTGTGCAGCAAAATATAAATATAAAGTCATCAATGCTTAGACCAGTTCCCTTATTTTCATGAGATCATATGTGATCAAAAAAGTGATACTGGAGTTAAAACGTATGTATAATTACTCTAAAGTTAATAAGAAAAATAATAAATCATAAATTCCTCTGAGCTGGGAAATAAAATGCACTCACAAACTATTTGAACACTTAACATAAAATTCACATATCTGGGTTTCATGTGAGTTTTAAAAATCTGGTTGTGTTCCTGCTCTCTCACATCAGGTGGGATGATTTTCAGTAGCCGTGTTCCCTGATCACCATAAAGAAGAGAAACGGGAGTGCAGGGGGTTTACAGCATGTTCGGCTCGGTTTCAGAAAAACTGAGGAGACACGATCTATTCAACAGTGGTGTTGTTCACAGTTGTCCATTAGAGTAATTGAGACTTGTTTAGACATTGATAAATCCAAAAGAGCCCTCTGACACAAAAGCGATGGTGTGGTTTCTATCTGATGGGTTGACTCTGTTCGAAACTTAATGCTGACCTCTGCTGGTGCAAAATGATTTACTTTGCTTTTCTTTGTCCCCTCCTCTGCAGAACACCCAAGCACAAACTAGCTGTAAGTACTGTCCCTTCTTTTTGATTTCTGCACTACATGCCTCTTATTTTTGTTCTCACACAATACCAATTATGTGGGACTGTCAGACTGTTTGGGAGGCCTACTGATCTGTGTTTTTAAAGATGTTTTAAAGATTTATTTGCACAGTGTTTTACTCTCTTGTTTTTCTTGTCCATTTATCTTATAGCGCCCTGTACAAACAGTACATTCCCAACAACTACTACTACTGTCAGAATTGAACCTGGAAGTAACTGCAGCTTTTCCATTGGGAACAACACCTCTGCAAACAATCTGATAACTGATCTGACCCCTGGAGCCGTCTATGTAGTATCTGTTCCTTGTTTGAGCTGCAGCCAAGAAGTCACAACAAGTAAGTCTGCTTGCCTTGTTGAATCCCCTTTAATTAACATGTATGCAACAATGACTTTGTAGAGCATAGCCCTTACAGAAGATTCAGCATGTGTGATTGTTTTGAATAAATCACATGTTATAGTACTGTTCTTTCCCCCACAGAGCCTGAAAGGGTCACACTTCTTAATGTCAGTTCCACAACATCCTCTATAATGCGTAATTGATTCGGCCGCCATATTGGATTTAATCAGAAACATCAAAAAGTTTTCACAGGTCACAAATTTCATCTGATCTTCACCAAAATTGGCACAGGCCATCTTCAGACCATGCCTTATCAATGCATTGCTTTCTGGAACAATTGGCAAAAGCATTCACCCGTAACAGCCCATCGAAATCGGTGGCGAAGCCGCCAAACAGGAAGTGACCTTATATCTCAACCAATCCCAGGTTGTTTGACTTGAAACCTGCTGTGACTGCTTAATGCTATATGTCTGATGCAACTGCATTGAGTTACATGGCAAATCTGGACTGCTGAACTTTCTGCTTGGCCCCCTCAACGCTGCTTGCAGCTTTAATTGGCCCCCATTGTGTTTGTACGTTTTCTCCCCTATTATTTTTCCGCCATGGGAGTCTATGGCAGCCCATAGAACCGTCTGGTAAAAAGTTGTGAAGTTTGGCACATAGCTTAAGGGCAGTCTCAATATTACTTTACCATGTACTTACCAACTGGTCAAAGTTTGAAGTACATTTGTGCATGTAACTTTTGAACTGTATGTCTGATTATTGAAAACAAGTAATCGTTGGAATCCTTGGATCATGACGATTGCAACGCACCCTATGACGTCATAATGCGTCATGATAAATTTTTCGCAATTTACGATTTTGTCGAAAACACGAAAAAAGTTTCAGTGGTCACAAATTTTGTTTGATTCTCATGAAAATTGGCACAGACCGTCTTCTGACCAATGCGCACAAAAGTTATCATCAGGCGTCTTCAGCTTTGAAACCATTTGGCCGCTACAGCCAATCAAAATTTGCGGCGAAGGCGGCGTTTTCCATTTGAGCTCATATCTCGGCAACGCTTTGGTGCAATGAAACCAAATTTGGTACCACGCTTCCAGACGCTGTCCCAAGTGCACGAAAAAAATCTGGTGTCTTGTGGCCACTGGGGGGGCGCTATAATTAGCAAAACATTGTTTTTGCTCATATCTCTTTTGCGTTTTTATTTGAAATGAAATTGTGATATCCGCAGATACCGTGGGTTGCCCCAGTGACAGTTCATGCCAACTTTTCGTGTTAGCCAATCGCAGTTGGCGGCAAAGCCGCCAAACAGGAAGTTTTCTTATATCTCGGTGATGCTTTGACTTCCGAAGACCAAACTTGGTCACACGCTTCGACACTCCCTTAGAAGTGCACAATAACAATTTGGTGTCATTCGGCCAATAGGGGGCGATGTAATTAGCAAAATTGCGTTTTTGCTTATAACTTTTGACCCGTATGCCTGATATTCAAAAACCTGGTACTGTTGGACTCCTTGGATCATGCCGAGATCAACGATACCTATGATGTTAATTTTCGCCATGATGGATTTTCCGCCATTTTGGATTTTATCAAAAACACTTAAAAGTTTTCACAGGTCACAAATTTTGTCCGATCGACACCAAACTTCACACACATCATCTACAGACCATGTTTCATTAATGCATTACTTTTTGTCTTTGGAACTAAAACCGTTCGCCCGTAACAGCGAATCGAAATTTGCGGCAAAGCCGCCAAACAGGAGGTGAGCTCATATCTCAGCAACCCTTGCATGTATCAAAGCCAAACTTGGTGCATGGACTCATGACCCAATCAGGGGGACCATCAAGAAATGTGGCGACCTTTGACCTCTAGGGGGCGCTGCAATTAAGTAAGATGACTTTTGGCCTGTAGCTGTTGATGTGTTTGGAATTAAAATGTACTAATGGTGTCAGGTAATACTGTTAGACGTCCTTAGGCCGACCCACGCCAACTTGTGATGTCATCGTAATTGATTCAGCCGCCATATTGGATTTAATCAAAAACATCAAAAAGCTTTCACAGGTCACAAATTTCATCTGATCTTCACCAAAATTGGCACAGGCCATCTTCAGACCATGCCTTATCAATGCATTGCTTTCTGGAACAATTGGCAAAAGCATTCGCCCGTAACAGCCCATCGAAATCGGTGGCGAAGCCGCCAAACAGGAAGTGACCTTATATCTCAACCAATCCTGGGTTGTTTGACTTGAAACCTGCTGTGACTGCTTAATGCTATATGTCTGATGCAACTGCATTGAGTTACATGGTAAATCTGGACTGCTGAACTTTCTGCTTGGCCCCCTCAACGCTCCTTGCAGCTTTAATTTTCTTTATTTTCAGTATTGTAATATCAACTTTGAGTAGAATAAGTGACACAAGCATGTTTTATATCAGATAAATATTGAACATTTTCATTTTCTTTACTAACTTATTATTGCATAGTAGGCCCATTCATTACACATTTTGGATACTGCCTCAGGACCACCAAGATTAAGCCATGCACCAATGGTGCAAACAGCAGTATGATAACCGTGTTTAATAAAAGAAAGTAATCAACTGGAAATTAAAAGTTTATCTTCAATTACAGATTTATGGTGAGAATTAATCCAGAGGAGGGAAAGAAGTGCTCGGCCAGACAGGGTGTGAGTAAGAAGACTGGGAAACTAGTTCAGAAGAAAGCAGTCCCCATCAGCCCCCATGTAAACAACTTTATCCGGTCCATGCGTGCATGCGTGTACATGAGAGAGAGAGAGAGTGAGTTTTATACTACCTGTTACATTTAGATTGTAACTCTTGATTAAAAATGAAGTTATGTTTTATGGATACCAAATATTTTCAATAAATGTATTTTTATGAAAACTTTTCAGATCTGTTCATTTTAATTTTCCACTTAACTGTTAAGATTGTTTACCAATATTGTTATCTTTAGGGTTTATTTTTATTGAATTCATCAATATAAATTGTTACTGAATATGTACAGAGATTTTAGTAACAATAATCATTATTGCATTAATATTTTTAAAAAAAAATGCTTATTCATCAACTTACAGTACATTACTGTCTTAATGAGATACAGTAATACAAAGGCAAAGTGAAATACTGTAACCTGTAATTACAGTAATATACACTGTATACAGTAAGCTTCAGTAATCCATACTTACAGTAATTTTAGAAACGCAGTAAGGTACAGTACAGTGTTCCTACAGTAACCTGCGATTACAGTAAACTGCAATATATTGTATTACAGTACTGTGTGGTACATAACAATACAGTAAAGTTCTGGCAACCGTGCTGCCTGTACTTTACTGTAATTTTTACAGGACATTTCTTAAAGTGTATGTAACTAAATAATGAGTAAAATACATAAAGTGCCTAACTGCATACATCTACCTGAACATGGGCAATTCTTTGTTAAGGATGGTCACGGCTGATGGAATGAATGACCGCTTGTAGCCATTCTTCCTTGCCATTGGGACTGCAAGTCTCCGTCCTGATGGCAGCAGCTGGAAAGCACAGTGGAGGGGATGAGTGGGATCTTTTTTTTTTTTTTTTTAATATTTAAATTTTATTGCTTTTCCACACAATGACAATACAAGACAATGGCAAAGACAAATTACAAAACAAAGACAAGGGGAGGGAAGGTTAGCTAAAGTTAAATACACATTAAGTATACATTAAGGTTCTCATATAGTCCAAGGGGCCTTGCAGAGCACTAGGCCTCTCTAGTGGATTGAGAGTCAAGGCAGCCTGTTCCATAGCAAGGATGTCCATAAAGTCATTTCGCCAGAGATCTATACTGAAGCAGTTGTTTTTGCGTTCCTTCCAATTAAGAAGGATAGTCCTTTTTGCCACCAAGAAAGCAAGTGCAAAAATATTTTGTATATTTCTGGACTGTATACCGTCAATATCGACTCCAAGTAGACACACAATTGGACAGAGTGTAATCTCAGTATTGAGTACAGATGTTATATCATTGACAATATCTTGCCAGAATTGTTTAACAGCAGGACAATTCCATAGCATATGCATTATGCCTTTTTTCTTTTTTGTTTTTTGTTTTATGGCATCGGTGATGTTTGTACGTCAGGGGTCGGCAATTAAGTTTGGCCTCGGGCCAAATATTTTCCAAGCCATTACATGGCGGGCCACAACCAAAACAATGGCTAATATAATGAATTAATAGGGGAGGAGGGGTGATAATGAAAATGATAGGCGATCTTGAAATGACGGAGCAGACGCACTGAGACATTCAAGCGGGCTGATGTAGGTTAAATTTGTGGACTGACCATTGGGGGCGCTATTAATTATATGCCTGTTTGTTAAAAAAAAAAAAAACATTTCCACTTGTTGCTGTTAGCTGTCCGAAAAAATGGCACTATCAAAACATCGCAAGAGAAAAGTTGACAGCGAGAACAGGATCTTTCATGATGAATGGACAGAGAACTATGCCTTCATCCTCCCCAGTTTTGTTAATGCAAAGCCCACATGCCTGATCTGTAACGAGGGTGTCTCTGCATGCAAAGAGTACAATATTAGACGGCACCACGAAACGAAGCATGCTAATTTCAAGGTTGCATTCCCTCAGAAGACAGAGGCACGAAAGCGCAAAATCGAAGCCCTGAAAGGTGCTTATGCACACAGCAACAGGATCCTGGTGCGAGGCCTCACATCCCAACAGAAGGTAACTAGTGCATCTCTGAAAGCGTCCTGGGTGCTCGCAAAGCACGCCAAGCCATTCACTGACGCAGAGGTCTTCAAGGAGATGATGGTGACAGTTTTGGAGGAACTTGATACCAACAAGTCGATGGATGATGTGATCGCGTCAGTGAAACAGATGTCGCTCTCTGCGAGGTCCGCTGCCCGCCGCATAGAAGCGCTGTCTGATGCGGTGCAGGGTGCAATTGTCGACGGTGTCAGTCACGCAAACTACTTTTCCTTAGCCATTGATGAGAGCACTGACAACACAGATGTAGCCCAGTTGTGCGTTTATGTGAGATACTTTGATGAGAAGGATTTCAAGGAAGAGCTGCTGTCTCTAATTCCATTAGAAGGGCACACCACTGGAGATGCTATATTTGCGAAACTGGAAGAGTTGTTTCAGTTGCATTCATTATCATTTGAGAGGGTTAACCTAATCGTGACAGACGGGGCTCCTGCTATGGTGGGAAAGCACAGAGGTCTGGTGAGCAGGCTGAAAGAACTCGCCCCCCAAATGCACGGGCTGCACTGCCTCATCCACCAAAGTGTCCTCTGTGCCAGACTGAATGGCGAGCTAAAGAATGTTATGGACAAAGTGATGAAAGTCATTAATTTTGTCAGAGGTACATCAAGCACCCAGCATAGGCTTTTCCGACAACTTGTGGCTGAGTCAGCAGATGCCGCCCACGATGACTTGCTGCTTCACAATGATGTGCGCTGGTTAAGCAAGGGGAAAGCACTGGATCGCTTCTGTGCGCTACTGAATGAGATCAAAGCGTTCCTTGGAATGAGCAAGAGCAAGGCAGCAGCTGACCATCTTATCCTGCTGGAAGATGAAAAGTTCATGTCCAATGTAGCGTTTTTATCTGACATATTTGGCCACCTAAACCTGCTTAACCTTCAGCTACAGGGGAGAGACAAAACCATCGTGGACATGGTTGAAAAACTGGAGTCATTCACGAGGAAGCTTGAGATACTTGAGGCAGACATATCTGCCGGCAGGCTCCTACATTTCAGCACACTGAAGAAGACAGCAGGAGAAGTGACGGAGCTGATGGTTGACTTCATCAAGAGGCTACGAGCCAACTTCACTTCTCGGTTTGATGACTACTCCATCCCAAAAGACATCATTGACTTTATACGTGACCCTGCAGTAAAACCAGCCGACAACTTCTCTTCCCTGGCGAAAGAAATTATCCCCTCTTTAGATCAGGCTGCGCTGGAAATGGAAATTATTGACTTCCAAACCACCTCAGTTGTGCGAGATGCGCTCAGAAGTGCGGAGTCCGTGAGTGCCTTTTGGATTGGCCTACTATGCTCCGAGGAATACAGCAACCTCAAGAAAGTCGCACTTTACATTCTGACAATGTTCCCTTCCACCTACGTATGTGAGTCGTCCTTCTCAGCTATGAATGCAATAAAAACGCACGAGAGGAATAGACTGACTCACCAAAATCTCGAGAACTGCCTGAGGATTAAAGTGACGTCTATTTCACCAGATATCCAGAAAATAGTGGCCAGCGGGAGATGCCACTTTTCACACTAGGTGAGTAATCTAAACCAGCTATTGTGTCTAAAATCTGAACTGTAGCCTATTTTTAATGAATGTCTCGTTGTAGGCTAGGCATAATTCAGGCCTACAGTAAATGTAGCACGTCTGCTCTGTCGTTTCAGGGGCCGAGCACTCCAGCCCATGGTCGAGTGGATTCAGATTTTTTGCTCTGATTTGCTCCGATTTGACAGTGCAATGCATTGTTATAAGTTTACATTTTTGGTGCCACCACAGTCATAGAAAGGCCTAGCCTAAATAACACGCACGCTACGTTTGAAATTCGTGTTTTACTTTTCACAGTTCTATGTACGTAAATGCCTATGTTTGATGTCTGGCTTGTTTGAAGAAAGTCGTGTTTTAATTTTCACAATAATATGAAGCCTGTCCGTTGTTTGAATGACAACTTGTGTTTTAGAGACGAGTTTGGAGTTTCAGCACCAGGCACTGTCCACTGACTTCATTTGTTTTTGCATGTTGAGCGTTCGCGCTGCACCTCGCTGATGTGCGTATTCACTCTCGTATCCAGTTAAACAAATACGCATTTAGATTGAGGAAATTTTTCTGTTCTGGAAAATGAAGTTTCCAAATAAAGAGCATTTTTGAGACTGGCAGTCCAATTTTTAAAAAGTATATTTTATATTTTTATTTTCTTTCTCTAGTTCAAACAATCTCACGGGCCAGATGTCTTTGCTTGCGGGCCACATCTGGCCCGCGGGCCGCCTATTGCCGACCTATGCTGTAGACGGAACCTTGTCTGGTGCACTGAAAGAACTGCAAGAATCATTTGCATTAATTGATGTATGGCGCACAGTTAACCCTGACAATCGTGAATACTCCTTTTACTCATCGGCACATCTCTCTTACTCAAGGATTGATTATATTTTATTTTCACAACATTTGGTTTGCAATGTCATTGACTGTAAGATCCATCCCATTATTTTATCTGATCATGCTCCCCTGTCTGCTCTTTTTGTTCCAAATGTAACTAATAGTAAAACCAAACAATGGAGATTTAACAACTTGCTACTAAGGGAACAAGACTTTGTATCTATGATTGAGGAAAGAACGCAAGAGTTTTTCAGCATTAACCTTACATCAGTTGTTTCTATTCAGACTGTTTGGGAGGCCTATAAGGCTACGTGTAGGGGCTGGATCATAAGCTATGCTTCGGCTAAGAAAAAGGAGAAAATGGCAAAGAAACAATGTCTAACTAACAAACTCAAAGAACTAGAATCTAAACACATGATGGACTCCACTAACACCCAGTTAAAAATAGCTGTTGATGATGCTAAAACAGAACTTAAAGCTATTTTACATGAAGAAAACGCATTTGCATTATTCCAGCTGCGTCGTAAAAATTATGAATCTGGTGATAAGGCAGGTAAAATGCTTGCACTTAGATTAAAACAACAAGAAAACCGCCAAGCAATTTCAAGTATTTACAATAGTAATGGAGCTTTAGTTAATGATCAGCTTAACATTAATGCAGCTTTCACTGACTTTTATAGTACATTATATCAAACAGAATGTTGTGGGAGTGAAGAGGAAATGGAACGCTTTTTCAAAGATATTAAACTTCCAACTATCTCTGTGCACGAAAGAGATTCACTTGATATTCCAACTTCGGAAAACGAAATCCAACTAGCTATTAAATCATTGTCTACTGGAAAGTGTTGTGGAGATGATGGTTATAGTAGCGAATTCTTTAAGTGCTTCCATGGCGCTCTAACACCCATCATGAAAATGTTATTTAATGACATTATATCAAACCAATCCATGCCATTGACCATGCGGCAGGCATCGATATCCCTGATACCAAAGCCAGGCAAAGACCATCTCCAAATGGGTAATTATAGACCATTGAGCATCCTAAACACGGATTACAAAATATTCGCCAAGGTTCTCGCTATGAGAATTGAAAAGGTAATCCCTTCTCTGATCCACGTTGACCAAACTGGGTTTATAAAAGGCCGCTACGCGTCCAACAATATGAGAAGGCTGCTTCAGATCATGTACGTGGCGGAGACCTCTCGGCACCCAGCGATAGCGGTGTCGCTGGATGCCGAAAAGGCCTTCGACCGAGTAGAATGGAAATACCTGTTTTACGCTCTACCGATGGCTTTGGCCCCTTCATCATGAATTGGATCAAGGCACTATACTTTAAGCCAACTGCCACTGTCAAAACGAATGGCATCAAGTCCAACCCTTTTGAACTTCATCGCTCTACTCGCCAAGGCTGTACTGTGAGCCCTCTAATTTTCATTCTAGCACTTGAACCTCTGGCGTGCGCAATGCGAGCACAAAAGGAAATAAATGGTATTAGAGTCGGTGATTATGAATACAAAGCCAATCTTTTTGCGGATGATATTTTATTGACATTATCAAAACCATGCCAATCAATTCCACAGGTGTTAAAGATCATTGACTATTTTGGTAAATTTTCTGGTTATAGAGTGAATTATAATAAAAGTGAAGCCATCCCCCTTAACAACTCAACTTTTCAATCTCATCTAGGTACCGCCCCCTTTAGCTGGAAATTAAAAGGAATGAAATATCTGGGAATCAAGATCCAGGCCCCTATCGATAAAATGGTTGAGTTAAATGCTCCAGATTTATTAAAGACTATGAGGGAGGACACTAAGAGATGGACCGTGCTGCCTTTATCCCTCTGGGGCAGATCGGAAATAATCAAGATGAACCTTTTACCTAGGCTGACTTTTCTAATGTCTTCTATCCCACTAAAGTTCCCCTCTAGCTGGTTTAAGGAAGTTAACAAAATACTTTTTGGATTCCTTTGGAATTATAAAAAACCTAGGATTAGTCAGAAAAAACTAACCAAACCACGGTCTAGCGGTGGAATGGGGCTACCAGACATCTACCAGTATTATATTGCATTTAACTCACGATATCCTTTACAGTGGGCATATAATAGAGAGAGACAGATGGGAAGCTGGGACTGGCTGGAGGAACAGTTAATATCAAAATATAACAATGAATTGACAGCAACAAGTCTATGGTACAACCCCTCTAAAATTAGAATGAAGAACCCAGTGTTGAAGTTTTCATGTGAAATAGTGACCATCCTACAAAAGCGCCTGTCCTTTAATGGATACTCACTACCTTCATGTCCACTGTGGCATAACCCCTTGTTTGTAGCTGGTGGTGAAATTCTTAGAGACAGATTGTGGCAGCAAAAAAACTTAAGTCACGTGGGACAAATTGTAGACAATGGGAAAATGATAACCTTTAATCACTTAAAAACACAGTTTGGTTTGACCGATTTAAATTTTTTAACATACAATCGAATCTACTCTATTATGAAATCATTGTTGTCCAAGGGTATACAGTTGGGGACGAGTAGAGACTTGGAGAACAAACTAATAGCAGCCATAAAAAGAAAAGGTACTGTGTCTACTATGTATAAATTACTGTCTGTAATGAACCCATGTACAAACTTACAAACTAAATGTCAATGGGAACGTGGCATGGGTTTGCCTATCTCCGAATCACAATGGAATGCAGCACTTAGAAATAGTACAATCATTTCAAAATGTGTCAGATATAAGACGATCCAGTTTAAAATCATTCATAGGGCTTACATGACCCCTGAAACAATGAGTAAAATTGATCCCTTGGTGTCAAATATGTGCTGGCATGGTTGTGGTTCGGTGGGAACACTAATGCATATGCGATGAGTGGGATCTTGATAAACCTGTAATGCCTTGTTTAATAAAATCTGTGAATACAAGTGTGAGAGTTGATGTTGTTTGTGTCCAATGATCTTTCCGCCCTGGTTGACGATTTGTGCCAGTGTGTTCTTTTGTTTGACCGAGAGGTACCCATACCATGACACAATGTTGAACGTCAGCACACTCTCGGTCAGTGATTTGTAGACCATGGTCATTGTGCGCTGGCTGGTGTTGAGGCTCCTGAGTTTCCTCAGAAGGGCCAGGCGCTGTCCCCCTTTTTTGAATATGTAGTCCACATGGTTTTGAAATTGTAGTTGGTGATCTATAATAGTTCCCAGGTATTTGAATTGAGTGACCAGCTCCACTTCCTGACCCTTTATGCTGATTGGCTTGAAGGTAGGCCCAGAGTCTTTGTTACCTCCTCTCCTGCTGCTTCTCAGCCACATCTCCTTGGTCTTGGAGATGTTGAGATCCAGGAAGCTGCTGTCAAACCATGAAATCAGGGTGTTGATGTACTGCAGGTAGGGAGAGCTGTCTGAGTCCGGAAGACAGGCAATTAAAGCCATATCATCAGCATACTTAATGAGGGAGAGGTCACTACTGTTGCACTGTATTTCGTTTGTGTATATGGAGAAAAGCAAAGGGGATAATACACATCCTTGCGGAACACCTGTATTCAGGACAAGAGAGTCAGAGAGGCAGTTCTTAATACAGACTCGCTGGGGCCGGTCTCTCAAAAATTCCCTGATGAGGAGGATCAGGCCACCACTGACTTTCAGGTCACGAAGGCACCCTCGGAGGAGGTGTGGCTGAACGGTATTGAAGGCTGAGGAGAAGTCCATGAAAAGAATACGAGCATGAGTGTTGGGTTTGTCCAGATGACTGTAGATGCTGTTCAAGAGGGTGAGTGTGGCGTCCTCGACCCCTCTGTTGGTTTGGTAGGCAAATTGCCTGCTACCTGGTGGGTCAGTTCATTGTGTATGAGGCGCTCCATACATTTGCTAAGGATGGGTGTAAGAGCAATGGGTCTGAAGTCATTATTTATTTTGGCGTGAGGGGTTTTTGGTACAGGTATGATGGTCGCTGTCTTCCAGGCCTGGGGGTAAAAGTTGGAGTTCAGGAACAGCTGGAACACTTTGGTGATAATTGGTCCCAGTTGGGCTGCACATTCTTTTAATACCCACCCTTTGAGCCCGTCTGGACCAGGGGCCTTGTGAGGATTAACCCCTTGCAGTATGGAGATCACTCTATCCTCCTGAATAATCATTGGGTCAGAGGTCAGTCCAGAGCAGACAGCGTCACACTCACTTTGGAAATCATATTTGTCAAATCTGGAGTAGAATATGTTCAGACTGTTTGCAAGTTGGAGAGGGTCATCACAATGAGAGGTCTGTCTCTGCTCCCTACCCATCATTTTGTTCAGCCCTCTCCATGCATCTCTAGCATTACCTGTCTTCAGTTTCTCCTCAACTTTGTCCTTATAGTCCAATTTGGCTTTTTTGATTTGCCGTCTAACTTCCTTGGTCATCTCCTTTCGCACAAGAAACTGCAAAATAAAATCGTGTACACACTTTTGGAAGAAGCGGCTTTATACTTAATCAATCAACACGATTAAACAATTAATATCTTTTGCAGAATACATGTTGATTTTGCCTGTTCTGTATAGACAAATCCACCGCGAACTCTATGGGCGCTGCCATCTTGCCTGCCGCCATTACTGCGTGCCTGCGAAGTGTGACGGTGTACAGTACAGAGTACAGTACAGTACAGTACAGTTGCCGGTACCCTCTAATGACATTTCAATGAAAGCGGATCCTGCTCATGAAAGAAAATGTCTGGTGAAAGGGAACATTGGGTAGATGATGTCAGGCAGTGGCCAAAACTTACCGATAAAGGTAATTTACTGACAACATAATGTATTAATGTAAAAATGCGTCAGCCAAATGTAATGTAATGTCATTGAGACGTGTAGCTATAAGGCTAAGCTTAATTGATGACAACAATAAAACTGAGCGTCATTCTACACTAGCTGTGTTGCTAATATGTTCACAATTTACTGACAACATAATGTATTAATGTAAAAATGCATCAGCCAAATGTAATGTAATGTAATTAAGACGTGTATTAATTGATGACAACAATAAAACCGAACGTCATTCTACACTAGCTGTGTTGCTAATATGTTCACAAGTTGCAAATAACTATTAGCCACGACCAGTTGTAGCAATAAAATATCCTACATCTAGGAATAAATAGAATAATAATAGAATAAATATTCTACATGTACATCTACATCTAGTTATATAGAATAACCAGGAACTCTGTGTAATCCGTATGGCCGTAAACATGGACAGTCGATGTGCAATAAAGGTTCGTGAATTTCACAAACAGTTTTATTCCAGGCCTGTAGTTTTGTGCTGTTGTTAAAACAGCCAACCACACAACATGATCTTCCCGGCATCACTGGACAGCATACGTACTAAAAAAACTAAATAAAAATAACATTTCGTACAGCTAACATCTGCTACAGCCGCCTACAGGACCAACACGCTACTTCCGCTATTTCCTTAGCAGCAAGGCACGCAGTAATGGCGGCGCTGCTTTACTTCCGTGTTTCGCCGGATTTGTCTATACATTGCAATATACACTACCAGTCACCTGAAATGGTTTTCACTCAGGCCTTTATGGTCAAATAGCTGCTACAAAACCACGACTAAGGAAAAGCAACAAGCAGAAGAGATTTGTTTGGGTCAAGAAACACAAGGAATGGACATTAGACTAGTGGAAATCTGTGGTTTGATCTGATGAGTCCAAATTTGAGATTTTTGGTTCCAACCACCGTGTCTTTGTGCGACGCAGAAAAGGCGAACGATTGGTCTCTACATGCATGGTTCCAACCGTGCAGCATGGAGGAGGAAGTGTGATGGTGTGGGGGGGCTTTGCTGGTGACACTGTTGGGGATTTATTCAAAATTGAAGGCATAGAATGGGCTGTGTTCAGGCTGTGTAAGGGCTATTTGACCAAGAAGGAGAGTGATGGAGTGCTGCACCAGGTGACCTGGCCTCCACAGTCACCTGACCTAAATCCCAATGGAGATGGTTTGGGATGAGACGAACCGCAGAGTGAAGGCAAAAGGGCCAACAAGTGCTCAGCATCTCTGGGAACTCCTTTTAAGATTCTTGGAAAACCATCTCAGGTGACTACCTCATGAAGCTCATCAAGAGAATTCCAAGAGTGTGCAAAGCAGTAATCAAAGCAAAGGGTGGCTATTTTGAAGAATCTAAAATATGAGTTACACTGCGTTCCAAATTATTATGCAGATTGTATTTAAGGGTTAGGGTTAGGGTTAAGAGTCATAAAGATTATTTTTTTTGCTTTTCAATTAAACTCATGGATGCTACTGTATCTCAGGACTCTTTGAATCAGTGAAATCAATCTCAGACACCTGTGATAATTAGTTTGCCAGGTGAGGCCAAATAAAGGAAAAACTACTGAAAGACGTTCCACATTATTAAGCAAACCACTATTTTCAAGCAATATGGGAAAGAAAAAGGATCTCTGCTGCCGAAAAGCGTGAAATAGTTGAATGACGGTATGAAAACCTTAGATATTTCACGAAAACTTAAGCGTGATCATCGTACTGTTAAGAGATCTGCGGCTGATTCAGAGCACACACAGGTTCGTGCAGACAAAGACACAATGAGGAAGGTTTCTGCCAGACAAATACATACAGAGCAGCTGCTAAAATGCCGTTACAAAGCAGCAAACAGGTATCTGAAGCTGCTGGTGCCTCTGGAGTCATGTGAACATCAAGGTGTAGGATCCTCCAGAGTCTTACAGTTATGCATAAGCCTTCTATTCGGCCACCCTAAACTAACGCTCACTAGCAGAAACGTCAGCAGTGGGCCCAGAAATACATGAAGACTCATTTTTAAACTTGTTCACGGATGAGTGCTGTGCAACCTTGGATGGTCCAGATGGATGGAGTCGTGGATGGTTGATGGACGGCCACCATGTCCCAACAAGGCTGCAACAACAGCAAGGAGGAGGGGAAGTCATGTATAGGGCCGGAATCATGGGGAGAGAGCTGGTCGGCCCCTTTAGGGTCCCAGTAGGTGTGAAAATGACCTCTGAAAAGTATGTGGAGTTTCTGACTGACCACTTTCTTCCATGGTACAAAAAGAAGAACAGTGCTTTCCATAACAAAATTATCTTCATGCATGACAATGCACCATCTCCATGCTGCAAGGAATACCTCTGCATCATTGGCTGCTATGGGCATAAAAGGAGAGAAACTCATGGTGTGGCCCCCATCCTTCCCTGACCTCAACCCTACTGAGAACCTTTGGAGCATACTCAAGCAAAAGATCTATGAGGGTGGGAGGCAGTTCACATCCAAACAGCAGCTCTGGGAGGCTATTCTGACATCCTGCAAAGAAATCCAAGCAGAAACTCTCCAAAAACTCGCAAGTTCAGTGGATGCAAGAATTGTGAAGCTGTTATCAAATAAGGGATTACATGTTAAAATGTAACTTGACCTGTTAAGATGTTTTTGATTGAAATAGCTTTTGATTTCAGTAAATATGACCTCCTAATGCTGAAAAATTCAACAAATGAGCATTTTCACCCAGACAGTTCAGTTCTTTACAACCTATAAAATGTTTCGAAACTCTGTTGTGCGTAAGAATTTGGAACAGAGCATTTTAAGTTTTTTTATTTTTGAAAAAAGTACTGTTATCATTGGGAGGTTTGTTCAATAACATTGGAACATTGGAATTATACTCTTCTTTGACTTGAAAATTATGCTGTCATTTAAGAAAATCAGAGAAAAATATCATTTGCATGATAATTTGGAACGTGGTGTTGTGACGGCCCCAGGCCTGGGTTCAATGTATTGCTGTGCAGTGTACTGTGGGTGTATTTACTTGTTGCAGGTTGGAAGCTGTATATTGTATATGGCATGTAGCATCCAAAGCCAAATGCTTACATAATACAATATGATATTGTAATCATTATGATATAGGTAGGACATTCAATTAAAAAAGAAACATGACTTACAACGTTGTAAACAGGCTGTGGATGTTAAAATTAGAGGTGGGTAAACTATGAATTCGTGAGCCGGTGATTAAATTTAAAAATGACGCTGCAATGTGGTGAGTGCGCCCAAAACATTGGCATTTCCTTTTAGAAAAGAGAACCACTTACAACTCACGATACGTTTGTTGATTGGGTACTGCTAGCTGCAGAGTAGCCTATCAGAGCAAGACAACGCAGCTGCCCTGTTTACACAAGCAAATCAATCAGTATCAGCGACTATCGGAAGATTTGTCACTTCAGGGGGAGTTAGCTAGATTTCGGCTAGGTAGCTAGCGGGGAAGCTCCGTGGAAGGCCGCGTCGGCCTGGTTGCACACTGGTGAGTCTTGGCGCTTACATTCTCGTGTGTTAAACTTGTAATGGATGAAGTTGTTAACGCATTTGCGCGGACGCCAGCTGAATCGGTTTTGGATGAATGTACAAAAGATCAGTTGATTAAAATAGCTCGTCACTGCAACATTGATGTTGGTGATAAACGACTAAAAGAGACGGTGAAGGCAAATTTAAAGTTCAAGTTGTTGAAAATTAATGTGTTGGGTGTGGAAGAGGCTGCCCAGCAAAGAAAAATCTCATTTGGAGTTTGCTCGTGAGTTGTCAACTCGGTTTGACCGGTGGTGTACTGCAGCCGAGGTTGACTCTTACGATGGTCTGAGGGATCTCATGATTTTGGAACAGTTCAAAAATTCTGTGGGGCGCATTGCAACATACATCAGCGAGCGTAAAGTTACGACGGCAGCTGAAGCGGCCGCACTGGCTGATGACTATGTGTCAACACATCATGGTAGCGATACCTGGTATCCGAGTTCGCGCGGGGCTGGCGCACATAGGGAAAATTTCTCCACAGAAGGTGCATGGTCCAGTCCTCCAGTCAGAAATGGTTGGGCGAATCAGAGAAATGACCGGGGCGCTCGGGAAGCTGACAAACTCTGTAATTACTGTCACAACCGAAGTCACTGGAAAAGAGACTGTTATGCGTTTAGAGCTAAGAGTAACACTGGAGCGAGTGTAAGTCCCAAGCCGGCATTGTGTGTTGGACCTGGTCCTAACCCGGTGTTGAAGACTCAAGGTGGTGAGTTGAAACCGCAGGTTAGTCAAGTTCTGCTGTCTTATTTGCCTTTCATCAGTGATGGGAGTGATGGTGGGAAGTGATGAAAAAGTGCATATTAAGGGTGTATTCACACCTGCCTTGTTTAGTTCGATTAAAACGAACTCAAGTTCGTTTCCTTGCTTGGTTCGGACCTTTTTGACTGGTGTGAATACAATCACTCGAACTCTGGTGCGGACCAAACAAGCGGACCGAGACCCAGCTGAGGAGGTGGTCTCGGAGCGGTTCCTACCGAACCCTGGTGCGGTTCCTTTATGGTGTGAAAGCAGCCCGACCTCGATCCGACCCAAGTTGCAAAAATCTACCTTTTTGGATTTGATTTTTGATTTTTGGGAAATGTAGGATAGCCCAGTGACACACACAACAGAGAGAGACACGTGAAGCAAACAAACGCAGGTAGGTTAGATAGAGATGAGCCGTTGCAAAATAACGAGCATGATATGGTTAAACTCATGTTGCATCAAACGGTCTTGACGCTCGAGCACAAGCTGTAAGTTTATAAACCATATTGCTAGCATAATAACAAGTAGACCTACAGTACGCAAAGTCTCCATTGTAGCCTATTTACGTGGGACATTTGGCTTCCTTCTTTACCCCGCCTATACGTTTACCAGCCAATGGCTGAACGACCTTAGCACATGTGTTTTTGTTTATAAATTCTGGTCCGGTTGCAATTAATCACAGTGTGAAAGCGAACCGCACTAAAAAAAAAAAAAAAAAAAAAAAAAATTGGTCCGGACCAAAGCAAGTGAACTAACGGACCTTCCTGGTGTGAATACGCCCTTATTGCGTGACACAGCAGGTTTAAATTCCTTCATTGTAGCATCAGCTCTACCTTTTTCACAGGAGTCCTTTACAGGTACTTGTATATCGGTGCTCGGGATTGGGATGCGCGTACTGCAGGTGCCTCAGCATAAAATTATGTTGTCTTGTGATCTGTTTCAGGGTGAGGTGGTAGTCAGTGCGCCCAGCTCTGCCTGTAGATGGCGTGACGATGATTCTGGATAATGATATAGCGGGGAATCGAGTGTGGACAGATGTTCCACCTCCTATCATTGCTTCAACGCCACTGGTTACCAGTGAGCCTGTCAAAAATGTAACGAATTTGCCTGAGGTGTTTGGTTCGTGTGCTGTTATGTGCGGTATGAAACGTGCCCAGTTGGTTGAGGCAGAGTCCATGGACAAGGATGACAAGTCACAACAGCATGAGGTCA
Organism: Chelon labrosus; assembly: GCF_963514085.1. Taxonomy (NCBI): domain Eukaryota; kingdom Metazoa; phylum Chordata; class Actinopteri; order Mugiliformes; family Mugilidae; genus Chelon; species Chelon labrosus. Next base: position 20,598,513 of record NC_140352.1, read on the forward strand.
CCTCTATTAATGTTCCTTGGTCTGTTTCTCACAGTGAATTGGTGTCGGAGCAGCGTGCTGACAGTTCTCTCAGGAGTTTGCTGGACATGGCTACCTCTTCTGGTGAGGTAAACAACCCTCACTGTTATTTTATTCAGAATGAGGTGTTGATGAGAAAGTGGGTGCCCCAGGGTGAACATGTTGTGGGTGAACCTATTTACCAAGTTGTGGCGCCTTCCAAGTTTCGTAGCCTGGTGTTGCAGATTTCCCACGATGAGTCTGGTCACCGGGGCGTCAGGAAGACGTACAATCGCATCTTGAGGTATCTCTTTTGGCCACGATTGGAGAGAGACATTTCTGATTACATCAAAACATGTCATACATGTCAACTAACCAGCAAGTCTAAGCAGAGCCTGAAGGCTGTGCCAATGTGTCCGATTCCAGCTGTAAGTCAGCCCTTTGAAAATGTGATGTCTGTTCAGGGCAGGGTGAAAAAACTTTATCATCGCCAGGTGGAAAATCGTGTTTTTGATCCTGGGATCAGGTGCTGGCTCTATTGCCTGTCACCTATCCATTTCAAGCTAAGTTTTCTGGCCTATATTCACTGGTGGAAAAGGTGTCGGATCAGAATTATGTGATGACTACTCCCAATCGCAGGTCACCAACTCAACTCTGTCATGTTAACTTGTTAAAACCTTGCTACACCCGTGCATTGCAATTAACGGAGCAGAAAGCGCAGGTGTCTTGTGCCCACCCTGTCTGTTTCAGCGTCAGTGTCCCCACAGGCTGCAACAGAGCAAGAGGGTGAAGACTTAATGGGTCCTGATGAAGCTGTACTGTGTGGTCATCTGAAGAACACTGAAGTTTTGCGAAATCTGGATGGTTTGCGGTCTCATTTGGAGGTGTCGAGGCGTGGTCAAGTAATAGACTTGATAAGACGGTATCAAGGTCCTTTTGGTGACACACCTTCCGGTACACATTTGGTGGAACATGATATAGATGTTGGGGATTGTAAACCTATTAAGCAGAGGTTGTATTGTGTCCATCCGAAGAGGCGCAAGTACCAGGTCAAGGGACGAAACAATGTAGGGCCAAATTGTGTCTCAGGCCCCTTGTTAGTGATTATATGTATTGTTTCGTTTTTTTGCTCTCCACTTTAGCCTCATCTTTCTTGGTCTCTCTCCTCTTAAATTAGCTTCAAGGATCCAGTTGCTGAGGTAGTGGGAGAACTGAAGTTTGTGTGGACATAAGTGGTGAATTATTATTATTATTATTATTATTATTATCAGTGATGGGCAGTAGCGTTGCTACTTGTAGCGACGCTACTAGCTTAACTACTTTTGTCAGTAGCTTGGCAGTTACGTCGCTATTTACAAAACCAAGTAACTTTTCAGTAGCTAAGCTCTTTTATTGATCAAGTAGCGCGGTAGCGTCCTCGAAAGCTAATGTCTCCTGGACATTTCTGACATTTCACACAACAGCATTTCCCTGCAGCCATCAAACACATAAACTAGGAAAACAGGATGTTTCTGTGTCGACAAAAACACGCCGGGTACAAGCGCATGCGTAGGCCTACAGAATGTTCACGGTGACGACATAGACAAGCGACACACACACACTGGAGAGAAAAGAGAATGGCAGAGAGCCCAAGATCCGTGGAAGAGCATGGTTGTGAACGACGACTTTGTTTGTGATGGACGTCCTTACTGTTTTGTGCCAGAGTATACGGATGAGGAGCTCGTTGAAAGGAGGATGCAGAGGCAAAGAGAGGAACAGCTGGCCAAAGAACAACAAACCGCTGCACGCGAATAGATAACAGGTAACTGTATGGCAAAGTCTTTTCCGAACAGATATGGCTTTTAGTCTCTCTGCTCCCCAACTAGCTGACCTCATCACCATCACAGTCCTCCATCACAGTTATCGCTGCCTGAGATCACACTCCACTGCTTTCTCTTGGCACGCTCTTTGTCTCTGGTGACCGACACCACTTTCCTTTTTGTACAAAGGCAAAGTTGAAAAGACTTTCTTTCTCCTGCTGCAGGTGTTGGCAACAAACTCTCCTTGCAGAGTTCCGCTTGATGAAATAGCAAAGTTAATGATGTTGTTGTCTTCTGTTCTTGAGGAACTTTCCCGTGTCTGTGAGGAGGTGTTTACATCTCTCAAGAGTGCTACATAACAGAACTAGATTTGATAAATCGATTTCCTTGCCATCTTTCTGTTCCCTACAGTGAGATGGAGCTCAAGTGCTCCCTGGAGATCCTGCTGGAGCTGGAGATGAACATCACTGACAGAGGACCCAATCCATTCACCTCCCAGAAACCAGAGCAGGTCCATGCGTGCCCTAACAAACCCCCGGTCTACTGCAACTCTCACTACGTCTGTTTCCAGGGTCTGCTGCCTCAAGAGGACTTTGAGGGTCGGGATGCAGACAGTTAACATTTCATCATCGAGCACGTCAAAGCCTTCAAGATTTGAAGGCTTTGCATGATTTCCTGCAGCCCTTAAGAGATGGACATTTCTCTGCTATGCTGTTACACCAATATGCTTGGAAAAATACACATTTACTATGTCGAAACGGCGCTAAACACCCACCTTTGAGGGATTTCTGTAATCTGCCTTATTAATTCATTGTATTAGAATTCAAAGTTCATTTTAAGGCTCAAAGGTTTCTACTCCGTTGGTGCCCAGAGGTGACATGCTCCACGCATATAAAGGGTCATTGTCATGCATGCATAGTGAGACTGAAATGACTCATCACGTGGTGGCTTCCTGTGTTTTGTTCTGCGGCTAGACCAATCTCACAATGGCCGCATGAAATCAGATCATATGCATACTAATGGAACACATAATCAGAAAATTAAACCTGAATAAATTACAGTGTGCCACACGAGATTAATTTCATTTGGTTGTTCATTTTTCTTCTTTATCGTGAGATTCTGTTTCTCGTATTGAAGAAGTCGCTGCACCTCGAATGGTGAATCTGGAATGTTGTTGTTGGCGCTGTGTGTCGGCAGTGGATATTCTAAGAAGGTCAAGACCCCTGCAACACTTGTAGTGAATGGAACAACTTTATTAGATTGACACGTTTGGTTTCTCTTTAAAGTGAAAAAAACAAAACAAAAAACATTCATATACATATGTGCCGATGGGGCACCTGCAAAATGGCCGTACAATTAACAATATACACCGATCAGGCATAACATTATGACCACCTTCCTAATATTGTGTAGGTCTCCCTTGTGCCTCCAAAACAGTTGTGACTCACAGAGAATGGACATGGGTCTTCTGAGGATGTCCTGTGGTGTCTGGCAACACAATGTTGTTAGTGGGGGGCCTTTGGGTCCTATGGTTTGAGGGGTGGGGCCTCTGTGGATCATCCCACAGATACTTGATCAGTTTGGGATCTAGTGAATTTGGAGGCCTGAGGGGTATTGCACAAAACCAAGATAAGGGATTAAGCCGGGATATGTTGGTTATCCTGGCTTAATTTAGCCTCAAGTCGGTTGCATGAAAGCAGCTCAGACTTAACCCGGCCAAGTTACTATGGTGATTTATTCTCTGAAGCTAGCCTGCTCAGACCAGGCTAACAGCCAGGCTAAGATTAATCCTGGTGATCCACCTGTATTTCCACTGTCAATCCTGTGAGGAATTAATGTGTTTTACAGCGTGTCCATGGTCTTTCTAAGTATGTTGCATCATTTTAATTATCCTGTATTAAAATATTACATATATATAGTCATTTCTCAATTCATTTAAATCTGTTGGCTGTTTGTAATTGCAATAGTCTTTTTATATTGATTTAAGTGGTAGTATTATTACTCAGGCCAAGTGTTATATTGCTATGACTGCTTGTCAAATTGCCGTCAGAGGTTTCATAAATATGTGTTTTATTGCAGTAATTGAGATTACAAAACACAGCTGATGAAGTTGCAAAGTTTTCAGTGAAATCTGCGACAAGGGCAATATGGCATTTAGGCGTGAAAGAGTCTTCCGGGACAGGTCAGACCCGTTGGCCTTTGGAGATGACTATCTCATTGAAAGATACAGATTCTCAGGCGATGGACTAAGATATTTATGTAGGCTGCTGGGTCCAAAAATACAGCACCAGACAGCGCGAAGCCATGCTCTCACTGTACCACAGATGGTCTGTGTTACATTGAGATGGTTTGCAAGTAGGAGCTTCCTTTATTCTGTTCGGGATGCAGAAGAACCTCAATTAAGGAACCATTTGCCGCACAATAAGACGTGTTTGTCTGGCGCTGAAATCATTTAGCAACATATTCATCACCTTCCCTGGCCACAGAAGACCCCTCTACATCAAGGAGGAGTTTTACAAGATTGCAGGTAACCTCAATTTCAATGTGCAACCATTAGTTTCTAATTTGATCAGTCACAGTTGGATACTCACTATTCTTTGTTACAGCTTTCCCTAACGTCATTGGTGCAGTGGATTGCACACATGTAAGGATCAAACGCCCCTCAGGAGAACATGAGGGAGATTACATTAACAGGAAATCCTTCCACAGCATCAATGTTCAGGTAAGATTGATTTGTGGTTATGCCCTACAGAAATTAATTCTGTGCATTTAATGACCTTAATACGTTACAACTTAACATTTCAGATGATCTGTGATGCTGACTGCCTTGTGAGCAATTTCGAGGCAAAGTGGCCTGGCTCAGTGCACGACTCCAGAGTCTTTCGGGCTAGTCCAATTTACGAGTGGCTTTCACAAGGTAAGCCACACATTTTTTTTTATTTGTACTGTAAGCACCTTGGACATCGTGTGTGTAACTCTGCTGTGTTTTCTAAATGATATCTTGTATTGTCAGGCGAATTCTCTGGTGTGCTGCTGGGAGACAAAGGATACGCCTGCGAGTCATTCCTCTTGACTCCCCTTGCGGACCCACAAACCCCACCACAGTAGGCCTACAACCATGCACACAATAAAACAAGGGCTCGAGTCGAGATGACATTCGGCCTTCTGAAATCTCGGTTTCAGTGCCCGCACTACCTGAGGGTTCCCCCGGACACGGCCTGTGACGTTATGGCTGCATGTGTAGTACTGCATAACATTGTAGGCCCCCCGAGTGGCTGTTGATGTTGACTGGGAAAATGCTCCCATCTTCCCAGACAACACTAATGGCAGACTCGTGAGGGAGCAATATATTGCAAGTTTTTTCACTTAATTTTTGGATTTAGCCTCTCTTTAGTTAATAAAAGATCTTAAATGTCACTTTTTGTTGTGTGCATTTTGCTTAGCATTGGTGGCTCTTTTAAATTCTACTTTACATTCATGAAAGAGGGAGGACACCACAATGTTTTCTAGTTTTTAAAAAAAACAAAAACAAATTATTGATTGATTTATTGATTTGATTGTGTTCCATGTGCACTAGTGCTACAATATGTACCTTGTATGAAGCGGACAGCTTCTGTGGCTGGGACAGAGTCGGTTACTGTCCCTCCCTGATCCCCTCCATCACTGGCCTCCCTTTATTTAAAGTCACTTACCAGCCTGCAAAATGTTCTTATATTTAATTTTAACTTGCTGCCAGCCCCTTTTATGGCCAGACAAGTTTGTTCTTTATTAAAGATAAAATAGATAAAAACGTAACATGAGAAAAATAGATTAAACACACACATTGTGGATACTTGTTTGCACTTAATCATACTCTACATTTCCTGAGTAACTTGAAAGGTAACTCCTTTAGTCCTTTTTAATTGTATATGACGGTTCCAATGGAGCGCTGTTTATTAATTGTACAGTTTTGGACTACTTCGCATTAAGCCGGTCCGCTATTGTCTGCCAGGCTTTCTCGCGTTCTTTAATTATGGCAATAGTATTGCCTTTTTTCATATTGAGTCTTTCACCTCTTCGTAAAGCTGCATCAGGAGCTGTTGTTCCGCGGCTGTGAAATATGACGCGCGACTTGTATCTATGTTCTCATCAGTGATTCTGTGAGCGATCGCGAGGTCTGTTTAAGTATCCCGTGAACGCGCACTTATCCCAGCTATCTTCATCTGGTTTAACATAGCCGCGCCTTTTAATCCTGGTTCGGCAAACGTGCAACCAATTAAACCAGGATGCGCCGAGCAGGCTAAGTCAAGCCGCGCTTGCTCAATTATCCTGGATTTCTTTATTCTAGTTTTGTGCAATACCCCTCAGGTCAACACCTTGTGCTGTTTTTCATGTTTTTTTAGTTGTTCCTAAAGCCTTTTTGTGTGTGTGCCTGTGTCAGGCTGCATCCTGCTGGGAATGGCTGCTGCCATCAAGGAGTGTCATTGCTATGGGGTGGGGGTGTCTGGTCTGGTCTAGGTGGGTGCTACATGTCTAAGTAACAGCTACATGAATGCCAGGCCCAAAAGTTTCCAGCGGAACATTGGATTGTCACAAGACGGTCAATGTTATTTACTTCTCCTGTCAGTGGTTTTAATGTTGTGGCTGATCTGTGTAATAGAGAACTCTTTTATTAGCCTGTATTAGTGTGGGTTGGACATATTGTCATGTAGTTTCAGGCCTGTCATTGTATCAGACTGGCAAAAGAGAGGAAGTTCAGCAAGAGTCAATGGTAAAAACAAAATATATAAACACAATAAAACAAACAAAAAGTAAAATGTGGAACTTCTTAAATTCTATCAATTATGTATAAATGTAAATTAAATTTACTTTAATTTAAATGTACCTACTCTGAGAGTTTTGTAATGGAATTTAGTAGCTGGAAGGATCCTTTTCATGTGTTTGCGTTCTAGGGTAGATCATACTCTCAAGAGTGAAAGTCTACTTATGCAAACCGTACTGCAACAAGGAGAGATCTAGTGGGAGTGCAGACTGAACATTTATGAAGCATGAGCATGCAACGAGCATGCAGAAGAATATAGGCACATGCTGAAGATCACTGGACAAGACGTGGAGAAGGAGGTGATTCTGACAGCGTGGGAAAGTGGAAGATGGGAATGTGAGGAGGCAGATCTTTCTTACTGAACTTTCACCTAAGCTTCATTTGATAAAGCACAGAAAATATCAATCAAGAAACATGTAAAGTTGCTTCATTATGGGATCCGGTCTAATCCCAATGATCTTCTCACATGCAGTAAAGCAAGTATTCCTATGTGGCTATCTTGGGTTATATATTACTAACCCAAATGATGAAATTAAGCCTGGGTTTATAGTTTAGCTTTTTTTATTATTATTATTTGTAAATGTTGAAAATAACTAATAATGCTTTGTCATGACACTGATGCCACTTTGTACTATTGGTGCCTTAACAGTGCGACACTGACCTCTTGTGGATAAATGTGGCAGAAGCACACAGAGTGAGGGAAGACTTGGTTAAGGGGTTAAGTAGGGTTAAGGGGTCCAGACTATGTCTTGGTGGGTCAGCACTAAAAATTAATTAACCAGTGTTTTTAAAACCATGCAGAAATATGTTATTAAGCATTAAACTCTGGTTAGAGGTAGCTCTGTTCGATTGTATCCTACAGTTATTGTTTGGCTTATGGCATTTTCTCACTGCAAAACTTGCCTTTGTGTGTTTTTATTCACCAGTTGTATACAGGGGGCTTCCTCTTGCCAAGTCAGGAATTCTCTAGACTTGTCAGACCTTTCTAGAAGGCAGAGCACAGGTGCTATATCTGGCACCGCAGCCCCCCGGTAGGCCGCTCACATATCAAACCAACCGGAGGAGCAGCGAGGGAAAGCAGCAGAGCAGCTCCTGTGTCATTCACACAACATAAAAATGACAGAAACAGAGAGGTGAGTGGAGCTAGTTTGATTCTAGACCTGATTGCTGCCTCATTTAGTTTTGGAGCACATTTCAGAATCTAAAGTTTGCCTAAAAAATGACAGGCGTGTGAAGCCATGAGGGGATAGAACCTCCATGTGCTTGTTAACAGAGGCAGCCTGACATTTGAATGGCATATTGAGATTGTAGCCAGCGCACACTGTTTTGTTGCTTTTGTTCATGGGTTCCCCGCTGTTCTCCTCACTTTCTGTCTGAGTTGTCACCATTGAGTTTCAAGCCGCATGCCTGCAACGCGTTACTCAACAGCATAGCCTAGCAAATGCCTCGGTCTAAGAATAGAAGAGCATGACCCCTGTAGACCACTATTCACTTCTGAGGACAGTTTAACTAGACAGGATATTAGGCGTGTTTATAGCTGTTACTCAGCATCATTCATTCTGTTTTAACCCCCTTTCCAGACCTGTACCGGAGACCAAAACTAAACCCATGGCCTTCCGGTCCCAGAAAGAGATGTTTGAGAAGATGGAGGAATCGTTCAAAGTCTGTGCTTGCTGCGAGAAGCGGCAAAATCAGCTTTCAAACCCGCAGAGCCTGAAGCGTTGTGCCAGGTAAATGCACTTTTTTTTTTATTTTTTTTAAATCCATCCTTTTCACTCTCTGTGCTACCAAGATAATACTTTCATCAAAGTTAGGGATTTACTTGTTCTATCATCTCTGTGCCCAGGTGTCTAAATGTTTACTACTGCTGTAAAGACTGTCAGAAGAACGACTGGTCCAAACACAAGAAGTTCTGCCCACAGCTGCGTCTGGCCGCCATCGACAGAGTTGTGGAGTGGCTTGCGATTAAAGGTATTAAGAAAGGAGTAGAGTATTTCTTTTACTACTACTACTAAATGTATATGTCATAGAAAGAGCGCCGTCTGCTTTCAAACTACTAAGCTTTGAATTTTTCCCTTCCATCATCAGGAGACCTTCCATTCCCTACAGAAAAATGGTCAAAGCCGCAGTCAGAGGTCAAAGGTTGGGACGACTGGCTTGCCATGCAGGGAGACCTGACAAAGCGCCTCGAGCCCATTTTAAACGGTGCAAACATGAAAGACTTATGGACCAGCGCCGGCAGGCCTCGGCCCAGCGACGATGACCTGAAGCAGGCCCTGTGGAGGGTCTGCAGTGAGTTCTTCTCCAGGCCGCTGACAATCGCCTGGGGGATGAGGCTGTTTGGTCTGAACCCTTACTCCAGACCTCTCACCATTCACCTGGTGGGAGCGGGCCAGAGTGAGACGCTGGCAGCCAGGCTGAGCGACTACGACGAGCTGAACAACATGTTCCCCGGCCACCAGGGCATCGTGATAGTCATGGTGGGGCCAGAGGTGGTAGACGGCCCCATCGTGAGGCCTCCTCTTAGAGAGTCTGGACCCAAGCAGAAAGTCTACATCAGCGCCTACAAGGGACTCTACCATCAGTTCTGGGAGGATGTGGTGGAGAAAGAGGAAGCGGCTAAGCCAGACCTGGTGGTTGGATTTAATCCTGGTGAGCACAAAATATATGAATCCTTCTACACACTGTTGTGCTGCTGAGAAGGAGATCGTTAATCATTCTCTCTCTCTCAAACTCTCTGTGATTCTTCTGTGTGATTATTTTTTTTTTGTCTGTATGTCTGTATTAAGGGTTTGATGCCAGTCAAGGCCTGGACCAAGGTTGGCTTCCAACACTTCTGCTCCTCAGGGATTACGAGATTCCTTCTCTGTTCACTGCTCTCGGGTGAGTGATCACACAAGCTGTGGCCTTTCTGTACTGCATATATGGAGATGATTATTATACGTTGTTGGAAAGTACATTTGCAACATTAAAGTTTTATTGCTTCCTTTCTTCATTCACTAGAGGAAATACTCTACTGTTATCTGATATGTTTTAGGTTTTATTTTTGGCTTGCATTAAATACATAGCAGCGTAATCACTTCAATTATGCAAAACCATGTAAAGCAGTTCAACTTTCGTCCTCCACAACATTAAATGCACAGTGCCGTTTTAATTAACTGTAAGTACATAAATCATAAGTCTCATTCTTATGAACACCTTGAGGGTATGTCTTCAAATCTTGTGTAAATATTCATGTGAACTTGAGGGTGAAGTGATTCGATTTTGGAGGTCAAAGGTCAATGGACAAGATCACTGGGGCCTCACAAAACACGTTTGCACCCATGCCTCTAGTATTTGCCTTCTAACGATGGAAGTGATGACATTTTAATAGCCAAAAGCTTAAAAGTCAACATCAACGTAATGCTTTATTAAATTCCAAAAGTCTGCACTGCATCTATTAAATGAGTCTGGGCAGACACTGCTGTAAAGTGCACATTGACTTGTGGAAGCTGCATAGTAGTAATTCTAGTTTGCATTACTGTGCAGTTTCGCAGAGGAATCGGAGTATGCAAATGTACCAAAGGTTTGATGAATGTATTACCTCCACCCAGCCTTTATCGTGGCGCTTTCTTTTCACTGAGACTAATTGTGTTCAAGATACACAGCCACATCTGCACACAGCTCATGTAATATCTACTCTTCCTCCGCTTGTAGCGAGACAGAGATGACGTACTCCCTGCAGATCCTGCTGGAGTTGGAGATGGACATGAAGGGAAGCGGGGCCAACCCCTTCGGGTCGCTGAAGCCTGAAGTGTTGGGCATGTGCCTCAACAAGCCTCCCGTCTACTGCAACTCCCACTACTTCTGTTTCCAGGGTCTGCTGGAGACTGTGGAGTTTGAGGAACCAGAGGAGGCCTGAAGGAGCGAAGTGCATGCACAGACGCCCTGTTGTCTTTTTCTACTGGAACTCTCTTTGGACTGTGAAGTTTAATTTTTATATATATATATAGGAGTTATTATGCTGTAAAAATCACGTACAGGTGTGGAAATACTTGTGTTTTATTTGTAACTAAAAAGCCAGTAACCTTTTACTTGGTGGATACATGTGTGCATGTAACATTTGCATTCGCTATCTCAGTTCCCCGGCATGAAACTGCCACAGTTGTGAGATTTGCATATATTGTCTCTGAGCTTATGTTATGTTTGCAGAAAGGCAATAAAACTTTGAAGTAATACTCACATGCCTGCTGACATTTGAAAGTTACACTAACAATATGTTCAAATGAATAAGACCACTCTGGTTGAACACAGCTTTGCTTCTCTTTTATAGGCATCATCTAAAATACATTCTTATATCACTTTAAATACTGAACATTTAGCAAAATAAAATAATCTTTTTAGTAACATGTAAGAGGCCTTACTTCCTTTACTTGCACAATTACATGCTGGATCGCTGGATTTATTATCCATTTTATTTGTTTATTTTAGGATAGATAGGACAAAGTTTGGGCTGTAAACTGATTTTTGCTTTGCATCCTTTATTTCATTACATACAGTACACACAGCTACCGTCTACAGGATATATCCACTTATAAGCAGGTCACAAGCACAAATAAAATCTTGCCACTTCAAATTTCTAGCGAGCTTTGAATGCTAAAACCAGGTCCACGATGTAAAGAACAAGGTTGATGATGGCTCCGATGGTGACAGTATTCACGTCCGCGTAGCCGCACCTTTCACAGGCGTATTGACTGTGCCTGTACAGTTTGTAACCAAAGACGAGCCAAAGAATGATGGCCAGCACGTACAGTACCACCGCCACAATGTCGAACACGAACTCTATCATGCTCAGCCCGAATGGTAGCATAGCCTGAAGGAGCTTGAGCAGATTGAGAATTATGATGATCACAGTGACCAGGAGGCAAACGAAAAAAATGATGATGCAGCATATCGTCCAGAAAGGCTTATATGTCCAGTCCCTGCTTATTAAGAAGTCCAAGGCAGCGCTGAGAATAATACATGCTATGAAAGCCTCTGCTTTGCGGAGGATTCCTCTCACTGTGGCAAAGTAGCCACTGGGACACTTCATTTTTTGCATCACACCGTCGACCCAGAAGATCACAGTGGCGATGAGTGAGAAGATGAAACACAGGATGCTGCCGACGCACGAGAGGCAGAGAAAGATGGCTCCGAAGATGATCGTGGCAGAGGTGATCATCACGGCACACAGCAGGGTCAGGCCGCAGGACAGGTCATCCCAGTTGGGGAGTATGGCAACCAGGAGGATGTTCCACTTCATAGCCTCCATCACGAGCAGAACCAGAGGCACGATGATGCAGAAAACCCACACAAACTCACACCAGACACCCCACGGACTCACCATCCTGCCTCTGAAGATGACCACGAGGAGAGCCAGAGTGCTGAAAATTATTTCCAAGAGGCGCAAAATGGCCTTGGGACTTTTGAACGGGCCGCACATGATGATGCTCAGTTTCCAGAAGCCAAGTAGTGGGGAAAAGCAGCTTCTGTGGGAGATGAAGCGTCTTAATCAGTGGCTGTGGACACGTCCTTCCTTGTCCAGTTCTTATTAGGGGATGGCTTACACGGCATGCAGGTATCAGCTACAGTTCCTTTTATTCAAATGACCTGTTTAATGAGTTGCCCTTCAGACTCTCTGTAAGTTTCCCATGAATAAGAAGGGGAAGGAAGCTGTTGTTGACTCTTGCCTCATTTTAATATGGAGCAGATTGTGTAACCAATCCCCAATTCTTTTTTTTCAAACTGTATTTAGGTGTGGGCGGCACAGTGGCTTGGTGGTTAGCACTGATGCCTCACAGCAAGAAGGTCCAGCTTCCTCCCACCATCCAAAGATGTGCTCTTTAGGTTAACTGGTGATTCTAAATTGGCCGAAGGTGTGCATGTGAGTGTGAATGGTTGTCTGTCTCTCTGTGACCTGTCCAGGGTGTACCCCGTCTCTTGCCCGATGACAGCTGAGGCTTCATCCCCCCGCGACCCTTCACAGGACAGTATGAGTATGAGTATATCTCTTTCATGTGCACACATACACGTCCTCCGTCTTTTTAAGCCCTTTTCATCTTTTCTTAGAGCACCACTATTCATATCCCGGCCCCTTGTGTGTCCGTGGACGACGGATTTCATAAAACGGGGGGTGTGATCATTTGTCGGTAATCATGTTTGCAGTGCAAGCAGTCGTAATGCGTTTTGATATATTTCGCATTTCGAATTCAGTCAAAACAGCACATGAGGAAGTTCAGAAATGAGCCATGAAGAATAATCACACAGCTTGAATCGCAATTCAGGTGTGTTTATTGATAACGCATTGAATTTCACATTTGGTCATAAAAAAGACATTATAATAAAGGACAAGTAATATTCAAATTTGCAACTTTAACATCACATGGAAAGTAAAAAAATGTTTGTCACTACAACTAAGCCCTGACACAGCTGACGCATTTTCTAGATGGACAGCATAAAACTGTGGGTGTAATCATGTGTTAAACTGGCCTTTTAGGTAAATATTTTTTCAACTAAAGTACACAGTGGAGATAAGGAAATGAAGACTACAAATGGATCTTGAAAGCCCCAGTTTGATTGGTGCACAGCTACATACACCGATCAGGCATAACATTATGACCACCTTCCTAATATTGTCTCCCTTGTGCCTCCAAAACAGATGTGACTCAGAGGATGGACATGGGCCTTCTGGGGGTGTCCTGTGGTATCTGGCTACAGAATGATGTAGGCAAATTGGACCCATTTTGAAGGGGGCCGACTGAGGTTTTATTTGAGGAAATGCGGTAATCAAAAGGTGTTGTGATAATGAATGGCCACTAAGGATGAAGACAAGTCAAAATTTGACTGTGCATCCTCCTTGGGCCTTCAGCAATACACCCACCAAGAGCCAATTAGATTGGAAGAACAGTTGACAAGAAAATCAAAGACTAGGCAATCAAACACATACAGAGATTTCTTGTAAGTGACATTGTTTATAAAAACTTAACATATCTAGAAAACTTTGGAGATAAATCTTAATTCCTCTACTTTATGGTTAATGCTGCATGGAGAGACATTTGGCAAAGAAAGAAAGATAGAATTCTGAAGTTTGAAAGAAAAATGAGACGTTTATGTGCGTTTAAAGTCGCAGATACCAAGCAAGGTAAAAATGAGGTCGATTGTGAAAAGAATCAGATTCACATATGTCAGAAATGCAACCATAAACTGAATGGCCCATATGCAGAAACTGGGTGGACAGTCGCTGGGACGCGGATTGTTTCTGAACATGAAAATGGGCCACATGATAGCAGCAAATATGTACAGCACAACAGATATCACCAGGAATATGAACACAAACCTGTCCAGGTTAAAGGGCAAACATTTCTTCAGCTTTTTGAGGATGTTGGTGGCTATGATTATAGGCAGGATGGGAAATGGAATGGCGTACGCTATGACGCATAAGATCAGAGCTGGCTTGTCCCTGTAACCAGTCAGCGAGACAAAAATCATGCAGCTCACAAAGGCCTCCATCACCTTCCAGAATCCAGGTAGCGCAGCCAGGTAGCTCCCCTTCTTCTTATCCAGGATTTTGTCCTTCACCACTTCCAGCAAGTAGACGAATCCACACAGGATAGCAAATATACTCACTATCCAGCCATACAGGCATTTTAGGCAGGCATAGAAGTTTGCATAGGTGATAGCGACAGAGATGGTCATGAGTGAAGAAGACATGGCCATCCCCGTGGTGAAGTCACCCCAGTCCATGCAAAACATATTGAGTATAATGTCAAGCTTAAACATCTCAATCACGGTGATGATGAGGGTCATGATGGCGCAGAAGGCCCAGGCGAACATAGCGTAGTTCCAGTAGGTATGGCTACTCCCTCCTCTGAAGGCGGCCAGGAGAAAGGTGACCAGAGACAGAATGATCTGAGCCATGTGGAGCCCCCCTCGTCCAGACATCAGAGTAGCTGGAGAGAACACCGCCTTGGACAACGTGTCCTTAATATCATCAATTATTCCCATCTCTTTAAATGAGCTGAAGAGCAGTTGTTGTGGATGTCCTCCCGGGAAGCTGCTGGCTGACGTATGTTTGATTTCTGCTGCTTTGCAACCTTCCAGCTGCACTTTCCATGAAGCTTTTTACTGCCTTTATAGTTTGCATAATGTTCATCGGACAGGCTGTATGTAGTGATAATTATCCACTGCATCAGATTAATACTTCTGAAAGCATGACTGTGCGAAGCCACTATTTTAAGAGGATGGATTGCAATTATTATTTGGTGTTTGTATTTTATTTTATATATTGAATCTTTTTTGAATGAAACATTAAATAAAGATGCATGATCCCTAAATAGCAGCAGAAGACGTATTATACCTAATACAAGGTGACGAATGCAGTTTTCTGAATGAACCCACTCTTAGGTCTAAAGAGGGAAATATCCAAAGTGGTTTTAATAGATGCCCAAAGAAAACGCCAGATATTCAGGTCCACCTGGGACTGGTGAGACTGACATGCATGTTTACTAAAAGGAGATCTTAGTTCATGCTGAGGATGTGGAAGAATCATATAATCAAATAGGAATTCATGAAAATTATAACAAAATTTGTTCATTTTTTAAAATGTAGTTTATACAAGCACTATACATGTGATGCATACACTGATATTTATACTTATAATACAACTGATGATGTTAACGTATTACATAACCCAGACATAAGGATTACCTGAAAATCAAGTTAAGGATGCAGTTAAACAAGTTTTCACGTTTCTGCACGGACATGTTTACGTGTGACACGACTTTAAGCTGGTCGTTTCAGTTTTACCTATTTTTATTTATTTATTTTTTCAGTCGAGGAACAGTATTTATTAATTTTAAAAAAGGAAAATTATTCGTTTCGTGGGGACAAAGTATATATTGTTTTATTATTTTTAACAAGTAGGTCCATTGTGTTGGCATTTGTTTGCGGGGAAGGTAAATAGAAAGCACAAGAGGAAGTTGTTGTCACTGTCAGTAGAACTGCTAGCATTTGGAAATATGATTTAACTTTTCTCCTTTTGAAGCCGTAAACCTTTAAAAAACAACTCTGGAGGAGGCGGTCGCTTTGCTGGAACTATATTTAGTCGTAATGGTTATTTCATTTTCCTGGGCTATTTATTTTATATTTGTGTCGAAGCCGTTGTTGGGGAAAAATTAGCCAGCCCGTCGCTAGCAATGGGTCGATGACACCGACTGCACCAGAAGAGTTTGAGTGAACACCACCCAGGTTGTTGCTCTGGTGAAGGATGGATTTCTCCAAGTTCCTGGACGATGATTTTGATGTGAAAGACTGGGTGAACGGCGCCTTCAAGGTGGTGCAGAAGGACGCGCCGGGGAAAGCAGACACACACGCAGCTACACTGGTCATGAAACTGCAGCTGTTCATCCAGGAAGTCAACAATGCTATCGAGGGTGAGTTTAACTTAACTACTACCACTTAATGTATTTATATATTGCTACTGTCAGAGTTCTCTCTTGATAGCTAGCTTCCGCTAGGTGACACCTAGCTAATGCAGGGTAATGTAAGAGTCCTGCAATACTCCGATCAGCCACAACATTAAAACCACTGACAGGAAAAGTTAATAACATTGACCATCTTGTGACAATGCAATGGCATTGCATTGGCATTCATGTTGATGTTACTTATACCACATGTACCACCTACCTAGACCAGACCAGGCACCCCCACCCCATAGCAATGACACTCCTTGATGGCAGCAGCCGTCCCCAGCAGGATGCAGCCTGACACAGACACACACATAAAAACAGTTTAGGAACAACTAAACAAAAAAAACATGAAGAACAGCACAAGGTGTTGACCTGGCCTCCAAATTCACTCGATCCCAAACTGATCAAGTATCAGTGGGATGATCCACAGAGGCCCCTCCCCTCAACCCATAGGACCCAAAGGCCCCCACTAACAACATTCTGTAGCCAGACACCACAGGACACCCTCAGAAGGACCATGTCCATTCTCTGATGAGACACAGGGGAGACCTACACAATATTAGGACATAATGATCATAATGTTATGCCTGATCAGTGTTAATGCTACCCATTTGACTTAAATGGAGGGCTGTTTTATTTTGTTCATATATGGAAGAATAAATGTTAGAAAAAACTTTCAGTGTAACTAAAATGCAACTCTACTTGGTGGGGAGTTTAGGTTTTTATTTCAAAGCATCCGTAGGTGGTTCCGACCTGAAACACATGACTAAGGTCTGTTAACAAGCCACTACTCACATGCATATCTCAGTTTCTCTGTATGAGAGTCTTATCAGGAAATAAATGTAAATACTAAAATAACGGATTTCACTATTAAAAATGATTAAATGAGCTTTTTGCATTTGCAGAAATACATTTGATGCAGAAACCAGAGTGGTCATGAACAGTGACCTGTAAATAGTTTTGTTATTATATAGCTATCCATATTGCATCCTAACAGTACATAGACTGAGGATTATAGACTAATGTGCCATTAGGTTTTTAATTAATTGTTCTGTCCGCTAAATGGCACAGTGTTCAAAATGTCCAGATTCTGCAAATATTCAGCGAGCTACCACGTGGGACAAAGAGGAAATGCATAAGATCATTATGTCTGATAAGCTGGAAAAAGCAAGCATGTGACAATGAATGATCTAGATATTAGCTGATTATATTCTGTCTACTGATTCATCTTCAGCTCGTGTCCAGGAAAATGGTGTCCCTGTTTAGAAAATATTGTTTTAGATTTTCCACCGTTTCAATTTAAGCAAAGATAATTAGGACTAGAGCAATATTTTGACTCCATTTACATGGAGTGACTAATGAGTAAGAAGCACAGAGAAATCTAGCTTTTGCCTGAAAAATTATGACAGTAAAAAAATTCTTTCATTTAAAATTAAAATTTCCTTGAGGCTTTGACTCAGGATTATCGAGGTAACATTTAGCTCTTGCACTCGTTTCCAAACAGTTTCCAAAAATTGTAATTTCTTGTGTTTTGTGATAGTTGAATAATTGCCGACTGTGTATCATTGTGTAGAGAGCAGTAATCAAGCCCTTCAAAATATGCCCCGAGTGCTACGAGATGTGGAGGCTCTGAAGCAGGAGGCTTCCTTCCTGAAGGAGCAGATGGTCCTCGTCAAAGAGGACATCAAGAAGTTTGAGCAAGAAACAGTACAGTCCATGCAGGTGTGTGAGCAGCTCCACAACTATACTTAAAGCATATTCATGATTTGCAAGCACTGTGTTGGTTCAATGACGTGAATCTACAAAATGACATTCCTGATGTGATGTTATTGAAACATGTTGTATCTTTGATAGTAAGAACTGTAACAGTATGACAGAATCGTGAAACATGTAGGCTGATCTGATGATATTTTTTCGCTTGAATGGTTCATTTTGTGGATAATAATTAATCAGGTCCTGGTGGAGATAGATCAGGTGAAGGGTCGCATGCAGCTGGCAGCTGAAGCCCTTCAGGAGGCAGACAAATGGAGCACACTGAGTGCAGACATCGAGGAAACCTTCAAAACACAGGTACAAATGAAAGAAGCTGCCAGAAGACTTCACTTGTTATGTTTTTGTCTAGCTTCTTTCTTAGTGGTCATGGACTTTTGCTACTCCTCTCGATCCTTATGATATGTCAGACGTAAAGGACATAAAGTACAGAATTTATTGTGTGGACATTTATTGTGTAATAATAATAACTAACAATGTTCTGTGTGTTTCCAGGACTTTGCAGTAATTTCCTCCAAGCTGACCAGCATGCAGAACAGCCTGGCCATGCTGGTGGACACACCAGACTATTCTGAAAAGTGTGTCCATCTGGAGGCTCTAAAAAACAGACTGGAGGCCATGGCCAGCCCACAGATAGTTGCAACTTTTAATTCCATGTCAATAGGTGAGAACTCTGGTGAGAGGTTGTCTTCACCATAGTTAGCTTTCAGTCTGCTCCAAGTTTACATACTTTATTCCCTCTCTGCAGACCAAGCCAAGCTGTTTGTTAAAGTCTTCACAGAGATAGACAGAATGCCTCAGCTTCTTGCGTACTACTACAAGTGTCACAAGGTGGGGGCTACGGGTCATTAATGATTGAATGAGCTATCACAAAATCCATTTACGTAAGGCATGTGAATGAATATGTGTTTTGACATCTCCAGGGCCAGTTGGTGAGCATATGGCAGGATCTCTCTCAGAGCGAGCTCAGTCTGAATCAGCAGCTGGCTGAATTCTACGACACCTTGCTCTCCAATTGGCATGCTCAGCTCCAGTGGAGTAGCCAGGTGAGACACACCAAGATAGAGACACTTCATTGGTTTTATTTCAAGATCCGACGCTAACCCGTTATTTGAAAATTTCTGCAGGTGTTCAAGAACCCTTATGAAGTGGTGACAGTGCTGCTGATCCAGACGCTGGGGGCCATGGTGCCGTCGATCCCCGTGTGCCTGAGTACGGCCATGGAGCGGGCAGCCCAAGAACAGCGTCTGGACACTCTGCTGGAACTCCATCACACTACGTCCACATTTGGACACAACCTGGAGGCTGCTATGCTGCCACATTTGGGTATGTGCATAGACAAGACATGATTGTAGATACTGACAATGTGGGAAGATATGTTCTTATGTTCTTCCTGTGCTTCCTCCCCAGGTGAGAATAACCTACTGAAGGTGAATGAGCTGGTCTGTGCGCTGTACGATCCCTATAAATCTTATCAGCTGCAGTATGGAGATCTGGAGGAAGCTCACCTCCTCATCCAGATCAGCGCTGTACCTTTGGTTAGACAACTCGGTCATATACACAGACACTCAAGATTAGATTTACTAAAACCACAAATCGATTTATATGCCAACTCTTGTTTGACACTTCTCTTGTTTTTAGGAACACGGAGAGGTAATTGATTGCGTAGAAGAGTTGAGCCACTCTGTAGGCAAGTTGTTTGGCCTGGCTAGCGCTGCTGTGGACCGCTGTGTCAGACTGACTGATGGACTTGCTGTGTGTGGCCTCCTCAAAGCCCTCAAAGCCCTCTTCACCAAGTAAACACCCCTTTCGCAGTATATTAAGCCTTTATGCATTACTTATTTTTGTGTATGTGCTTAATGTTTTCATCGCCTCCTTTAATGCTGTGATTATTCTAGGTATGTGTCAGACTTCTCCACGACGCTCCAGTCAATCAGGAAGAAATGTAAACTTGAGGATACGCCGAGTTCCTCTGTTTTCCAGGAGGACTGGACAGCCTTCCAGAACTCTGTCAGGTGAAGGATGTTTTCTTTTGATTTGCAATAATTTAATTGGATTGCAAATCATTACACAGAAAAGTCTTTACTGTTTCTGTATTGTTTTTTTTTTTTGTTTTTTTTTTTGCAGAATCATCGCCACATGTGGAGAACTACTCAGACAATGTGGGGCCTTTGAGCAGCAGCTGTCAAACAAGTGAGAGAAATGTTAAAGTGGCAGTCTTAATGGTCTTATTCTGTCACCAAATGTAGTCATAAAATGGAGTTTGTGCCTAAGGTCCATTGATGGACTTATTTGAAAGTCCAGATTTCAGAATCTGGGTGTCTGAGGGCACAGAATTACCCAAAAAAATGGCTTGTGCAGAGCCAATAAAAACCTAAACTCCCCACCAGTCTGTTAGAGCTGAAGGAGCTACTTGGATCAGTGGTGACACTTCTTCAAGAAACCCAATAATCCAGTCGCCCTTGTTTCTGCTTTGTGTTTTTGGATGTACCTAGATGACTGAAAACCTTCAGACACCTGGAGCATTTATTGCTCTAAGTGACGCTTAAGAAAACAAAACGTTATTACTGTATTTTTATCCGATTTCCCCTTGAAAGCATTGCTCTCATCTGTCAGTGAGCGCACTGCCATGAGGCACGTTTTCATTTTTTAAGCAAATGCGTGCATTCTTTGTGATCTATCTTTCTGATAGGATCCTGGGCACTGCAGGTAAGTATTTGTCAGAGTCGTACAGCCCACGCAGCCTGGCTGGCATCCAGGAGGTGAGCTCCGGTGAGAGGAAGAGCGGCACCAAGAACCCTTGGCAGGAATACAACTACCTTCAGAGGGGAAATGTGGCTGAATACAACAACCTGATGGAGGTTCTCTATTCATTAAAGGTATGGTGCAGGGCTTGGTGTCACATTCTCTGTAGATACCTTTCTCTGAAGGCAATTGTTGGTTCATCAAGAGCCCTGTGCAGCTGTTTCTGTTATTTCTTCCTCCTTGTCTTGCAGGAGAAGGGCACAGGTAACTCCAGCTTGTTAGCAGAGCCCAGAACAGCTCTGACCAGACTCAATCAGCAAGCCAACCAGCTGGCCTTCGACTCCGTCTTCCTGCAGATCAAACACCAGCTCTGCCTCGTGTCCAAGATGGAGGTGATTACGTGTCAGGTTTCTAGGTTATTTGATTTCAGACGAGGATAGATATGATTTGAGCGCACGAGTGCTGAGAGCTTTTAGATTGTGCGTTTGAGCCTGTTTCAATGTGATCTCATTCTGTTTGATTTGTGCTCCCTGTTTGTGTTAAGAGTAAAGAAGCACCTGGTTTTGGAGAGAGCTACACTGAAGACCTGCCTACTTTCAGCCTGTCGCCCCAAGAATACATTACAAATGTTAGTCAGGTTTGAATATAATGAAGACTGTCACATTCTGTTCATAATAATAATAATAGATAAAATGATTTTGTGCATCACAGACCAGGTGAAAAAAAGACTAATGTGATATGGTTAAGTGTTTTTTGTCACCAGATGACATGACTTTATTTTCGTCCACATAGATAGGACAGTACCTGATGTCTCTGCCTCTCCACTTGGAGCCTTTCGTGACGCAGGAAGATCCAGCTCTAGAGATGGCCTTACATGCTGGGAAGCTGCCTTTCCCTCCAGAGCAAGGTTATTACTAGAGATTTTCTTCGCTGTTTAATTCTTTCCACAAACTTCAAATTCAGAACGAAGAAAATACTTGAAATGTCCTCTAACATTAGCTAGCAGGCTAGGATTTTAAAACTCCTGTAGTCTTGGCTAGGGATGTCCCAGTCAAATCTTTTTGCTCCCTGATTCAATGGCGACTTTTTAATATTCAGTATTGGCCCATCCGAGTCCCAATCCAATCTTAAATAAACAAAATTCCCTCCCCTGGACATTCATAAAGGCTTCTCTTATCTTAGTTGTATTCTTTGTAGTTGCCTTAGTTGCAGAAGCTCCAACAGATGGTTAAAACTTTCTCTCTCTACTACAGAAATGTGCTGGTCATCCAACGCCATAAACTCCATAACCTCCTCTGTAATATATTTTGCGTTGACTTTGTCTCAAGGAAACTTTTCTCTTCTTATTGCAGTGTTTAGTGTTTCCTTGTTGTTTCAGTCTCTGCCTGAGTCTATTTGACGTACTGTGGTTTTTCAGCTTGGCAAATCAAGTTGGTACTATTGAATGATGAACGATCTGACTTTATTTTCTAGAGTAAAGTACTTCTACACAGCAGACATGTTTAGCTGCGTGTTTTTTCTTCTTGGGTTCTTGGCAGCTTTGATGCCTGCCAACCGCCACTACAACAGAAGAAGTCATCTTTGCTATTTTTGTTTATGGTAGACCTGAAATAAATATCCAGATAACAGATTGGGCTTGACTGAAGCCCGATACCGATTCAATTTGATCATTTTAATAATGCCTGGACTCGTCCAGATACCGATCGGGACATTCCTAGTCTTAGCCCAGCTTATCTCTCGTTCACTTCACTCCTTGTGAACGGCTCCACTTTTGAAACCCCACCTTCCTTCTCTCTTAGGTGATGACCTTCCTGAGCTTGACAACACAGCGGACTATTGGTTGGGCTCCATTGCTCGGGCGACCATGCAGACCTACTGTGATGCCATTTTGCTTATCCCTCAACTCGGCACCCGTTCCACTAAGCAGCTGGCCACCGATATTGGTACAGTAACCTGAAATGCTGGACACATTTAATCCCATACGGCACCTTCGCAAAATAGTGACATAGGATTAAATTGTAATCGGTGGTTAAGGTGAGCATCATTTATCTTAATGTGTATCAGTTCATTTGAGTTGACGACTCCTGTTTCTGCTCCACAGACTACCTGAGCAACGTGATGGATGCCCTGGGCCTGCAGCCCTCACGAGCCCTGCAACACATAGTCACACTGCTTAGAGCTAAACCAGAAGATTACAGACAGACCGCCAAACTGCTGCCTCGCAGACTGGCCGCCACCATCGCTGCGCTCAGGTGCATCGACTACTAACAACAAGGGGGAAGTCCTCCATAGGTACAGTGACTCCCAGAGCAGCACTGGAGATTACCTGTGATATTAATACTAGCTCTGTTTACACTTCCTTGAATCTCAAATTTGCTAAGAGTGATTCTCACTTAGGGCGGCAGCATTTCAAGACATTTCTCTTGATAAGTAGAGATTCAGGGGAATGTTAAGAGACTGAAATCAGGGGGGTTCTGACCTTTTTCACTGACCGTGATGTTGATCGGAGTGTGACTTTAAATGATGTCTCGCCAGTGATAATGCCTTCCGGTCAAGGCAAAAGGTGAATGTGTCTTGACTTCTCATTTTTATTCTCTGCATTTCTATGGTAAGGAGGGTCTGTGTCAGAGCATTTTTCACCTATTTCATCAATATATTTGACATACTAATATAATTAATCAATTCAGTTAAGCTAGAGTAATATTTCTGATATGGGCTGTATTGATTTCTGTTCTTTCTATTGGCGTCGTAGTGACTGGACTAATCATTTCTCCATGTAGACATTTTTCCATATGTTTTTTCATGCAGTATCACGACAATATGTACATAAAACATTGACATCAACAATGAAAAGTATCTTGTTGTGTTTTTTTTTTTTTTTTTTGGAAATAGTTCAACTTTATGTTTGACCTTTTCCCTGTATAACTTAATCCCACAGTGGTGAACTGTCTGTGTGTGATATCTAAAAAGGTTTTAAGTTAACTGATGCTGAATGTGTTCAAGTCATGAAAATTGCCTTGTCTGTCACAGTTAATTGTCGTGGGAATTCAGGATGAATAGAAGACTTTACTGTGACACACACATAAGACTCCTGACTGAGAAGAAGCACTGCTTAAAATCGTACTATTTTAGACTACAAGATGAAGTCATAATCAGAGATGCTCCAGTTTCTCCAGTTGGTATCGATATTTGCCTTGTTGACTGCTATCGGACTATCAACGTATAAAAAACGGTTGTGTTTCATCAATTTTGAGCTGGCTTGTTGAGACACAAACAGCTGTATTTGCATCTAAAGTAACTAATTATGTATATTTAGTTGCTTTTTTTTTATGTTATTGCATTTAGTTAAATGTTTCACCAAAATATTTACTGTTGGGGTGTGGATGTATTAAAGACAATCTCAGTTTCCTACTCAAGGAGTTGAGTAGCAGAATAAAAAAGTTTTGAAAAGTTGAAACACACAAAAAAAGGTTTTTCATGTGCAAGGAAATTGCAATGCCAGTATGAAATATTACAAAAAAATGAGTGACTGAATTTGTGCTAAGTTCAAAAATGGTCAAGGTCTGAAACAATGAAACAGTATTTTTTTTTAAAGCTGAGGACAAAACAGGGGATTATTAAAGAGACAAAGGAAAACTATTATCAACCAAATTAATATTTTAAACAAATGTCAGTCCTGAGTTTCACAAACGGTGCATCACTTAGAGATATTAACTGCTGAAATAATGAGTTGCTTAATCAATGCCATTTGTCTAGTATCAGCTTTCAGATGGCAAGGCTTCCTTCTGGCCGGTGATCAGTGATACACTGATCCGGCAAAACATTATAATATTGTGACTCCTCAGAGAATGGACATGGGCCTTCTGACTGAGGGTGTCCTGTGGTGTCTGGCAACAGGATGTTGTTAGTGGGGGCCTTTGGGTCCTATGGGTTGGGGGGGAGGGTCCTCTGTGGATCATCCCACAGATACTTGATCAGTTTGGGATCTAGTAAATTTGGAGGCCAGGTCAACACCTTGTGCTGTTCTTCATGTTTTTTTTAGTTGTTCCTAAAGCGTCTTTGCTTGTGTGCCTGTGTCAGGCTGCATCCTGCTGGGGATGGCTGCTGCCATCAAGGAGTGTCATTGCTATGAGCTGGGGGTGTCTGGTCTGGTCTAGGTGGGTGCTACATGTCTAAATAACATCCACATGAATGTCAAGTCCAAAAGTTTCCCAGCAGAACATTGTATTGTCACAAGATGGTCAATGTTATTTACTTCCCCCCTCAGTGGTTTTAATGTTGTGGCTGATCGACTGAAAAGCCTATGTTAGTGTAGAGCAGACTAAAACAGCAGCACACTGGCTTTAGGTAATTGTGATATGCAATTTGTTTTTCGGATATATTACAAACCAAACCATTAATCCGTTAATGAAATAATTAGTACATTAACTGAAAATAATGACGAGCCGCTGACCTGAATCAGTTTAATGTAAATAAAGCTAATACAAATAGCTGCTTTTGTTTCTAACTCGTCCATTACATAATGATCGGGAACAGTTAAATTAGTAAAGACTGGCAGCAGGCTACGTATTTAACCGATAATTGCTATTTTTATTTTCTATAAATGATGTGATATATTAGTATATCATAATTTCCTCCGGATTGGCTGTGATCGGTGTCCGTGCTGTCCAGAAACGGGGATGGAGCATCCTCCAGCATCACATGCCGCTGTACCTGCTCTCTCCTCCAACATGGACCAGTGTTTGGCCCTGACGTCAGCCGTTACCGCCCTGCCTGCAGTATCGGAGCCTACAGATGAGGATGGAGACTGGAGAAGCGGCCTCGCCGTGAATCCCATCCGGAGGAGGAATTAAAGCGCACCGAGACCCGAGACAAGTGTTGGGGGGGGGGGGAGAGAAAAAAACTTTCGGATGGGGACACCGAAACGTGTACCTTTCACATCTGGCACAAGAAGAGATGCCCAGCAGCCGCGGGACGCGAGGGAGCGGCGGGCTGTGTCGCTCCGGTCGGGGGGTTCCTCAGTTTGGAAGAGCTCCTGTGGAGGCGATTTAGGGAAGACGTCCACCGGGTAAACATCTCCAAACCCCGCCAGCTTTTGACGGAACCGCGGATCTGATCGCTAGAGGTGAAGAGATACCTTTTAAAAGGGTGGAGCTGCGGTTCCTTTAATAAATGATGAGGAATTCCGCTCTAATTGTGGAAGGTGGATTTGATGTTTATGTCTGACAAACACCGACACTCAACCTCAGCGCCTTGTTTTTGTATCCGAACAATGACACAGGTGATGTTATGTCACCGGAGCGACTGCTAGGGACGATGGTGGCCGCTGGCCGGTGCGGGACCACCTCTGGCATTCATCTAAAGCGCCCTGATCGCGGCTCTCCATGGAGGCTGTTTATGCAATCCGACGCAGTGGTTGCAAGTGGGCTGATCTGAAGCTACCCTGCTGCCCGTGAATGATATGATCCCCAGAACTGCCAGGCCTTTTATGTTTCTGTGAAATATGCCCAGGCCTTGCGTAAAACATAAAGTGAGCGAGCTGTCACCGCACAGCGATGAGACGATGCTCTGAAACGGGGGCCCTTCTCTGGAATTAAAACAAGCGGGGACATCCATCAAGACCGACCATGTCGAAAGTTGTCAGCAACAAGGAGAAGAAATCCTTCAGCAAGAAGCTGTTCAGGAGGAGCTCGGTGCGCTCCGTGGGGAGCTTTATGAACAGAGTTCTCCGGACTCTCTCGACTCTGTCTCATTTCGGCACCGAGGAACAGGCCGCCGAGGACGAGAAGGACGATGCAACTTTGCTCCCGAGCACCACAGGAGGGTCAGTGCCGTCCGACGACAGCGACTGCGGGGTCATTTTCACCTTCGGGGACAAAGTTCCGGGCGTCGCCGGACTCAAGAACCACGGCAACACCTGCTTCATGAACGCTATCTTGCAGTGCCTGAGCAACACGGAGCTCTTCGCCGAGTACCTGGCCCTGGAGCAGTTCAAAGGAGCAGAGACGACCGGCAGCAACGACAAGGCCAAGTCTAACGGGGTGCTGGTGCAGAAGAAGGGGTGCCTCCAGCAGCAGAAGTCGGGGGAAGTGACCGAGCAGCTGTCCGGTCTGGTTCGAGCGCTGTGGACCTTCGAGTACACGCCTCAGCACAGCAGAGACTTCAAGGTAGGCTGCGGGTCAGGGAGGAGGGCTCTCACATGGATGTCCCTAAAGTTTGAAAAAATAGTGACCATAAACCCAAGTTAGTTTTAGAATAGACTACAAGTAATGTGTTATTAGTGCAGATGGAAAAATAGAAATGGGCACCCTGCAGCCATAGTTATACCTCTAATGTAAAGTGAACTTGTGCAAGAAACATGTCTCTTACAAAATCCAACCTTTTTAATTCATAAATGAGTATGACGACTATAAATCCAGGCTTTCTTTCAAAAGGCTAAAAACTCAGATGCAGTGATGGATGACTTTACTTGTCAGTGAGCTTTGAAAGTTCAAATGATTCTGTCTCCGATTCTCTGCTGCAAAATATGCCACCGTAAAGTCATTTCTGCATTTGATCAAGGATGAACGGCTTACGCAACACTTGTACATACAAACAGGCTTTTATAACAGAATAAATCCCAGTGAAACAGGCAAAGTCAGGGTCCACAGATTAACAGTTTTAAAAGTTTGCTTTAGCTGCTCAACTGAGAAGTTTTATCATCTCACCTCTTTGACCTGCATCCCAGAACTGAAAAAGTTTGCCTGTCACAAACACAAACCGGGGCAGGTCTTTTTTTTTTCTTTTTTTTGTATCTGATAACCTATTTTTCAAAAAGTTCAACATACAAAATGGAGAGAAACTGAACTGAACAAGGCCATTCTTTATTCTTGACGTGTTACTATTTCGGTCCATTTTTTCCCCCCCAGCTTGGTTTCCAGCCAGAGAACAAACAGTCTGATTGGATATAGATTGTTCTCATCAGTTTGAGAGGCATTGAACTGGATAGGGAAATAAAGTGCTGGCAGAGAGTATTTATAAATCTCTGTATGTAATTTGTAAGGAACTATAGTGTTTTTATTCTAATTAATGTGATTATGGCAAGCGGAAATGTGGCCTTCTTTTCTAATATCTAAAAAAAAAAAATGAATATTTGGACAGATTGTAAGTAACCCTACTTCAAACTATCTCTTCATACTGTTGCCAAATTTTGCATTCCCCTCCCCAACATATATATCACAACCCTAAACGCAGTAAATTGAACTTTAGCAAAGCAGACTATTTTTCATGGTTAGTGCATTACAGCTCAGTGTGCACATGTGACCGCCTCGGACCACAATCTGAGCCTAAACTGAGAGCACTTAAAGATCATTAGGGAGACATCGGTAATAAGAACTCAGGGGAATTATCCGCTGTGTCTCAGAATCCATTTTCTCTCGTTTATGTTGCTCTGCGCCATCCAAACTGCCTATAAGAGCACCATCTATACAAACTCTCGTGTCCTATGGTACCAATGTGAAAAACAAGTTATGTCATAGCAGACATCAAGAAGGAATAATCATGCTTAAAGTGTCACGTGTACATTCATATTTGACCCTGTAGGTTACAGATGGTAGCAACAAATGCATTTTAATACAACAGGCCACAGAATGCTGAGAGCAGCAAAAGTGAAACAATAACTGGCCTTTTTCTATCCTCCTGTGAGCAACTGTGAGCGGATTTTGTGCTGCACACAGTCCGTGAAAAGCAGGGCGTATGCACTGAAAGTAATTGGTTGCCTCGCCGAGAGGGCGCAGCCTGTCGCTCGCAGCTCTTCATCTAACAGCTCACTGTTGATTTAATTGTGGCTAAACAGACATTTATTTAAAGGGGAACTACTGTTTTTTACAACCTGGACCTTATTTCTGGCATAAAATACAATCTTTTACTCACCCATATAACTTTTGTGTAATTCATTATATTTAGATCTGCGTATATCCATATAGTGGGAGTGACTGGGGAACCGAAACGCAGCCTCTAAATAACGCAGTATCTGCCCGAAACTCGTTCATTTCACCAATATTTTGTTATCGTACGCTAGTGCTATTCCCCGTTGAGTCTGGAGTTGGCTGTTATCATCATCCAGGGGTCTGTAGATTGACCTACAGACTCCTGGATGATGTCATCTCTGAGTGCTGTGTGCACCCGTGACGGTCGGCTTGTTTAAATGTAATTTGCTACTGCTGTGGTTCGTCCGCAACCTCAGAATCGGAAAAATATTCAGCCATGTTGCAAAAAACTAGCAGTAGAAAATTACAGGTAAACAATCCAACCGTTGCGGGTGCGCGTGGCGCTCAGAGATGACATCATCCAGGTCAGAAGACAGAAGAAGATGATACAGTTATGTGTTATTTAGAGGCTGCATTGCGGTGCCCTAGTCACTCCCACTATACAGATATATGCAGATCTAAATATCTCCTGAACAACTACAAATTACACCAAAGTTATATGGGTGAGTAAACGATCGTATTTTATGCCAGAAATAAGGTCCAGGTTGTAAAAAACAGTAGTTCCCCTTTAAATGATTTTTTTTTTCAAGATTGCCCTTTCATATTCCACATATACCTATGAAACTTTATGCGCCAATTTTAAGCACTTTGCTTACCAGGAAGAATATCAGACAAGCCTGGGAAAGCTGTTGTATAATGTCTAATAGGCGGTTTAGACAGCGCAGAGCATACGCAGACCCTAGCACCGTAGCTGATGTGCGCGCAGACCGCAAGAGCTGTGATTGTTCCGCTTGGTAGTAGCTTGTTTCTGCTTCAGTATTTCCGGCTGCTTCTCCATCTCCGCAATTTTTGAATTGATTGCTTTGGATCAATAAAGGTGGAACACATAGAGGAAAAGGTTAACTGAGGAGGCTGGGAGATACAAACGTTTGTATGACTCGCCTTCTGTGAAATTTCGGGCGAAAGTTTCAGTTGCCATGGTTGAAAATGAAGCAGGAAGTAGAAACAATATTTAAAAAAGACACAGCGCAGACTAGAGTTTGGGTGGGTTGTTACAGGGCGAGCCAGACTGACGACTGAGCGCACAAGTATAAATGGCTTGCACCAACGTTGGCTATGGCGTCCATGTCCAGCGGCACTCTAAATGAGCCTTAACCCTATGGCTCTTGAAGATGTTTGCTATGTATGACGAAATAACCCATCTGATGTGACTGAGATTACAATCCTTTATTTCTGCTATAATAAATTGGTGGCATGCCCCTTTAAATGATAATAATGCTTGACAGCATCTGGCCAGATGAATTAGCCAGCACGTTGAAGTGTTTTCCTTTCCCCTGTTTTCTGTGTTTTCTATCTTTATGCCTATTACGATGTCACCCCACCAGAAAATTAGAACCAAAAATACACACACACAGCATAGCAGTTCAAAGGACACACTATTTTTGTGTGCTGTTTCAGAGATATGTTTAGACAATGAATCATTAATATGCGCTCAGATCTACTTTCACAAGCACCGCTTCACTTCAAGAGAACCTCTGTGGTCAGGCTGGCGTTTTTTTCTTCTTTCTTTGTACCACATTCTGTACAAAACTAATAAAGTGAGGAGGCCTGCCCCATAGGAGAGGATGAGAAGGTGCACGTGCTCGCTCCCCTCACGTCTTCGTCCTTGAGTGACATGTGATAGCCAGTGAGTAGGGGTGACTTCACAGCTGCCAGCCCGGGCGGCTCTGTAGAGTACACACTGTTGTCATCTCCAGCGGCTCCAGCCTCCGTCCTTCTCCCTGCCCCAGCTGCATCTCCGCTGACCTTTAAGATTATGCTGATCATCGCCCTGGTCAAACGCGCTGAATATTTTATGATCATGTAATGTTGAAAACGGACGTGGTGCTCATTGCACTACAGGTCCATCCACTAAAACCCCGATTTGTTGGTGCTGCTGTCGTTTGGCTGCAGAATGTGGTGTCGAAGAGCGCACTTCAGTTCAGGGGTAACTCCCAGCACGACGCCCAGGAATTCCTCCTCTGGCTGCTCGACAGGGTTCATGAAGACCTCAACCAGATCATCAACCCTGACAGCAGACCTCCCAGGAAGGTAAACTTTAAAAGCTTTAAAATACAGTTAGATGTCACAACACATCATAGAGAAACTAGTATACAGCTAATATTTCTGAACATCTTTTATATTTTAATTGAATGCCACACCTTTAATGTTTCCAGCTGATCAATATTGTTGTCTGCTGCTGCCTTTAAACATTGTTAAATCTATTATTGTCTCATTTATTTCAAGCCTCCAGTAGAAGAAGAAACTGTCCCTGAAGGATCTCCACTACCAGCACCTGGCTCTTTCGTACAGGAACTGTTTCAGGCACAATACAGGTGAAGTTAGCTTTATCTCTAGTAGTTACACACTTACCATTATGTTGACGTTGCTATTTGTACATCAGTCAGCCACAACATTAATAACACTGACAGGAGAAGTGAATGACATTGACCATCTTGTGGATGTGGATGTTACTTAGACATGTAGCACCCACCTATACTAGACCAGGCACCCCCACCCCATAGCAATGACACTCCTTGATTTCAGCAGCCATCCCCAGCAGGATGCAGCCTGACACAGACACACACACAAAAACGCTTTAGGAACAACTAAAAAAACATGAAGAACAGCACAAGGTGTTGACCTTGTTGGCTGATACCCAAGAACATAGAGTTGCAATAATAACGAGAGAGAGATTAATGTGGAGCTAAGAGTCTTTGTGTGTTTTTATGGCAACTGTGTTGAAAGTTTGGACGACACATGAACACATTAAATACAACTTTGTAACTTTGGTCATGTGATAAATATACACATTGATACGTCCCACCTGAGCTAGTGTAAAAGGAAGCAAAATAAACCCTGATGTTTTTTTGTTGCTAAGACATCTATTGTCTTAGCAACCCTATTGACAACAGAGATAAAACTGCATAGAAAAAAGGATGGAGCAAATCTGCAGGAAGCTCAATACTCCACAGCACTTGTAGTGTATGGGACAACTATATCAGGCCTACCAATTCAACTCGTTGCCTTCATCAGCGTCAGCAGTGGATGGAGTGAATCTAACATAGCCCCATTCCAGTGAGTTATAAAACAAAACAACCAAAAGAAAGCAAGCTTGATGAAGTGTGTGCAGGTGGGCAAGTAGCTGCAGAACATGTTTTTGTACCACTAGTGAGCAGGTCCAAAGAAATGAATCATGTGCAGGTAGCCACTAGCAAAGTGATTGCAGAATACAAGAAGAAAACATGTAACTGCTAGTAAGTGATTACAAAAATGAGAGGCTCAGAGGCGAGCCGCTCTCGGGGCTTCCTTTTAAACCTGGTGCAGAAATTGCTGCAGCTTGATTGGAGCAAGGCTCCGGGTCCATCAGTCACGTTGTTAGGTGGGTAGGGAGACAAGCATGGGCACCAGAACTGGGCAGGAGCTTGCACATGTCAGTTTGCGCATGTGAAACAGATTCGAAAGGAGTTAACCCAGAAGGACGGCCATAACAAAGACTGATCACAAATTGGGATTTGGATTAGGATGTTTGTGCACAACAATAATTTATAAATGATCAGCTTTACCACAGTGCAGTTCATAGTTGTGGTCATTATAGCACTGGAAGTTAATTTTGTATTCCACAAATTCCATAGGAATAGTGAAACATTTTGCTAACTAGGTAAAAAAAAAAAGGTAGCTTTAAAACAGGACATCAATTTGGATTAGGATTAGGAATATTTCTTGGTCATTCTTTCATCACAGCAAAAATAGTAGCCACCACAAAATTATAATTTCCTTTTATGCCTCAGTTTTTGTACTGATTACACAATTACATAAGGAAATTTGTTAATTAGGACATTTACCAGTGCAGATCTTTTTAGTTTTAGAGAAAGCAATTCAAATTTACTTCCTAAGTCTATTTCTTTCAAATGTTATGATACCAGACCCTGAGCTGTATTCTCATACTCTCCTCCTGTCTGCGCCCAGGTCCTCCTTGACCTGCCCTCACTGCCAGAAACAGAGCAACACCTTTGATCCTTTCCTCTGCATCTCACTGCCAATCCCGGTACCTCACACACGGTAAGGTGACTCCACGTACAGTTCATGAGTAAGACGATGACTGTCCCTGCATCCCAAAATTTCACTGAGACAAGATCCGGTCTGAACCCGGCGTTAAAAAGAGTGTCAAAGACAAACACCGCGAAAGATGTGACAGGGGAAAGCTAAAATTAGTCGACGCTGTCTATTTTTGAAACATCAGTCCAGCCGTGGTTATGAAACAGCCAATTAATTTTGGTCTTTCTGTGTTTGCAGGCCCCTGTATGTGACAGTGGTGTACCAAGGAAAGTGCTCCCACTGTATGAGAGTCGGTGTGGCCGTGCCTCTCTCTGGCACCGTGTCCAGGTTGAGGCAAGCCGTGGCCCAAGAGACCAAAATCCCTAACCAACAGGTGCTGGCTCGCTTAAAACGTCCCGTTTTTAAGGCCTTTAATGTATCAAAATTAAGAGGATTTAAGATGGGATTTAATGTGATGTCTTGTGGGACTTACTCTCAGCAGCTCATTGGACGGAATGTTTTGGTTCCCTGTCTCTGCTCAGATTGTCCTCACTGAAATGTACTTTGACGGCTTTCACCGCTCCTTCTGTGATGACGACGACGACCTCGAGATCATCCAGGAGAGCGACTCCATCTTTGCCTTCGAGACGCCTGAGCTGTTCAGACCGGAGCAGATCCGCTCCAAGCGAGGCGGTACAGCATCCTGTTCATTCCCCAAAAATTAGTTTAACTCCAGGAGGAGCTGAGATCAGATTAGAAATTGATTATGATTGGGGAAAACCTTTTCAGGAAGCTGCTTTACTGACCAGCGTGTTGGTTTCATTTTTCAAGTAGCTTGCAGGGGAGTGTGCGGTTTTAACTTTCTTCTTTTTTCCTTTGATTGTATGTGTTTGTTTCAGGGAGCCCACATGCTAATCTCAACCAGAACAACTTGAAGTACGGCACCGATAATAACAGGATATCCACGCAAATACAAGAGCCTCCAACACCGCCGCAGAGCCCCAACAAGAACAGCGGGCAGGCTGAGAAGATCGTCCTGTTGGTGTGCAACAGGGCCTGCGCGGGACAGCAAGGACGCAGGTACTTCAATGGACGGCAGTGTGCAGGAATTTTAACCAGCTAAACCACGTGTGTATTAAAACTTCAATGTTTTTGTAATTCCTGCAGGTTCGGTAATCCATTTATTCTATATTTGGAGCGCACGGTGACATGGGACATTCTGCAGAAAGAGATCCTGGAGAAGATGAAGCATCTTTTGCGCCCTGGAGTTCTTGTGCAGGTACATCATCTTTTTAAAATGTACATCCGGATAATTCTTTAATCGCATTCATGTGTTAAGTTTAATAATGTCTTATCCCTGATGGGTTTTAGGTAGGGCCCTTCACTTTGCGTGTGGTAGGAGTGGTTGGAATCACTTACCTCTTGCCTCAGGAGGAGCAGCCGCTCTGCCATCCCTCTGTGGAGAGGTAATCACTACTTTTCACCACTAGGGAGCAGTGTTATCTCATTTGAATTACCATTACATAAATCCTTCAGTGATCACTTGATTGTGATGGAAGAGCTTCTCCGGCGGTATTGATGTCAGGATATCTCCTGAGATGTGTAATAGCTTGTCTGGTTTTTGCTATAGATTTTCTTCTAAGAAGGTGTTGACCTCTGGGGTGGCTGTATGGCTTTATTTAAAAAAAAAAAAAAATGAAAAGAATTAGAAGAAAAATCAGTTCCAGTTCCTACATATTTAAACAAGAAACTCTCCACTGTCCTTAATTAAAGTTTGGCATTATATAACACTGTTTTTCTCTAGCTTAGACTTAGCTAAGACTTTAAACATATGTACAGTGTGTGCCTTTAGGTTTTATAAGACTTAAAACTATCTAATATAACATATCTGCTGTACATTATACTATAGTAGTGGATGGTAGTGGCAATCTAAACTTTAAATATTCAGTGTATCCTCGGATCATTCTAAATTACATGTCAATGTCAGTTTCTTGTGTAACACTGAAAACATAATGTGTGTTCCTGTTTTCATTTTCTGCAGAGCATACAAGTCCTGTGGTCCCGGAGGACCACCTCATGTCAAAATCGTTGTGGAATGGGACAAGGAGACGAAAGACTAGTACGTGAGAGACTCAAACATACACCTAATTGAGCTCAGATGTGTTGAGGTGTTATGTCTCCTCTCAGAACCATGTGTACTCTTGCAAACCCTGTGCACATAGCAACAGTGATTGTGTTGAGTTTCTGTGCGATTCCACTGTGACTTGTGCCGTGTTACGCCCACAGTCTGTTCAAAAGGACTGAGGATGAATACATCCCAGATGCTGAAAGTGTGCGTCAAGTAAAGGAGCAGCATCTGCAGCCTCAGACCTGCTCGCTGGCTCAGTGCTTTCAACTCTACACCAAAGAGGAACAGGTAGGATGCAGCTGGTATCATGTAGGCTGCGTGATACCAGGTGAGAATATCACTAATACCGAATCCATATTTGGATTAAAAAGATAATTGTTCAGTTAAGGGTATCACAATGAGTTTTTCAGCTTGTTAAACTATATCATATTACTACAAACTACACAGAAAATACCACCAATTGAAATGTTTTATTATGAAAACCTGAGCTGAAGTTTTTTTCACATTCATTTCAGCTTGCACCTGACGATGCATGGCGATGTCCTCACTGTAAGCAACTTCAGCAGGGAAGCATCAAACTCAGTCTGTGGACGCTGCCAGACATCCTCATACTTCACCTGAAACGCTTTAGACAGGTACCAGTGCAGATGAAATAAAAAGACATCTTTTCATATTACTGTAGAAGGTTAAAATCACCATACATGTATTGCATCTTCAGGATGGGGATCGACGGATGAAGATGCAGAACATGGTGAAGTTCCCGCTGACGGGCATGGACATGGCTCCACATATGGTGAAGAGGAGCCAAAGCAGCTGGAGTCTCCCCTCCCACTGGTCGCCGTGGAGACGGCCTTATGGGATGGGCCGTGATCCGGAGGACTACCTTTATGACCTATACGCAGTGTGTAACCATCATGGGACCATGCAGGGAGGACATTACACAGGTAATGAAGTTGCATAGACAACGCGTAACATATGGTGTGTTAAGTGCTTTTCTTTTCATATAATTTTTTTTTGCCTTGTGACTTGCAGCTCACTGCAAGAACTCCATTGATGGACAGTGGTATTGCTTTGATGATAGCGATGTGAATCCCATATCTGAAGATGACGTCTGCAAGCAGACTGCTTACATCTTGTTTTATCAAAGACGTGCCACAATCCCATCATGGTCTGCCAACAGTTCTGTGGGAGGTAATTTGTAATGATAGTACGGCTCTTATATTTAAATGTTCTGCATTCAGTTTGTTATAAATGTTTAACCAATGTCTCTCGTGCTCTTTAGGATCCACCAGCTCCTCCTTGTGTGAGCACTGGATTAGCCGGCTGATGGGAAGCCGTCCACCTAGCCAAGCCTCATCTGGTTCCTCCAGACGCACCTCACTGGCCTCCCTCTCTGAGTCTGCTGAGTTTACTGGTGAACGGAGCGAGGACGATGGTGAAAAACATTCATTCAAAAAGCACGAACTTTCTTTGTCGTTTCTTTTGAAGGTGTCTTAATTAATCTAACATTGATCTTCCTGCCATGCAGGCATTTCTAATCGACCAGCAGTGAGAGGCATGCAAAGGCAAACATTCTCTTCAAGATCTTCCATTGCCAGCCCACTAGTGCTGAGTGAAAATGGCACAAAACCATCCTGGCCACACTCGGCTAAGCTCCAACTCCGCTCCAACTCACCTTCACGCTTTTCCCTGGAGTCCCACTCCTCCTCGCCGACACTGGAGAGGATAGGGGAGGTGGTTGATAACAAGCTGTCAGCCTCGTGTTTCACTGGGTCACCTAAGCCAGAGAAACTGTCAGGGGGCAAGTCGGCCCTCACCACTTTGGACAGTAATGCAGGCAGTAAGAGGCTGACAGAGCAGGTACACTCCAAGGCTGTGGCACAGACAGAGCAGAGGAGCTCAATTCAGCCAGGGGATAACAACAATGCAGTCACATCTACTGAACAGGTCAGTCCTCGACACGGAGTCGCTGCAAAGGAGCCCAAACAAAGAAATGGGACTGCAGATGGTCCCGCTGTGAAAAGAACCTCAGCCAAGACTGGCATAGAGAGTGAAAGGAGTCCCAAGAAACGTCCTGCCACCTCCTCAACGTCATCCAGCTCTCTCTCTCCTGCATCTCCAGCCATCGACAAGTCACCATCTCGAACACAGTCCAAGGGTGCAGCATCAGCATCAAACCCTAAGGACAAAAGTGATGCACCACTTAAAAATAGCAGGGGTGCTTCCTCAAGAACGGCAACTCCCTCCAAGAAAGGGTCATCCCAAACCTCAGAGATATTACATCTGGACTCAGCCCTGCAGAAGAAGAGTGGTTCTCCAGGATTACAGAGCTCACACCCTCAGAGGAAAACATCACCCAGAGCGGGAGGCGAAAAAAGCTCAGCCTCAGGAAGGACTAAAGCAGCAGACAGGAGCGCTAGCCGTGATTCCTCACGGACCAATGCAGTATCTGAGAGGAAAGTAAACCATGGAGGTCCTCCCTCCAGGTTGAGTTCTGCTAGTAAGGGAGATGGTAGGCCAGGCAGACCTGCGGAAAACAGGGCAGCAGGTCGAAGCTCAAGCAGCAGCTCGTCCATGGCTAGTCTCCGATCCTCAAGTGTAGGTGTTTCCTCTGCAAGTGCAGCTCCACCATCAAGGGGACCTCGAAGGAACAGTAAGACAGAGGACAAAGGTTTGTCCTTCTTTAAAACAGCTCTGAGGCCCAAAGAGACCCGCAAACCAAGTGATAGTGGGAAAGCAGGGGTGGGAGAGTCTAAAAGAAGTCCAGAGGATGGTGGTGGGGATGCAGCCAGGGAGGGAATCCCAAATGGTGCGGGCAAAAAGAACGTGGCTTCAGAGGCCCAGACTAATGCGACCACAGCCAAAGACAAGGAATCCTCTAAAGCTTCAGTTGCAGCAAAGCATTCACTGCTGCCCTCCACAAAGTCTAAAGTCTCTGCAGCAGAAACCAACAGCCAATCTTCTGCCACTGCAAAGGACCCTTCAAAGAAAGAGCCTGCTAAAAAGACGTTACAGTCCAGGAAGATCCCCATCACTTCTTCACAAACTAGCCAGAGATCCAAGTGACTGAGGGTCTGACAACAATCTCTCTTGTGCAGCTCTGAGGTGTTTTAACCATCAAACTAGACTAGGTGTCCGAACAACTTTGAAGCACCTGTAGCTTTTCAGTGTACACTGAATACCAGCTGCCATATTGGACACTTCCTGTCCACCTTGTTAAATAGCTATTTAGGAATGGATTTTAACAAAGCACTTTGTATGGATTGCATTGATTTTGAGGATTATTATACTGTATTGTAAATAAGCATGGACATGTATTGAAATTATTGCCTTGTTCTGTCTGTAGCATTGTTGGGAGAAAGACGTCTTAGCAGGAGGAGGAAATAAAAGTCACTTTGCACAAGAAGGAAAGAGGATATAAATGGTGGAAAGAAACTCTTGAGACACATCAAACGTGGACTGCTCAGTCACCAAGGGAAGTTTACCGGCAATTTTTAACATGCTGATCCAGTGAAGTATTTTCAACAATCTTTATGTACAGCTCTCCTTCAATACCGAGAGCCATATGTCAACAACAAACGTCAGTGCCTCAGATAATCATAGAGAAGTATTTAATCTAAATTGTATAACTGCAGGTGTTGGTAAATTTGTAACTCAATTTTAATATTTATTTAGCACTGAAAATGTAATTTCAAGTCAAACACAATTACGCCTATTTAACCTGAACTGCTGTTTACATATGCTCCTTAATGTAATAATCCTGCAACAGCCTTTAACATTTTTTGTCCAGCCAAAATCTGACTGTCATCGAGAGGCCGAGGAGAAGTGCAGGGATGAAGCATGTGTCGCTGGCGTTGAACGTCTGGAGACCCCGGTTTAAAGCGGTTCTTGCGACGTTTGTGTTTTATTTAACGGCCCCTCAGACGGCCTCCCACCCGTCACCACCTCTGCCCTCCAGCTGCTGATGCCAAC
Source organism: Chelon labrosus (assembly GCF_963514085.1). Taxonomy (NCBI): domain Eukaryota; kingdom Metazoa; phylum Chordata; class Actinopteri; order Mugiliformes; family Mugilidae; genus Chelon; species Chelon labrosus. Next base: position 20,637,254 of record NC_140352.1, read on the forward strand.
TCTTAGCCGCGGCTCCTTATGGGGATCAGCCTCTTCAGACTGCCAGACATCTCCAAACATTCCTCTCAGATGAACACAGGGTTTAATGTAAAAAGCCACTACGCACACGACACATTCAGAGACAGCTCGGATGCCTTCGTTGAACACCATACACGTACATATGGTGCGTTTGAGTCAGCCCCATCCTCAGTCCTCACGCGTGACATCCCAGCTTGCGCACATCTTTAGCTCGCATTGCAGAATAGATCGACACGCTGACATGACCGAGAAAGGAAATCACCGTTCTTGAAGTATATGACAGTTGTTGCATGATAAATTGCTTATGCATGCACTTAACTATGCAAGCAGATCCTTGCTAATGCCCACACCGAGTATGTAGAAGTGCTTACTCCTGGATGTGTATTTATTTCTAAACTGTATATTTTATTTTATTTTTTTTTCCAAATGCCAGCATCAGAGAGCATGTTAAGGCATCCTTTATTAAAGCTTTGTTTGCACATTAAATCAAAGTAATATACATTTTGTATGAATGATAAGTATTGCTCATTCACCCTCTCAAAGTAAATCACTTGCAAATGAACGTTTTCTGGTTTCATTTGTCTCACTTTTTTGTTTTTCTCCACAATTCCACTTTTTTAACACAATGGTAACAATGTTTCGCTGCAGTTTACAACTTGTGGTATGTTTTTTTTATTCATCACCTGTAACAATTTACAACAAATGTAAATAAATACTAATAAATAGAGATTTATAGTGAACGCGTCAGACGTTTTAGCAGATTAAAATGACATCAGTGCAAAGGCCAGTTGCAGGTTTAACTGAAGCTTGTCTGTATGATCTCACTGTCTTCTACTTGTATGTCTTAAGATATGTACAGATAGATCTGATATTATTTAAAATGTCTTTTCACAAAACCTACAAGCATACTGATATCTTGACAAGACGTATAATCTGTAAAGTTTTTCCATTATATTGAAAGGCATCATAAATTTATTATTTAACAGGAATCCAGCTGAAGACAGATTTATCAATGACAGTTCTAATAATAAAACGTTATACTTCGGATTTATTGCCTGTCCTGCTCAGGGAGGAGCAACCTGCTTTATATGGCTTTCTGGTACATGCAGTGTTGTGAAAGCAGAGTTGAATTTCTGGTGCAACTTCACCTACTTCAAAGCTGCACGCACTGCTCCAGCGCTTGTAGTGTACGGAACATCTTTTTTATGGCTTGTGGCCTTCAATCGGGGACATCAAGAAACGCGTTGTGAGCTGCATTTTAAATAGTGCATGAAGTTAAACTATATTCACATATGAGTCAATGGGGCGCCCTGCAAAGTTGGGTTAGACATACTGTAAGGTCCCGTGGCTTCTGGCCAATGAGGAGCAAATGCATACCAGCGAAAGGGCATCTGGTTTCAGGTTTATCGTTGTACCAGACTGGCATAGCAGGGGCAATGTTCAAGCAAGGACAAGGGCAAAAATAAGAACAGTACAGTACTACTTGGTAGAAGAACATTTAAAAACTCATTAATGGGTTTTCATAGCATTGGTCTATTTAAGTTTTTCAGTACACTACAAGCATTGCTAGAGTACAATTTATTGGCAAATGCAGTGCAGAATAAACAAAAAATATAATCTTTCCTGTGTGGACTTATTTGTCTAAATACAATATGGTCATTAAATTAAATTTGGTGAGATATTTTCTTGTGTCTTCCTACTTAGCTTGTGGGACAAATTCTTGTTAGCTCCACTTGGGGGTGCTCAGTGTTTTCCCAAGAATCTCAGTAAAGCCAGAAATAATGTGTGAGTGAACCACAGCAGCGCTGAACACAAATTTGTTCCTCCAATTTGAACTTATCGAGATATATAATAGTGTCAGATCTAATGCTGTCAGCGGTGGGGACGATATGTTATTAAACCACAGCACCATCATTTATTTAGAGCTGATTCAATTGTGGGTTTTATTAGTTTGGCCCAAGGCTGGGCATATTAAGAGGTAATGTCGCCGCTTTGTCTTTCTATTCTAGTAATTTTGTATAACAGTCATCGGTTTGGTGGAATTACATTTTCACCCTCTCACTTCTCACCTCTTTTGCAGTCACAAAAAGTGATGAAATTTTAAAAATTGCCTGAGGTGCGATGGAGCTGAAACATGCTTCTGTTGCACATGCAGCAGGAAGACTCTCAGAAAAGATCATCCTAAAGAAAAATTAAAGAGGAAAATGCTCTCAAATTAATATGCGTGTTTGAATGTAATTAGAAGATTCGCAGACTGCAACCCGGCTCAAGATCATTCTGTAAAAGAGCCAGGCTCCTCTTGTGCTGAAATCAATAATCATTTGCCAATTGTACCAGCTCCAAGAGAACATCATTAGCAAGACCTCAGAGGAGAATTCAACTACTTTTACCAGGATTTAACACACAAACTGTGACGTTGCCCTTTCTGACTCGTGAACATAACGCAAACACAGGCACATGAAGAATTAGTTTACATGTTTCGCCTTGGCTACATTAATGTCGCCCTGTGTATTGTAGAAAGGCAATCTAATTGTATTGATCAATCCAATCTCGGTTTCTCCTGGGGCCAAATTCAATCCGTAATGCCGCTGCTAAGTCTCCATTTTGAGACGCTCTGTCCCTGGATAAAAGTAGACGATGAGCGGGATCTTCATGATTAGCTTGCACTTCTCACCGTGCTGAAGGTGACATGCAGAGGTAGGCCGCTCCACCATAAACACTACACTGTAATCCTGTGAAATGCTGTGAAGCTTTTATTAAAATTCACAACATGCTGTACTGCTTTACAGTCTTGCTACTGCAGTGTGCACTTTCTATATTATAAACAATTCGGTGCACCACAGGGCTGTACTGTAGCATTGCGTCTTACAGTGAGACTGTGTCCACTGCGTGGCATACGTACATGACATTTTACTGTATTTATCCACATGTGGTCCAATGGGAATCCAGGGCGTTTAAAAGCCTTAAGCGTTTTCATTTGCGTATTCCTGTTCCACACTGATAGAAAAACACAACAAGAGATGTTAGACCACAGCAGATAAGTGGAATACTTTCAAAGGCAGGTGGCAGCAGCTAAACTGAATACTCCTCAAGTCAGATGTGTTGGTATTAATAGATCAGAGAGTGCTGCTCACAGAAAGAAAAAAAAAATCCCTTTTAAGTAATTTAATATCTCTTAGCTTTTCAACTGGAATTGTGACCTGATGGCAACCATCCAGGTTCATTGAAGATTCCCCTTAAAGCCAGCAATATCAAATGAAAACTTCTGAAAGAAGAAGAAATTGCAAGTTTATTATTCTTTCTATACAAATAAAATATTAAATAAATTAATTAACTGTTTCTCTTATTTGATGCCTCAGTGGGAATAGTCCTCTGCATTTAACCCATACAGAGAACTAATCCATTCATACAAACAAACGGCACACTAAGAGCAGTGGGGAGGCACAGCAGCACCAAGGGAGCAGTTTTGGGGATTAGGCGTCGTGCTCAAGGGCACTTCAGCCATGGATGCAGAGGGATTAGAACCAGTGGCTGTTGCCGTACACTCATCTGTATGTATGGGTTTGCTGCGATTATGTGCAGATGTTTTACCACTCGAGCCTCACCTACTGTGGAGCGGCTAAAAGCTTGTGAAGAAATATGAGGAGACAGCTGCATTAGCAGAAGACGTGGTGTTCAGTGGTGGGAGAACATCCTTTACTTGAGAAAAAAGAACAAATAGAATAATTTATGCAACGCACAAGTGAAATTTCTGCATGAAAAATCCTCCTGACGTCAAATTAAATCAGTATTAGCAGCAAAATGTGGTTAAAGTCCCGGTTTGGTCCATCACATTGTTAATGCTGACGCATCAGCAGCATGTTACTGTTGTGGCGGCTGCAGTTGGAGCTGGTTTGAACTAATTCGTATACAGATTTATTTACAGCAGACAGACCTGAGGGGAAGTGACACGGCCGACTGATGTAACAGAAAAGAAGAAATGTTCTGCTGTCTTTTTTTTTAACTTTTCATGTGTTGAAATTAAAATGAAGGATTAATGAAGGATGTAAGAGCCACTGCTGTATTTTAAAAGCTGGTCATATTATCCATTCTGTAAAATCTTTAACCCAAATACATTTAGTGGAGTTGGAAATCTTATATTTTCCTCTGTAAAGTAGCGCAGTGGAAGCATAAAAAAGCACAAAATGAAAGCACAAGCGGCTCATAATTGCACCACTGGTGATATCACATGATAATATTTCATCCTGTGCCAGATTTCAGACTCCTTCCAGTCTGTAAATTTTACATTAAAAGGATCTGAAACGACAAAAATAATTTGGAATCACAGTAGCTTTTTCTCTGCAGGTTTTTGGTCCAGCTGACGGGATATGAACGCTTCCAGCTTGCATCTATTAAACAGCTCAAAAAAACATGGCACAAACAGATTCATTCACGATCCCTTTGATTTTCCCTCTTTGTTGCTCACTGTCAGAGTTAGAAAAGTACTTTCTCCTCACCCCGTATCAATTCATTATCTTATCGTGAATATTTAACACCCTACGCGTCACCAAATGTATCCTCAATGTGCGACTTCTTTTTTTTCCTACCTCTGCCCAGCGAAAAACAAATTAAATGATTCACTTGTTTCAGGGGCGAGTGTGTCAATTATTTCTCTCCTCTCGAGTCTAGTGATGGAGTACTTTAGTTCTCTTTTAATTGGAGATGAAAAATCTAGTAAGCATAGAGTGCAGCCGGGGCGAGAGCTGCTTTTTAGGCGATGCAATATACATGACGTGTCATGTGGGACTTCCACGGCTGAATTGCATAACCCCAAGCAGCGAGTGGTGCCTTAAAAAATAAAACTTTAACACCAGGGGAGACTGTGCTGTTGCTTGTGGACCAGAGGCAGCTCGGGTGAATAAGTCTGCATTGTACCTTTTCGATCTGCATCACCCGTCCTCACAGAGCCAACTTACAAGCATTTAATTTTAGTGTAATTTTCCTCCGACTTCTCTCTTTAATTAATTCTCTGACATTTAAGAAGCTAAGTGCTCGTTCATCTGCTGTTGGAAGAGGATCCGCTCATTAAAACCTTAACCTGTAAAATGTCCCAGCAGCCATGTGCATCCCACATGCCGCCGCACATTCATTTCCCCTACATAATGCACAGTAGCTGGAATCCCAAGGCTGGAATTGCCAATGCAAGAGGACTCATCAGGATGCTGGAGAGCAAGGTGTGAAGTGTCAAAGTTGGACATACAGCCAGCGCATGTCTGCCACTCTTCCTCTGACACCCATCCTACACCATTGGCTGTGCGAGGAGTGATTGACTGCGAGGTTTGATTATGCTTCTTCCAGCCAGGTGGTTGGCAGGCAGAGAGGCGCATATCACCAGATTGCTGCATCAGCCAAAGTGTGAGGCCACAGTTTCTGGCAACAGAGTGTCTGGACGAACATCACAGGAATAATAAAAAGATGCGGGGACGTCAATCATCACCCAAAATGTGTCTGTTTGGTTGTTGATCCTTTTTTCCCTCTATTTTGTTGGCAGCAGTCTCTCCATCTTGTATCTGGTATCATTAGAGGCTTTCGCCTTTTGAGCAACGCTGCGGTGGAAGACAGGCGAGGCATGCACGGGTAAAAAACTCGAAGGTTCTCGGGTTCTTGTGGGAGAGAGGGTGGAAGTCTTTGATGTTGCGGAGTTTCATGGAGGCAAATAACACACTTTGATATTTCGCAAGCCATCTAAAAAAAAAAAAATGCAGACACAAACAGGGAGCACGAATACACACACGCACACACGAACATCTGCAAATATACTCTGTCAAAGATGAGGTTTGAATTACCACCCTGGCTGGCTGGCTGGGAGATTCGCAGTTATTTTAGCTGCAGATATTTGTCTTACACACACACACTTCCTTAAAGTCCCAATTTTCCAAGCGGACCGATGAGTGAATGTCTGTCCTGTTTGATTTTCTGAGGAAGATAAATTAGCGTTCGGATGAACATAAAAGGTAATGTATTCGTAAAAGCTGTGATGAGTGCAGCTGTCTCCAGCATCTGACATCCAATCTGAGACAAGCCGCCTGGGGAGGTTGGACCATCCGCTGCTGCAAGAGTGTGTGTATGTGTTGCCATGATGGAGTACGATTTAATATTTTGTGAAGGAGAGCGCTCTATGATTGCTTCTGAAAGGGCTAAAGATTGTCTAATATTTGCCAAATGTCAAGTATAAAAGCTCAATGTTTGGATGAGCAAGCAATTTTGGTTAAATACGGCCTATTGATGAAAATATGAGACAAATGTAGACATATCAACCTCATGTGTTGCTCTAATAATGCTAGGGTAAAAGTACAATTCTCATTTTTATTAGGTTAATTGAAAAATAGCATAATTCTAGTAGGATTTCATAGAGAGCTTGCATTTTATGTCATTTCCTTGTCTGTTCTTGCTCTTTTCCAGGATAATTGGACCCTATTTTACTCATACAATGTGCGTCAAAGCGTTTGCTGGGGGCGTATGTGCACAACATATTAAGACTGACATGTAATTTAAAATAGTTTCACACAATGCAGCGGGCTTATTCTGGATCATCTTCGCTTCAGGGATCCAATAATCACACACCTGGGAATGTCATCCGTGATCAAAAACACCTCTAGCATGTTTATAAAAAAAAGGGAACAGTGCAAATCTGTAAATTTATTTTCAAATTTGCTAATGGTTGGGGTTTGGAAATATGTTCATTACATGAAAGAACATTTTCGGGGGATTAAAACCTACATGCAGAGCCACTCCCGGCTCTTCCTGATTGTTGCTCCAGCTTTGCAAGGCTTCCTGCTAAGAGATGTAAACCCCCTCATCAAAATCCTAATGTGCTGCATGTCGGCTCAGGTGCGCTCTGAAGTCCAGGGGTTGCAGATACATCAGATGTATTTTGATTTGCTGCAGGATGTGAGGTTCATCTGGAGGCAGGTTTGGGATGAGGCTTGTTATTCTCCACCGTGAGACACGAGGCACGCACTCTAATTAGAACACATCTCCTGGTGAGAGAGACGCCGAGGTCTGACTACTCCTCCAGTCTAATCAGCTTTCCACCTCGCTTTAGCTGCTCAACGGAAAACAGCCCAGCGCTCGTCTGACAAACGGATGCAACAACAAGGAGATGGCACTGAACAACTGTTTCTAATTTGGAGGACTTTGCAGGATTTCACAGATCTAAATCTTGAAAAGGCACGCGCCCAACGGTATCTCACATCTTTGCCGACTTCTTCTCACTCTCTGCTGGAGATGAGTTAAAAAGGGGCGCGCAGGTGGCTGATGATTCCAACACAGATGCAGAGATCTGAATGAAATAAAAATGTCTCGCTGCCTTCAGACTAGCCCTCGGTGATAAAAGTAGTTCGTCAAAATAAATGACACAGGAAAGGATATGACCCACATTTTAAAAAAAGAAAAATACTTACAATTTAATTCTTCCCTGGTTTCCTCCAGAAGTTTATACACACACACATGCACACACCCACACACATGCATACACACCCACACACACACCCTTATTAAGTGTCCTCCCTACAGACAGTGGTTCTAACACTGGTCTGCAAATACTTGTAGAACATGTATCATTACGTACTTGAGACTGTGCCACAGTTGTCAGCACTTCATTTTAATTTGGCTCCCAAGCCACTGGTGATTTCGGCCGCTGGGACATCCTGTCGGCTGCAGAAGTTAAACTATTCTGAAGCATTCGGACTGAGTGAGGCACACTGCCGAATATCTGCCTCTGCAGTGTCAGCTGCTGTCTTGCTCGGGTACCAGGGAACCTCACTGCATCCCATGAGAAAATGCCGAGCAAAGGACGAGGGAGGCTGCGCGGACGCCTTTTTAAATCAGTGCAGCTTAAATAGAGCATGCATGTAAAATGTATTCTCCTGTAGGTGTGCATTAACACCCGTTATGGCGTTGTTAACAATTACACATAAATATGACTGCAATATTAATGTTTCAGGGGAGGATTCCTTTGGAAATAACACTGTGCTGCTGCTTCCCTCGTACTTCCATGCTCATTAAAAATCCAAGCCAGTGAATGTTTGAAGCTACATTAAGCAACAGGGATTCTGCATGAGATGAACTACATCTCTGTGACATTTAAGCACTCTCTCTTCGACTACTGTCCTGATTATGTTTTGTGACTTGGAGAAAAGCAGGCCTTTTCTGTTCGGGTTTTCACTCCTCTGTTTGGAAACTGCTTTAAGCATTAATCAATATCAGATCACAGCATTCAAAATTCATCACAAATGCTCTAAGCCTCTCCGAAAATCTCTACGGAGTGCGAAAGCTAGAAAAGAACGTGTGACTGCTGCTCTCGTCCTTGACGTCTTGTTGGCCTTCGCAACAACTGCTGATTATCAGCAGTACACTTAGGATTAACTGATCCCCTCATTTAATAGTGAACATTTAATAATTACCAGTCAACTCCGTGGGGATGAAGTGATACGCTACACCGAATTAAAACATCTTTTGATTAAAATTGTAATTCAAAAATCCAACGCATTAAACATAATGAAATGGCTCATTTAGTCGTAATGTTTTATAACAACAAAACTAAATATTAATCAACACAATATTCACTCATCAGTTTTAACAAATGCTCATTAAGCTTAACAAGGACCTCATTAGCTTGAGTGCAAATAGGTCACATCGTAGAGCTCCGGGATGCAAAGGGTTTCAGGATTTGCATGGGCCGGTTCCTGGGGGGATTCATATTTGAAAAGAAAGCAGAGCGTGCGAGTAAGAGAGGGAGAAAGAGAAGAAGAGATTTGACCTGGGAGCAATCTCTGGAGAGCCGTTCGCTAGCAGAGTCTAATCAGACTCTGGCTGATGCTTGTTCTAGGGGATTGCTTCTCTCCAGCCCTCAGGCCTAATTAGGACCCCTGTGTACCATATAGAAAGTTGCCGCTCACAGTGACGGGTGGATAGACGCTCACCTGTGTGCGCTCAGTGAGCCACAGAAATGAGGTGCTGGCGAACATGATGACAAGAAGGGCATCAGAGGTGGCGCAGCCACACTGCCTACTCCCCCACCCGGAGGTCGCATGAGTTTAATGAATGTTAGGGCAGGCAGAGACGGCGAGTGAAAGAGAAGCTGCAAGGAGAGGGAGAGAAAAACGCAGACGTCTGGGTTGAGAGAGGGTCACACAGAGACGAGCATCTTTCATGTTTTTTTTTCTTTTAACAATGCACTGTGACCATTTGCAGAAGAAAGGGAGGAATGAGGACAGTGAGAGAACCTGAACATATAGCGGTGTAAGGATAAGACTTTACCAAGCTCAACTTTCTGGATCTCTAATGTCAAACACTAGGAATTTCTTCAAAGGATACACAGTTACATGCAAATTTCAAGAGGGCTTCAGATGAATTAGTATTCAAACAGATAAGCGTGCTCTGCCTCTGCGGTATGTAGACAACAGAGACGAGAAATGTGGTCTTAATTCAGGAGAGAAACTGTTATTAATGAGTACTGTTAAGAAAACAACTTCTCAGAGTTTAGTATTCCACCATGTTTTAAAAGATACAAAAATGCTGAGCAAGACTCAAGAATGACAGTAGAAAACATTCTTCCTGAACAGCATGAAACGCCTTTTTCCACACCGAGTACTCAGCAATAGGCCTTGGCTAACATGCTAGCCACATTATTGCATTCAAATAGTTTTACTAATCAGCTCCGGGTCCACATTTACCTTGAACTGTAGAGAAATATACCCATTATTATTGAAAAATGTTCAAATGTTTATTATAGCTGCAATCCACTGCATGCCATGGCTAGCTTCTAATACCTACATCATTTTTCTTCATGCTCTTGCTAAGCGACTCCGTTCACTGCACTGCTGGCCGAAGGTCGGCTAGACCTAGAACCATCACAGCAAAAGATGACCAACCTATATGTACCGTGTGAGTTTTTTTTTGTTCAGTGGAGGCCGCTCATTATGTCCAACATTGTTAGTGGTGTTGGCTTTGTGCTGCATTCAAATGAAGTTGTGTTTACTGTGTTTACAAGAAACCCCTCTTGTCGTAATACAAGATATAAACGAAACTTTTTGTTAAGGTCGGACTTCATAAGTTGTCATGTATTTGCTGGCATTTTCAAAAATAGTGGTAAGTTCATGTATTGTAATTTAGTTGTAAAAAAGTTGTTCCTAAATTTTTAATCATCTGTGGAAAACGCTCTTCGTGTCATTATGCCTCTGCATTTCCAGTATTACAAACTTAAACGCCAATCATTAGTAAACAACTTCCAACAACATAAAAAACTCACCGTTCCATCTGAAGGCGACTTAAAGCTGATAACCAATCAGAGCAGCTCATGCATTTCGGGAGGAAAACTAAACTGAGCTAAAACTGAGCTAAAAATGCTTGTATTCATTATTTGTATTTATTATAGTAGATCTCCAGAATAAATGTATGAACCTACAAATTAGCTTAATATGGCTGGTTAATAAAAAATATTTTTTAATTGTAATGTCCCAATTATTTCGTCAGTGTATTAAAATCTTTCAAACATTTATACATATAATTTCAATTTAGTCTCATCACTGAAAGCGTGTTTCTATTTTTTTCTTACCTTGCGACCTATTACAGACCCATTAATTGTAAATTAATAATGAATAGTCTCTTACTCCTTGTAATTCCCTTGTACAGAGTATGTCACTACAGACTAACAAACACATGCCCGTCAGTGTAATTGGTATAGTATTTGGTTAGTTTACTTAAGGTAATTTGCCTATTTTAAATACTTCCCATTTCTTTTCCTTGCATTATTATTGCACAAAACAGTGTGAATAAAGGTGGCATTTACACATTACTGGCTAGGTACAAAAAACAAAAATGATATAGGGCTTGAAGATGTTAAGCTCCTCTTCAGCTCTAGAAAACCGTCATGAATACAGATGCCATGGCTACAAATGAGCTACAAGTGTGTGTTGTTTCAAAGCATATACGTCAATGGATAGAAACAATTCTCTAAAAAAGTAGTAAACATAATGAATGTAGTAAACAGGCTTGTCTCTGTTCGGTGTTTCATTTGTTAGAGGTGCTTAGCAAGCTAGCTAGCAAGCTAGCTATTATGCCGACAAGGCTAACAGGCTAATCTACGTTTGATGAGCAATTTGGCTAAGTAGGTAGCTCACTAGGTAGCTAAACAATTTAACCAGCAAGCGTTCAACTTTAGCTAGACAGACTTCAAACTTACCTCAAAATGAGTGGAGTCTTTTGACATGGGAAGGCCTGGCTGGGTGTCAGCTCCATCCTCCCGGGGTGTGTATGGACAGGTAGGATGCACTATGTAGCCTGCTATGATGTAGATGCACTTTAGATTTTACACTTCGGTTTTCACAAGCAATTAGGGAAGTCTCTTAAATTTGCGTGTCTTAAAAGCGAATAGAAATGAATAATGCAGAAAAAGAATGTAGGTCATAAATGCTATGTATGCTGTAGCTCCATAACACTGGTGGTACACTGTACACTAAATAAATGCACTTTAACATCGAGCGTTTACATGTTACGTGTAATCTAATGAAATACTTACTATACCACATTGTGTGATATGGAGTTTGAATACCTAACCCTACTGTACGCAGATTCAAATCACAAGATGTACTCCCTGTTCAAGTGTTTTTTCCCCTTTGTTTGTGCAGCAGTGTATCAATCCGACTCAAGCTTTGACAGCCTGTGTTTAGTATTCATACCATGTAGCCAAATTCAAACTTTTCACTGCAATCTTGTGGCACACAGTACCGGAATCTATTTGATAACCCGCCACGACTAGGTGTTCCCTGCTTTGTCTTTTAAAAGTGATTGAAATTCCTCACACCTACGCCCACTCATGCACCCACCACCAATCGAGGCACACAACAAATCTTACAGAACGCAATAAACCTGAAAGGGTAGTAGTCCAAGCTGTAACTGTACAAACTGCATGTGAAAATGGTGGTATTCAAAGAACCAGTCATTTTTCTAAAGGTTCCGACAACGTGAATTTTTTGTTTTGTCGTGTGGTTTTCTAAACATCAAGTTAAACCAGGGAGTGGGATGGGATTTTTGGAAAGTGCAATATATCAAGGTCAGTGCTTTAGATAAGACAGAATGAATAATTTCATATATTGTGCTTCGTTTTTCATTTAATGAAGTTCACGGACAAGCATTGTGATTAATGTAGTGATTAAAAACTAAAGATTAAAACATGGATTTTGCAAGTGCTTCTTGTTACAGCATAACTTATTAGGTTCAAGCTGGAAAGACTGGAAAAGAATATGTTTCACCCGGTGCAAAAAAATGAACAGTAAGTAATGTCAGTTCATGGTTGCCTTATGGCTTTACGTTTTGGATTTACCACCACAGTGCTGCAGCTTAATTCTGCTCTCCCTGAAGACTTCACTGACATTTTCCAAGGTCTTGCTTTCAAACCCTGCCTTGATTAGTGAAGCAGATTTTAAGAGGAGCTAATCCCATTCCTTGGAATTTCTTCTTTTCTTTATGAAGCAGTCAGCAATCTTGTCAGCAAAAATATACAGTAATATGGGCTGAAATCATGTGATCCTGAAGCTGAAATGATGGCTATAACAAGCAACATACAGGGTGCTGATGCTGGTAAGTGCAAAAGCAATGCCGTCTTAGATTTTGCTCGGTTCATTTCAGTCAATTCAAAGAACAGTACAGGCTCTGCTGTTTCATTTTAAAATTCTCTGTAGACCGCACTCATAGTTCACTATATGCCTTACTGTGGAACAACCTCTTTTAGAGAAAACATTTGTGTAATACATATACTTTTCCTTTGCCATGTAAAAATATCTCTCTACTCCCACTTAAAATCATGTCCCACCATTTCATAAAATCTGACATTGTAAGGTCTGTAGAAGTCTCGCAGTTGCTCAATAGCATCTCTGTCTATCTGCACATGAGTTCTGCCCTTGGATTTGCCCAGGCAGCGAGGTGAGCCACTGCTCTCTGGCTTTTTAAGGCAAGGGAAGCCCTTGGTGCGGTTGAAATAGAAGTGTTTGTCAGTGACAATGCGTTTTAACCCAAGGAAGTCTTGCACCCGAGCCAGTTCCCCCGCTGGGTCTGTGATAAGACGCTCCCCGCTCACAAAATGGATCTGAGCCAGAGGGAAGTAGCGCAGCCAGTTTTCAAGGTGCAAAGCGTACAGGCCGATCCGTATGGCGTTCCAGGACATGTCCACAATGCCCAGGCTCTGGTTTCTGAAGGCCAGCTCCTGGAAGCTTGGCAGGTCGGGAGTTTTGGATAGAGTCTGGGTGTAATCTGATATTGCTCGAGTGACTGGGTCACGTACCACCACAATGAGCTTCATGTCTTGGGACATTGCAGAAATCCGGTGTGGAGTCTCTTTTGTCACAAAGTAGCTTGGGGTCTTCTCCATTGTGATTTGGCTTTCAAGAGTCCTTGGCATTAAACTTCTGAATGAAAGATGAAAAGACAAAATGAAATGTCCCGTAAGGTAAAGGTTTCTCATTTACAGTCACAATCATTCATGTGTTTTTTAGTTGTTTTTTTTTTAATAACATTTTCTTGTTGTTTGATAGTTACTTGAATTACCACAAAGACAAAATGATTCAGACACAGAGGACATTGTGTCCTTGCATTCACTCTGTCAAAAGTAAGAAGTGTATATTAGATTTCTATTCAGGGCAGGATTACACAAGTGAATTTCAAAGACACAAAACCACCCTAGCTCCAGTTTGGCCGTGAACCCAGTTTCTTGATGTAAATGATAATAGGAGCACTGAAGCAAAGTCATCGTAGTCTGTTGTCACTGGAGACTTGTCTCGCCGACAGCTTTCCTGTGCATCAGCCCTGCACGGTTCAAGAGTAATAAATCACCATGAATGCAAACAGAACACATATAGCAGAGTGACCACGCTAGGCTACTTTTGGGTCTTCAAACTAGGCCACTGTGGTCTTCGAAAGAAGTGTTCTGAGCGGGAAGACCTTCACAGAGTAAAAGTTTGAAGACTGATTGGGAACCATCAAAGTCCAAGTTCAAAAGGAACTAAATAGGGCTGCAATTAACAATTATATTGTATTCCAATCATTTTCTGATTATTTTCCCAATCATTTTTTTTTTTAGTTAATCAGTTCTGATAAGGAGAAGAATCTTCATCACAGGAGAGATGCAGTTTGATCTCGGATTAATTCATTATTAATATGTGAATAATGATATTAACCTGTACTGATTAACCTGTCCGTGTCATGAAATGATATAGCAGATTTCAAATGATATCTATTTTTGTTGGGCGATGACTTCAAGTAAATCAGATCCCAGGGCTGTATTACACCACTCCTGTGACACTATTCTTAAAGTCCTGCACACAGTGTCTTTAATTTGTAATTTGAATGATTCAGTGAAGGGCAACTACTCATAAGGGGCATACACACCCCAGGAAGAGGCCATGTGGAGGTCATGGCCATGGACAATAAATGAAACTCAGTGTTCATTTGCGCTCAACCCAGTTGTAGTGATGACTGGTGATGCAAAGTTGGAAGGTGTTCAGCAGGGAAACACCATCCACCGCTTAAGAGGCAAGTGGGAAATGTGTATAGCCTACTAGCTGTTAATATGCAGTCACTAAATTCTTCTTAACAGCATACAGGTGATTGAGACACTGAAGCATCAAAATGGACAGAGAGTGGCTATAAATATCTTTTCTGTGCTTACTTTCTTGAAAATAGTTTTGTTTTCTCCAAGTACTGCCTGGCTCACTATTGCATTTGCCACTGCTGAACTTGGCGACATCAACATCTGATAAGTGTAATTCAAAATATCTTGTGTTGAGATACTGCTCGAAAACAAAACCTACGCACCAAACACTAAATCGCGTAATCAGCATACTCCCAAAAATAATATGGACCTCACTGACGTTTACAGGAGAGTTTCCAAGAAGCAATTGTTTTATTTTGAAAGCGATCCTCATTTGACCTTTCCTCAACAGCTTTTGACAGCTGACAATCAAATCACAGTAATGGGCACCGGTTCGCATCTCTAAGACACATCTCTGAGATAAAAGGGCTTCAGCTGCCAGCCATCCTGAAGAGTGCCAATTAGTGGAGATACTTTCAGCCTATAATTATTATATAATACTACTGGTACACATCCCTCCTGCAGGCTGCTTGACAGCCAATCGTTAACATGAGATGTATTTGGAAGCGGATATATGTGTGTGTTTGTGCATAATTGGTTGACAGTGTGTGTGCATGCACAACATGCACATTTCTGTCATTTATGAAGTCAACATATTTTAAACCTGTTATTAAGAAGTTTGAATAATTATCCTTGTTATAAAGATGACCAGTCAAACAAAACACATGCTGGCAATGTGTTTTGTTAAACAGGGCCTTGGGTAGCATATTAAAATCAATAAGTGATTTTCTTTATGACTCATTTAGAAATATTACCATAAACAATCAAGACTTTACCTCAGAGCTACAGCAGGTCTGCTCACTGCAGTTTACACTGTTCGCCTCCGGAGCCTGGACTTTATGAGATATCTGATGAATTGCTCCACAGTACGTCAAAAGAAAAGAAAAAGAGAGGCCCGTTCTGCCAGTATAAACAGAGCTCAGCCCTCTGAGCTTCGTTACAATGAGAGCTCAGAATGAGTCGAGAGACTGCAGAAAACACATCCAGCATATTTAGCCACCTCAAAAGATAATACGCACAGAAAGGAATGGAGGGGTCGATTACAGCCCAGAAACAGATTTTATGCGAAAGCACTTACATAAATTAATAACAAATGTGCTTTTTTTAGAATTTCTTAAATTATTTCAGTCGTCACCTTTAGAAAATTCTAATGGTGTAATCCAGCCACTATACAGGAATTAAACCAGTATGAAAAAAAAAAAACCTAAAAATACTAAAACAACTACACGATGAACGTACATGATCCCCTTTTAAAATCCAGCTGTACTGTAATAAATTCGACTGTTATATAGTTGTCATAATTATCTTTTAGAACGCAGAAGGAGATAAAAGAGTAGTATAATATATGATTTTTAAATGTTTTGCCTTTGGGTACGCTTGAGAGAAATGACCCAGATGGATGCCTGCAGGATCCTGCAAGCACAGCTGACCATAAAGACTCTAAAGACCAGAAAGACCATAAGTGCAGCTCATCATGAAGACAACTGTGCTTTATCTGATTCTTTAAATCATTTCAGTCACTTTTTTAGGAAATATTAAAGACATTATTCAGTCATTATACAGGAAATAAAGCAGTGTGAACCCTACATAGGAAAGAAATAAGAAAAATGACTTAATATGGCCATCTTAGTGGAGGTCTCTTAAATTTCCAACCAAATACTATTCAAATTAATAACTAAATTAGCCAGACATAATTATTTTCCTTTAGAATGCATATAAATTCACTAGAGTTGCATAATGTGTAATTTGTCATGTTTTTCCTTTAGCTGAGGTGCAGAGAAACTGCCTAATTGGATACATGCAGGATCATGCAAGCACAGCTGACCATAAAGACTCTCATGGGGGTTTGCAGGTTCAGCAGCCAAAGTAAAAATGCTACACTTTGTCCAATTTAGGCAACTAACTGGTGAAACAGACTCGCAGCAGTCACTGGGACAATTCAGTCTAAGTGCGCACAATTTAGTACATTAACAATCCCAAGCTTTTATGCTGCAGAGTATGACTAGCCTGGAGCTTGACTCAATTATTATCTGTTCAAACATTACATTAACATACTAACACGAACCTGCGCAGGTGAGCTCTGATCTTACCTGTACCACTCCAGCCCTCTGTCATAGTTCCTGTCGAAGAAGTGCGTCTCGGTCCCAGCTGCGCGCACATCTGGATGAATCCTGATGAACTCCAGAACGGCTCTCGTCCCTCCCTTTTTCACGCCAACTATGATGGCGTTCGGCAACTTTTTGTTGCCAAACTTCAAATTACTCATGGGAGGACTGGGCGTGTCGTTCCTGACGACGTGAAGGGTGGAAGGAGGTCTTTGGTCGGGTTTCAGCCGAGACGCCTCACCGCTGCTCGTCCTCGCATCCAGCGGTAAGAGGCAGGAGATAGATTTCTGTAGTCGCCTTTTGGCTCCATCGGCGCGCTGGCAGCTGGGCATAGGATCACCTGACTTTTGCACGGGGAATAGTGGATTCCCCTCGGGGAATAGTGCACAGTAGCACAAATATGAAAGGAAAAGGGATAACAAAAAAATAGTTGTTCCTCTGAGACGGTGCGAGAAGGGGAGAAGTCGAGTGAAGAGGAGCACGCATGCCATCTCTCCATGGATATGAACAGTGCATGATTTTCTAATTGATCTTGCCACCCTGATTGTTTAAGTCGCTTCAGTGGATGAAATGTCCACTGACTCAGAAAAAAAATTACAAAACTTCTTTCATATAACAGTCTTCCATCACATTAACACAATCCGTCTGAGTCCCGTCTCCTCTGCCCATTCAGTAAACAGCTATCCTTTACTCTGCACAGACTTGGGAAGAGGCATCCTGCTTTAAACGTCCCGGACGTCCCCATGGTCACCGGTGGAAAAACAGGAGGGAGTGCGCTCTCCTGCAACTTGGAGCGGACTGTCGGCTCCAAACCAGCTGAGCGACGGGATAATACTCCAGCACAGTGACGTCAGAGCCCCTTTGCATTAAAAAATAAATAAATCAGCTGCTTGCGTTTTGTTTCTTTTGGCACATCATATAACTGCCGGAATAATCTAAGCCTGCAGGCTTAGGATACACTATGGTGTATCCTATGTACTGTTTATGTGTCAAATGAACGCAACGCTATATGTGATTTTATCCAACCCTGAACCCTTGTGTCTGAAATTTATTTCAAGTCTGTGATGGAAGTAAAGTGAAATAGCAGTGAAATCCAAGCGCAGACACATTTAAACAAACAGCGCATGAGAAAAAACTTGAGGGGGGTGAAGAACATCCATAAACATCCATAATTTAACACTTCATGACCCAGCACTCCCCCTCCATTCTCTCTTCCTGTTGCACAAATCACAGCAGCATCTTCATCTGTCTGTTGAGTTTCTGGATACTGCATACGCTTTAGTTTTATTTTCAGAGGCTTGTTGAAATTCCATTTGAATGCTCTGTTAAAGAAAATATACTGCTGATCCTGTGGATGAAGATGATGTGACCCGAACCAAAAGCTCCAGCTGTGCTAATGAACCTTGTGATGGGGAATTTCACTTTAAAATATCATGTGTCAACTACCAGACAGAACTAACTATTAATAATCAATTAACCATCCCATTTTTTTAAAGCAAAAATCACTAATTTAAATAATTGCTAGAGTATGTACAACCAGTGGCGATCCACAGGGTTCTATGATGGGGACCCAGGCAAACTATCCCCTCAGTCCCAACTAGTAAAATCGGTTAAAGGGTAGAAAGAAGGGGGACCCTAGGTGGGAGTTGTGGAGTATAGTTGATGCACTGTAGGGCCTTCAAGAGAGTTTATGGTTGTCATTTCAAAATATTGTGTGTGTGTTTGCATTGCAACCCTAATACTATCATCAGTTTCTTTTAGTACTGTGTTAGTAACAACAGAATCTGCACTTAGGTAAACCAGAGTCCGGTTTGTTAAATCCCGGTTTGTGTGCATTTGTGTAGTTCATCCAAGCATCCACAATGAATGCAAACTAGATGCAAGGCTGCAGCTTCTAGGGGCACATGACTTCTGAGCCTCTGAAGTAGGTGCCCCGCTGCATTTTTTCTGCAGCTTCAAACGCCAGTAATCTCGTCCCTCATCTTGTTTGGCATCCCTCTCCTCTTAGCTGAGGAAGTGCTGGGGCGCTGCTGTGTGGTCATCCCTCTTACTTTCCTGATGACTGATACAAATGCAGACAAGCCCAGGGCGGAAACAGGAGAGGATAAAAACTCCCAGGACTGCAGAGACGCATGGGGAGGAGTTGGGGTGTCACAGCGGTGCTCCTGCGGGTGTCTGCGCCCAATCTCACAGGCCTCTGATTAAAGAATGATTTATAGGGGCTGGTCGGAGAGACCTGCTCAGCAATCTGTCTAGTGAATGAGATTTTTCCTCAGGAAGAGGGCGGGTAAATCAAACCTTGGGGCGAGAGGCCTGCAAAGCTCAGCGACTGGGCTCTGTGATTAAATGTTATAATCACCACTGCCCAGTGCCCAGTTGGCTCTTCAGAACCACTATCCAAAAATAGTGTTAACTAAAATCAGTTTACCCTTTGTTTCATTTACAGAGCATATGTCTTGTTTATAAACTCATTAAAGAACAGATTCTAATCTTTTCAGATTTATAGGGCAGAGAGGACAGACATTCTTTTTAGGAGAAAATTTTTTTCTCCTGAACTTCTCTACTATTTATTCAACTTTCATCTTTAAGAAACAGGTTTTTTTTCTGGTTTTTTTTTTTTTTTTATTGCTTGCCTTTTTGGAGCTGACTGTATGTAGGCCAGTTTGCTCGCTGACCACTCCATCAGCAGCACTGCTCATTTGTCAAAGGTAAGTGAAGCCCGAAGGGGGGCGTTTTTTTTTCTCTGATCAGACACCAAGATACAGATGATCCAGGCAACTTTACATTACAGATGGATGAAGAATCACTCTTCAGTTCACACCCTCTGGGTGCGCGCACAGAACTGTTGTTGTTTAGTGACAAACATGTGGTCACAGAGCTATTTGTGTTTCAGGATGCCAATTAGCTCAGTGTTATAATGTAGCTTGAAAGAGAAAATCAACTATTTGGTCCTGACTTTCCAAATGCTGACAGAATGAATGTAACACAACATACTGTTGAAACATGAAAGTCAAGTGTCACATTAACGCATTGTGTTTAAAACGCGAAGAGAAAAGAGTGGAGAATGTAATATACTACCTTCTGTTTCTACTGATTTTATTCTCCAATATACACTATATTACCAAAAGTATTCGCTCACCCATTCAAATGATCAGAATCAGGTGTTCTAATCACTTGGCCTGGCCCCAGGTGTATAAATTCAAGCACTCAGGCATGCAGACTGTGAAACAAGACATTTGTGAAAGAATGGGCCGCTCTCAGGAGCTCAGTGAATTCCAGCGTGGAACTGTCATAGGATGCCACTTGTGCAACAAATCCAGTCGTGAAATTTCCTCGCTCCTAAATATTCCACAGTCAACTGTCAGCTCTATTATAACAAAATGGAAGCGTTTGGGAAAAACAGCAACTCAGCCACGAAGTGGTAGGCCACGTAAAGTGACGGAGAGGGGTCAGCGGATGCTGAAGCGCATAGTGCAAAGAGGTCGCCGACTTTCTGCACAGTCAATTGCTACAGAGCTACAAACTTCATGTGACCTTCAGATTAGCCCAAGTACAGTACGCAGAGAGCTTCATGGAATGGGTTTCCATGGCCGAGCAGCTGCAGCCAAGCCACACATCACCAAGTGCAATGCAAGGCGTCGGATGCAATGGTGTAAAGCACGCCGCCACTGGCCTCTAGAGCAGTGGAGACGCGTTCTCTGGAGTGATGAATCACGCTTTACCATCTGGCAATCTGATGGACGAGTCTGGGTTTGGAGGTTGCCAGGAGAACGGTACATTTCAGATTGCATTGTGCCAACTGTGAAATTTGGTGGAGGAGGAATTATGGTATGGGGTTGTTTTTCAGGAGCTGGGCTTGGCCCCTTAGTTCCAGTGAAAGGAACATTGAATGCTTCAGGATACCAAAACATTTTGGACAATTCCATGCTCCCAACCTTGTGGGAACAGTTTGGAGCGGGCCCCTTCCTCTTCCAACATGACTGTGCACCAGTGCACAAAGCAAGGTCCATAAAGACGTGGATGACAGAGTCTGGTGTGGATGAACTTGACTGGCCTGCACAGAGTCCTGACCTGAACCCGATAGAACACCTTTGGGATGAATTAGAGCGGAGACTGAGAGCCAGGCCTTCTCGACCAACATCAGTGTGTGACCTCACCAATGCGCTTTTGGAAGAATGGTCAAAAATTCCTATAAACACTCTCCTCAACCTTGTGGACAGTCTTCCCAGAAGAGTTGAAGCTGTAATAGCTGCAAAAGGTGGACCGACATCATATTGAATTCTATGATTTAGGAATGGGATGGCACTTCAGTTCATAGAATGAGTAAAGGCAGGTGAGCGAATACTTTTGGTAATATAGTGTACATGGATTGCTATGTAGGCCTCTGACCGCGACGACGGTCTCGTGAGGTTGTTGCGTGCCTTATAATGTTACTATACTGACACCTGCTGGTCAAACTTTGACAGTGCCGCCACAGAGCGTCCTGTCATACCGGATCATGAAGAGAAAGTGAAAGCTATTCAGAGCTAGTCATCGTACTTCCTGTGTTTTACACACGACACGGTAGGACAAGCACAACAAAACAGTAAGTCGTCTTCAGCTACAAAAGGCCTTAGTCTTTATAAATCTGTGATAACAGGTTGAGTGCTAACAGATTCAAAGGCGTTCAACAACTAAAGAAATATTTTTTTCTGCTTGATTTAGCATCCAGTCATTCTATTGCTTCTCATAAAGTAGCAATCCGCTGTACTTCGTAACTGTTTGGAGGTGACGCCACTCCTTCAAGTTAATCTAGTAAGTACATTCTTTTAATTGTTAACACCTTCCTTTCCCTCACACCTACTTTTTTCAGGAATCATGAGTATATGTTGCACTAAGTGGGTTTGATTCTTTATGCTATAGAATATAGTTCATGGCCTGTGTTTTGGCTTACGTTCTGTGCTGATAAAAATCTGTTTGCTAAGACCTAAATTTGACTCTTTTGTTTTACAGGAAACATGGTAAAGATTTACCCGCTTGTTGCCGGAAAGACTTTGGGGTGTCATGAGAAGCTTCTCAAAAAATTCAAGAAGAAGGGAGGAGTGAAAGTAGGGAAGTCACGCAAGGACAGTGATGTCACTATTGTCTTCTGTCCCATCGTCAGTCGTTTTGAGACTGACGTTAATGAGGCGTTATCCAGCCTCTCAGGTAAACACGCGGAAGTGAGGGAAGATATTTACATTTTCCTGAAGCTTCAGACTAATTTCTGTGTTCTCTTTCTCTCCCAAAGAAAACGAGACAGCGATTGTGGTGGCGATGCATCACACCTTTGACCCAAACTACGTTTTGCCAAACCACAGACATCTCGAAAACCCCAAAGTCGTTCTTCTGGTGGACTTTCTGTTCTTTGAGACGCAGGGACTTCTGAAGTGCCCTTGCAATTCCAACTCAAAGAAGAAGGTCTATAAACAGGTAATGTCACAAGTCAAGTAGCCATCTTTCTGTATGGTATTGTATTGTAATCAATGCTACATATTTAGTCCTCTTAATAGAGGAGAAGAATGAAAGGTATAAATGTGTACAGATGAAAAGGTTTCACAGAGAATCAAGTATTTACAAAGAATGACGTGATGCTCCTGAGCTAGTTCAGGTAGCTCAGTTTCACTGCCACACTCCCGTGACATACACCTCTCTTTGCAACATATGAAGACCGTATCGAACACCTCCTCTTAATCGTGGAGACAAGCTTAAGCTGTCGAGCTCATTTCAGAAAGCTCCACTCTCACCCCAGCAGGTGGGATGTTAGTATTGCAGCTCCCCACTCCCTGCTGAGTAGAGCTCAATGTTTTCATGCGGGGAGCGAGGCCAGAGGCAGATAGAACTTTTTCATAGTTCCTGTAACTATCGGAGAGTTCTTGAGAGTGCGTCCTGCAGGGCAATCATTATTCTCAGTTTTCAGGGTCTTTTTAGCTCGTGATTGGTGGTGGGAACTTTCCCAGCACAGGAGAAACCTTTAATGATGCAACGCTGCGTTCATGCTACGGCCAAAGAAGCAACAGCCGACGTGGAACAGGTGTACAGTGATCGATCGAGTCTTAAGTCTACGACGTTCAGGTGAACCCGTGAGGGCATTTCAAAGAAATGTGTAAACATTGGTTCAACGTGTTTTTAACTAACCTTAGATATGGGCCGGCAGTGATATCCAGACTTTATCAATCTGATCTGTGATGCTGTTTGTTATGGTATTGCTGCCTTTAAATGGGGTAGGGTTTTACACGTTCATGAGAAAAGCCCATAGGAGCAGCCACTTTTCCTTTTTTCCTTTCACAACCTTACAAGTGGAAGCGTGCAATAAGGTCAGAGTTCACAAGTTGTAATGCGTTTGCTGGCATTTTCAGAAATGGTGGAGGTGGATATTCAGTTCTTAAATTGTAGTTATTTGTAACTTTTTAATAATTGTTGATATTCAAAATGGTCTCCTCCTTTCATTATTTGCACATTTGCATTTCCTATGCTGAGTCACCTTGTTGTTACCTTGCTAAACTGTTGACCTTAGCGGCTTCTACATGCCAACAGTTGCAGAGCAGCAGTGTTCTCACAACTTACCACTGATGTTACTGCTTGAGCAAGCACTTTGTGCATGTGATTTCTTGTTGTGAAGTTGTGACAAGTTAATTTAACTCATTCATCTCAAGAAAACAAAAGGACAATTTCTCAAAATAGCAAAATAATTTATCACTAGCAAGCAATTTTTATGTTCACAGAATAAATACTGAGAATTCAAAGGTGTGTTTGGTTCGTTTGGTCACACCTGATTTCAGCCTCCAAGATCAGTGTTTTAACAGTCAGAGAGGGTCTATGACCGTACAGCTGAAGGTTCGCTAGCTTTCTACTTAAATGCGGAGCATTGACCTGAATGTTATTGTCGGCCTTAAAAAATGCTTTTTAACATACGGGTACCATAGTGAATTAGTCTATTTTGACCCAAACCATGATCTTTTCCTAAATTTTTAGATGCGACAAACCAAACTGTGACTGAAAACTGAAAAAAAAAGAAGAATATTGAGTTAACATGTCTAGTTTAACACGGGACTCAATCGTGTTATTTATTCCAAATTATATAAATCACACCCATTGCATCTTTGTATTTATACTATGTTTATTGCACTGTTTTTTTGCAGCTGGAAGAACAGAAAAAAATAAAAAAAGAACGGAAATCAGGAGCCAAAGACATTCCCCAGGCGACTTCAGACCAGTGATGACTAAATCCAAGACAACAAAGAGTACTTCCCCAAAAGACTGATGTACTGTAATTGTAATTTAATTTTATTTAGTCTTTATTAAGGCTTTGATGCATGTACATGAATTCGACTGAGCATTGTGTGTCTTTGTTGATCTGCTATGTTTTGCTGTGCTCAGGATGCACTTTGTTTCGCTTGCTTTTCAATTTCATGGAAAATTCTTTCTCAGAATCAAATTCTTTCTTTCTCAGATTTAAATTAATATTCTGTATATACTTACGGAGATCTATGATGCTCAATGTAGCCTTGTAAATGGCATAATAAAGCAATCTGTTGCTTACACGCTTACTCTGATCTTTGTGTACATGTTTTAGTAGTGAGCCGCACACACTGTGAGAGACAAGGCTTATTACAATTCACATAAGATGCTTTCAAGGAGCGAAAGTGTTCAAAATGCAGCTCTGTCTGGCTGCTTGAGGCACGCTTTGAGCTGAATGCTAATACCATAATTGAGATGTTTAGGAAGCATATTTGCTGTTACTACTACTATAGTAGTGTAGTAGTACATAGCATATCACACTCACATGTACACCTACGTCCGATTTAGAATCACCAGTGAACCTAATGTTTTGGATCAGAATCATTCGAACATTCCACCAATACATAACGCCTTTGTGCTAATTAGGAATCAAACCCGGGTCCTCTGCTATGCTCACCACTATGCCAGCTCCATCATCACAGCATCATCATCATCATTCTTGTCATTCGTTTTAAAGAACTGGTCAATAGATTTGGTTCGTCCACGAACGTCACAGCTCTAAAATTCATCCTCTGGGAACCATGAATTGTGTAGTTTTGTCAATCGGTTTCAAGGATTAAATGACGATTTAACAAACACTGGCTTTTTAAAATCTCATCAGCGTTTTACAAATCCACCTCTGCTTACCTTTAAAAATAACCCAGAACTGACGCCTGTTAGGGCTGATGCTGTCACAAGAAAGGCACTCACCACATGCTGCTTTCCTTGTAGAAACTGTACAGCCTGAGACACTGCCATGACAACAGCACACTTCATATATAACCTGCGACACAAAGAAAGCCATAACCTGTATTTCTTTTACAGCGTATTTGCCTCGCAGTCCATGCAGGAAAAAGCTGCATAAACGAATTGCATAAATCAGCCATCCTACAGTATGTAAAGCCAGTACCTCTCCTGCTGCTCAGTGTTTCTGAAAAAAATATCCTATCATCACCATCAGAGGTGGTAATCTAAAAAGCTGCTAGTTCAACCAGAGGCATATTGGATTTTCACATTCATAGCATTTTTGAGAAATTTGTCTCCTCTAACAACTTTCTTTAAACTTTTCTTTACTGCATATGTCAATGATTTATGCAGGTTTCACTACACTACAGTGCACTACAAGATGTTTATATTTGTTTGTTGCTGCTCGTGGTGGTCGTGATTATTTTTTATATAGCCATTATCTAAAATCTGTTCTTAATCTGTAGAGGGTCTCAAGGGGCTGGAGTCTATCCCAGCTGGTACACCCAGAAGACGTGAGCAGTCCATCACAGGGCAGGGCATCATTTTGCAGCTTTTCGCATCTTACAGTCATGATGTCACATTGCCAGGCTTTGATTATCATTAAACCTGAATGTGTAAACACTCGTCAGTTTAGCTCCGAGCTGTAAATCTGTGATACCAGGGTTAGTTGTCATTTTTCTTCTGTCTGTTCTTACAGTCTGTTCCGTTTCTGTAGTTGTCTGTGCACGCCGTATCATCAACCCCACTGCAGATCCTGCTCAGTGCATCTGCAAAACAAAATCCACTAACTTCAAATGTATTTCCAGCCTGTTTCTTAGAGCCGCAGCCGAATTTCCAAACGTAACAAAATCAATGATCCAGTCTTCTACCATTCATTTGCAGTGCAATCTTTTAAATGTTGTGCTAGCTTTGAGGTAAAATGGGAAGAAATTGGGAAAATGTAGCCGTGAGAATCGTTTTGAGTTCAGTTCAAAGGTGACTGTTCATTTCATATGCAGTGCAGTTTTACTACTTACTCCTGCAGCTTCAGACCACTCTCCTAAAGATTAATATGCCAAAACCAGTTGGCATTATTATTTGACTATTATTTATTTATTTATTGTGACATTAAGTCTATGAGTGAAGCTGGTAAAATTAATGTGACACAAATAAATATCTGACAGTGAACTGGAGGAGCATTTATTCATGATTGCACTTCACTCCACTGCTCACAAGATGGCAGCTGAAGATGACGTTTTTTCCCTCCATTAAACACGCTGGCTGCTTGGTAGGCCTCCACCACCAGCGGAATCTAGAGCCAGACGAACTTGATGCCGTAAATACATAATCTCGCACGTGAAAGAACAACTAGAAGAGAAAATAATAAACATACAAACATTTAGCAGTACATTTGTGACAGGTCAACAGCAAATTTGATCCTGAATACATGGAATAAGTTATATGTATGGATTTTAAGCTCATAAAAATTGATTTCAGATTTTTTAGAATGTAAAAATATTTCTAACTCACAGTTCTCTTAGCACTGGGTTTGACGTTACTATTTTACTTTGTCATTTTGACAGCTAATTCACAAAACAAAAGATCAAGGACAAACAAATAAGTTGAACTTTTGTTTCTGTCTTCCTGCTGACTGCAAGCTGAGCCACATTCTTGAGCTCACCGTGACTGAAACACCGGAGCATATCCTCTTTGCATTAGTGCGCGCACCGCGGGGCCACATCTGCATACGAACATGGACACCCGCCAGCAAACATGCACACAGACATTCAAGTCCTCACAATCGCATGCACAAACACACTGTGTACAAACCCGAAAGTGAGTTCTCACAGACAGGAAATGATGTCAGTTCTTGTCTCCAAGGAGATGGAGGCAGTTGCTAAGATACTGTGACACTAGGATTTTTCTCTCTATTTTCTCTCCCTCTCTGTCTCTCCAACACACACAGGGATGTCACCGCGAATAAGTCGAAACTCTCTCTTGTATCTCTCTTATTCTCTCGCACAGATGGCAATGAGCGCCAAGTCAACTTTTTCAGTCACACTTCTAAAAATAACCGCTGAAAATATCACTTTGTTCACAATCCCAATTGGATGCTTGGGGCCATTAAACAGATCGCTCACGCTCTTCACGGAAATCTGACAACAGAGCAATTGCTGCAAAAGTGACACGTTCTTAATCTTTGCTTTGAACTACGTGCAATCACTCAGTCAGTGAAGTGGTGAGGCCTGTAGCTCCCGAAATGATAGAAGTGATGGATGTGTATCAGCACCACTCCAAAGCTTTTACACAGTGTGAGCTGCACCTCTCCAGTGCTATCAGCATGCCACATATGTCTTGGCACTAACATGTTGCTGCCAAATCCTCATCGCCCTCCCCTTCTCCACTCCTGTGGCTCCTAACACAGCGCAAGAGTTTATGGGGTTGTATTGGAAATGCCATACACTCGTCCTCTGGATACTGGGATTAGCTCTCTCTGCCGTATTTCTACTCAAGAGCCTTCCCGTACTGATGACACAAGCAATACAGCAATGGGTGTTTGTTCATTTACTGTGCACAAATGCATGTCCTTCCCTCTCCCTCCTCTCTGTCGCCCCCGCACACACACACACACACGCTCATGCTCAAGGGTGCTTGCGCGCACACGAGCGTACCATACATGCATAAGGGGAATATCAGATTCAATGTGCAATGACACTGTGAGGACATAGAGTGGAAAGAGGGGGAAGGAAGGCGAGCAGAGGCACAGGGTGGGTTTGGCATGGGCGCCGTGGAATCATTTTAAACGGTGCGGGGGTTGGAAAGCAAAAAGATGTACAGAGAGAGGAGATGAGAGTAGCAGAAAAGCACTGAAAGGTGGCCAGGGTTGGATGAGAGACTGGATATGGGCTAAGATTTTAACATAAGTGAGAAGGAATGAGGGAAGAGGGAGAAAGAGGGAAAGGAGGAATATCCTCTGCACCACTGTGTGACTGGAAATTTAATAGAGGGAGAGAGATAGAGGCAGAAAGAGAAGGAGAGAGAGGTAGATTTTGTGGGAGAGAGAGGGGGAGAGAGAGAGAGAGGGAGAGAGCCAGAGGAGGGGGAGGGGAGAGGAAGAGAGAGGCAAAAGGCACAGAGACCTCATTGCTGTGCAGCTTTCAGCAAAAGCTAGTGGTCGTGAACAATGCTCACTACGGCATTCACGGAGAGGGAGGGGAGGAGCGAGGGAGAGGGTAAGGGAGGGAGGGAGAGAAGGAGAGAGATGGAGAGGGGGAGGAGAGAGTGTATATCTTGGGGGTCTTTCTGAAGCATCACTGGCCTTCTCTGTCCTTTGACCTTTAGTGTGAGCTGGGACACAGCAAAGATGAACCGAGATTTATTTTTACCCGCAAACTAGTCGGAGAAGGGACTTCTTTCCCTCTGCACAGTTTTTGAACTGAAAACCACTTGCATAGAAAATAATGGTGATATAGAGGAGCTAAGGCACTTACCACACCACACGTGGACACCCACCGGACAAAGATCAATATGGGGAAGTCACTTAGCAAGACTGGCATCTCTTTAACGACTTAAACTTCCTTTATTGGCTAATAACTTGCCGGCATTCTTTTCAATTTGCTAATTAAAACCTGCAGCAGGCTGCTGGAAACAGAATGGTGCAAAAAAACAAAACAAAAAAAAAAACAAAAAAACATCATATGCAAAGTTCAAGAGTAACGTGCAAAAATCACAGGGCTGCAGAGTATTTGCTCTCCATGTCCGGTTGCTGATAGCGAGCAGTAGTCATGTTGACTTCCTAGTTTATAGCTTTAAATCCACCACAGAGGTTTTAAAGGCGAAAAATAAAGAAATACTCACATGCAAAGTCTGCAGAAAACAGACCTCATTAGTTTGCTAGTTTTAATCTTAGCCTGCCGTTGCCAAAATGCATGTGCTAGCACTGAGCATTCATTATGAATATGGACATTAGTAGGCCTGCAAAACTCTTTAAGACTCAGTGGACCCGGAGTGCTTCTTGGTGCAGACGTTGTGGTTTAAATATGAGTTCATAAACTGACCAAGAATCTCAGTCTATTAGCAAAAGCATGCTGTCTCAGACCATCCTGCTCATCAGTCAGTGCTGCTGAGTCATATTAATAAATATGTGACTACTCATTACATGCGGGGAGCTTATGTTACGCCAGGGATGGAGAAACAAAACCTGAGTTAAACCCCATTTGAGATATCTTTTATTTTGGTAGTATTCTCCTGTTGAAGTGCAGTTTAATGTGTTTAAACCTATGAGGACGCAGCTACATCCTGCCTTTGGTCCTTCGTCCGCTCTCTCAATGCTCTCTTAGTACGATTCAGATTGAAACATACGGAATGTGCGTAAAGAGCCGCTTATGCTGGACGCAAACTGCTCTGCCCAGCGGGCGCCGTCGCGTTTGCTGCCTGCGTTCCTCTCCAAGGATGATAAGGCGCATCGATGCACTCGTCCCCGACCTCGTTCCTGAATGTGATAATTATAACACCATCTTCTCCTTAATCTGATCTCAGTTTGGTTTTCTCTTTTTTTCTCTCTCTTTTTCCCCCACCGCGCGCGCGTGTGTGTGGATTATGTTCATCCTTAACCTGCCATCGCCGTAACCCCCCGCGTTGCGTTGGCGCTGCGGATCTAGCCCACAAGAACAAGAGCCAGCTCACAGCCGTGGAAACAAGCGAATCAATTTAGGGTAGAGGAAAAAGGAGAGACTAGGTTGCGAGGTTGGAAAACGGAAGATCGGAGAGGGGACGAGAGGAGAGAAAACATCGACCTTACGCCGCAGCCACCGAAACATTAAGGTACGTGTTGGCTGCACAGGTAGAAGGGGCTGAAATGGCCGGCGTAATTATTGCATGTGTTACCTAATCTGCATGGATGGAAACAAGTCATAAGATGTACATATGTGTGAAAGAAAAGAATGAACTGTGAGATTTGGAAATCGAAGATGCACAGCAGTTTAAGTAAGTAATTAATATGAGCAAAAGGATCGAGTGGACGTAAGTGGAATAAATCAGTTCTACGTGGATGAAAAGAATTGGGTTCCTTGTGCGAGTCTGATTTTGCAAAAAAATAAATAATAATAAAATGTCGAGCCCGTGGATTCTTTTTGGGTGCAGTCATGTTGTCATTACCCCGAAGAGAGAATGGATGCAAGCCATTTTGTAATGCAGCATGTGCAGAATTAGGCCTATTCAGAATTTCAATTGCGTTCCCGAGAAGGTGCGCCGTAGTGAGCGCAGCTGCATAGATGAATAAGGCCATTCTGTCCAATTGTGGGAGATATTATGCTGGAGGCTATATGATGAGCAGAGATTGCAGATTAGAGGTTGTGACTGCAGGAAAAAAAAAACGGTCAGTATATAGCCTATATATATATATATATATATATATATATATATATACATATATTTTTTTTTTAACGAGATTTTTAGGCAAATGTGTAAAATGTACTTGTCGTCTCTTGGATGCATTTCGGCACCGATGTGTAATTTTCTCCCTGTATCAGTTTGTTTCTATACTGGTGAAATGCGTCCCATTCTTCCCCCGATTCCCACGTCCTGAATCAATCTAGTGTTGTCATAGTTACAGTAGACGATGTTGGCCCTGCTGCACCTGTGCCGCTTTGTGTTCATCTAGACCATCTGTAAATACATGAGGTCTAATTGGGCCTTGTGTACAGGAAAACAGCCCTCAGCCTCGATGTTTGCTGAAAACAACACCACGATTAATTTTGTTTTTTTGCCTCTTCATAAACCTTAATGACTATGTTGTTTCAGAGAGCCGGGACATTGATACAATCAGGTGCTCGGGATGATGTGATTGGTGTGGAGCAATTGGTCAGCAGCTTGCAGCTAATTTGTCTTTTCACGACTGAGCGCTCTCTCAGGCCTGATCGAATAATCGATATCTACACGGTTGCAATCTGTTCTTGACATGAAATAACGCCAAAGATCAGGAAAGAGAAATACATTTCGGGGAAAATGGTTAGGAAAAAATCCAATGTGAGTTCTGAGTAGGTCCTACAGTCAAGGAAAACACATTTTGCAGAAGGATGAGGATTGAAGGCCACTGGCAAGAAGATGTCAGAACTAGCCCTCAGATGAGTCTAGGTGTAATATTCTAAAAAGATAAAATAAAATAAAAAGAATAAAGATCATCGCGGTGCAATTTGCTGCCATTCTTGAGCTACCATGTGGTGGAGAACTTGAAAATGTGAGGTCAAGTCAACAGGCGCCCTGTTGGCAGATTCAAGGTCTCTCCCTCCACTGTGTTTTACATCGTTTGTACATACACACAACACGAAGAAAAAAAAAATGTAGCTCAGTTCCTTATATGTGCATATCTAAAGAAAAATACTGCATAAAACGCTTTACTGGTGCCAGTGGCCTCAAGCATCTGATGGGAAAAGCAGCTTTCTCTTGAAAAATAAAATAAGTTACACTAAAATGATATGTCTTATTTCTCGTCGTTGTTCCAACATCCAAATTTGTTCATGTCAAGAATGGTGTTGGGAAAATTAGGATTCTTGTAATCACATTTGCACGTTTCAAGTGAGATCCATCCAAAACAAATAAGAGATAAAGTGTGTTTAGTAAAGTAAATGTTACTTAAAGAAAAAACAAAGCCTGTCATAGAGCACTGCCATGATCGCTCCTTTGATCAGCTGAATATTAATGATGTTAGTTCCTGATCCTTATACATGCATCATCGTCCCTATCAGACCATCAGTCTGGTTCAGAATTGGGATTTCCAAAAGAGACATCGAAATATATATTTTTTGACTGAGTCGCATTATTGAAATGCATAATTAACTGCAGGATGGGTGACAAGGAGATGAGGAGAGGAAGGGCAGCAACGTAAAAACACCAGATAGCTTTACATAGAAACATTTAGGTTTATCATTTTTATTCGTTAATCCGTATTCTCTAATCGCGTGACGGACCATGTGTTGTTATATCTCTGTGGCAGTTACAGTTAAGATGGTTGTAGATATGGACATGTGTTCGTCTGTGTAAGTGTGTGTCAAAGAGAGAGGGAGAGAGTGAGAGAGTCTGCGGGATGTGCAGAGCATCTGAAAAAGTCTATTTTTAGCATACATTTCCTTATGAGCTTCCCTAATAGCTACCCTAAGAGGTCTCAGGATGTTGATCTTGTCCTCAGACCTCGTAGATATTGCAATTCACGGTTCATTTCTTCTCTGTGATACAATATGGAAGGCCAAGGTTCATCAGCTGCAAGCTTTCTCGTGTGTATGCAGATCTCCAGCGTTCAGTTTTGTACCTGTAAAAGCTGAAACTCTACAATCAACATTCTATTCATGTTATAGATGCAATAATAATGATTTCTGTGGTGGAAGCTTTAAGTCTGTTAAGATTACTGAGGTGCTGTTGATCATTTCTGCACGGCAAATGTTCATAAATCACAGCTAAACACAGTAATGTGCAATAGGGCACTGGACAGTAAAAACACAAGATGGTGAGTGAGCAGGTTGCCACAGCAACCGTGTTTCTAGGAGCGCAAGCGTTGTCGCCGCATAGGAGAGGAGATGCTCAGGACTGCCGTGGAACCTTTTCTCTTTTCTTTTCTTTTTTTTTAACAGTCTGTTTATGATAGAAAATGGAGATTGTTTCGTCAAATGTGTTGGTTTGGAGTTTTTTTAAACGGAACGACGTTAACATGGTGGTTGTGTTTGCGACATGAAAAAAGGATCACAAGACCGTGATGTCTTGTGACTGCTCGAGTCATAAGCATAATGTAATGTGCTTGACGAAACAATGAACGCTTCCTAATCAGTACGAGGGCCAAGCATTTCTAAAATTAGCGAATCTGCCAATGCTTGCAGCCATTTCTATTTCAAGGCGTGTGTAACCCTCTCTGAACCAAAACAAGGCATTCGAAAAATACAATACGTGTTTATGTGACACAAAACCATCTTTTTCCTATTTGGTCACAATCTAGTTGTCATTTTCATGTCTGGTTCATCAACTTTAGTAGTTGGGGAGCTTGTCTGATTGAGCATATTGTACACAGCATGTGCATTGCAGTAAAATGTCAGGAGTCAATAATCGTTCCTTCGTATCTTAATTGCTAAATTACTGCATGCAGGCATCATTTGTTATCTCATTTGCAATGCTGTGCTGCTGCCTTTTGATGGATTGCACGAGTCTCTGCATTAACCTTACGTCTTGATGCATACCACCAGCAGAACTACATTTAACAACCTTGCATTCTTTAAAATGTGAGATCAGTACGTCTTTTGCTAGAAGCATGCCAGCATCATATAGTGGGTGGCAAGTCACCCCAATGGGTCCCCTGCAGCACTTGTGACCCAGCTTGAGGTTTTTCGGAATTTTGTAGCCATTTCAGACCATGACCTCGATATTAAGATGAGTCCATAAAGAAAATGGCAGCTGAGTCACAAGTAACACTATAGGCTTCAATTTGAGACACCTCATTAGAAAAAAAAGCCAAACCCAGCTTATCATGCACCCAGGACATTGTGCTATTTTGAGATTGCCCTGTGAATACATGCATGTATGTGCTAATATATTAAAGCTACTGCGCTGTGCACTTACTTGACCTCCTTCCTCTCCCTTCTTTTCTCTCTCCCCTTACAGTGAGAAACAACGGCCTCCTCTGTGACAACAATTTCCTGAGCAAATCCTCCTCCAAATTTGAGTTCTCTTCTAATAATTGTCATGGGAACATAAATACAGTGTTCCCAAAAATGACACACTGAAAAATAAATCTGGGCGTTTGATTATAAGAACAAAGTAAGATAGGAACATATTAATGATAAATAGAGTCTTTAATATAACATTACAATCTTCTCTCAGTTTTTGAAGTGACGTTTTGAAGGAGAAAAACTGAATCAGAGCGTGAAACATGAACATCAAGATAAGCACTTAAATTCCCTTGTTTGGAGGTGAATTATCAACATCATAGCAATAGGGGTGGGTCATGACTCAGTTGCCATGCGTGTTGTCATGGTGACCAGCCCCTGTACCCCTTTCCCCCTCCTCTGGTTGGTCCAGCTTTTGTTGTGGTTTCACAACCATGGACCTCAGCTGACAGAGGCAGCACCCCCTTGCCCCACCCCCTGTACCTGCTCAAATCAGGCGAGCCGTGTCATCTGTACAAGGAAGAGTTTGGATCAAATCCCAGACAGTATTTCAGAGAACACAAGATACCTCAATCTACAAGAGAACACAATTCAGGTAAATATGGTTTCATCGTCAAGCAAAGCATACATTCAGACTGAAACAGTATATTGATGTTGCTCCAATGTGCCTCCTGTTTTTGTTTCCACACCAGGTGATCAAGTCTGACACATTCAAACATCTCCGGCATTTGGAAATCCTCCAGCTCTCCAAGAACCACATCCGGCAGATTGAGGTGGGAGCTTTCAATGGTCTTCCCAACCTCAACACCTTGGAGCTTTTCGACAACCGTCTCACAGTGGTACCATCACAAGCCTTTGAGTACCTGAGCAAGCTAAGGGAACTATGGCTACGAAACAACCCCATCGAGACGCTGCCGGCATTTGCCTTTCACCGTGTCCCTTCTTTGCGGCGTCTCGATCTAGGGGAGCTCAGAAAGCTGGATTTCATCTCAGAGGCTGCCTTCGAAGGTCTGGTAAACTTGCGTTTCTTGAATCTTGGCATGTGTGGCTTGAAGGACATACCTAACCTAACCCCATTAGTGCGACTAGAGGAGTTGGAGCTGTCAGGGAACCAGCTGGGGATAGTCCGACCCGGATCCTTCCAGGGTCTAGTGTCACTTCGCAAGCTGTGGCTCATGCACTCCAGAGTGTCAGTCATTGAACGCAATGCTTTTGATGACCTCAAAAACTTGGAGGAGCTCAACCTGTCCCACAATTCCCTGCATTCTCTGCCCCATGACCTTTTCACCCCTTTGCACCAGTTGGAGAGGGTACATCTCAACCACAACCCTTGGGTGTGCAACTGTGATGTTCTGTGGCTCAGCTGGTGGCTGAAAGAAACAGTTCCCAGCAACACCACGTGTTGTGCTCGTTGCCATGCGCCCCCAGGTCTAAAGGGCAAGTACATAGGGGAACTAGACCAGAGTCACTTTACCTGCTATGCCCCGGTGATTGTTGAGCCACCCACTGACCTCAATGTCACTGAAGGCATGGCTGCTGAGCTGAAATGTCGCACTGGAACCTCAATGACCTCTGTGAACTGGTTCACTCCAAATGGCACTCTGATGACCCACGGATCATACCGTGTTAGGATCTCCGTGCTTCATGACGGAACGCTGAATTTCACAAATGTCACCGTGCAAGACACTGGGCAGTATACTTGCATGGTAACCAACTCTGCTGGAAACACCACCGCGACCGCCGTGCTCAATGTGTCAGCTTCAGACCCCAGCAACAGCTACAGCTATTTCACCACTGTCACTGTGGAAACCGTCGAAACAGTAAGAGGAGAGGAGGAGAACTCGGCAAGACAGTATATTAATGAGACCTTCATAAATTTTCCTATTTCTACTGTTCAGAGAGGGTTAGATGGCAGACCTGGTATCACTATATCACCTTCTCTCTCTTCTCTTTCCTCACTTTCCCCTCGAGCCAACAGAGCTACGGACAATGCAGTGACTGTGTCCATAATGGATGTAACTAACATTCCCGGCCTGGACGATGTAATGAAAACAACTAAGATCATCATCGGTTGCTTTGTGGCCATTACTTTCATGGCAGCTGTAATGTTGGTGGTCTTCTATAAACTCCGGAAGCAACACCAGCTACATAAGCACCACGGCCCAGCCAGAGCCATAGAAATTGTCAATGTAGAAGATGAGATCGGAGCAGGGGCTGGAAGTGGGATCTCAGGGGGTTCAACCATGAATTCTGGCACTGGTGGAGAAGGAACCTTAAGGATACATCATCCAGAGATCGTCAACCTCCCTAACATTGGCCGTACAGATACTCTCAACCACTACTACAAGACACATCATTTCAACAACAACGTGATGGGCCTTAGTATTGGCCCCGACGGGATGGGACCAGGAGGGATCCTCAATAGCAAGAACCAGCAAGGCCAGGATATCCCCATCTCCTGCACCTCAGTCCCAATCTCTACATCTAATTTGCTCACTTCTTCAGGCAATGGCACCAACGTCAACCCCAGTTCTATGTCCCCACCACTGCCGATGTCTCTCCCCATGCCTACTATGGGCTTACATGGATCGATCAAGGGTTTCATGGGCCAAAACCAGAATCCCCAAATGGAGCCTCTTCTCTTCAAGGGGAGCTCAAAGGAAAACGTCCAAGAAACTCAGATCTAAAAACAAAAACGAGAGTATAGAGAGAGAGTGAGCAAGAGTCGAAGACAGAGAGGGGATTGATGTTGGGTTTATGCGCGGAATGATTAGACACAAGAGTGCATTGACATTACACCAGGAGAGAGGATAGACTGACACGGCAATACACCAACACATAGACTTATCTGTGACAGTGTACTGAGCCAAGGATTACCACAATGGCCCACTTGTGTTTGTAGTAACGACCATGGAGATCAAGGAATGGACATTGCTACAATGTAAATCTGTGCCAAAGCAAATGTTTTTTGCAGTTTCTACAAGCTGTGTTCTCATAGGAAAAAACTAGCCTTTCAGAGTAATCAGTCCCCAAATCGTTGTTGGCCAGCAGAGTTGAAAGACACGCACAGCACTTACCACACTGAGGATCAGAGATATTGCAGAATAAATCCAAGAGACATTTTTCATCCACGAAAAAACATGAGCCACGCTCTCTCTCAAGTGACTCAATAGACTCCCACAAGGTGAAAATTATGTAGGCATAAATAGATGGACAAAAAGGTACAGTGCAGTACAAACTACTGTGAAAAATCCACAAATTATATAAATATATTTTCATCTAAATATGTATCATTGCAGACTCCGATGCAGACATATTTTGGGGTGGATGTATAAGCTGGTATAGTTTGTTTCTTTGTGAATAATCAGGGGCAGCGGTAGTGGAGGTTTGTTATGATACGTTTTAAGTTTGGCTACTTCTCAGAAACATAAGGGCTCAATTGCAACACTCATTGTGAATCTTTGAATTGGCTTTGTGACATTAAGTCCATTTAGGTTGTAGAACAGTAAATGCAGATCTCTGTTTGACAAACTTTTGTCTGTTGTTTCAGTAATAATCATTACAAACTTTTGTGTTCTGAGAGTGTATTATGTATTTTGTAAAAGCCAGCTACTTGGTATTTGAATTGACAATTCTGATACTTAAATGCCAGCATCAAATAATGATAAAACGATGTTTCACAAACAAGAAAAAGGTAATTCAATGCAAAGGCCTGTATGGGTAAAATAAAGTGTTGACAGTGTGTTATTTGAATCAGATCAGTAGCCAGATATTTGCTTTTAGACTGGAATTTGATATGACCTCCTTGCTCATGGTTACCATAATCATGCCATAAAATGCTGTCATAAGGATGATTAGACATCTATCTGCAGCAGCATTCAAGAAGGGATTAAACATCCATCTTTGGATGATTGGAATGAATGGAAATGTACAGTATATTAATAATAATAATGTCTGGTTGTATGACAATTGTAAGATCCACATTTTTACAGTGTAACTTTCATATGTTAAATGCCATTTACGCTTCTTGCGTTTCAACTATGTATTTCTTTATTTTTGTTAGTTTGATATAATGTGTACAGTTGTCTAGCCATGTATCATTACGTGTGAAATAAATCAATCATATATTGGGTTGTGGCGGGTCAATATGGCAACCACATAAGTGAAGAGTGAGACGTTATGCAGTCCTCTGTGCTAAACTTGGATTGAATGTATGGTTTGTGGTTCAGCCATTAGTCATCCTGGTAATGATACAGTAGGTGCCGTGTGCTCTGCTAACATGTTCAGGCAGGCTTTTAGTCACTCTCCTATTGGTGGACTATAGACACCACTAGTTTGGGAAAATTTGTGTTTTTGTGATCATATTCTTAAGGCACTTTTGACTGAAATTAGTCAACACGCCTCTCCCATGCTAATTACATTTTATTTAAAAAAAAAACAAAAAAAAACAGGAACCTAAAATGTTTGTTGCAATTGAGCACAGACTGGACATGTGACCAGTTATTCCACCGATAGTACAGAATCATGTTTGACTGTAATGCAGCTCTGTGAATGATTTTGCTGGGCTTTTGTTTCTGCACCCTCCCTTCAGACTTAGTATTTTTAGCCGCTAATGTCTTTCAAAACCGTTTAAAAGAGGTGTTTTATGTGCGTGATGAAGAATTTTTATTTTTTATTTTTATCAGCAATGTGCCCATAATTATTGAAAAAGGACATGTAGGAATAGTAGCAATAATAATGATGATAACACGAGTGATGACATCTTTTACAGTATGTCTGGTTATACCAACAACAACAACCAAACTGATCAAAGAAGTCAGGCTGTTTAAAATGCAGCCATGTATTTTCTCAACTTGTGGCCATGAATTTAATTCCATAGTAAATGTAAATGTGCGATCCAACCAACAGATCTGGTGGGCAGGGTTCATCTGTAGCCCCGCAGAGACACAAACAGAATATAAATGAAGGCTAAAGACACAACATATGGCCGCTCCCTTGATGTGCTACATTCGGTGGGTCTGTCGTCAGATTTCAAAGAGCATACTTGATACATCCTTGTGCGCTCCGTGCGAGGGTACATATCTGCACGTTAGCCATGGAACAAATCTTCCTACCTGAACATTACTGTTGCAGTGCTGTCTTACGAGGATAACTCACTAACTGCTCACCACTGAGCAGTTAGTGAGTGAAATGTTCCTTTCATAACTCCAAATGCCGCAACATGCTCAGTTATCATCATTATTATTTTTAACATTTGGTGAAAATGCAGAAGGGCTTTGTTGCATCTTAGTATAGAGGCTACCATTGTACATATACTTGATGCTGCTGAAAAGGAAGCTCATCCTAGTTAAGAAATATGACCCCTTTTAATGACGAACACGCTTGAGACTGGAATCTGAATATGTACATATTGGCCAACTGTACCTCTCTGTATTATGCAGTTTGGCTACAGATGGAGCACTGACATATGTGTATTCTCGGCACCACCCGTCGCTTACAATGGATGCCTCAGTCCAGATGACATTTGTTGGCTTGTTGGAAGCAAAACCCCTTAATGAAATGGATTATGGTATCTCAGACACCAAATTACAAGACAAGGAAATGGACTGACCTTTTGTTCCTTTAAAGGTAAGCTGTTCTGTTTGATAAAATGACATAAAAACAACCTGGTTTGGTTTGGAAGATTTTTAAAAGGACAGTGTTAGGCACTAGAAAAGTTCGGATTTCTTTAACGCAGAAGATATTTTAAGAAATGTCATTTTGTATTTTTCTTTCTTTTTTTTTTCTTTTTTTAATTTCCAGTCGTTGGTTGTATCTTAGTGTGTGATATTATCAGTTTGGGTCTTTATGGATTGTCATTAAATGTCATTTTCTTCCCAACACATTCATCCAGGTATAGTGTGACAGAAAAGTGTACTTCTTCAGTTATAGCAAAATCAACACGCGCTGTATGTGCACCTGAGTGAGGTCTATCGTTTCACTGTTTGCTAATTGTGTGACTTCAATTTCCCATTCACTATAAGGACTCACTCTGCTATTAGAGAGAAATCACACTTTTATTATTTGTTGTGATTTCATCCTATAGAGAGCCAAAATTAACTGATACATATTTTATAATAGAAAATGGAAAAAAAAAAGTCTAAACATTATTGGTGTTGACACTCTAATTTCTTGCTTATTTTTTTCACACTTCAATAAGGAGACAGAAGACACTTTCAAATTAAGGTTATAGGTGAAAACAGTGCACCATTACATTGTCATAGTTGGTAGCTTGTAAGATAAAGGTAAATAAAAATGTAGCTATTCAGAGCTTAGAGTGTGAGTTGGCTGTCAAACACACAAAAACATTCAGTTTTTATTTTTAATTGGAAATATCTGTGATTATAAAAGATGATTAACTGACTTTAGTAAGAAAACAAAGCAAACTTCGAAAACTATTTTGTATTGCCAGTGGTGGGCTCTTGGAAAAAAAACATCTGACCGATCTATTAGTCTTTGTCGACTGAAACCTTGAAAACAAATTAGTCGACTAATTGATTAAGAGGGGTTGCCGTAGAAGTACAGTCGCATTATTCTAGCAAATTCAACACTAAGACATCCTGTAATCACTGCAGACGCCTCGATAAACCAAATGGTCCGTCCTCTTACATTAGCGTAATTGTACATTAACCTGCGCTGCCATTTTTTATTATTCGTGTAGTATGTTCTGAACTGAAATGCAAATGTGACAAACAGGTAAAATTAAAAGGAAATCAAAAGAACCAATCATTACCTTTAAGTGATCGTTTAGATGCAAGGCAACTCGGTGGATTTGGGTTGTTTTGCTGTAACTCCTATGTTTACGTTGGCAAACGTGCATCATTATCACTGCTTCTTTTCTCATTTTACGATCTTGTTTTCTGTTCTTCAGTTCATCTGCCTGCTCCTGACTGTAGATTTTATTTATTTTAAAATGTGATTAAGTATAGATGCCCACCGAGCAGTACAATCCGCATTACAAAACAACAACTTCAAGGGATTCACGTAGTAAGAATTGCATCAGCCGGCAAACATGACGGTGAATTTGAATATGTTTTGATAAAATGTTTGGGCCTTGCAGCAGAGAGATTGTGTTCGAAACGTCTTAGGAGGCACTATGTAAAGTAATTTTCTTCAATGTAATTGTCCTTGGCTTGTACTCGGGTCTCCAGAGACCTCAGTCCCCATGAGAGTTCATGGACATAATACTAAAGGCGTGTACGCTGAGATAGCAATAAAAGAGACAGCTTCAGTATGGCATGGATACATTGCTCTATAAGCTAAAGGAAAGATTTCAAGCCAGATCTCCTGCAGCAGCCTGTGCTGACACATTTTGAAACATGTTATTAATATCTGTGTTTTGCAGCTTTTTGCAGTTTCCTCGCGTGTGCCAATGGCAAGCGAACATATGGTGAAAGTGTCCTTTTCTTGCTATGTTTGAAAAGGGTAATGCTCATGTGAAGTTGGGGGGGTGCAAGATTGAGCAAAGAGTGTGTATGCAGCAGAAAAGAACACATTAATATGCACTGAAGATGAAAGACGAATGCTCAAATGCAAATACATTTTGAGCATTCTGTGATGTTGGAATGAATATAATGTGATGCAGTGGGGTAATTTTAAATTAGAAAAGGTGGAATTTAAATATACCGGTTTCGTAGCTTGCAGCAAGAAACAAGAATAATCCACTGGAGGTATATATATATCAACATAAATCCCCTCTTGTAATTTCAAACTATTCTCTGTAATAAAAAGAAAATAGGAAAGCCTGATTTCTGTTTGTAAAATGGAACAGCCTCCCTTGTGCGGCCCCATCTCCCCTTTGCAGTTGTGTTGCAGTCATTTTAGAAATCCACTGTGCCTGCACTATCCGCTCCTCTTCCCTATGCTGTCTTTTCCCTTCAAATTCAATAACCTCCCAGCTGTGTATTTCTCCAGGGATTCCCCCAGCTCCCCTGGCCCACAGACAGACTGCGGAGTCTGTGGGGAACCTGACACAACATAAACTCCACTGTGCAGCAGAGGTGTCAGAGTCTGTGGGCTGCATCTCTGCTGATCGAGGAACCATGAAAATGTGAAAGCCTTTTATTTCTTCACACTTTTTGAGCTTGCAGCGAGAAAAAAAAACATGCGCGTTTCACACGAGAGAGTTTGACACGGCCGCGTGGGTTGCAGCCATGTAGCAAAAAGCGAGATCCCGTGGCCTAGTTAATGATAACGAAAATGGCCTGCACAGAACCTCTAGCAGGATTAACAGGATGAGAACCCAAAGAATCGTGGAGAAAAATATGACAGTGACCCAGTTGAGCTTCATTTGTGTAGCTAAGATGAATAAAAGAAAACCAGAGGCCCTTTGATTTAACGTCTGCTCTTTGTTTAAAGATTCATTTCTTTGACTGTTATTATACGGAACGATGTTAGTGAATTATGCTGCTGATGTTCTCAGAGGTCTTTCTTATACTGTACTGAGCTTGCTTTTGTTTCAGTCTATATTTAGATTCCTTCTCTTTGTGTGCTGTTATTAAGAACCATACAGCAGATCCTTTCACCGGGTAATACAGTTTTCATTTTCACCCGAAGATCTCAATTAATAATCCAGGGAGAGGAGATAAACAAACATGCCATGGGGAAGTTATTTTGGTGCGTACGTATAGTGTATCG
Source organism: Chelon labrosus (assembly GCF_963514085.1). Lineage (NCBI taxonomy): Eukaryota > Metazoa > Chordata > Actinopteri > Mugiliformes > Mugilidae > Chelon > Chelon labrosus. The sequence continues at coordinate 20,679,631 of NC_140352.1, forward strand.
TGTGCTTTGCAAGCACTCAGGAGCCCAGACAGTTCTTCACCTCTTCTGGGGATAAAACACTCAACCTGACCAACAAGACATGTCACCCGGAAAAAACTCAGTTTGTTTCTCTCCCCTTTAAATGCTGCTCGAGTGGAGTTAGGCTGTACGTGTGTGTGTGGGATCTAGACAGATCATGGCTTATGTTATGTTTTCACATGGCGCGTGGCATTTTTCTCCCCCCTCCTTTCTTCATCTATTTAAGTTAATGACATAAGTGAATTCAAAATGATTCAAAAATGCTGCCAACTGTTGGTGAAATTAGACTAGTTCAGACTCTAATTTGCCGTTATGGGTCAGAGACAAAAATATCTCTCTTGATGCTGAATCCAAATGAAAATCTGAATTAGCCTACTGTTAAAAACAGCACACATTGTGCTGCGTTATATTGCTTTATAATCATATTATGTGTTGCCAGAATTACCCCAAAAAGAAAGGAGTTTGTCCATAAAATCGGCGTTTGTTGCACTGCAGGCCTGCGGTGGAAGATGAGATTAATTACTTTCCTATTAATATTTTGTTTCCAGCATACAATATGAACAGACACTTCCCTTGTATTTACTGGAGCAAGGTATGTAGCAAATTGTTCCCCAGTGCATACACTCCCACACGCAAACACACGTTCCTGGCGCTGTGCTGATGTTGTTATAAGATTATTGCACTTACTTGAGTATTGATTTACCATAACTGCAGGTGGGGCCAATATTTTTACTTTGCCTGGTTAATGTTGTGGCACATTTCACTTTTAATGGAGCTATGAATTAAGCAGAGACTTCTTGCTTAATTCAACTTCCTTGTTGATGGTTCAGTGTTCAGCTTTGGCACTAGTCAGTGAAGGAACAAGCTAGCAGCCAGTTAGCTCAGTTTAGCTAGCATAGCTTAGCTAGCACGGCTCTGTTAAAAAGCAAATAACATTACCATATATGTTTTTATGAAAAGCAAAAAGAGAGAAGAAAAAAAAACTATCATGGCATAAAACTAATAAAAAACTGATAGCCCACATAATTTATGTGGGCTATCAGTTTTTTACATTTTAACGATGTAATGCTAGTAGTGGTTGATTCACTACATTATACTCTGTCATCTTGAGAGAGAAGCTAACTGTGTCAAGTCTTCGTACTAAGCTGTGCTAATCAGTGGCTAGCTTGATATTTAGCTTACAAATGAGAGATCAAGCTTTAATCTCAATCTTATCGTTTTACACCAGGCAAGCACTAATGTTAAGTCTGAATGTTGGGTATTTTACCTTATGTTTAACTGGCTCTCTGTTGGACAGAGGGTGCCTTCCCCTCGTCAACTCCTGACTTCCTATGTCACTATTTCAAGGTTAGACAAATGGTAGCAATGTAGGGGTGCAAATCTGCAAAGGCTAAGTTAGCATAATTCATAATTTTGATACAATCACAGTGGTAAAGTTGACAAGTGTTGGTGCAGTGCAGGATAGAAACATACACAAAACAGAACACTGGTGAAAATACTAGTAATACTTCCAATGTCTGCCATTAGCACAGTTGCTAATGTTCAATGTCCAACGTCTTGCTTCCATGTTACCGAGACTCCATTATTAAAGGTTTTCAACATTTTTCTGAGAGCTATTGTTCACCTAACAGTAACATAGGAAGTCTGGACTTAACAAAGAGTTAAGACAACCAGTCAGAGGGCTCCTACCCTTTCTCAGGTCAACAAAGATTCAGTTATAAGCAGGTTAGATAGACTACAGTGAAAATAAACCTCTGTGCAACAATGCATTTTAGACCACTGAAAAAAAAGTTTACTTATAACCTGAGTGATTACTCTGTAATGTTGATTAACTAATGCATATGTTTAGAAAAAAACCTTGAGCACCTATAGTTTACTCCTAGGTTTTTTTCCTTAGTTGTGTCCACGGCTCCTCACAGTGTAGAACACCTGAAGAAACCAGATTGGGGGGTATAAGAGCATTAGTGGGCCACTGACCACAAGCTGAGACAAAGTTATAGCTGTGAAGGCTCTGATTTGTGAGAGTGTCCGTATTGCCAATAACAAAAGACGCAGCGACTGTCCTGTGGAATGCTATTCATACAACTTGACATTGAAAAACAGACAAGGATAATCCGCCGAAGCTGGTGTTACAGCGACTGCTCACACAGTACTTTACATGAAGTCAAACTCTACGGACGATGTCCAAAAGGATCCCAGCTCACAAAACAGAACAAATCTGCTCGACGAAACTTTGTTAAAGAACAGGGAAAGAAGACTGATGAATAATTTCATTCTTTTGGCAGATGAAGACACAATGAATTTGGTGGGGTCTGACGGAGCTTAGCATGTTTGATGTGGAATTGTCCAGGGCCCCCAGAGTCTGGTCCCTGGAACACTCTGGTGGTCTTGGTAGTGTGGTAGTGTTTATATTTGGAGATATGAATACAGGTTCAAATCCTCAAATGGTCATCTCGCCATAGTGTCCCTTTGTTCTTATGTCTGATGAACCTAATGTGTAATCAAATATAAGATGAGCACTCAGATTGTAATCAAAGGAAAATATATGACATGACAGAAAAAAATCCTGTTATTTAAAAAGTAACGTTACGGAAATTCCTTGTATGGACAATCTTTCTTTTTTTTCCACATCCTTGTCCTCTCATCTTGCTTATTTTCACTTTGTCCTAAACAAGGGCATTTTTGTCCCAAGGGGGACAACAATATTGACATCAAGAGATGAGATATTGACTGAGAGGACAGCAAGACAGCTGACATGCACCAGACTACTCCGCGTAGGCTACCGAAAAGCTTAATCAGTCATTCATGTCGGAAGTATACATGATGGAATATTCATTTCAGTCTGGGCCGATACAAATCTGGGTTTTGCACATGTCAGGCAGACAAACACACATTAGGGAAAGAGGGGGATGTGGGCGCTCCTCAGCAGGCCACAAGAGTCTCGCTGCTCGCCTCACATCTTTACATATTGGGAAATTGATGCAACATTTCTTTGTTCTAATGACTTACGATATATATGAAGAGATAATGAGATTGTGTTCAGTCCTGACTGATGAGGATGATGACATCAATATGAAATAGCTCTGCTTTTTCCCATGGCTTCTGTGTGTGTGTGTGTGTGTGTGTGTATGCCGAGCAGATACATCTTTAATGGTCTAGTGGGCCGTTTGACCTGCACTGGTTTTGCGCTGATTGAATCACATAAGCACACAGCGGTTGAGCTCCAAACTGCCTTCTACAGAGATACGCCAGGTAGGAGTATGGTCTGTTTCCTTTTACTCCTAAATGATGCTTAAGAAACGACTGAGACTGGAGGCAAGTTCTGCAGAGCCGGTCAGTTTCACAGAGGGGGAAAAAAAAAGGAGTCAAATGCCTGAGCACCGAAAATCCTCAAGTGTCATTTCATAGGAGACATCAGTGAACATAGCGACATATCGAGCAAACAGATTCCAACTGACAATTATGCAAATGTGGATGTGGCATGTGAGTCTGCGCCCAGCATGATGCGACGAGAGGGGAATTCACCAACACTCCCTTGCTCTGCTGCTGCTGCTGCTACCATTAGCATTAGCATTGTTCACACATCCCCTCATCTCAGGCCGCTTCCACACCCCTCCCCCCTCTCCCTCCCTTCCCCCACGTCTCCATCCTCCTCCTCCTCCTCCTCCTCCCTGCCTGCCTGCCTGCGTCCTCTCTTTCCTGTTCTCGCTGCGGTGTTGCTATAGCAACAGAGAAATGTGGGAATACCTCCGTCCTTCAGAGTGAGGGGGGGTAGTGATAGAGGCAGGGAGGAAGAGGGAGAGGATGGGAGGCAGACAAGAGTGTTAAGGGGTAGACATAAGAAGAGACAAGAGGAAAGAGGAGGAAAAGGAAAGGAGTGTAGAAAAGACTGTTAATTAAAAGACAGCCTGTGAGTGGTGGTGAATGGGCGCATTGGCTGTCACTTAACCCCCAACTCCAACCGTTTGTCCTCCTCTTCTGCCCCCTAAAAGCTACTCTCCCATTGATATTCAGTGTCTGCGGTGAAAAGGATGCCACTGTTATCAGGCTGGAAGGGTGGGTGGGTGCCAGTGTGGGTGGGGGTGGGTTCGACTGAGATGGCACAGTGTCGCACGGCCGTGGCGTATCTTCACGCTGAGCCTTACGCACGCCATTTGTTTGACGATCCATGTGTTCTGGATGTCTCCATTTGTAGTGAGGCTGCAGTTTCCATGACAACGCCCAGACTAAAATAGCACCCCGCTTTACCCCCCCCCCCCCCCCCCCCCCCCCCATACACTCATAACTGTTCCCTCGTTCTATCAGGCTGAGATGTCCCGTACTGCTGATTGCCATTCATCATATGGATTGAAGCACATGTGAGCCCCACCACCTCCACCGCCATCATCGGCTTCATGCGCGCACACACTCATCGCATCTCCTCCCACCTCTTATCTCCCATTTTCAGTCTCTCGGTCGCCCTGCAACAGATTCTGTCAACATGCATCAACCTCTGTGTTGCCATGACAACGGTCTTGAAAATCACTGCAATTATTTCAACAAAGACAAAAAAAAAAAAAAAAAAACACTACAGCCACTTGGGGTAGGGGTAGAGGGAGGGTAAGGGATGATGTGCGAGTTGTGTGTGTGAGTTTGTATTTTATGTTCATGTGAGTGACAAAGAGAAAGAGATAGCTCGAGATACAGATAGAGAGAGAGATGTTCTATGACCCTTCAATGAACTGGTGGATAGTAGTGTGTGTTTATTGTGTGTGTTTTGGTCCCATAGGGTAAAACTCCTTTCTTTTCCACCACTCAGACCCTTGAGTATTTGGCGCTTTGTAGAAGTGCACAGGTGAACTCACTGATCCATTTTTTACAGGTGTATGTTTTTCACACCGACCTGCACCACGACGGGTTGGTGTGATAGAGAGGCAGAGTTAAATGTATATATGTATAGACAGCTGCACAATGGTGGAAGGTAACTAATTACTTCCCCTCAAATGCATAGTTATTTTTCATTCCACCGGCTGTGACACATGCAGAAAGTAAGGGAATGTACATCTTTCAAAAGCGGATGCTAATGCTACAGTGTTGTAGTTCTACTTAAGGGTACTGACGCACCAACCGACACAACAAAAAGTTGCACTTGAACACAACATAAAGACTATGGCAAACGTTGAGCCAGCACGTACATTCTTTGAATGTGTGACAGGAAGTAACTTACCTACTGCACCTACTATATACGGAAGAGGGCAGTAGTCTGCATATGTGGAGGTGCTACTATAAGCTGGCAGGATAGGAAGTTGGGAACTATCGTACAGAGCAGTTCTCTCCTGAATCAAGCTGATAAGATGGTCAACAGTTTCCACATTCCAGATGTCCATGTTGTCGCGAATTACTTTCGTTTGTTGGTATGCTCAGACATGATGAAGATGTAAAGTGAGAAAAGGTGCCTGTGTTTACGTTCGTCACATCTCTTTCTCTTTTTGGGCAAAGTATGCTAAACTGATCAGCCAATCAAAGCGATCTCACCCACTCAGTCACCTGGAAAGGGGCCGACAGGGGTCAGACTGGCGGGGTCAGACAGTACAGGACACACCACAAAATCTAGGGTCACACTCACTCACAACTGCAATCTGGAAAATGGACAGCATGGTGTGTCACGGCCCTTAAACATTGGTGATATTCTACATCCTTGCTACTGTAAACAAATCCCATGAAAAGGTTTGACGTTCTTATATGTTCAGTAATATCATCATGACAAATGGGACGGCAGCATTTTTTTAAAACACCAGGAACACAAAGAATTGTTTTGGCTGTACACATAACTAAAATTAAGATAGAGATTATCACCAAACTGAAAGCAGAATTGGAAACACTTTATCTATAATGGAGTGGTTTTACATTGTAAGTGACAGTGAATACTAAAGCTGCCAGTTGTGTGTGTTCTTTCACTGCTGATTATTATCTCTATCACTTCATTTCACGTTTAAGACCTTTAAGTTGCTCCGACAAGCCACTTCTGTGAATACTGTAAATGACTTGGTACAACAGATCCTATCTTACCTTATCAAATATGATGTCAGCGCTGTATAGCTCTAAATCTTCACACTCGCTAATCCCTTTGTATCCCATAAAGCTGCTTTGATACTAACAGACACTTACATGTGTGCCAAGTCAGGGAAAACACTGCAGGGCCTGTAATTCTGGGGCCAAACCCACGGCGGATGACATGGCAAGTTTTAATGAGTGTTTGTGGCCCTGGGCCAGTGCCTAAGTGTGCGCCTGTGTTTATGCACGTAGGAGGATAATTTGAGAAGCCAGGTGGGTGCATCAACACTGAACCCATTTCTCCTTTGTCACGGTGTTACTCTAAAGCCAAAATATGCGACTGGTTGTCCTCATTCTGAGGGCCCAAAAGTATAGGCCTATCCCGGAGGTCCAAAGTTGACTCAAAAACGTCTCCTAGGGTTGGCTGTCTTGTCATGTGCACAGCGGGGAATTGGCAGAGACAGTGATTCGGAGTCCAGTCGACGATGAAGTAGACTGGGACCAGAAGCCCTCGGGGGGAGAGGGAGAAAGAGACGAGGTCAGGTAGGAGGGCTATAAAAGCTAACTCCACAGGAACATGCGGCTAATGTCATTCTAAGACGGAAGATTTGGGATGCACAGCGGCCCACGTCTCTCGGTGAATCATTTGACTGAAAGAGCAAAATGTGTGAACAAGGGTGCTGAGGTAAGTGCATATGTTCAGGATTTCTTGATATTGGAAGGCATTTTGTTATGTACATATGATACTGCCCTCTTGCGCTTTGATGACTACAGAGTTTAACCAAATACATATTGACCACATAGAAACTTCCTGAATGTTTTATATTTATAATTACACAAGTTTTTTGACATTTTTTTGTTTTTCTCTCACATCAGCAGAACAACCCTGTGACGTAACTGGAGATCAAAAAGTCAAAAAGATGCAGAAGTTCCAGAGGAGTTTTGTCTGTTTGTTCCTTCTCTGTTGCATCTGCTTGACTGAGTGCAGAGTGCTGAAGTTTGTTGTGGCTGTAAGTTCACCCCGTTTTGTCTCTCCTCCGCACATGACTGAAAGTGATTCAAATCAATTTGACATTTGAACGTTTTATTGCACACATTCAGCTGTTTTGGTAACACCAGTACGCCGTCACCACATACACTAGGTTTTTACAATATTACCGACAACATTTGCCTCTTGCTGCCACGAAGGTTTGTTTGCTTTATATTGTTGCTGATTACACTGCGTTTTTCCGGGCAGTTTACATTTTTAAGGATTACTTTGAGCCTAAACTCCCGACAGTGTCAGGCAAATCTCTCCCAGACAGTACAGCTTTGTTCATAAACCTCTTTACACAACACCCGATTATGCTATTGGATTATATGAGTGAAAATAACATTTGTTCGTCATAGGATAATTCACATTAATCTGTTTATCATTACTACCGACTCAGTATATATTGACATTTTTTGCATTTGCTCCTTTTTAGTTTAGTTTAGTACAGTTTGTACCAACTGTGAGAATGGTGATCAGCAATGACTCTGTTGACTTGACTTTGTGATTGTTGTTCTTTCTTGAGGTTTTACAATCAAGCTGTTTGTAAAATAAGTTCACATTACTGCGGTGTAAACACGGCTGATTCAGATGTATCCTAATCCAGTTTAACCCACCTTATGTCACTCCTCAGAAAATTAGTCCTCAGGTGACAGTAATGATAGTGATAATGGTGCAGCTTTCGTGTCCTGAAGACGTCATCAACATGACTCTTCCGAGCCGCAAATCCAGACTGAACTCAATCTCTAGTTTCTATTTATGACTTGTGTCTCGGAGTGCATTTCTCCCTTAAGTACACAGTGTAATGGAAACCACAGCAGCAGCATGGCATCTGAATTCATGCGGCATTATCTCCTCTGACTTTCAAGGTGTTCCGACACGGTGATCGATCGCCTATTGAGTCGTATCCCAGGGATCCACATGGGGAGGAAGTGTGGGCACAGGGCTTCGGACAGCTCACTGAGGTACTCGGTCTTACTGTGTGTGTGTGTATCATCATTATTTTGTCAAGCAGGATTTTGTAAAAACAACAAAATATGAAGAGCTCTTAGGTGGACAAAGTGCATAAAATCCATCCAGCCACCCATGTTGTAACTACTTTTCCTGAACAAGGTCAGGTGAGCTGAAGTATGGAGGCCCTGAAGTGCAAAACACAACAACACTGGACTCAACCGAATAAGAAAAAAAACTAAACAAAAAAAAACAAAAAAAAACGATAAACCAACAGCTCAAAAAAGAAAGAAAAGAAAAAGAAAATGTAGTTTAAACATGCAAGATCACCACAAAAAACACAACACATAACAAGAAAAATATAACATTATACTAAACATACTGAATACTAGGAACACACAATAAGTATTAAACTGTTAAAATATGAATTTTGGCTTTGTTGTGTATTAATTATTTGTGCTGCACACATTCATTTAGTTCCAAAAAATGACAACGGGAGTGTGATTTCACATTATCCACCCATTTTCTTGTATCAGAGATTTGGAAAATGGAGGTGGGTAGAGCTCACAACGTGTATTATTCTAGTACAGCTATTGCTTGTTAGTCCTTCTCTTTAATAAACAATATGAAAGATATCTGGACTTCTAGTCCAAAACCTTATTTGATTTGTAAATTATTTTCTATAATTTTAATGTCTGAAAGTTTTGCGCCTCAGGGCCACCGTATTGGAGTCTTGCACAGCATGAACTGGGGCGACATACTGAATAAGTTACCAGTCCAAAGTCTGAAACAGGTGTTGGTTTTGCACTATGCTCAACAAATGTTGAAAATACCACAGATTTTGCAGGATAAATCGCCTCAAAAGCCTAAAAAACCCCGTACAACTCCTTTTGCATTTCTCTTTGGGGACCTGGATGCAGTTTAAGATGTGGGGATGGAAGTTTTGTAGTAAAAAGTATAATTCACTCATAATGTTACATCATAAATTGAGTTTCTAATAGACCAAACTATTGTGATGGGAGAAAGACTTGTTTTAATTAAATCCCTTCCTGCTGTGACACAGTTTTTACTTTCGGGCAATTAGCTAGTTTACAGCGGGAAAAAACCCACTATTATTTTGTGTGCTCACAGGCCCAGGAGAAGTGAGGACATTTATTATTCTATGTGAATAAGTTGAACAGGACCGTGAATCTGACAGGTTTTCTGCAAAAAAGGTCAGATTTTACAAAAAGAATTAACAGTGGTGGCAATTTTCCGTTCAGTCTGGGGCATGAAACAGCAGTTTGAGCTGGCAGGTTTCTACGGATGCGTTACGGAAACTTTCTCAGCGAAGACTACAACAACAAGGAGGTAAGTGCCTTTGGGTATGCATATAGAGTCCAGTATGTGTGTGTGTGAGAGTATTTCCCCCTGTCCTTGGTTGGCAGAAGCGCTGGTGAGCCACTAACACCCTAATCCCGTTGTCAAGGCTTCCATGCTCCAGCTTGTGAAAGCAACTTAATGCACGGTCAGTCTCTATCTGTGATGGCTGGAAGCAGCACATACAACAAGTTAGTGAGCATGACTCATGTTGGTTATATCAGTGCCAATGTCTTGTAATATGCCTGAAACATGTGGGACTAATGTAGCCCCTGGGCTCCATGTACAGTACAGTTGGCAGCATGCATGTAGGTTCAGAGAGCCCTGGGGCTGCATACTGAACATAATGTCATCATGAAGATAGGATTTCCGCTCTCTTTCCTGTTTTTTTTTTTTTTTGTGCACTCACTGCCTTTCTCTCTTTTCTCTCCACTGCCTCTCACCCCGCCCTCTGTCCGTCCTTTGCGTAGAGTCCTCCCTCTCTAAATAACATGCAGTTACCACACAAAAATCAACAACTCTCCTCATTACCCCGTCGCTGGCGACACTTGTCACCCGAATCTCAGTCAACTTGTGGCCTCTACCTTTCACTGCGCTGCCACGTCTGTTTTAATTTCGCAAAAAGCGGGGGGAAAGGGAAGCATTCTTTGCATCACAGGAACATCCAACCTTATCGCAGCGTGATTTACTGTGTGGCAAAAACCCTGACACAGAGTGACAGAGAGATACAGTCGCGATGTGAAGGCTGATGTCAGAAGAGATCACGGCAAGACGGATCTTTCGTTCCTCCTTCTCTCAGTCATTTTGGATCTCTTCTGGCACCCATACCTCTTTATGTTAAGGGAAATACCTGAGTTAATTTAGGATTTAAGGCTCACACATCACACACCGCTCTGTTGGGTCTCATTTATTTTGCTATTTTTTAAGTCAAATTAAAATGTGCAGTTACAGAGATTTTGTTTAGCTAACTAATCCTGTTTTTGAAAGAAGATGGATAGACTTATCAATGAGAAGTCTAGTAGCGCCATGTATGTGCTTTTTTATTGTCAATTTCCCTCCATTGTACAACAGTTGTATGTGCGGAGCACTGACTACGACAGAACTCTGATGAGCGCCCAGGCCTGCCTCGCCGGGATGTTCCTCCCAACAAGATACCCACCTCCTATTCATGCCCCAGTTACTGTGGAGGCCTGTTCCGGTGCACACCATCCCCAGGGCCCAGGGACAAGGTGTGGCTGTCCGAGCCACATAAATATTTCCTTTTCACACAGTAACCATACACCGCTAAACCAAGCTTGCATGGTTCATTTTGAGCGTCTCTCTGCTCCTCTGTGTTGGTGTGTGTGTTCACCTCAGCTGTGAACCTGGCAAGCTACTGTGTTAAAGTGTGAAATGAACATTTAATTGTGCCCAGAAGACTTGCACTACCTGCAGCAAACGCGCATCCCCTTCCACTGATGTTTTGCTGTTGTTTTCGATTTCTCTAGCTGCTGAAGTCTCCAGGCAAAGACTGTCCGAGGTTCAGATCGCTGATGACGGAGACCTTTGAGAGTGCGCCATACCAGAGGTTCCTCAGGGCTCACCAGGTAAGATGAACCACAGGAGTAGACAGTCCTCTAAATGCACTGTGCCGCAACTCATCCTCAGCATCTGTTCAGTGACGCGAATGTTCTACTCACAGCTCGGTTTGTGTTTACTTTTCCATGACTCATGTGCCTGTTAACCAGTGAAGATTTTTTTTTTTGTATCTCTGTTGTTTCACATCGGCAGATTTTTACAATCAAAAGCGCTGCAGCCAGTTCTGTTCCTCGCCTCGGCTGCTTCCGTTCCGCTTATCCATACTTTACTTTCTGCATTAACTAACACATAGTGAAATGCACATTTCACTGAAATATATAGTTTCACAGTTGTTGGTGCCAGCGTAATCAGCACCTCCAGTGGACGTGTTAGTTATGCTGTAGACATCATGTCCTCTCGGTAGTTTTCTCAGGCACGGTGACTCCAGTGCCTACAAAAAGCTGCACAGTGCAATTTCTCTCACATTCTCCGAGACACTAATTAACGGTTGGATTGAATTAGATTACGAATTACAATAAAAAGGTTTTAATTAAACCGCGTCCCATGTGCTGCCTATTAAGGTGGTGTTTGAGATCATGCCAGGGCCTTCTGCACTGAATTTTAACACCCTCTGCTGGAGGCAGAGTACCTGCAAGGTATATGCAAGCGCTAGACTGATGTCTTGTCTGACCAAATGTGCATCCACTAAATTACCACTGTTTTAATCTATTAAATTAGGCAGGTAATGTGTGCAAGTTTGAATTATAACGACTATAATAGGTATGTGATCAGTGTGAAAACAGTCGCCACTGAGTGTAATATTACTCATGAAAATGATAATTAAAGTGTTGTATTCCCTGAAGCATGAACATTCAGAGTGAACTATTGTTCTGGTTCTTTTCTACACCATGCAGTACTTCGTTGAGGGACTCTCCAACCACACTGGCTACCCTGTCTCCAAGCTGGTTGGTAAAAAGATATGGAGGGTTTACGACACCCTTACCTGTCAGGTATATGCAGCGACATAAAAAGCCATAAGAACACTATGGAACTTGTCTACTAACCTGTATTATATTCTCCGGTTACTGACACCAGCTGCAGACACAGAGGGTGAAACAGAAATTGAGGACAAAAGTATAAAGTTCTTTTTCTAAGACATCTGCAGGAGTGTGGGGATTCATTTTTGTACCCATACAGTAAGACATGAATACGGCCAAATACTGAAATGATAATTAAAGCATTATGAAACGGGTGGATTCTAGGCCAGGTTGAATACGCTCATTCACACTTGCAAAATGAACATCTGTTATCTTCAGACTGCCGCTAAAAATAGCCGGGATAAAAGAAACGATGAAATAAAGCCGTTTAAACCTCATTTGTTGCCATTCGTGTGTTGCGTAATGTGATTATTAGCTGTGTTGCAGGGTTATAAATGTTCTTTTCTCGTGCAGAGGATCCATAACTTGACTCTCCCACGCTGGGCCACCCAGGATGTCCTGGACACCCTGAAGAGAATTGCATCCTTCGAGGTCATGTACAGCATCCTCAGTCACAAGCGAAAAGAGAAGGCCAGACTCTCGGGAGGTGGGAAGTCACATTAGAGGCAATTAATTTAAAGCACGGTTCACAGAAAGATGTTATTAGAGGAAGGAAGGAAAAAAAAAAAAAGCTCTGTGTATCTAATGTGACTGCTGGCCGGGGCTTTGTTTATGCCTCAGACAGTGTAACGCGCTGGGTCAGATTTCCCCAGAGAATATTAGCACATGTGAGCTAATGGGACAAAAATTATTACAACGCCAAGACAAGATGCTCAGTAAGGTCAAAAGGACTGAAAAATTCATTTGCACTATTTACACTGTGGTAATTTGCCAGGGGTCCTGCTGAATGCCATCCTGAGGAACTTCTCTAAGGCTGTAGAGCAAGGGAGCGCTCTCAAATTCATCATGTACTCAGCTGTAAGTTCAGTGTTCGGGCACATAATCTATTTTCACACAATGCATCTCCTCACCTCCTCATTGCTTCAATGCTTGCGTCTCATTCCAGCATGACTCCACGCTCATCACCCTCCAGGCAGCTCTGGATGTGTACAACGGCCTTCTTCCACCTTATGCCGCCTGTCAGCTCTTTGAGTTCTACCAAGAGTATGATGGGTAATGACTACCTTCCTGTTTTACTTTGTGTGCTTTTCTCTTTGTATATTCAAGTATGTAGGTCAGACATCCAAAAAAAAATAATTAAAAAAAAATAACACATTCTGAGCATTCCACTGCTTGGTTGCACAAACCCTTCAGTTACCTTTTCAATTAGATGCAAATCTGGCTGTGGTCCAGGACGGCAACGGGCAAATTAGCATGGCATGAACCAATTTACATAACGCTTACCACAACTGTGTTCTATTTCTCTGTATTCATCCTAACAATTACCCAGATCCTATTCTCTGGAGCTGTATTACCGTAATGACTCCGGGCGTGACCCCAACCCCAACCCTGTGCCAGGGTGCAATGGGTTGCACCCCTGCCCTTTGTCCATGTTCACCGAGCTGGTGAGAGAAGTGGTGGCAGAGGACTGGGAGGTCGAGTGTGGGTTTAGGACAAAATGGTCAAGCACAGGTGAAGAAATGTTATATTCTACATTACTATTTGCTTCAGTTTTTTTTTTGTTTTGTTTTTTTTAGCATTGTTGAGGTTTCACTGCAATATGTTTCTTCCTGCACTCATGTCAGAGACCAGCTGGGGATTTTTCACAACAGACTGCCCGGTTTAAAATATGAAGCGTTTTGGAAATGCTCCAAATGTTCCACTTTTACATGTGTTTATGCAGAATTGTCTCCCACAGGTGTCGTAGCGGCTCTTGCAGTGGCTGTGGGAGTCCTGGCAGTGGCGCTGTTGCTCAGTATAGGGGTGGCGATCCACAGGCGGAGAGCACACTACTCCAGGGAGGTGTAGTTCACAGGACTGTAACCCATGTGCCCAACAAAAGAAATCCTGTGTGTGTGGACACGACTCTAATGAAAGTGTACTCTGTATGTTTAATTCTTTAGATCCTGATTGTGTGCGAGAGAGCTCTTCTACTTTGAATTATCTTTGTAAAAGTTTTGGCACAAGTTATGATAAAAAAAAAAATTAGTAATAAAATGTATTCAAAATAAACCACATTTATAGCAGGTATCACTACATTTTATTTGAATCACTAGACACAGACAGTGTGTACTCGCTACACAGTGACATTCACTGTTCATTCGCAGTTTGGTTTTGTATGATTTCACATTCTTTGCTGTTCGGTTTCTCACTTCTCCGGTTGTGTGGCAACTGTGGAATAAGAGGACACAAGATGAGGTTATGTTGGGCTCAAATGTAATGGCAACCATTGAGCGTTGTAATCTATTTCGGTCAAGTGTCATGTGACCATTTTCAAATACACATTCACAAACTGTCGTCATTTGTGGCAGTCACCGTAAACAGAGTCAGCTTTTCGCTCAAAGCATCTGTCACATGATACAGTCGAGCGTCTCGTCACTCTCTGATTGGCGCGAAAATTACCGGAGCTCCTCCTCTTTCATCAGCTCCCTTCAATCCTTTCAGTCTCCTCCTTCTCTCTGTTCTTACCTCGGACATCCAGCTTGCACTCCACTTCGTCCTTGCCCAGCTCATTGACAGCCATGCAGGAGTATTTGCCTCCGTCGAAGGTGCTCGGCTTGCGAATGTTCAGGGTCAGAACTCCTTGGTTGTTCTGCATCAAGTACTTGGGATCCTCACCAATGATCATTTTGTTCTTCATCCAGATAATCTTAGGCTAAAATTCAGACATGTATAATGAATTAAATAAAGAACAAAACAGGTACAAATATACAGCTTAGATCTGATGAAGTGATTTTGTTTTTGCGTTGCTTCTTGTCATAATCAGGCTGCTGATAAATGTGACCTCTGATTAAAAAAAAGGTCTACTATAGACGGATCTGTGCACAAGTCCTTTTTATAGCAAACTTCAGACTATAATTTGCTTATCACAAGAGGCACTGTCAACCCCCTCCTGTGCAACACGCTCCACAGACTATTTTAGTATGCTCATATACCTTGGGGAAGCCTCTGACAGAGCAGCTGATGGCAGTGCTGTACCCGGCCACTACAGATCTGTCCACCAGGGGCTGGGTAAACTTGGGCATACAGGTCATGTCTTTCTCCTTGTAGGGGTTTTGTTTCTGCGCCAGATCTGTGGAAGAAAGTGGGAACACAGATTTTACCCTCGTATATCAGAGCAGAAAGATTTCAGTGAACACATTTAATGCAATAAACGCAATAAACACAAACACGTGTACTATACGTATAGCCCACACACACAGTGTCACACCTGTCTTGGTAATGACAGCCGTGTTCTTGCTGGCGCGCGGCTCCTCGCTCAGGCCGCAGAGATTTTCACTGTAGACTCGGAACATATACTCGTTGCCCATAATCAGATCCGAAGCTGTGCAGTTTGTCCGTCTGTTATGCTCGTAAACCGTGAACCATTCCTGGGGAGAGAGGCTGGCATTGGATTAAAAGGTCCACATATGCTGGTTGGAGGAAATCTCTGTGTTACTATCTAGCCAGAGACCCTAACTGGAGAGTTTGGCTGGGTACTGTTAATTCTGCTTTGACATGTTTCCACTTCTTCTCACCTTGGTCTTCATGTCAGCCTTCTGGATGGTGTATCCAGTAATTTCACAGTTTCCATCGTCCTTGGGGGGCTCCCACTCCAGTGCAGCATTGAAGCCCCAGACGTCCGTCACCCTCACATTCACAGGTGGCCCAGGCTTTTCTGTTTAGAATAAACATCTTGATGAATTTTGCGTACTCTTGTTTGTTTTTATTTTAGTCAGTTTCTTAAACTGAAGTCATCTTCAACTCCTGGCAACAGTACCGACAATCCTGATATCAATGGCGGCCCTGTCCTCCATGTTCTCAATCTGTAGGACCAGCTCATATTTTCCAGAGTGCTCTCTCTCTGCTGAGCGAATGAAGAGGATGCTGTCTATGTTTGAGTTACGGACGTTGACCATCTTGGGGTCAATGGGTTGACCATCCTTGTACCAGGTCGCGACAGGGCGTGGTTTGCCCTGTAACACAAAGACACAATTTGCTTTTTGTGTGAAATCTGTGATATTGGCTTTTACAAAATGATGGCACATAATCAAAAAGCAGAGGTTACAATTTCTTGCATTGTGTCTATTTAATGCTGGAGGCAAAATAGAAACAGTACCACCGTAAAATACACCGATCAGGCATAACATTACAAGGTGTTGACCTGGTCTCCAAATTCTTTAGATCCCAAACTGATCAAGTATCTGTGGGATGATCCACAGAGGCCCCTCCCCTCAACCCATAGGACCCAAAGGCCCCCACTAACAACATTCTGTTGCCAGACACCACAGGACACCCTCAGAAGGCCCATGTCTGTTCTCTGATGAGTCACAACTGTTTTGGAGGCACAAGGGAGACCTACACAAAATTAGGAAAGTGATCATAATGCTATGCCTGATCAGTGTATGTTCCTTTGTCTGTGATATTATTATACTTTATACTTTTAATTAAACTAATAGGGTCTTCCCAACCTGGAAGGGGATGGTCAGGTTGATCTTTTCTCCCACTTTCCTGATGTACTTTGTTCTCAGGTCACGAGGGAGGCGGATCTTTGGATATTCTGAAGCAAAGAGAGACCATCTCAATAACTAGAGCGATATGACAGGTAGTGGTAGATGTACAAAGATAACTGAAAAATGCTTTACCCGAATACGATATGTACTTTTTTGCTGTTCATGTCTAAACCTGACTGACTCACCAACGATCTCACGAATGGTGACGGGCTGTCCCAGTGTAGCAGGAGGACTGCGTCCAGCGACGTTCACTGCCACCACCCTGAAGTTGATCTTCTCTCCCACGGGAAGGCCGCGCACCACGTATCCCTGCTTCTCACATAGGTGGTCCTTGTTTGCCACCACCCACTCAGTGTCTAAAGTAAAAGTAAATTGTATGCAGTAAATCTCAGAGTGGGAGCTGAATCTTTCATCATGAGTATAATGTGTGTTTATTATCATCACCTCCTTCCTTGCAGTATTCAATAACGTAGCCATCCAGGCCCCCAGCTCCGATCTTCTCTGGGGCGAACCACTTCAGGCTGCATGTGCTGTCTGTCACGTCATTGACTGTCAGACGCGTTGGCTCGCTAGTTGGGGCTGAGGGTCACAGAAAGAGAGACTCAAGAGTAACGCTGACTGGCTGGGCTGAAGAAAGGCGACGCACAAAGGGAGGGACAGGGAGTCAAGACGGCCATTAATCATACCAATAGGCATGAAGGGTTTGGAGTTGAGACTTGGCTGAGACAGGCCGATGCTGTTGACTGCAAACACCCTCATCTCATATAGAACGCCTTCAATCATCCTTTTGGCCTCGTATGTAGTTGTTGGGTACACATCAAAGTTAAGCTTTGTCCATCTAGAAGAGCCTTTCTTCTTCCTCTCCATGAGATAACCTGGTGGAGTTATAACCCATGTTAGGCAGGCAAATAGATAAAAAGTATCTCAAGAAAAGATACATACAATTAAACATGAGATACTGTAAAGAAGGAAGTATAAAAAGGTTGAGACCATTACTTACCTTTGATTGGCGCACCGCCATCAAATTTAGGAGGTTCCCAGATGATTGTTGCACAATCCTCTCCCACTGATGTGCATTTGACATTCTCAGGGGGGTCAGGCACATCTGAATAAAAAAATTGTAAATCAGAAAAGCTTCAACATATACAACAGTTGAAAGCAGCACAGCACATTGGTTAAGAAGTAACAGCAGCTGATGCTTTACTGTAAAATCCTCCTTACCCACAATCTTCACAAACAGCATAGCCTTGTCCTCTCCAGCTGGGTTGGTAACACAGATAGTGTAGTTGCTCTCATCATCTCTCTCTGCCCCTTCAATGACCAAGGAGCTCAGGTCTTTCCTGGACTCCACCCTCACGCGCCCTTCAGTGTCTGTGATTGGCTAACATGCAGGAAACAGTAGTGATCAGGGACAATGAACTGAAGGGTAACTCTGCACAAGAAGCGTGACTTGACAGCATAAAAGCAGACATACATTTGATTCAAACAGAAGAACGAGCCAGGGTTAAATAGGTCTTGCGCTTGGAGTAGCCCTTGGGACAACACATAAGATTGCTGAAAATCAGTTTTGAAGTTCAGTGTGGTGGCTCTGGCCGTTGCCATCTTGGCCACCCAATTCAAAAGTGCTCCTCAGCAGACAGCTAGCCACCTGGGATGGCTTCCACTCAGCTTTCACTCTAAACAACCATGTCCTTAACTATTCATGACATTAATCCTGGTTTCAGAGGGGTGGGTTATAAAAAAAAAAAAAAAAGAATGTTTTGATGCTTTTCTAACATGGAGGTCTAAGGGAAGTGGTTTGCATTTGTAGGCAGCCTTAAGCGGCTATTTGTTGTGGACTGCTTGGTTGACCATCACATGGGTGGCATACTGGTGTTATATTAGGGCTAGCAAAAAAATGAGGAGAATTGTGCTTCTGAGGCATAGACATACCCCTTTTCCAACATGGACAAATTGGATGTCTGACCACAAGCATCAGAGACAATGTCTTTCCTTGCATCCCTCTACTCCTAGCTGCCTATAGGCATAAAACTTCAAATGCTTGGGCCACACGTCCATTGAGCATCAGTTTTGTCCTAGTTAGGTAGAGATTACCACCATACTGCAGCCTGATGACCTTACAGTTTCATGGATGTACCAAGTTTCTGCACTGACATCCCCTGAAATTTCATTTGGCTGTTGTGTCTTTGCCTTTATCTTTGCCTTAATTATCGTTTCTTCTTATTGTGCAATCCCAGGTATTCTAGTTAAACATGTGACAGACGTCGCAATTTACTTGATCTCCTTTGGACCAAACAACGGTGGGCGCTGGCTCTCCTGTGATCTCCACATCCAGACGGAGCTTGTTGCCCGCCACCACAATGACAGTGTTTTGGGAGACCATGTTTCCAGTGGTGTCCAGGTGGATCTTTGGAGGATCTGGTCGATGTAAAACACACAAAGAGAGAGGCTGTGTGGAAGAGGGCTCTCACAGTGTACGAACCACACACAGAGAGTTTTCTTTAAAGTGGGAAAACATTGATTTTGATTATTTGCCCAGTAAATTAAGGCTACCTACCTTGTCTTGGCACATAGTCGATCTTAATTTCTGTTTTGGGAGAAAAAAACAGAGTTGACAGTATTATGCAGGCTGCTGATGATTAATGTATGCACAATAGCTCCTTTGTAATTATTATGTCCTTCTCACCCAAGAAGTTGAGTTTGGCAGAAAGTGACAGAGCATATCCATCAGGAACGAATGTGTAGTCTCCTGCATCCTCTGGCTTCACATTATCAATAATCAGTCGGTGAAACCTGAATCAAACAACAGAGAGCATATGGTGACGCGGAGCTATTTGCCTCATGAAATAAAGGCATTGTTCACGTGAAAAAAAGCCCGCATGTTTTTGGCCTGATTTTCGTACCTTCCGATGTGAGTCATTTTGATGCGCTCGCTTGGCAAGACCTCCACTCCATCTTTGTACCACTTTCCTGTCACCTTGTCATCAGACACTTCACACTTGAACATAGCCTGGTCTGCGGCCCTGACTGTTAGATCAGCAATGTCCTGCAACACCTCCAGTTCCTTTTCTAAATAAGACATCAGAAACCACGAGAGAATAGATCAGCCAGGAGACGGTGAAGTATGTGGAGCATGTGAAGTATAGGGGGAGAGGGAGG
Source organism: Chelon labrosus (assembly GCF_963514085.1). Taxonomy (NCBI): domain Eukaryota; kingdom Metazoa; phylum Chordata; class Actinopteri; order Mugiliformes; family Mugilidae; genus Chelon; species Chelon labrosus. The sequence goes on from NC_140352.1 coordinate 20,699,367, forward strand.
ATAAGGTTCACGATGGCAACATCTTGATACCCACTGTTATGAGTTGTTACTTGGTATATAAAGAGAGACATTAAGCCCTTGGGGCAGCAGTTAAATTCAGCTGCATCCTCTGCACTGAGCAGCATATAATACATATAGTAAATGATACAGCCCACACTAAATATAGTAAATATCCATAAAATACAGCCAATGCAGGAGACAGGTATTAAATATTTTATCTAAAATGTTTTATAAACTCCACAATCTCTCAAAACTAACTTAAGGACTAAGGGAGATCATTATGTTTTTTGGTGGTACCTTCCACTTCCAGCTCTCCTTTGGTGTGACCCCCATTTGTCCAAGCATGGTACATTCCGACGTCATCCAGTGTAGCCTCCTGGATGATAAGCATATGCTTCTTCCCATCCTTCTTGAAACGATACCTCGAGTCTTTCTCTTTGTGGAGCTCCTGATCCTCAAAGAACCTGGAAATAAATTAAAAAAATATATATCATTTTGAATGCTGTCACTGCTCAATATTTAATTTAATATAAAATAAAATAACATGCCTTCTTTAAATTGGCCAACCAAACAGTTTGAACATTTTTTTAAACATTGGTTTGGGGAATATGAATGGGCTTTGCCTTCATTAGGAGGAATAAAAGTAAGTGTTCTGGTTGGACAAGGGCAAATTGAAAGAAATGCGTTCAACTGTACCACACATATCAAGAGCACATACCAAAAAAAGAACATAAAATCACAAACAAAGACAAAGAGATCAAGAAAGGGTTGCTTTAAATCATGTTGATGGAAGCAGACATTCAAAGCTAACAACGGGGAGAGACGATTCATTTTAAATATGTTCCACATCTCCTAGGATGATAATAATCTCATTTTCATTGGACTTTAAATATATTAAGTCTCTCTGGTGCAGTAATGTATAGCACGAAAGTGCAAATCAGTTATGGAAGTTAAAAAAGAAAAAGTGATGAACCAAGAATACTTCATAATAAAGTAAGGGTTCCAATAATTAATAATTATAATAATAATTATGGCCTTCACATTTTTGAAATAACCCTGAACCATACAATACATTTAGTTTTTATGCCGAGAAGCTCATCAAGCACTCAGTTAAGCAAGCAGAAAACTCATGCTCAGCTTATATTACCAAATACTTCAATATTCACTGACCACATGACATGGGCACCCTCTTCTGAGACCTCGATCTCAAACTCCACTCTCTCTCCCACCACCACGTGATAGTCATCCATCAGCTTGGTGATGGTCACAGGGGGTTCTGCGAATGGGCATCGGGAAACATTTGGAAACGTTTAAAATTATTAATTCAGCAGAAACTCGGCACGTGTCGCCGCGATCTCAGATTTGCACTGCTTGGGCACCTTTAACGAACACCTCGGTGAAACACTTGTCTTCTCCTACCACGCACTCGTAGGCAGCATCATCAGACAGGTTCGTCTTATTGATAGTGAGCGTTCGGATGTTCCCGTCTGACTCCATGACATACCTTGAAATGTGAGAGAGGGAATGGAAAAGCAAACCGTCTGGGGGTCACATAAAAGTGTTTTATTAGATAGAAAATGCCTTTCTATATATTTTATATTTAATTCATAGTTTAACTTCTGATTAATTTGAAGGGAATTTGAATTTGAACTGTATTTTTCTGCAGTTTTTCAATGTAGAAACAGGTGTCTGTTGTCCCAGGGGTGTAGCTACATGTTCTTGGGGCATAAGATGTCATGGCAGTGTGACTTGCTTAGCCCACTGGGAGGCTCCTTATGACTGCCTAAAAATAAAACATGTTGATGGAAGCATCATTTCAACAGTGTGACGTTGTGGCGCGGATAATTTTAGCTTGATATTTTTACAGCACTGCCCATCAAGTCCGCCTCGGCATGATGATACAGCTTGTCCAATTAAGCAATGTTTTGCATGGACCTTGTGAAAAATAATAGCTGATGTGTGCGCATGGGTTTATGATTTCAAGCATGTACTTGGCTGAGGGTTTGATCTCCTGGCCGTTCTTCAACCATTTGACCTGGACAGTGGGATCGACCACCTCACACCTCAGGACAATTTTTTTGCCCTTGTCCACCGAGTAGCAAGAGTCGAGCCTCTTCAGGAAAGCTGCAGGCCCAGAAAGAAAGAGAAAAAATGACCTCATCAGTTCACAGAAATCAGGACCACGTGCCGTTCTTCTTTCCTACTTCCCTCCCCTACTCTCATTCCTTCTCCATCCCCTAGAGGTAGAATCTCACCTCTTAATCCCTCTCCTCCATACTTCAAATACCCCTCGCCTTCTCCTCCCCCCTCCCTTCTGACCTGACTTACCCTCGCTATGCTTGGGCTCAACCGCCTTCATCTTTTTCAGACGTTTCAGCATGCCCCTCAGGTCGGTAATGCCATACTCAAAGGCGATTTTCTCATACTCGCTTGGATGGGCACTTTTAAGCAATTCCCACACATCTATTGGTGGCTCCTCTTTTTGAGGCTTCTTCTTCCTGCCAGTCAAGAAAGAGGGATAACCTGCCAATCAGGACTGGAGAAGCAAAAGGGAATTTTGGATAGGAAACAATCATAGTGGTAATTCTGCAAACTCTTCTCACTTCTTAGTGGCTTTCAGGAGAGCACTGAAATCCAGATCTCCCTCATCCTCTCCAGCATCACTGCATGTATGGAAACAAACGCACATTACAGTGTAACAATGATCAGAAATGTCTTCTGGCATAGCACAGCATTAAATGTATATAGTCATGCATGAATGTGCTGCAAGACATTCACACACACACCCTGGTGAACACTGAAAATAGTCTACACAAGTATTTTCCCTTTCATGTATTTGCTCACGTCCACACGGGCCACAGACACAGGCTGAAACACAAAACCCAAAGCACTCACGCTCTCTTGAAGGCCGACAAAATGTCTGCCTGATGATCCTGCTGTGCCGCTGTAACAAGAGAAGTTGCAGAGAAAGCACATAACTGCTGGATCAGATCGAAACACCAGCCCGTATAGAATCCGCATAAGCCTCATGAGGCCGGAGGCCGTTTTTACTTACCCTCAACAGAGATCTCAAACGTGGAGCTGTCACATTTGTCTTTTGCCGTCACCTCACACCTGTAGCCCCCAGCGTCCCCAGCGACCACTTTGATGATCTTCATTTCATAGGTGTAAATCTTGGGAGAGAAAATATTATTAGCTCTTTATTAGTTAGCGATCTCTGAAGGATCATATGAAAATGAATGAATGAGTGAATCTCCTTCACACCTTAGTATTTCTGTCATAAGTCTCTTTGAACTGCATATGCTTCCCGGCCTTGCTGCCGAGGTCCAGCCACTTTCCCTTCAGCCATTTCATAGTGGGTTTTCTCGTCAAGGTGGTCGAGTCGACCCTGGCTATGAAAGTGATGTCCGAACCTGCCATTCGTAAAAAAACAAAACAACAACAATTAAATAATACAACATTATGTAATCAGGTTAGGCATTATGGATTGGTACATCGTCCTTTATGTACGGACAATAATTCACCCATCCTTTTGTGTGTCTAACCTGCAACAGCGACGACATTTTCCTGCGGCTTCTCGACAAAGAGCCCGGTGAGCTCAGTCGACCCAGGCACTGAGAGGAAGGAAGAAAAAATCGTTTCAGTTACTCATTCACTTTTCGTCGAACACAGGCGCTGACGCAAAAAAAACATACACAGAACAAAACATACACAACCACTAAATGATAAATGAACAAAGAACATTTGTCTTTAAGGCTAAAAAGCCATGAGACTGCTGCGCTGTACTTAAGCAGTTAGTTGTCAGTAGACAATTAACTATTAAATGTTCACTCAAACGAACTAGAATTTGATAATGCAATTTATTTAAAGCCATACCAGAACTGCATATAACATAATCAGTCATATCATTGCAAAGTTGGACAGGTTTACGTTGTGCAACAGGACACTATATGGACACCGACAGTATCTGACACCTGAAGCAGCAAGAGGGACTATTATCCCTCATACTCATAGCAGATGAAGTCTTCCAAGTGTTCACGCAAGCAAACATTCCGCTGATATATAATCGCAACAGCAAAGTATTTTTATCAGTAATTACAAGGTCCAGAATGTCTTAATGAACTGTGGCTGCGATAAGTATAACACCTCTAGCCAAAGCACCTGTTGACACTTATACATCAGCACTTTCTACCACAGTTCAGTAGTCAGCATTCTACGTACCGCTCTATAAACAAAGCACACTTGGAATTAGCATTAGTCCCACATTATGTCAAGTATTACTGTACAATGCAAGCAACTGCATAGATTTCCCACAGTGAGAATATCTGGTTCTTTACACATTTGAACTGAATTAAATTCAGTAAACAATAGAATTTAATTCAGTTTATATTGAGTAATCTAAACTGACTAACAGATAGGATGCACACATTGACATATCATCACATGTTCATGCAGCAGATTGTCACAGTCCTGCGCTATGGCTCCAGCTTACCATCACCCTCTCCGGCAACTAGGAATAACAAATATTCTTAATTAACATGTAGAAGTTATACTGTATTATGTCATTGTTAACTCATGAGTTAAACAAGATGAGTGGACATTTACACAATGATTATTCTGCACAACTATTACACTGACACACCACACGGTGGAACGCAACCAGCTTTCTTCATGATGGTAAGATCATGACTGGTACCAAACAAAACAGGAAGTGATGAAATGTGTTAATAGCTGTGCGTCTAATCATCAGACTAGTCATAAATTATTTGAAATTACCTTGATCATTTAGTTTGGACTGATCTAACGTTACTTCAATGATTAGCATCAAAGTTTGTTGAATTTCAAGATGGCATGGAGAATACTTCAACTCAAGGCAGCTATAGTCAAGAAGGAATTTCAGGTTGTTTTTAAACAAATTGGCAGTAACTTCTTGCTGACATTCATCAGAAATACATTGCTAAGTGCCCTAAAACAGACTGCAGTTGGCCAAGTGACGATAATCCCCCTACACACTATACCCCTGTGGGTATAGCTTTAAACAGCCCTGGTATGATAAGCACTTCCCACGCAGGAATTCCAATCCTAATAGACACGGAAAGCAAGTGCAGTGCGGTGCAATACCCACTCTGGAGTCAGGACAGTGGATCAAACAAATGCCAGACTTGAAAAATAGAAACAAAATTTGATGGTATGGAGGAAACTTGTCCTCCTACCGTGTGTGCATGTGATTCCTAATTAAAGCCATATATCAAGACTATGTTCCTGCACACCAAAATCAATTCATAAGCTACATGCAACACCAGGAGACAATGTTTGGACCCTCACCAGGTCGAAAATAATACTTTTGATTTTAGGTCTTTTGCAGAGTTTTATTTCATACATCAAAGCTCGCTCCTCAAGCATAATGTGTGAAAAAACATGACTTTGTAATGGCATTCTGGAAGCTTAAGATAAATGGCAGGGTATTTGTGATACAACCTGGCTGTCAAGACTGAGTTTTGTACCAAGTACATCTCAGATTTCCCTCTGAATTTCCTTCAGGTAGGACCTTGGATAGGACATAGCCTGGTAGTCATGTTGATACTAAATGTAGCTTGTTGGACGCATGGTTGATGATGAGGAGAAATTGTGCTCCTACTGTTTGGGGTAACGTGGCTGAGAGTAACAACCACAGAGTGCTCCATTTTCCCTCATAAAATGGTTTGCACTTGCTCAGCCTTTATTTCCTTCTTTGATTCATTCTCCGGATTTTCCTCCGGTCACACTCTACCACAACACTTATCTTTCTTCTGTTTTGTATTCCACGGCACATGCTGAGCCCTGTCTGGATCATCTGCACAGTACACCTTTTCTCCCTCTGGGCTAATGTTGCCACAGTCAGAAGAGCTTGCTCAGTCTGACATTCAGTGATGGGCACAGATGAGATGCGCACTCAGAAATGCTCAGAAAAAAAAAAAAAAAATGGACAGGAATCGATAGAAAAACTTGCAGGACAAGCATTACTAAACTTGCGAGGAATTGATGAAGGTGACATCCAGGGCAGTAACCAAACTTAACATTTGATGACCTCACCCTGGAGATCTGACACCCCCCTTCTTCGCTTGCCAGGCAAGTTTCTGCTCAGCAGGCAACCACTCCTCCATGACAGCCTTGTTGTGAAGACACAAGACAGTTATGTCACCTTTGGATCAGTCTGTGGCTACTCACCTTTCCTCTGCATACCCCCAAATCCATCATCTGCATCTCACTCAGCAGCCCAAAAAGAAACACCATCTTTCTGGTCATCTTGGCCATGCTCCCATTCTCCAGTCTACCCACCTAAACTACAGACCTCTTCTCAACATGTGATAATGTGTTCTCAGTTGCCACTACCACCTATTGTCAAGCTAACCCAGGTGTCCATGAGGGGAAAGGAAAAGCTTGTTAAAGTCTGTGTTTTCCCCCTCAGGCACAGCAGGTACTGGGCATTTCACACATATTTGAAAGGCACCACAAGGAATTAGCAGCCTTCACCCGCCTGACGCCTTGACACTTCCATAACCCACCTCCATCCAGACTCCACAGTCGGTCAAAATAGACCAGACGTTCAGCTCATACGGGAGCTGTGGCCCTGAAAGACCACAGGAGTCAGGGACAGCTTCATAACATGAACAACCGCTCTTGAATTTCACTTGTAAAGCCAATAAAATGCAGTCTCAGGACTTGGGAATCACACTCCATGGCCATAACACACAATTTCAAAGACGACTTGGCGCCGTATACAGGATTTGCGCTCTTCGGGAGGCACAGACTCTGACGATTTATTGGATGACTTCAGTGCTTGGACGCTCTGTAATGTTGCATTGAGAAGCAACCGTAAAACGTGTCGTCACATCAGATGACACTTGGTATGTGAACAGCAACAGCTGCCATTGTTGCAAGATGAGCGTTGCACATGAACCACAGCCGTGTTTCCACTCATTGTTTAAATTGCCCGAAGGGCAGAAGTTAAAGAGAGCTGGTATCATAGGTCACAGATGGGGTGGACAGGACACCAAATAAATTCTGTTCCTCTAAAAGAACATAAACAGAATAATTCGTCTGGCAGCATCTGAGGATACCAGCAGTTGGGTACACAGCAGGTGAACAAGACAAGGATAGCATCCTGCACTGAACTACCTCTTTGTTTTCTTTGTCAGAGCCAAAGATCTGGTGGGCTGTACGCGTGAGGTGTGAATTACTCCAGGGTTAGCCACTACTGAGTTGCAACAAGCTGCAAGGTCTATGGGGAATTTAAATCTAACATCTCTATAGTGATGAAGGCTTTAAATGACCAGTGTGTTAAATTTATTGACAGCCATGAGGTTCGATTGAAATGTAGAACCTATTTTGGCTGTCAGTCAGTTTCATGTGTAAACTTGAAAGATCCTCTCTATAGCCACTACTGTACAAACATGGCAGTACAACATGGCCGACAGGAAGAGAACCTGCTTCTTTGTTAGAGAAGAGCTCGTTCTAAACAAACATTAACTCAACCATTTGTAGTTCCAGACCATAAAAAAAGAATTATGAACACTAGATTGATAGTAAATCCTTTGAATACTACACAGTCTGAATCCTAATCTTTTTTTTCACAAACAGATGACAGTGAGGTTATACAAAATCTTAAGATTTTGAGCCCAAAAAAGCTCATAATGAAATATGACATTTGGTAAACATCCACTTTTGTATATAAAAATGCTATAAATAGTGTAATTTTTTTTTTAATCAGTCCAAACCAAAGTAGTCAAAGCAATTTCAAATAATAACATGTACCCAGCTCCATTTAACACTTCATATATTATGTGACATCTTGACTAGCACATAATACCAAATTTACACCCAAGATAATGTTAGCACTCAAACTGAACAGTGTGGAGACGCAAAAAGTAAACCACCAACAGGCACGCCAATATCAGTGTCGCTCAGTTCTTACCATCCCCATCAGCGTCTGATTCTGCTGCAGACAAGGAAGCAAACGGAACTGAAAAAAGCAGCTAGGAAGCAAATGCTTGTCGTTGCACAGAAAGGTATACAGTTGCGGAAGAGACCGACGAACCCGGCTACAACAGAAGCACCATGCAGTGCCACATTTTGTCAGGACATTCATGCAGTACCACATTACATTCATGCAGTACCACATTTTGTCAGGACATTCAATCCACCGTACACAAGTCACATGTTAAATAAAACTCATAATGCTCAACAAGGTGTCTATACTCAGGAATTAATGGATGACGTGGAGGCCATTCATCCCTGACAGTGGATGGATTTTGGGCATTATCCTGATTATACCATGGTCACTATCCAAGTAATAAAATATAAATATAAAAGACGATTAATTTGGTAGGCCACGTGTGCAGCCTGGAATAGCAAGTTAAATAACAAAATGGATGTGAGATGGTCATTCAAAGTATGTGATATGTGACTATCAATAGATTCAGGCCGCAGTTATCTATTACAACAACTGTGTTTAACAGTAGGCGATGTGCTATCCAGAAGATGAGGCACTGAAGGATTAAACGTTATATTATTAACGCGCTGCAATAAATCGCAAACGGAGGCTTTTAATGACCAATGCGTCATTGCTATGCTGTTGTGCAGGCGTTGCTATGGTTACCCACCTCAGATACAGCCTGAGCCAGGGCATTCGTTTAGAACGGTGAACAAACAGTTCCACCACTTAATGGGCTTACAATACCAGCAAATAATGGACACCCTGCAGCCAATCAGAATGGAGTATTGACCCAAACCATGGTATAACAATAAATATCTCACTTACAGCAGAAACACACAGGAAACAGAACATAAAATCCTTAGAAGTGCTTGGAAAAACAAAACTCTATGTTGCAGATTCAGTACTGTAAAACCAAATGACAGTTACGGTCACACATAACATATACTATAAAGTACAGTATATGTATATATCAGTCGGGGGGGGCACCAAAAGACATTCAATGTAAAATTAATAATCCTGTTATCTATGTCATACTAGTAACACAGCCGTTACTGACTGCAATGCCTCTTGTACATATCAAGTAACACATTTATTCACCACAAAAGATTATGTAGGTCACCTGAGACAGACCTGAAAAGTTTATAAAACATCCAAGAGCCATGCAGGCATTGTCATTTTCACACCGTGTGGCACATGTATGTAGACGTATGTGAATACATTACATGGATTACAGGGGCAATTCATTCACAGGATTCTGCCTTACCTCCATCTGCGGGGGGTGCATCTAAGGAATATAAATAGAAATTAGCTTCGGATTCCGCTTTAGACTGGAATTATTCTCTGGATTTAGTTGCGATAGAAAGTGCAAACATTATTCCCTGATACTAAGCGGTGCCTTCCATATTCGTCTGGCTATGGTTTGTCAAGTGAAAGTTGTGGCTAAGAGATATAAAGCACAAAGATGCAGAGACCCAGAAAATATTTATATTTAGGAGTGTTGCAAGGAAAAGAATAATAATAATAAAAAAAATACTTAAACGGCAAACACTTAAAGATATTTTCTTTCACTTCACATGCCTGCAGTGAAATGTTACCCAAAGGTCACTGTGGCAAACACTGATATGAGGAAATGGATCCAGCTGCAGGCAGTCAGAGTATGCAGTAAAGATACACAGCAACGGCTTTTCTTGTAACCTTCATACATATTTCTTTACAGATATATTGTATACATGCAAAAAAAATAAAATAAAATCAACATCAACAAGGAAACAAGAGCATTAATCCCGTTCAAACTTGTCATCAGCACACACACAAAAACAAAAGGACATGAGGGATTCAGTTTGATGCAATAATACATAGCGCATACTTGTTCAGAAAACGTGAGATCAAGATTTCTGACATCAGAGTGGTTCATTGTGATGATGAAGTTGTTTAACACACACTCTAGGCGAGGTCTTAGCTAGCGCAAGTGGCGCATGCTTCAGGCCAGCTAAGAAATGCAAACACGCTGAATGAGAGTGGCATAATGATTGCATTATTCCCTTCAGCAGCTCCGTGTTGTCTCATGATTGACTTACGGGCCTAACGTCTTGACTCAGTAATTGCTCAACTTATCATCTATAGCAAAAACCACTTGTTCTGTATTATTCAGATAATTACCCTGACTGATTAGTTCAAATGCATTTTTTTTAACACTCAGTTCAACTCAAACCCACTCCATGTGCGATATTAAGGACGTATAAATGCTTTGAATCACTCGCAAAAAAAAACAAAAAAACAAAAGAAAAACATTGTCCCTCACCCTCTTCAGCTGCCTCCGCTGGGGCTTAAATTAGGAGATCTTTGTTAGGCATTGCAAATGAAAAGTAATCCCATGGTAGCCCCATTGGAAAACAAATATAAGAGACACTCCAACAGCTGAGCGAATGCCTTTCATTAGTGTGGAACACCTGAAAAGTCAGACCAGTATCACATGGCCACTCTCTAGCTTGGCTTGTGGACACCAAAGCATTTTTCTCAGAGCACCATCTGTGTAGCTATATAATTTGTGGACAGTTGAGTAAACAGCTTCAGTGATCTTGTAATGTATGGTAAAACAGATTCTCTGTGAAATGCCTAGAAGGTAAAATTAAATAACCCGTCAGCGGCTTTATGGCTGCCGATACAGCAGCATATTGGCATACATGAATAAAATACAGATGCTCTACTGACAGAAGGTTTATGAATAAGGAATACAGAGCATGCTGATTGCACGCCATTAGAAGTTGGGGCATATGTTCGCCTGGCACAGGCACTTGACATGACGTTCTAGTGAAAATGTGAGAGCTGTAATCACGTCGCTGAGCGATAATGTAAGGCACACACAAAGGGTCAGTAGGCAAATGCTGTGGGGCGGCTGACTTACCCTCTCCGGCTGGTTTGTCTGTGAAACACAAACAAGAAAATTATCAGAAACATGCAACACATACTCTGCTCAGATATTCAGTACATACAAGGGGCGACTTCTAAATTTAGAAGGATGAAAAAAAAAAAAAAAGACTGGTCTGGCAGATCTGCTGGGGCGTGATCAGTTCCCAACAGCGTGATTCCAGACCAACGTTCACGCACAAAACTTTTGTGAGCAGGGGAAATTAGGGCTGGTTTCTAGGCTTCTGCAGTATAAATATAAGTCTAAATATTTTCCATGCTCACATGCATATATGAATTTATCTGCTTGTTGCTCTCTTCTCCTCTTCCTCCCCTTAAACTTCTGTCACGAATCCCTATTTTTCTGTCTCATTTATCCTTTTTATCTATTTCTGTTAGACACAGAATATCCTCAGTAAATGGACGACATGCCGACGTGTCCTTTATTCGGAAATGTCAACTAACCTTATAAAACACTAAATCAATATCTACAAGTTATTATCATTATGGCTAAATTCTCTCTTCTTTGGTACTTTTGAATATAATTCCATGAGAAGTATGTTTTGGGGCATCCCTAGCTGGATTGACATGTCCGGTCTGATTAACATGACTTGGGCACACAGCCAAATCCACCTCTCACTCATCTCCAGCTCCTCCCTGTCGTCCAACTGTGGTCACTTTGAGCTTGATGTACCGTATATAAAGAACCTTTTAGGGGTACGATAGCCTATAAAGAGTGGGCTGCTGAAAGAAAATTGTTAAAAACAAAAGGTGCTAGGTTTTCTAAAATTGACTCCTTTCGGCCAAGAACTTATCGATTACCCCTCATTAGCAACAAAACATATGCATAGACATACATTTCTGTTTATATGTTGATGAATATTTCTCCTCTATTCTTTATCTTTAAGGATTTCAACAGACGATTATTCTTTCTTTTAAATCACACCTAGTTTACGGTATTTAAATGTTATATTGCGTGTCTTATTTGTGTGTTTGCCTTCGACTGATGCCGTTCAGGAATCTGATTTCACAGTGAGGCGAGTGATCTTCAACCATAAATCTAAAATACAGCCTGCCAGGAAAGAGGATACATTTTATATACAGGCCACTTCTGAAATTTCCGCTAAGCTGCACAACCTCTGGCACACACTCTGGCACACATTTTTTTAATTTTAATTTTTTTGATATCTTGATCTAGAAGACTAAGTTCTGGGGCTAAATTTGAGCTTCAGAGGCGTGTGGGAGTGTGGAAGTATTGTTGAAGTTTAAATCTGGTAATTGGAAATTCTCAACTGAAATAGAGGCATATAATATACCCAGCTACCCAAGTATCTGTTTAGGGGTCAGTGGCAGTAGCTGGTAAAGGCCAGGGATGGTGTCTTATGACCCCCCTGAAGTCATGCCACATGCTCTTGAGCTGCAGACAGTTTCTTTGAATAGTCAACTTGACCTTGTGCACTTTACTGTTCACTTGGGGATTGTCTAAAATAGGTGTCGTGAAATGACACCGGATTTACTTTATGTCACACACAAAAAAAAAGACATTTGGTTTTGTCCAGCAGTGAAGATATGGAAAATATGTGAGAAAAGCCTAAAAGTTTATTTTTTCAACATAACGTTATCCAGCAGACACACATACAGAAATGCTGCTCAGCACAGAAAGTCTTCGGTATGAATACTTCCTACTCGCTGTAAGAGGGTTTAACACCTGCATTGAGTGTAAATCTCCACCAGCATCTGCTAAGTCAATCCACTCGGGGCAAGAATCTTGATCATCTTCAACAAGTTTGTGATAAAGCAGGGTAATGAACTTCTGAACAGCTGCTCCTCACACTTTAAATGAGACCGTCTGTGGTTTCATACATAGAGCCGTATAATTTGTGTGAAGTTATGCTTGTTGGGCGCAAAGATATAAATAAAAAGAAACTTCCTTTCATTTATGTTTGTCAAACAGTGGATGCAGGATCCCTGTAGTACTATATATTCTATATATTTGTCCTCCTTTTTTTTTATCTGCTCAACTGCTTTAGCTTCACTCGTAAAGAAAACATTCTGTAACATGTCATTTTTCTGCCTTCAAGAGTGTTTTTGCTTTCAGTTAAAGTACTGCAGGTCTTCACCTCACTGTTTGTTTACTCCTTCAAAAGTACTGACAGTCTGATTTACTGTGTGTGTAAAGGCCCAGACATTATGGCAGGTATTAGGTAGCCTGACCTTAACAACCCTTCGAGGGTCTCTAAGTGTCAGTAGGCAATATGCAACTGAATATTTATGAAGTTATCTGAACACATAAAGCATGACTGCATGGTCATTGGATCTGCTATAAGCAAACATATGTGACTGTATTTTGTCTGTACTTGTAATGTTTAGACACTGACTGTATATAAAAGCAGGACGCGGCCACCATGAACGTGGTTTAAAACATGAAGCTAATGTGAAATTAAAACAATAATACTAAACACTAAATCACTAAGCTAAAATGCTTTCTCAAGTAATTATGGTGTCATTAGCTACTTAGCCGTGTGTTTTTGAGTTTAATACTAGTATGAAGTAGATATTAGGCCTTAAAGAGATATGTCTTTGGGTTCTCAGTCAGAACCCCCCCCTCCTCTTGTTTAATTGTCATCACTTTGAACTCCATAAAAACACGACGACAGCACTAAATGTCAAATTTAAAGCTTCGAAAACAGTAGTCTACAACCAATGGGAACAATCTGCATTTTCATCCCATAACTGATTTTACATAGTTGAAAGGCCTGAGTTAGGACTGGAACCAACCAACCATGATTTTTTTAAAAAGTAAATTAAAGACCTGCCACTCAACACGGAAGAGACAGGAGATTTTTTTATTTATTTTTGGCATCACAAATTAATTTATTGTCGTTCACTCACTGAGAAATAATTAATCATTTCATCATTTTATGTGGAGGTTTTTGTATCCCAAAGAAGATAAACAGCTCTCAGGGACTGGAGGAACTTCACAGAGCAGTTTTGCTTCAACTCGCCCTTATAGTGTTTCATCAGGACACAGCGATGAAAGCAATTACGACCATGAATCCTATCGCTTCCAACCACCGACTAGAAAGCTGTCATATGCTTGATTGACTGTATGGGAGCAGTGCCACATTCAGCAGGGAGCATCGGGCCTGGTGACCAAGAAGGAACTTTCTGGGTGAAAGTGACGTATTGCGTAATGATTTATCTCCACTGTGCCTGCAAAAGTGTTACAGCACAACCTGATACATTAGGGTGTGGAAAACTCTATGAACTTAAAAGGGAAAAAAACAAAGTGGAAAAAGGTCAAGGCTTAGCAGAGAGTAATTTTAGCTGCTAGTTGAGGTCGTATTCCATGAAGCTACTAAGTTAAGCAGTGCAGAAAACCCTCTGACTCCTATTTTTAAAAAAACAGAGAATAATTCATATTTTTGCAAAAAAGTGGTGTTACACTATACGTAAAAAGGCTGCCACTACTTTCTCATGGGATTGTTATCGGACATATATACTGTAGTTGCAGAGCTGTGTTTAGTAAATATTAAGTATTGCTAAAAAAACAAAAAAAAAAACACCAAGTAGAGAAACAAACTAAACCATGACTGGCTATCTAAAGCTTCATACTAAAAGCCTTGAAGCTGAGTTTGGCTTGCAAAGACAGAGCGGTGGGTGGTGCAGACATAGAGAAGGCAAAGCGGAATTGTATCCATATCACTCCAATAAACACTGAGGCTGAATATGGTGAATAAATGTTGTGCTGGGTTAGGTTTCTGAGATAAAAATAAAAAAGGGCCTGGCTGAGATCTGTAAAAAGATTTCAGGGGAAGACAGATGCAAAGGAAAAGAATCAAATATTGCAAAGAAGGACTAGGAACAATGTGCTAACAACTCCAGTAAAGCCTTTTACATTGACTATCACAACATGGTCAGTGTGGAAATTGGATGAAGCGGTTTGAAAGGCTCAACACTCCTCTGTGCGATCGCACGGCTATAAAGCTCAGCTGTCCCGACTGACTCGTCTGCTGTGTCACTCTCTAATCTTAGGTTTGTATCATCAGCTCAGTGATTTAAAGTGGCAATCTTGAATACATTTCAGTCCTGGTTGATTTGGCGACACTTGTGGTCACTGATGTAATAGCAGTTGTGTTTTAATAATAGAGGGCAGTAAAACAAACTACAGTCACTTTGATAAAGAAGGCAGACTATAACTGGCCTTTTTTTCTGTCATTCTGTGATTAAACATGTTCTGATTTTACACCACACATGCAAAGTAGCCAATGAGTATGCTAAGAGCTGGGCACAATTAAAGGAGGCTATGTCACTGTTAAGACGGAGGTGTGCAGCCTGTCGAATGCGGCTCTTCATCTAGCAGCTCACTGTGGCTGCTTGTTGTTTTATCACACCCTGAAATATTTCAAACTGATCTGATATTAAAGACTGCCAAAAATGACTGTTGTCTTGTTTTTACTTTTGAGAAATAGTAAGTGCTAGACACTCACTGATAAACATCTTTAAATCCATCAAATATCGTCGGATGATGATTTAACAGTCGGTGGAAAACTGTCAAGATTGATACTTTCAGGTGACATATTAGGAGAGAAGTGATATTTTTAATTTTAATTGTTTGATTTTAGTAGAGCAATAACACTGGTTTGGTTAAAAAATTGAAAAAAAAAAAGCGACTATGAAGTATCTTCTCAGCTAATGTGTTACTAGTGAGTTACAGTAACATGAGCTCATCTTCCTGACAGCACACATGTACAGATGCAGTGGTGTTACTAAAGCTAATTTACTACAATTGTTTCTGGCTGCTTTGGAATTTAGTCAATGAGAAGGCACACTGCACTGATGTCATTAGCTTACTGACCCCATTGATGTAATAACTATATGATTATTAATGGCGACAAACAGGCAAAATACATTAGCAACAGTTTTTCCTTCATATTTGACTCTGTCTATCCCACCTATCGTTTCTAACAGTAATTATTAAAGTTTCCCCCAAACTGGACAAGATTGTGAGAAACTGCCAGCAAAATAAACATGTATATTAGTTAAGGTTCTCCATGAGGTCATTTGATATTTTACCATCTCTATAGCTGTCTGCTCCTGCTGAGAGAGAGTCACATGGAGTATAACCTGAACCCTGTGAAGCTCATCACTCCTCTCACATAATGTTTTAAAATTAATGATATCATATGCTTGTATCTTATGTCATTAGATCCTATTTACCATTTCTATTGATTATATCATATTTTCTCAAAAATATATTTATTTAAAAAAACATTCTTTGGTATTTACTGTTGTTGTATCTATTTCAAGTTAATATTCTGTACCTCGAACTAAACCAGGCTAAACTCAAGCATCAACACTGGCACTGAAATCCAGACTAATTACGAGGAATTATGGTGTTACAAAAAGCATCTGCATACCTTCAGGGACTGGCTCAGGCATGGTTATTCCTGTGTCTCCTCTTCGCTGCTGGAAGACTGAGGGCTTGTGGGGCTTATTCCTTTTATTTCTCCCCTCTCTCTGTTATTCAAAGCTTTCCTGGCACTCAAGTCACCCACACCCTCCTGTGAGCAAGGAGTTCGGGAGAGACTGATGACACCCCTGAGCAGTTCAAGAGGAGAAGCGTGAGTGAGAGTGTGTTAAGGTGGAGAGGCAAGAGAATGAGGTGGTGGTGAAAAGGCTCTTACACTTTTATGAGATTAATGGGCTGACTAAACCTGTTGAGCTTTAATGTTGGTGGGAGAAATGAGGAACACAACAAGATGACCAACAACTGATCCAGTTTTTGACACTTTATCTTGTGCCTTATGGCGACCGACTAATCTTGCAATTACCGCCCCTAACGACCAAAGGATCAACAAGAGTTTGCGAACAATTTTGCAGTTTCTTTTAATACTTAGTGGGCTTTAGATGTGTTCCGCTGGCTGCAGAAGTGAATACCAGAAAATGTAGACACAGACAACTGCCATAACATGCTGTCTGTAACTGATGCTTGGCAAAGCTGAATTGCTCTGTAAAAACTTGCTTCCTTGTGAAGAGTTTAAAAATACAGAAAATACCGTCAAATTAAGTGATTTTGTTTTGCTGTCTTGTAGAGGAGAAGACAGATATTGTTCGCAAATCTGAATGATAAATATGAGGAATACGAGAGTCGAGTCATCAACCACTTAGCTTAGCTTAGCCAGAAATGTACCAAGTTGTTGACATCACATAGGAAGGAACATAACTAACCCAAACCAATCTTCTCCCTTGAACTGATTTGTGTGACATCCTTGTCTGTGGCCTCATGTTCTTCACACTTAAACTTACACACGGCAAAGTCGTAAAAGTCTTCATGCTAAACTAAGATGACAATTTGCTGATGTAGCTTTGCATTTATCGTACGATACAAGAGTGGTATCAACAGATCCCTTGACATATCCTCAAGAAATTTTTACAGTGTGATTTATTTTCATATCAGGTAAAAGTACCACACACTCTTATTAAACTACATATGTTTTGTAAAGGTTTTTTTTTTTTAATTATTATTATGTTTTTACAACATATATTTTATTACTGCTAGTAATGATTGGTGATTCTGTGGTCTGTAACAGGCAGCTAATAACCAGCCTTGGTGGCAGACCCACTGGAGATGCACTTCGGCCAGCAACCGTGTACTTTTACAATGTTACCATTTGTGGCAGTGCCTGTCTCCTGTTTCCTGGCATCAAAAGGTGAAGATTCAAGTTCAAGGCATGTCTTCATCACTTGTTGTCATCTACCCCTTTATTTATAACAAATGTGCATGCGTCAGCTGGAGCCACACAGCAGACAAGTTCCCTTCTGGGGTTAAAGTGTGAATCTGCAAAAGGAGCAGGGATGTCAGTCTACAGGGACTCCCAGAGGGGTGTATCTATATCTGGAGTGGTCTGGAGAGCCCCGTTTTTATGCTAAGCTAGGATAATGACATGCTAGTTGCTAGCTTAATAGTTGATGTGATGAGGGTGAATGAGGGTTCACCTCACTTTCAGCACTTTACAACACCAGAAAGAAAATGTCAAAAGATTGCTTTATAATCTCCTTTAGGATTAAACACATTTATTTGCACAGTACAGTCACAGAGACATGAAGTGGTGAACAGTAAAGTGCACACATGAGAAGAAGAGTGAGTCATTTAAAATAACCTTGTTGCAAGAAATAAATCCACGCGGCAGTTTAGAGCATTGAGAGCTTGTGCCTGTTCAGTATGATGGGTGTGTGTGCAAAGAAATAGGGGCAGGTGGGGAAGGGCAGCATGCGCTTTAAGTTTCTCATGCAACTCTTTCAGTAGTTTAGGCCCTCAAAAAATAATTTTAAATAGTGATGAGATGAAGATTCATTGGCATCATAAAAAAATAACTCTTTCCCAGTCAGCATCCTGTGTAACTAATGTGATTAGCCAGTGATTAGTCCGGAATATGTGAAGCTACACTTTAATGGAGTGTCTGTGAGAAGAAATTCAAATTCAATTTAACTGAAAATTTGCTTTGCATGGAAAGGATTCGAGCTGATGTGGTATTTTCAAAAGAATTGCTGAAATGAGCATTTCAGCCCTCCAGCATTCAACAGCTGTGAATCTGACAAAACCCAGGAGAAGGCGGTCAGGGTAAAGTATGCATACTGCATCTGGAGTCTGGAGACGTTCACTAGTCCTGTAATTCTTTCTCACCGTGCATTTTCATTTCATTCCTCTCAAGGTTGATGTAAACAATCTAAATTGTATTACAGAGATGTTGGGGCTCAGATTTCATATTTTTATCTACAGTTTCTTTCCTGGATTGTATAAATTTCTACATTCCTGCCATCCAGTCATTCATATTTATGACTGCCAAAACAAATTTGTAGTCAGACATTTCATCAAGTTTGCAGATGATTCGGGCATTTTGTAGTTATCTTCCATGAGGAGGCTTCACTGTGTTGTTGGTGACTTAATAAATCTGAGTAGTTTACAGGCTGCGCCCCTCACAGCGATCTGATAAGAGAATTGAATTGGAGGACAACTATAAATAACTGAGGACTTTTACAGATAGCAAACTTCACAACCCGTCACACAGATCATTTGTGATTTGCTTTTCATTTTCCCCAACAGAAAATGAAATCTTTTAAGGACGGCTAACATCATGACCTTGTTTTACTAGATCTTATTGCCTTAGCTGACTGTGAGTGTTGCAGTTGTTGAAGGGAGCTTTGTGAGTAACCCAAGTGTGGTTACTGTGCTCTGAGCAACACACAACTCCAATCTGTGACAGACACAGAGACTGAAGCTGAAAGACGAATGTCTTTTTTCACTTTCGGGGGAACTGATAGTCTCTGGGAGTTCCTTCATCAGGAATACATTTCATAGCAAGGTATCAGAATGTTATTCCTTCAGCAATAAGATGGCTTAATTTCAACATGAAAATCAGCAGCAGTGTTTCCCTTGACTGCAACAGCTTGAGAAGCTACACTAAAGACTGAACAATTACTGCACTGTCTGGTGGGCAATATGGATATATTGGGTTGATTTGTGTATTATGGTGCTTTGAATGTAGTTTTATTGTTTGCATTATGCTGTCTTCATTTGGTGGTTTGACTTGTTAATGGCCTATGATAACCATATTTCCTGCATGTCACAACATTTTGTCTTGGATGAATAAGCTATAAAGATGATTAAGAGATGTTTAAATTATAGGTATACCTGTAATGCACACCCTGTGAGATTCCACCACATCTTTATTTATGTAACTCAATCCTAATTGGGCTTTTGACCACTTTAATTCTTTTTTAAGTGGTACGCAAATCAGTCATCAGGAACTTGAAACTGTAGTGATGTAAAATGGTCCTATTCGGTTTTGTATTTTCTAGTCTTCATACTATAGTTATCCTAAATTAATGTATGACACGATGGCTCCATCTTGTGGCAGCTTTTGGAAATGCCATCAAATTTACTAGAAGTTTAACAAATCTTCTCAACTTATGTAAATAAGTAAATAAGTAAAATATAATTGCTGTGAATATAATAAATGGCAGTATACACTAACTTGCCTGTTCATTAGGTACACTAGTGAAAACAAATGTAGTCTAATACAAGAGTCCTGCACTAAATCTTCCATCATACTGCTTAGTTTATGTATGAGTAAGAGAGGTGGTGATTTAACTGTATGATCATTTTAGAAGATGCAGTTTGTGGTGCTGCTTAACTGTTTGAATTGAACACTTAAGTGTTTCTGGTATTTTGTTGAGCATGCTGACTAAAAAAGGGTTGCAAAAATAATAGAAACATGTTGTAACAAAGTGGGTGAGTGCACGTCATTTATACACATTTCTACCAAATTTGCCATATTACATACCACTACCATAGTTCCATCATTGATTGTCAGCTTGGAGACAAATACTACTCTGATGTTACATTTCATATTCAACAAGTTTCATATTCAACAAGTTTCCTGATTGTGTATTTTGTGTATTATAAATGCAGAAGAACTATTAACTGCTAAACTGTGTATTATGCTAGAAAGTATATTTGACATCAAATGTAAGTTCATAATTTATAATATATTCTACACAAGTGAAAAGAACTAAGCTGTTTCAGGAAGGTCACTGTGTATTTTCTGTGGTTCAGTCTCGACTGATTCCTGCTGATAAGGGGGACTACATAAGCAGAGACATTATTTGTTTTTTGTTGTGTGGTGTGGGAGTGTTCCTGTGTCAAGATGTTTAACTATGAATTGAGTTTTCACGCAGTTAAGCCAAGGTAGTTGGCTGCTCATTTGTTTTTTTTGTCCGTATTTTTGGTTACCCATTTAACAGTACATCACTTTTGCAGTAGCTGAATTTACAATGTACAATTCATGCCAACCCACACGTGTTGGTACGACACAATACAATTAAATGACACTAAAAAAGGCTGCCTCCAAAATGAAAACATCTTGGTTATTTTAAACAAATGATGAATGAAGCCAAGATTTAGTGCGGGACTTTCATATTAGAATGCATTCATTTTCACTAGCATAAGTAATGAATGGCAAGTATAAATTCATTTTTGCGGCTTTAGTCATATGTTTTCTGTTTAAAATTAGGAAAGATGACTATCATTTCCAGTCGGTTCTGCAAAAAAAACTCTGTCTTTAGAAGGAATTCGCTTTAAGGCTCCAGCAGACTTCAGAAGATTAAAACAACAACTAATAATTATTTTATTGAGCTACTGTTTGTGACAACACAGATTATAATTAAGTGAGAAGTAGGACACTTAGTGGCGGTTTATTTGAACAGCAGCCGGAACAACAACACAACAACAGGGCTTTTGACCAGCATGTGAGGCAAACCACCAAGTTTAAACTTCAGTGGGTTCACACACCACACAAAGACACCAGCACGTAAAATAAAGACGGATAATCTTTTAAGCTGAACGTCCACCTCTCACTGACATAATTCTGTTTGTTCTTCTCCCATACTGCTAGCTAAATACTCTCACGAAAACATTAGCTAGCATAATTTGCTACCTGGCACCATTAGCTATGCTGGAAATTTAGCTGGTAAGCTAACTCTTGCTTGTTTTGATGCTGCTAACTTTCGGTTGTTTATTGTAGATATGAGGTAGAGAAACCTAATTACACTTATGTTACATGCCCAGACAGGCCAACATTACAGTCAATTGCCTCATAACATTATGACCACCTTCCTAATATTGTGTAGGTCTCCCTTGTGCCTCCAAAACAGTTGTGACTCATCAGAGAATGGACATGGGCCTTCTGAGGGTGTCCTGTGGTGTCTGGCAACAGAATGTTTTTAGTGGGGGCCTTTGGGTCCTATGGGTTGAGGAGAAGGACCTCTGTGGATCATCCCACAGATACTACTTTGCAATCTAGTGAATTTGGAGGCCAGGTCAGCACCTTGTGCTGTTTTTCATGTTTTGTGAGTTTTTCCTAAAGCGCTTGTGTGTGTGTGTCTGTGTCAGGCTGCATCCAGCTGGGGATGGCTGCTGCCATGAAGGAGAGTTGTTGCTATGGAATGGGGGTGCCTGGTCTGGTCTAGGTGGGTGGTACATGTCTAAGTAACATCCACATGAATGCCAGGTCCAAAAGTTTCCCAGCAGAACATTGTATTGTCAAGGTGGTCAATGTTATTTACTTCTGCTGTCAGTGGTTTTGATGTTGTGGCTGACTGGTGTATACAGTCATACCGTGGGTGACTACAGCGGCTGACCAATGAGGTCAGCACAACTGTGAGTGACTCATTACTAGCAGATCCAGGGTCAGTATTTTTTATATAATTTATTACTGACATGCTTTTCCTAGAATGAATAATTAGGCTTAGCTTGTTTTCCAGGCTTGCTGTTTCTAATGGTAATCAGTAGGGGGAGACAAAGATAGGCTTTTTTACTCAGGATAAGCACGGCCCATAACTCACTCTGGGGAAAGCAAACAAATAATAAATAACATCACCACCACTGTCACCAACAATGATTCGTATTTACAGTCTATTGGTGAGAGATGTGTTATGGTCTGTAGAATAGAAAAACATGTGCTACTTGCATCTGAAAAATCCAGTTTACTATTTATTTACTGTTTACTATTTCTTCAAGGCCTTTTTTATCAAAGGCCTCACAGCAAGAAATCATGCTTGAGCAACATGATGAAATTCGAAATCATTTATGAGGCTAGTTAATACTGTGTTCTGTAGTGTTCTTTTTGTTGTGTACGTGAGTCTATAATTTTAAACAAGACTTCATCAGAAAGACCTTCAGGTTGCCATTGATGTCTTACATTAATATTGACCGGAGACATTTTACCTGCTCACTCAGCCTGAAAACTATATCATACACATAATGTGCAAAATGTAATGAAAGGGAAACTGCATTTTGCTCCTTATCCACTTTGTCCGCTACAGAGTTTTGCCATACATTTTAGATTGATGATCTCTTTACTCAACATAAAAACAACATAAAAAGAATGAATCTGAACTCTCATCTGTGAGTTTAACACTGAGTCTAGTCCTACGTCTTCTCTCTTGTCCATTAGCCCTGTACTCCTTCCAGTTCTCTCTCTCACTGGCCCTATTTGAGTACTTGCATGCAGTCTTGTTTATGGCCCCCCAGGATCTCCTTGCATGTCATCAGTCTAATCCTCTGGCTTCCCTGCTCAGTGTTAACAGGGCAAGGTGAAGAATGAAAGATCCACAGCAGCTGAAGGTATGGTACAGATTGAATGCTTCTCATGACATTGATGGATTACTCTTCCCGTTCTGTGAGCTTGTATTTATAAATTATGACTTAACGCCCGAGTGTAACACAAAGCAATGGAGCTTTGCACAAGAACAGTGTCTTGTTTGTCCTCTCGTAAAAACTACCCTGGCTGTTGATCGATAGGAGGCTCATCCAGTTTGTTTTACAAGCTAGAATCGCCATACTGGAGCTTCTGGAGAGGCAGTCTTGTTGTTTTAAAACTGTGCCTGATGGGTTTTGGTGTACTTGGGCTGTTGCAGTTGTCAACCCTCTCAGCAGAATTGAAAGCCTAATGATGTATCCTGAGTTTTGGGTTGATTTGTATTCAATGTCAAGTAAGAAGCACATTGATGTCCCATGTTTTTTGTGTTCTCTAAGCATTTTAAGTTAAAATCCAGCCCCTGCTGTTTTATACATAACCAAAGGTAACACAACACATTTATAAATTAAAATTTCTGTTGATGATGATGTTTATTGTCAAGGAGTAAAACCTTTTTCAAATGACACCACACAAACGTATATATGCATATAATAACAAGATAAACTGTGTACAGTGCTTCAGTATATGGAACACTTTCAAAAAACTTGTTATTCACACAGAATAGCAGCTTAATAAATATACATTTTTATATACAAAGATTTCGAAGTACATGACCTGCGAATCTGTGAATTGTCCCAGTATGTTGCAAACATGTATTCCAGAGGATGTATAATTTGAAATGTATGAAATACAATCATGAAATATTGGACTTTACTCCTCTTTTTTAACCAACACACACGATGACTTTTGTCCTACCCAGAAACCAGCCAACATCCTCCCCTGGAAGGACCTCTTAATACGGTGCAGCAGTCGTATCTCCTTCCTGCTGTCGTCCCCCTCACCCTCTTCTTCAACTGCGTAAAAGCTGATTACACCAGCTGGATGATCAAGGTACACTCCTATGGTGGTGCACTGTGGAATATCCCAGATTTCTGTATTATTGCCATTGAACCACACTTGGTAGTGCGATCCGCCCCACCCAAGACCCCAGGAGTGTTCGTTTTCTCCCAGCCCGCTCTGCCCGTCACTTCCCCTCCTCGCGGCACCTTCATAGGCAACTCCGACAACCACCCATCCTGAATATTTCACTTCCCAGTAAGCTCTGAAACCCAGGATGCCTTCTTTGCAAAGAACCTTAAAAAAAATAGAATATAATTAGTTGAGCTTACAAACACAAGGCGAATATGTGGCTACATTTCAAGGCCCACCTGAGGGACATGCTCATATCTCTCTGGTCTATCCAGCACAGGACAAGTGACGTTGTCAGTCATCCGTGACACTTTGGACCCACTTTCCGTGACCCATAGCATCTTATTGGCTGTCTTGTCATCAAGGGAAAGGTTGATCCAGTCTGCGGGTTGCGTAGAATTTACAGACATGACAAACAGAAAGAAAAACTTGCACTGCGTCAAGTAGAGGGGAAAGTCTGGCAGAATTATGCAAGCATTTGAAAGGTTGGTCTTACGTTTTAGGAGGTCAGCCCTGCATGTGGGCTCAGGGATGTTGGGCTCATAGGCTGGGATGTTTTCTGAGTGATCAGAACAGCCTCATTATGAAAGAGCAAGCTGAACAGCAGAGGTAAGAGTGTGAAAGTAAAAAAAAACTTACCCGTAGGAGAAGCCGCATGTTTGGATTTTGTTCCTGTGAATTCAAGGAGGAAACATGACTGACACTCCGGGTCTCAAGTGAACACCTCTTTAGCTTTTCTTCACCATGAGTATTATCTACAGTGGACTTCACTCACCATGTCTACCGGCTCCATGCATGATTCTCGTATTGGGATCGCTGGTTGGCATCTTTATCGGTTATTACTCTGCAGAGGTTTCTTGAATGTCAGCGTCTGTCAGTGGCGTACTGCTACAGTGATGCCAATGGCCTCATTATATACTCCCAGGAAAGCGGGTATTAAAGGTTTTGGGGGCCTCCTGGGACTCCCTGAGAGAGATTTTGGTAAGGTATGTAGAGACAGTGTGCTTGCTAATGGGCGTGCCACAGACCCTGCCAAACCAGACTATGAATGTCATTGCCAACGCCTGACCCCCTGACCCATATATCTGAGTAGATCAGTTCTGAATTTGTCTTGACAGTTACCATGTCATATCTATGTAATCAAACGCATCTTTGAAACTGATGCCTTTTTGGGGATGTAGGGACGATGCAAAAGTGGATAAGAAGACGCTTAAGCTTAAATTCTAGTACCGCGTCACGTTGATGGCGTGTCTACCCTGACAAAAGAATTGATACCTGTGTGCTGGTATGTCCATATTGTTCTGTAATTACGCTACTGAAACACTGGACTGGCTAGGTGTGTTGAGTTTCCCTCCGTACTTCATACAATGGCGAGTGGAGCTCATGTTGGAGCTGAAGCTAATAAATGTAGTTACTTCTACAGTTACTTTCACCGAAATCCCTGCAGCACAGAAGATAGAGAAGATGTCTGGGTAGATCAAGGACATGCATTTCGGACCAATCCTAGCTGTTACGGTCTGCATCGCCGTGACGCGTAGTTACATTTCTGGGGAGGTGCGCGTCAGGTTACGCCGTAGGGTCCGCACCTAAGCCGTAGCTACGCCGTCAGCGTGCTCTGGTATTATAAATTAAGCTTCAGAATGTGATGGAGGCAAGAGAAACTGGGGTTTTGTTAGGAGTGGAGTTCAGCATTATCGTGTGCTTTTAAAGAGACATTAAGTTAATTATATAGTCCTTTTAAAAACAGTTTTTATTTATGTATTTTTGTTATATTTTGGAACCTTAATGTCTGCTTTCCCATCATGCAAAGTTAATAAAATTATGATTCCATGTTAAAACATATTTAGATTCTATAAATTCACTTGTCAGTCAGCACTCTTTCACCAGCCTGATTTCTCAAGTTCATTACACTCCTGAAAGATGAGAGTTGAAGGAACTAATCTGCAAACCCATTATCAGCTCTCCTCTTTTTATTTTCAATGATATTCAGAGGGCACCCAGTTCTGTCACCGTGGCGCCTTTCGTGTGCGTTTAGTATGTCGGCTGCGCCACAATCATTGCCTCAGTCAGTCATCTGCTTGGGCAGGCAGGGACACTAGAAGGACAGGGCAGCCTTGACATGAGGTTAGCCAGAATGCTGGAAGCAGACACGCAGCCCTGCAGTGGAGCGCTGATCCTGAGAAAGGGTTAATGACCGGCAACGTGCTTTTTCTTTGAAGCGAGTTTGCGTCTTAAGCTTTGTTAATGGTAAACGGCTGATGTGCTAATGCACCGCGAGAATGTATTTAACTCTGAGGTGACAAACCAAGAAACCTCCAGTCAAGTGACAGTGACAGTGAAGTTGAAGTTAAACTGTGCTTTACACATATTTGGAATTTGCTTGTTGTTTTTTCTTAAATTAGTTGTATTAGCTATTATTATTAGATGGTATTAGATATAATCTATCTATTTGATTGTCAAAGATTATCAGTAAAACGCAATTTAACCCAATGAAAGAACTTAAAATAGTTTAATATATATTTTATTGTAAAATTAACTGCAAAAATAACGTAATACATCTTTTAGTTAATGCAAAGTAACAAAGATGACTTCTTGATATAAAGTGTCAATATTTTCTTTATTTAAATTAAACCAGAAAAACTTTTTGTCGTTAACTTAATCTTAGGATATTTATACTGTCATAACCGTAAATTATGAAAACTAGACAGTGTAGGATTTATAAATGTTCAAGCAAGAATAGTAGTAATGCTACATTATGTCACACTGACAGTTAATATTGCGCATGTGTTTACTTTTTACATTTTCAAGTAGTGCACAACGTTACGTAAGTTTCCTCTTCCATGAACTTGTACTTGCACCTGTTGGGCCTCTCACTGCTTGACGTCCAACTCCAGAAAGTCTCCGGTGATTCATTTCTTTCCAGTCGCATACTTGGAATTTGTGTGTGAGCACGTGTGTGTTTTTCAGCCCATGTATGTTGGCACTCACAAATCTTTTCATCCACCATCAGTGTATCAGTGCCGTCACCGTGCGCCGCGGAGAGACGGGTGGTAGTGATGTAGAGAGCGGGGCGGGGTTTGCTCTGTAACGAATGGGGGGGGTGCCCTGCGGACCCTGAAGCATCCATCTACCCTTTTTAAGGAAAAAAAGGTACATGCACGGCTCAGATTTCAAAACCTCCTTCCTCCCACTCTTTTCTATTGGCAACTTTAATCCCTCACACGTGTCCACAACACTGGCTATGATTCCTTCCCCTCTGTGTGGCATTAAAGGTATATAAGAGAGCCGTAAAGCTGTCACCCAGTCCATCCAACAGAGACTCATCATCTTCATAGAGACCATTGACATCAGGCCGAGACAGGCTCATTGCAACAGCTTAAAGTGTTAGTCCAGCCTCAAGCCGGTATCAAGATGCCTACCACCAACAGGATCATTTCAGAAACCCGGAAGTCAGACAAAGGTGAACTTTATTTTCTACACTTTTTAATCTAATTTTCTGTCAAACCTTTAAATAATAATGCAGCATATACTGGGTGGGTGGGTGGGGGGTGTCTAATACAGCAGCAATGCTTTAAATGTGCTGATTTAATAACCTCCCTGTGTCTGCAGCACTGATGCCTTTTATTATCCGCCAAAGCAAATCCTAAGTGAATGGGTCACAAGAGTGTATCTGTGCTAAAAATGCAATAACTCACTGGGTGATTTCATGCTTGTCATTATGAAGGAGTGCATAATAGTTTTATAGCCTGGGAGCAGTGTCAGCGTAATCTGCATTACAAAAGATTTAACACGCCGCACTTGATGTGTTTAACATATATGCGCTGTATAGTCTTGAAAATGGATGACGTTCAGCGGGACTGCGAGATGCATCAGCCTCTTCTTAAGAAGGAAAGTCAAAAGGGTGAACTCGTAGGAACAAATGAAATAACGAGTCAGCCGCTTATGATCAAACACGTTCTGTCAGATCACAACTTGACTAACAGGCCCCCCGTGAAGTTTGTCACAGTGCGTTGAACCTTAAAAAAAAAAAAATGTTTTGTATGGTGTCAGGTTGTAATGAGAGCAGACAAAGTAGTTATTTTCATCAACCCGTTCTATATCCAGACAGGAGCCTTAACATTCTCGCATGGTGTCTTTCAACCTTCTGGCCGAGAGAGAGAGAAATATCCACTCATTTAGACGTGACACGCATTCTGAGTGATTTAAAAATAGCCTTTAAGTTTGAAAAATGTGGATAATGATGACAAGCAGATTTACACGCGCTGACTGAATGCAGCCTCTCCTTGAACTCTGTGCTCAACACTGGACAAAACTTGTATATTACTCAATATTACACTTGTGTTCCTTTTTTTTAAAAATGTTTTAAACGTCACACATTTTCTGGTCATCATTTAAATGCATGAATGAATCTAGTGGTTTATGTTAGAGGCGGCGTTGCTTGTAGATATAAATAAATTACACTACTTGTATTTGTCATTGTTGACATCTTAATGCTGCGAGGATTAAGTGTCTCCTCTTCTTTATCCTTGTCCTTAACAAAAAAACTGTAGACCGCGTGCTTACACTTGATACCAAAGTATCACTTACTAAACTGGCATTAGTGCTAAGCCACTTATGTCACTAGAATTAATCAGTTAGTACTTCAAGGAAAGTTATGAAGCAATACCGCTGCAAAGTCTGAAATCTAAATGCTGCATCTGCTTTAGCAATTTTGGGGAAAATCAAGTTGGATGTGTTGCAGTTCATCACCCTCATGTAAATACTTCTGCTCTGAGACAAAATTTCAAATGCAGTCTGCAGCCTTTTGGATGCCTTTCCCTGAACCGCTTATTATTTACCCATGTAAGCCAGCGCTGGATCTACATGCCCTACTTATCTGATTTGTGTGAACAGATCGTGTCGCGCTTCTCATCTGATAATCTGTGCCAAGCTTCACGCTGAGCTCTAGTGTGACTGAAACCTACAACTAGTGAGTTGTCATGGTATTTCCAACTGCCTGGCATGAATCAACCTCTGGCTCCAGCGAAGCATGCAGTTACTGATGTGATGATTTGACCGGGGCAGATGGTTTTCTAAGTATACACCCGTTTTGCAGAGGCTTACGCCGTCACCTGTTGAGGAGCACCTAGCGTTGCATGTAGTATTTATACCATCAAGAATGTTAATATTGCGCTAATATAATGTGTTTGCAGGAAAGAAGGGCAAAGCTGGAAACTCACCCGCAGGTAAGACATTAACCTTGTCACAGGCTTTTTGGTTTTTAAATGTATTTCTACTGTGAAGACTAGACTGCCTTAAACCTGTATGTCCTGATATTTGATTTCTTAGAGAAGATCCCAGCCTATGAGCCAAATATCCCTGAACCCAAATGCAGAGCTGATCTCATCAAACGTAAGAACATCTCTATTTATTTTTTTATCCTTTAACCATTTGGTCCAAAACATAATCTACTGTTTATGCTTCTGTTTGTTCAGACTGGATTCCTTTATCCTTGGATGACAAGACGGCCAATAAGATGCTGTGGATCACAGAGGGCGGTGCTAAAGTGGCCCGTATGACAGATAATGTCACTTGTCCCGTCTTGGACAGACCAGAGAGATACGAGTGCACTCCACAGGTACAAGTATGAAGATGTTGTTTTGATCTGAGATGACAGCATTAGCATGTTCAAGATGCTGTAAAATTAGATGGAAGTGCCATGCCGTAGCAGGTGGAGTCTGATGTGATTGTTAAGACAACAGAATGATTTACCAGAGGTCCCTGGAGGTTATTTAAATCCCATACTAACTGGTGTGACATTGCAAACCAGAGAACGCGAGGCTGTAAATTCTTCTCAGTGGCAGCTACAGTAAATCACAAGTTCTGTTAGTTTACCTCTAAATTCCGCTTCTCACCCACGTCCCGTAAGGTTCTCTGCAAAGAAGGCATCCTGGGCTTCAGAGGCTACTGGGAGGTGGAGTTTACAGGATGGGTTGTGGTCGGAGTCGCGTACGAAGGAGCAGGGAGGAGGAACACTGATGGATCCTGCGGCTTGGGGGAGAACGAGGAGTCCTGGGGCCTCGGATGGAACGGCTCCAGCTACCATGCCTGGTTCAACAGCAAAAGCACAGAGATTGTGGAGATTTCTCAGTGCTCTGTAATTGGCGTGTATCTTGACCAGCCTGCTGGTATTCTTAATTTCTATGCGGTGGAGGAGTTGAAGGAAGGGGAGGAGGGCACAGGTGCAAAGGAAGTCGCACTTTTGCAGCAGTATAGGGACTCCTTTAAGGAGAAAATGCTGCCAGGTTTCTGGGTGGGGATGCAGTCTCACTGTGTGATTGTAAAGAAGGAGGAATAAACGACTCAGTCAATATGATACAGTTTAAAATTCAGTCGAACTCTGGCTGAATAATGAATGAAAGTTCATCCTATGGTAATAAAGCTACTAACATGGCAGCTTCAAACACAGAATGACTGAACATAACAACGTGGTCATTTGACATTTGTCCTCCATGTTATTCTAGCTTGTATTAAAACGCACATGTAATACAGATGGCTTTCTTACAGTATCTGAGGCAGACACGGTCAATAGTTTGTATATTTCAAAAAGGGAGCAAAGTGCAATCAGGTAGGGATTCAGTAAGGATTCACCTTTGACCGTCCATCTTTTTTATTTTTATTTTTTAAACCGCCGGACCACTCACGGTTTATACTGATGTTTTTGTATGTATATTTTTATTCCTCCGTTGTAATCCTGTGTTTTGTTTGCAATGAGTGTATGTCGAGTGTATGTTAAATATGCACAAGTTTCAATAAATAATAAGACACATTTACTCCTTGTTTGTTGATCTGAATATTAGTGAAATGAAACCAAGTAGATATAGTTTCTGACTTGTGTCCATTAAGGTGGAATCATAGCACTACAAACTACCCACAACTGACGAAACTGCAAAAAACACTACAAAAAATCTCATCATTATACATGTGCTTCTCCTCTGTTTTTCAAGACGTTACAAAGTTCACATTGTCTTTGCCTTTTTGTCTGCGTTTAATGCGGTTCTTCTTCCTCCTGCGCCAACTGCGCTGACAGCACTGACAAGATCTGTCCCTGAATGTTACGTTCAGTCATGTTTGAAACCATCTTCTTGCTCTTTTAAACAGACTCCTAAAGTTTCAGTGGGTCTCAAATATCTGTGTTAGTCCCACTTATATCCATATGTCAAAGTCAAACTCCTGATCCCCTGCTGAGCACCCATTCCACTGATCCTAGCACCTCCTTCGGACACTAAGACCCCAAAGCCACCCTCACCTTCCCCGCGGGTATAAAAGTCAAGTCAAAGGCGAAGACTACGCACTTTTAATCAGGTGAATTGAAGAATTTTGAAGGATCTGGAAGTGGATTGTTAACACGCAGCCTCAAGATGCCTTCTTCTACAATGGTGCGCTCAGAGAACAGTAAACCAGGTACGCCCATTTATAACAATTAGAACCGGCATAAATTCAAAGTCTCAACAACAGAAAGCATGCAACTGCTGCATATTGAAAGGGGTGGCATTCCTAAGTATAGAACCACATTGTCTTACAAGTTAAGTTTTATGTGATCAAAGACACCATAAGAGATATTGGATATAATCTAAAGAAGTAGAATCTGACTGAAGGTATGCAGAAAATTTCAGCACAAGCTTTTCAGAATGAGATCAGGACCTTAAACCTTTCAGTGCAGACACATTCATCAAACTCTTTATAAATGCAGGTTTTTGACACGGTTACTGAAAATGTACGCATTGATACGATTCGTCTTTGGCCGTTACATGTGTTTTGTGTGTGTGAAACAGTAAGCAACTCCTTCAGTATGACATTTTGCCTTTTCTGTATTTTTAGGAAAGAAAATGAAATCCAACAAGAATGAAAAGACTATTGCAGGTAATGGATTCCACTATGTACGATGTCATAGCCTATTTATGCTACTCCCATAAGGATTTGTTTTTAAGCTTATTTTCTTTTTATGCAGAGAACGTTTCCATATATTTGCCGGGTTTGCCAGAGCCAACATGTCGAGCAGAGCTTGTGAAGTGTAAGTGCAGACTCTTTCTCTCAAATAGCCTATTTAGTTTTTATTGTTCAGCAAATTTTCAAAGTATTTCAAGTCATTTTATAAATGCAATAAAATAATTGCTTTTATTTATTTATTTTTTTCCTGTAGACTGGATGAATTTCTCTTTGGATGACAGGACTGCCAATAAGATGCTGTGGATTTCTGATGGCGGCTCTAAGGTGTGTCGTAGAACGGAGGAAGTTTGTCCTGTCCTGGATAGACCTGAGAGATATGAGTACTCTCCACAGGTAGAAAGTAACACAGATACAGTTACGGGCTAACTGGTGTAAATAATAATAATAAAAACAATCATATTCTTTTCTTTCTCTCTCTTCAAAGGTGTTGTGCAAGGAGAGCATTTGGAACATGAGGGCTTACTGGGAGGTGGAGTACTCAGGCTGGGTGGTAATTGGAGCCACCTATGAAGGGGCAGGAAGGAGGGCGCATTCAGGGCCGAGCGGTCTTGGAGAAAACGAGCAGTCCTTTGGTCTTTGTTGGTCAGGAACGAGTTACCAGTTCTGGTTCA
The DNA here is from genome assembly GCF_963514085.1 of Chelon labrosus. Lineage (NCBI taxonomy): Eukaryota > Metazoa > Chordata > Actinopteri > Mugiliformes > Mugilidae > Chelon > Chelon labrosus. The sequence continues at coordinate 20,732,078 of NC_140352.1, forward strand.
ATGGCGAAAACATTGACATACACAACGTCCCGCAATGCCCCACAATTGGAGTTTACATTGACCAGCCTGCAGGGATTATAAACTTTTACACGGTCGTTGGTGAGGGCGCACAGAGGGAGGTTAAGTTGTTGCATAAATTTAGAATGACTATTGAGAAGAAGATTCTTCCAGGTTTTTGGATAGGAGTTCAGTCTTCATGCACCTTACTGAAGAGACCAGAATGAATGATAATATGAATCAGATCTGTGCCCATGATGCTACAGTGAGCTACTGCCATTTAATTATTTCATGTGGATAACGCCTTATTCACATATTCCTGTAATTGTTACTAATTAACTCCTAAAAGCTTCCAGTATATAAAACATACAGCTTATTATTTTCATATGAGGATTACTTATTATTCATTGGATTTTGTGTTGAGATTATTTTTCTTTATTTTATTTCTGTTCTGGCCTCATACTCTTTTATTGTATACTATATGCATGAAATTGATTGTGATAATAATCTGATATGTATTACTGTGAAAAGAAAAATGTTAAAACCGTTTATGGTAAAGTTATCACTACATTCACTGCTTCTCCAATAACTGATTGTAAAGTGCTCTGTTTTCTGCTTCTTTTTTTTTTTTCTAATTAAAGAGTGGGGATTACTTCCCTCTGGGTTAAGGGGGGGCTCACTTTGATATGTGAGATCCTCCAGCCCAAAGATTACTTTCCTTATTTGACAGGTGGGCCTCAACTTCTTCCACTTTCACACCTAAAGCATGAGCTTTACAGGGACTAAAAGCGGGGCACGCTGACAAACGCTAAACGCTCAACACCAGTGCGGGTCAAGTGCATCACTAAAACTCATTAAGGGAGCGCCAAAAAGAGCCACAGTAAACAACTATGCACAAGTCAAGCCAGTATTTCACACATTTTAACGGCTGTCATGTATGACTGATCCGCCTTGTGAAGAGGACACATATAGACATATTAATCCTGTGATTCACTCGAGCCCATGCTTCTTTATAAATGGATAAAAATGAAGTGATCTGTATTCAAATCTGTGATTTTTTAAAAGAAATAAATATATATAACATTTATGTTTGTCACTTACATTATTTACTGACAAAAAAGGCAACTATTAAAATTAATCCTGTTGTTAATCATGCTCACAAACTGCAGATCTGGCTGTTAAACTGTTACATAACTGCTTAAGTAGTAATGACAGAAGTTCAGCTACAACTACAACAATGTCTACAGCGTGCAACTTTACGTTAGCACTGAAAAGGGTACTATGTGTCTTTTTTCAGAGGTAAATGTGTCAAAAATGGTACTTGGACAGTAAAAACGCTATGTCATGGTTGACACTTTTTTAAAATCAAAGTAAAAATTAACAAAGGATGTGTAAAAATTAGAGTCCGAACTAAAACCAAGAACAAAAAAATAAATGAAATGTAAACATCTAATACCCCCAAACCCACGTGATTTTGATGTGCTACTGCAAAAAAGGGAGGCGTGTGCATTTCGGATCAAGTGGACTCCGGTCAGGGCGTAGAAGATATAACAAAGAGACTACTTATATAAATTTGAATATTTTAATTTGAACAAACTCCAGACACAACCTTTTCCTTCATTGTCAAGGACTACTGTGTATTGTCCGAAGAGAAATCAAAATTACTTGAATCCGTTTGACTCTATTTGACTCTTACATGCTCCTGTACTTACATAACTGTATGTATATTTAACCTGCATCCTGCTACAAGGTTAAATGTGGCAATTTATAGTCAGTGAGCGCTGCAGCGTTTGTGCATGACAGGTACAAACATCAATCGTGTATCCAAGAAAACAAAACTGGAGACGCATGATCCAAGACTAATCACTCCGAGAAAGCTGCGGCCTTACATGTTTGTATGTGCATGTGTGAGTTTATGCCAGGCATGCGAGTCAGTGGTAACTCTAAGCCTGTGTCATGAGCAAAGTGACATAAGCTATATAAGTGACACAGATAGAATGACATATAGATTCATGGCGCAGAGGGGGGTGGGGGGTCAGACTTTTCATGCCGCTGCGCGTTTTGCAAACAATACGCACTGAATGCAAGTGAATTCAAACTTTAAACTTCTAGAACACACCTAAACAATGTACTTCTCGATCATGCCTATGTTGCAATGAGGATTTATTCACAGCGTTATATACATCGGTTTTTCTCTCCGAGTCCTCACGACAGGATCCTCTCCTCAAATACAATTTATGATCTTCATGTGAACGCTTTTACGCAGCAGCTTGACGGTAGCTGCTTCTAAATTACATCTCCTCAGTGTGCTCCCGTGATATTACTCCCAGCTGGTCCAACACCACCCTATCGATGATATGCAGCGCTCATTTATTCTGACAGTATTCATCCCAGCAGACGTGCTGTCATGTAGCTACGGTCAATCTAGCGTGGCCTGATGGGAGCATCAGTTACATGTTGCTCTCTCTCTTTTCTTGCTGTATTTATAAGAGATTTAATGCACTGTCAGATCACATAGGTGAATAATATCATTGTGACATAGTAGCCATTGCAACTGTAACATAATACACGCATTGTTTTTTCATGCTTCTAGTTACTGGACAGTATGCTTCACAGGACACCTGACATGAAACCACATATCGTAAGGTAAAATTCAAATTATTTGTCATATTTCGTCTTGAACTGTCCTAGAACTGTTTCATTTATGTATAAACCTTACTGATAATGAAGAGAAATGCGTAACAGCATATTAAAAAGTATGTTTAGTTGTCGTTTTATTAACAAACAGGCTAAACTATGTCTGAGCTGAAGTGAATTTAAGAGGTAGTTGAAGGTTATGTATTTACAGTATTTCTGGCACGGAGTCAATGTTTGCCTTTGACATAGCAAGTTTAATGATACACAACATGTATCCCTGTATATTTAAGTCTACATTTACAGTGTGGATATGAGTGTGTGGGTATTTCCAGTCGTAGTTTCCCTTCTAAAGATTGTAGCAAAGCTGTGATTGACGGACTAGCGTTGTTGTAGAATATACCCAGAAGTACACCGATCAGGCATAGCATTATGACAGGAGAAGTAAATAACATTGACCATCTGGTGACAGTTCAATGTTCTGCTGGGAAACTTTTGGGCCTGGCATTCATTGGGATGTTACTTAGGCATGTTCCACCCACCTAGACCAGACCAGACACCCCCACCTCATAGCCATCCCCAGCAGGACCCCACTAACAATATTCTGTTGCCACACACCTCAGGACACCCTCAGAAGGTCCATGTCTATAACTGTTTTGTAGGCACAAATTAGACCTTCACAATATTAGGAAGGTGGTCATAATGTTATGTCTGATCGGTTTATGTAACCTTGACTAACTGAAACGTCCTTAATTCAGTAAAATATATATCGAAGGAACACTAACAGCGCTAACTTGTGTATTTTACTTTAAATACTTAACGCACATTTTCCACACCCAATCTGGACACCATCTACACCAACAAGCTAGTGAGGAGGGTAAATAGCATAAACAGAGACAACACACACACACCCAGGCCATGCCTTGTCTGAACTGATGCAATCCGCCAAATGGTTCAGGACAATAAGAGCCTGAACTGACAGACAGTCACTGAAAACCAGTATTTACCCCAGGGCTGTGGACTCCATCGCTCCCCCTCCTCCACTGAAGCACTGAAACATATACAGCACACGCAAACATAAACAAGGAATGCACTAAAAGCACTGTACCCTTCAGTCATGCTACCACCTTCACAATTTTTTATCATGCTACTTTAACTTTTTTTACATTATTCTGTCAGTGCTATTTTATTCACTGGGTGTATTAATTGTACTTTGAGGGCTTATTAATTCTACTTTTATATTACATTACTAGTACTACTTAGTTTTGTCTCGTGAAGACATGAGATTAATAAATAATTTACCCATTCTTCATTACTAAAGGCATCAACATCTGTCAGAATGGTTTGACTAGTTCATAGTAACATCAAAATGCTTTTCTGTTGAACACGAGCATGCCAATAACAACTGTACATTTACAAATTGAGTAAACAGCCCCCCCTGCTGGATTCTCGGTGTCAGTACACTACACAAGAGAGGACGGTCAACACACAGTATAGAGTGAGTGTATGCCGAAATGGATTTACCAACTCTTTATGTGACATGATCCCCATTTTATTTTTATGTATGTATTGTTGAAATGTGGAATATAAAAGATATTAAGACTTAATTTATTGATCAGTCAAATTGATCGATCACATCAAAGTTATATAAATTGTGATTAGGAAAGAAATGTTCAGTTGAGTTCAGTGGATAGAAAGAAGAAGTTAAACATATTGTAAGTAAATGTACACAACGTTTAGAAGTGAATATTAACCAGTTTCAAAATAAATTCTCCTTTATTTCAGTTACCTTCTGCTGACATGTGTCTGTGTTTGAAAATAACTACATTTCTCAGCAACCTTCTCAGAGACATCTGCGTGTGATTTATGTAGGTGGTTAATATATAACATGAATGTGGTATTATTTATTGATTTAACACTTTTGGGTGCACAGTACATTACAGGTTTATGTGGACGCCCATCCGTCCACGTTGAAAAAGAACTACGACTCCCATGAGCCCTGGAACAACTGCTCCTGCCTCTTGTATGTGAGTGTGATGCATGCTGTTTAGTGTGTAAAAGGAGATGATAGGCGGTCATGCAGCTGTCAGTAAACAAGTAAACAATTCTGTATTACGCAAGGCATCATACATGTTTGGTTTGGTTTCGTAACTGGTTGACCACCACTTGTCAACAGAAGCAGAAAAAGTAGTATGAAGATTACTATTAGTCAGTCTCTCTCAGGCCCCTACTTAGCAATTTCTTCTGCTTCAATGTGGCACTTAATGAATATTTACAATTTACAACTGTAGTATTTACAATTACTTACACAACTCTGAGTGTGTACAAAAAATATACTACAACTGGAATCTGGGACATGTTGAGTGTCATTTATGCAGTCGGATAATATAATATGAAGAAGATGACTTATCAAGTTAGGGGGGCCATATATTACAGGTTAATGTGGCTATGCACACTGTCAAAAACTCCATTTCCCATGAGCCTTAAAGACACTGCCTCTCATATGTGAACGCCTCACAGGTTGTAACAAGAGACAACAAGTAGCCATGCAGCTGTCAGTCACCAGGGCTGATTGTGTAGTGAGCTAAAAGGGAGGGGTCATAAATATCTGCTGGCAGACTGATATGTCCCCTGTGAGAACTGGACATCCTGGGCATTTGAGGTCATGACCTTCCTGGGCAAAAACCAAATGGCCCAGACATGTGAGACACTAATTATAAGACGGCATGAATACTATTTGGGTGTTGAGCAGCGCTTTGAGTGTTTTGCGGAGTGCCTTTTGTGTCGAGGTTGCAGGATTTTTGAACAACGGCATTTCTTATTTTTGTCACGCCTAAATACAGCACGCCACCAGTTAACCACGTTAAGCTGCTCTCCTGTGAGAGCAATATCAGACTTGACTTTCCCCCTGTCTTCCCAGCTCTTATCATACCACTTAAAATGCCTCTGATATCTTCCTCTTGTACTATAATAATGCCAGCTCTCCTGAGGCATGTGTAGCAGCCTGCTGTCGAGTGTCGGCTCTCACTTTTCCTCCGAGTGCTTTTCTTCCTGGCTACGTTTTGATATTAGTCATAACTTTAAATGCGCCGCACGCTTGTTTTCTTGCAGCTGGATTAGTCGAGCGCCATCTTTCATGCAAGCGGAGTGCATCTGGAGGCCCTTCGCTTTCTATCTCGAGCGTGTTTGAAGAACTCCACGAGACGCTGACTCAGCACGGCAGAAAATCTAAATAAGACCCCACCATCTGGGAAAAAGCTTCTACCTAATTGTGCAAACCTTTCAAGTCTAGACAGGCTAATTATAAGACAATAGGATGCCGCCTGATATTTTAATGCAGCATCATCTGAATGTCTGGTCCTCACAATATGGTTTTCAAGGATTTTTAAATGAATTCTCTGAATCTTTAACTTTTTTTTCACACCATTTTCCTTTTAATTTGCCTCTCAAGTGAGTTATGTTAAATTAAAGCGCTTATACAGCTTAATTTGCAAAACCTGAAAGCCGTGACTCTCAGTTGTCTCGCCTAGCCCTTCATTCTCTGAATGGTTGGCCCTTTATCAAGTGTGATACTTTAAGAGTGGCATCCAAATCTCTAATTGTCACAAAGCTACACTGAGAATTTAACTAATGCAGAGCAGAAGAATGAGAAAACAGCTGTTTTACTGTAAATTCTTAGGTCACAAAACCCACATGCAGCAGAAGACAGAGAGGCTGTCAAGGGCAGAGTGAGAGGGAGGGACACTGAAGAAGAAGAAGGAGAAAAAGGAGAAGAGGGGGAAGGAAGAAAGAAGGGGCTCACAGAGAGTGCACTGTTAGAGGACAGAAAAGCAGACTGAGTGTTAACAGCCAGCGTAGGTAGAGAGCCGGACAGACCGCCGCTACAAGTCAGAACGGAGTGAAACAGTCAGCAGCCGAGTTGGAGATTCACACGTACGAGTTGAGAAGTGGTGTACGGCAGAAGAGTGTTTGGGCAACAGGCGCCGGTGGCAGCCAGGAAGAAGGCAGCCAAGCCTGAGGAGATGCTGTGAGGGAGCGTGCCAAGTGATGGAGCTTAAAGCAGCCAGCAGGCGAGCGCAATTAGTCAGGTACGGCAATATGGCATCTTTATTATGATTTATTTCTCATGTGATTATGGATATTTCACTAGTTATTGTTTCAAAAAGTACTTGTCACGCACACACACAAATATGTATATATATAATTTTTCTTTTATAATTGTTTTAGTCAGCAGAAATCCTGTTGCTCAAGGTTAACAATGTTGTGAAGCAGCGTGGCTGATGTGATGTATTATCTGTAGCTGAAGCATTAAAGGCCCACTGGGGGACTTTTTTCAGCTATGCCAAGCTCTGATTTCCCAGCTGTAGTTACCAAATGAGTCTTATATCTTATGAAAGCTGCTGCTGCATTAATGCTTGTATCAGCGTTAAATGTGCTGCACACAACAATCCCGTGTCCTCATCTTAACCAGCCAAACGAGTGGTGGAGACGACGGCTTACGTCACCGCTTCACTTTGCAAGGCCAAACGAATTTTGATGATTTAGTTGACATCAAAAAGGACAAGAATGTGTGAGACATGCAAATGTTTTTTTTTCGTACAGAGAGAGAAAGGATTATTTTCCGGGCCCGTGTATTCAACATGCTCTGTGTCCAACTTCACATGATGCCTCAGAGTGGTCGGGCATCACAAAGCGCACTCTGTGTTGTGCACAGACCCACCGTTTGTCCTCCCCTACATCCCTCTTTAGCATTTTAAGTCTTCTCCTCTCCAAGCAAGTGACCCCCACTGATTAAGGAGGAGATTTTCCAAATATTTCACAACACCCACGTAACCCCCAGCGGCTATGGAGTTGTTAGTCTCTGCTCTCATCCCTTACAAAGACTTGATTGTTTTCTCTCATTTACTCCGTGTGTCAGTGGTTGGGGATTGTGGTGATGCTGACATAGACTGTGGACAACAAACCATGTCAAAACCTCTGGGTCAGCCACGAGTGCTTGTGGTGGTGCAGCTCATGATACTTATTTCCGAAATCTTCAAGTTCATCTGTATTTCTGTTTTTTTCAAGGTCAATAATAAGCCTATGTTTAGATTGTCTGTAAAATAACACGTGTTCCTTGAATTAGCTCATGAATAGCTTTAAAGCTACGGTACAGAATTTTTGCCCCCCCCCCCCCCCCCCCCCCCCTTCAGGCAGTGAGGGTAATTGCACAAATGCTCTTGACACATGCGTAGGATGTATGCCTACAGTCCTACAGTTGCTTCTCTTCTTTCAGTCCCCTCCAACGAGGAAAAGCAACAGTCTGCCATATTTGTTGTTGCTAGCAACTTTGTTCGTTTCCTTTCCTTTTATGTACTAAAATCCTTCCTCTGAATGCCGAGGTTCTTTGGTTTTTGATTTGGAGTGTTAGAATCTTCTTGGACGTTTCTTAGGTTTCTTAGGACATTTTTTTTTTTCTTCCTGACCTCCAGCGACAGTTAAGTCACGGAACCCAAGTTACATTTGTAACTATCATTTAGCCGTTTCTACTACAGTTGCTTCCCTCTGCAGCTCTGGAAAGCCAATCATGGCCAATCAGTGTTGCCACAAAAACATACTTAATACTTTGTTGTATTGCGAAATGAATAAATAAATTAGCTTAATCACTAATTTGGTAATTTGGTAATGCCTCCAATGAAATAATGAACGTTTTTACCATAGCTTCAAATTCTTAAAAAGATACATCTAATCATCTTAGGCACATACTCCAATTCTTTAATCTTGTAAATCCTGACCAAAATGACATAAATTCCCGTATTCATATATTACTGTTCAGTAATAACAGTTTACAAACAAAGATGGATAGAAGGTGCAGATGTAAGAAATCAATGACTGCAGACCCAAATATTCTGATGATTCCTTAAGTATGACAGAACAACACAAGCCTCTGACAGTCCCACCCCTGATCTTTACGCATTTGTCTTCCACATACCACTTCACTTTCCCTGCACCATGCTCTTTTATTTTGGTTTTCCGTCCCCCACACAGTCCACGCTGCAGCACGGGACATATTTCAAATCTCGTCTCTCACACCAGCCCGTCCCTGCTGCCAGATTGGTTTTCACACAATCCCGGGCCCCTCCCTGCTACCACGGCGACGCAGCTGTCACCTGTCAGTTTCATGGCGGGGATGCGCACCGGCCTGTTATGGCTCAGAATAGAATTGTGGGAGAGTTTAGCTGGAAGTGCGAGAGAACAACACAGAGTCTCCGAGGGAATGAGCAGTTGACCAGGAAAAAAATCTCAACTATATAGGAATGTGGCATGTGTGCGTTCGGAGGTTACAGGGTGCTGTTCGTGGGAGTGACTGACTGCTTCTACAGAGAGATTCTGGTTCACGTGGTATCGGTAAGGCCTCATGTCTTAGCCGTTTAAGTGTGTGTCCTGGCTACTTCACAGAGAGGTGTTGTACAGTACTGGATGTGATTCATATTTTTTGGGATTTCTGTAGTATTCAGGATTTAAACTATGATTAATACAGATTTCTTTTTAGATATTTTAGACATATGACCTGAAATATAGATTTTTGTTTAACTTTTTTGTGCACTTCTAACTGTTTTTGTGACATTATCTTCTATCTTTTTTTTTTTCTATTAACTTTAATGAGTGGATTTCTTTACATGCAGAATGGATGACCAAGACAGAGTAAGCCAAGCGTCCAGCGTGGCCACAATTTCCTACTTTCCTGTCACAAAGGTTTGTTTCCGTGGGTGCATGACTGACCTACTCTGACACTGTTTATACATAAATATGTCTACACTGATGTACGATTCCTTCTTCTGTTAACAGGAAGGTGATGGAAAGTTGCAAACATTTGGCAAAAGATGCCAGGCTGCCAAGAGAGACCCCAACTGCTCAGTGGTCATCAGAGGGTGGCTCAACAAAAAAGTAACGTTGTTTAATAGCCCAATCAAGAAATTACACCTTCATCCTTGCATGCGGAGGAGTGTGTGATTGAGTTAAGCATGGAGCAGACTGTTATAATGAATTGTCCCTCTGCAGGATAGCTCTGGATTGAAGCTTTGGAAGAGAAGATGGTTTGTCCTCTCCAACTACTGTCTGTTTTACTATAAAGGTAGGAAACACAGTTGAAAGCTGAGCACTTTGTCCAGATAAAATTCTGAGCTCTGAATGTACAACAACGGGTCTTTTCTTTTGTTGGCTTCTTTCTCATTGTCCCTCAGACAGTAGAGAAGAATCTGTGCTGGGCAGCATCCCACTCCCGAGCTACAAAATCCTTTTCTGTACACCTCGGGAATGCAAGAACAGAAAGTTCACCTTCAAGGTACACCATAACGTTATTCAAGATTATTAAAATAGAAGCCGTTATCTGGTTGTGTATAGGTATAGAGTTTAAGATAAATGAGTCAAATTGTGAAAGCTTTCTACAGAAATATATATGCACATAACTATTTATGAATAATGTCTAGGTGGTGCACCAAGGAATGCGCTCTTACTACTTCAGTGCAGACACTCAGGAGGACATGTTGGGTTGGGTTCGAGCCCTCAGTCAGTCTGCAGCAATGGAGCCTGAGAGCTCAATGAACAGGTACTGTAAAGGAACTGAACTCATTGTGTATAGGAGCTTTGAGAGACTGAATATTAACCCGTCTTCACAACTTTCTCTTTTGCATCTCTGACCCTCTAAGGCGTTGCTCAAGTTATCAGGATTTTACACAGATAGGTGGCAGCAGCGAATCTGTGGACTTTCCCAAATCGCCGTCTGATGAAGAGGGTCTCTCCAGAAAACACAGGCACGTCAGCAGGACTCTGAGCGAACCGAGTCAGCTAAGCGGTGGGAGGATGGGGATGTCACAGTCGGAGCACAGGGAGAGGCGGAGTGGACGTCAGAGAAACAGCAGGTTGTCAAGTCATCTGCGTGCGTGACTGGCACATCCCAGTGGTTTGCTTGAAGGCAGCAAAAATATCAGGGAAAGGTCCTAAATTTGCATTCTGCGCTGCTTTCCCCTGGTGTCTCCGCAGCCCTTCAAACAGAACACCCAGCCCCCTCGGTCGACACTCACCGCCGCACACTGAAATTATGGGAACAGGGTCTTTGACCTCGAGAGGTCAGCTGGGATCACGACCTCACACGCCAGTGGGAAGGGTTGACATTCGACCACACGATGACCTGGTCGTGATTCCGCAGACTCTGTACTACGCACCTGCCTCACCCAAGCTGGAGTTCAAATCCACTCCTACTACTCCAGTCACAGAACGGTGGCAAAGTCTGAGCAAGGTCAGGACTTGTCTTATTGTACAAAGTATTTTCCAATAGCCTAGATTCACCATGTAGCATAATACTGAACATTATACTCTACAATAAGTCTCTTATTTAATCTAAAAGTGTAGGTGCTACAAAATAAGATTAATTGATTTTATTTATAGTAAAAAGTAGGTAGTTCCTTTAATTATTTCAGTTCTTTAATTGTATTTAAACATAGTGTAAAAGATACCAAGGTACAAGTATTTCCTCTCTCTTTTTTGTCTCTAGTGTGTCTCATAACTACTTCATTTTCTTATGAATGGGACTTTGAATGTATTATACAAATTAGCTCTATTAGTTTTTGCTTCAGAAACACACATGAAGCTATTTTTTTTGTCTCATAGATTGCTTTTTATAGTCTACTGTTGTGGAAATTGTGTATAATATATTCTCTGGCTCTATAGCACATTCAGATATTGCCATATCATCTGTAACTTGTTTAATCTTTTTAGCAAATAGCTTAAATAGAGAGCGGGGGAGGAAAGAAAGTGGGCAAAGGGGATGTGTAAAGTTGCGTAATGTTTTTTTTGGGACTCATATTATGGATTAAAAAGCATGCCTCTCCAACTTGCAATTTTGTGTCAACAAGTCATTCTCTCTTTATCTTGTTCTTTGTTTACAGCCTGTACCTACATATGGTTCTGTCCATCATACACCAAGTGGGCGAAGAGCTTTGGGAAAGGTGAGAATGTACTGACGTTAAACAGATTCACAAAACATCTTAGTTAGCGCTGAGCACAGCTACTGAGTATGAACATACAATGGTTATTGAGTTAAACATCACTAATAACATGGGTTTCTTGTGTACATGCTGTTTCTTCCTTCAGAGCTACTCTACGGGGGCACAAGCAGATTTACTGCCCCCTTTGCCCCCCTCATCGAGGGCAGCACATGCTCCCCATCCACCACACCACCACCACCACCACCATCACCATCACCCCAGCCATTTATCTGTTTGTGTGCTACCGCCAGCTATGGTACAGCCCTGCCCGCTGAGCTGCGCTGTGTGCTCATTTGTGTGGTACAGCTTGGTGAATTGTGTTGCAGTGTTCTAGATTTAAATTCATTTAACTGCGCAGGCTTTTAACAAAGGGACTTTAACAGTATTGAAATCTGTGATGTCCTGTATTGTTATGTGTATGTCACTGTTTTATATTGACACTAATTATTATTGTGCACATTTTTGTTACTAATAAATTACATGTTGTTGTGTTTAATTTTACTTTTACAGCTGCAGTTGTGACATTCATATTGTGTGTTTTGTCTGTGACGAGTACATGATTATGCTACTGTGCATGTAATGACTAGTACAGTTTTAACATGCAAGCACTAACGTTAAAGCAATAACCTGCTCTTAATACCATAAATATATATTCACTTTGGTGGGAATATTATTTCATTAAAGAAATATCCTAGAAACACGTATTCACATCTTTAAGCTTACGCTAAATGCTCCTGAAATGGAAGAAACAGTGCCAAAAAAGTGCTATTAAACAAAACAATGATACTTTTTCAGGGCCCAAAACCTGACCCAAGGGAAATGCCACCAATCCGGCCTCTTGAAAGTGAAGCAGATGTGAGTATTCATAATTTAGCTACAGTGCGTGGATCTTAGTCACAAGAATAAGGTGTAGCATTAAGATTAATTCCGCATCTCTTCTTGAGTAGTCATGAGTTTGAGTTTCCCTCTTCAGGCCGTGCTGACGAGGCTGTGTGGGTGTGATAAGCTGCTGCAGTCTCTGTCTGTAGAACTGGCCCAGCTGCAAATGGATAAGGTCAGTAATTAAAAAAAAAAGAAAAAAAGAAGTCTGCAAATTTAAGGCTATTTAGAATGCCCAACCAATACATTCAGTTTTTAAATGCTAATGTGCTGCACGTATAGATGAGCTGATGGTTTGTACAGTGATTTGTTGGGTACCACTGGATTGTAAAACTTACAATAAAGCAAACAAAACGTTATCTCAAAAATGTATCTCCAGCTTTTGCACAAATTTTAAACATAACTGAAGAGGTATCCTCAGATTTTTAAATGGAAGTTTTTTGGGAAATACATTTATAAAATAACATTCATTAATACACAGGATTAGATGTTACAATCCCTTGTGCCAAGATCCCAGGCAAAACACATTTAGAGGCCCTGTCCAACTGAGAAACCCTAACAAACCTACGGTCATGTGATATGATGATTAACCTACAATCTACATGAACTAAATAAGTGCTGCTGGCTTGTAGGCCCACAGAGCAGCAGAGGACACTTCAAACCTTGTGAAATATAAGCTAACTAAATGCTAGGCTGTACACTGTGGCTTTCAAATATAACAGTAACAGTAAAAAATGTAAAATCTAAACTTATGTTCTTGCTGCAGGACAGTGTCCAGTGTGCATTAGAGGTGTCCAGGCTGCAGCTGGATGAGTGGAAGAGCCAAGGGCCCCGGGCCCATGAAGAAGCACTGACCCAGAAGGCTTTGCTCCAAGAAGAGTTGGTCACAATCCGGGCCAGAATGTGTGACGTATCACTGGTGAGTGACAAGACCGAACAGTTTGTTGTGATCACAGCGAGAGATAATTCTTGTGTTGGTTAAGTTTAACATTCACAAATCCTCTGATCTTTACATTCAGGAAATGGAGCAGGTATGGAGTCAGTATGAGAGAATGGAGAGTGAACTGTCTGTTATCCGTTCACACCTACAGCACATCTGCAACTTTGGCATGCCGCAGGTATTTGGAACTCATGAGCCAGATGCATATTAACCTTGATTCACATGTGTACCGCATCCACTACAAGTTTATCTCTGGGTATGCCCATCCATACATGTGCATGCGTAGTGCTGAACCATGACCTTGAAGCCACCAGTGCCTTTCCACCCATCGTCATGTTGTTGCTGGAAGGTATCTCATGAGTCACTTTCTATCTTATCAGGAGCAGTCTCAGGCTCAGAGAGAGCTGTGGATGATGGAGGACATCCTCGCTGGACTGAAGGTCAACAGGGATCACTTCCGCTTCCTGCTGGGACTACAGAGACACCACAGTAAGGATCAGCTGCTCCTGCTCCTCTTTTCTCTCAATCACAAACAGTAGAGTTATACTTGTATTCGTTTTATTGTTTCTTGACTGACACAAAACAAAATCACAGACTATAATTTCAGTAAATACTCAAACATGTAAAGGGTTGCATTTATGTAGCTCTTTTATCCCAGTTGCTTTTCAATTTTCCCTTTCATTCCAACCATCGCCACACACACACACACACACACATACCCATGCCGTGAGGTTCCATGCAAGATGCTGGCCCAACCATCAGGAGCTAGTTGTGACTCAGTGTGTTGCCGTACATCGACATGTGGACAGGAGGAGCAGGGGATTACACCACCAACCCTGCGATCAGTCCTGGACATATGTACAACATGATATGAATTGTTTAAATGACCACATCTTGTGAATCAAGCCACGTAGTGACTTAACTAATTCTGTTTTCAGCACATTAAACCAAGTATTTCCCTTGATAGTTTCACAATGCAGCATTTTACATAAAAATGCACTGTATCATTTCTTCATTTTTTTTTTATCTTTACTTTACAAGGAGTGAACAGATGTGACATTATGTGCATTTTGTTTTAGAAAAATCCGAACACTTACTCCTTTGTGCCACTTGGGGACACCACTGTGTAAAGTTTCCTTGTCCATCTTGATTATGCTCATGAAACCTGACAGTGAATGAACAACACTTTGACCTTTTTCTGTCCCCCCCCCGCAGTGTTCCAGTCCTCAGCTCCACATCCCGGATCTCCTGGCTCTCCCACAGAGAGAGGCTTGCCAATGGTAAAACTCCTGTCCATTGTTCAATTGTCAAGGGAACGGTCGTCCACTCAAGGCGACAGTTAAAATCAATTTGCTGTCATCTGCTGACTTGACCTTTGAGCCCACACGTGTTTTCTTAAAATAGTATTCATGATATTAGGAAAACTGTGTCGAGAGTACAACAGGATCCCCAGAGGGCAGCGTTTATTTCAGAATGGCACTGATGCAGTGGGCTCGCCCGTCAAAAGTTTACAGTTTCGTCCTTTGTGACTGTGATCCCTGCAGGACATGGAGCAAGAGCCACCAGTCCGCCCTCCATTACCCCAGGAGCTACAGGAAAGTCACCCGACCAGGGACCAGGGCCATGACTGGACAGAGTCACCATATGAGGTGAGACATAGTGGCACAGTCAGTGATGGACACAATCAGATTTGACAATGGCTTTAATGTTTTTCTGTGCCTATGTTTCAGGGCGTCTACAGCCACGCTGTTGATCCTGTACGCAGAAGAGGAAATAGCCAGCCTGACCTCCTTAATGTGAAAGCACACAGAGACGCATCCGGTTGGCACACATATGCTCAATACAAATAGAATAAATGAAAGGAGTGCTAGAAATACACTGTGCTGTACATCAATATTATGTGTCATGTAGATTATTAATAGCTTTGATGGGCATTGTATGCAAAATGTTGTTAGTCACCCTATGGCTTTGTTCTGCCTTCCACCCTCATATTAGTCCCTCTTCCTGTCACTCTCCTTCCACTAATCCACTCTCATTCCCTCTATCTTCTTCGTTTCTCTATTTTTATTCCATCTTTAGAATTCCAGTCTGGTTCAAAGTGGATCCCACCAGACACAACCAACCAATCAACCAAGGTTTGATTCTTTCGCAATTTCCCATATGCTGGTATGCAGTGTGGTCCAAAACCGTCCAAATATAGAAGCAGTCAAAGCTGATTTTTCCTCATTGCAATCACAGCCAAATTCCAATTCTTTGATTCTCTCATCTGCCTTGCAATTAGGGCATGTTGCTGTGCCTGTTTTAGGCGAGAGGGGGAGGTAGAGGCTCGTGTCTCGATACAGGCTCGGTCTTCTCGCTTCAGCCACCCAACCCCCCTTTCTCACGTGCAGTCACACACGCATATATATATATATATATATATATATATATATATATACATAGTCATAGCAGGCAAGCAGCCATACAGGTTCTGCAAAAACAGAATCATCTCATCAATCCTGACTTTTGATTTTGGCTTGATGTGTTTGTGTGGTGCAGTGTTCATAAATGACACACAATCTAAAGAGCTTATGTCTTTTCTAGAAGATGAAGATGAGTGAAGAGGAGCAGATTGAGAGGATAAAGAGGAATCAGGAGAGGTTGACCAATAAAAAGAAACCTCCCATACCTGCTCCAAGTGCCCATACCCAGGGTCAAAGTTCAGAGACACGAGAGGAGGTTAGCCGGATCATTAATTAGTATAACTGACTGAATCACTACATTATGTTGTTTACAGATACACATTTACTAATCCGTCTTCCTCAGACTCCTTTTCCCTTAAGGGTGACACGAGTTGTTACGGCTGTGCTGCCCTCCTCACTCGTGGCCAGACGGGTTTCCGTTGAGGATCCCCCGGCTGAACTTGACACTCCACTTCCCGAACAGATCTCACCTGAGATGCCGCAGAGACCGGACGAGCAAAGCAAAAAGCTGTTGAACAAACCACCCAGGCGGCTATTGTTGGAGAGCGCAGGTCCAAACCTGTCCTTGGTAGACATGCACCAGGACCAGCCCGTCAGAAAAACAAGCAGACAGCAAGGGTTGTCCAGGAAGTCCATTGTGAGCAAGGCTGAGGGTTCGGAGCCCTCAAGCAGTCAAGTGCAAGACCAAGCAAATTTAGGAAACGGAAGTGAAAGCGCAGACATCAGGGTAAGAAATAATTAAATAAAATTTATGCTAAGTAGAATGGTGATTCCTTCGCATTATTTCCTATAATTATTCCTGTATTAAAAGATGATGAATTGCATTGATATCCTATTAGGTGAGGCCATAGTCATGTGCGCATTTTGTTGCAAAACTACTTGAACAGGCAGATGAACGGTCTTCTGCCCTCCTGGCCCGGGACATGGACCCTGACCTCTGTCTGACCCCTGAACAGCGAGAGGCTAAGCTACGGCGGGTGGAACGAATACGGGAGAGAGTCATACGGAGGTGGGATTAATTTTTTTTTTTTTTAGTTTGGTTTGTGTGTGCATTGTGTAAATGAGAGTCTCTAAAAAGTGGTTGTTGTCTATCTATCAGCGCAGCCAGAGAGAGCGCTACTACACACAATCACCTCCCACTGAGGGGACAGGGGAAGGACGCTCACCGGGTGCCCCCTGACACAGCTAGAAAACAAAGGATGAAAGCAGGTACTTACAAATAAGTCAAGCATTGTGTTTCAGCTGCCACTACGTTAGATACACAACTTAAAACTAATGCCATCTAACATGACACTCCTGCACTAAACCTTAGCTTCATGGCTGTTATATTGTTCAGTTTACGTTGAGACAGCATCAGAAAGGTGATAATTCAACGGCATGATCACTTTGGAGTATGTACACCTATCAGCCACAACATTAAAACCGTTGAAGTACAGTAGAAGTAAATAACATTGACCATCTAGTGACAATACAATGCTGGGAAATGTTTAGACCCGGCATTCATGTGGATGTTACTTAGACATGTAGCACCCACCTAGACCAGACCAGACACCCCCACCCCATAGCAATGACACTCCTTGATGGCAGCAGCCATCCCCAGCAGGATGCAGCCTGACACAGGCACACACACAAAAACGCTTTAGGGACAACTCATAAAACATGAAGAACAGCACAAGGTGTTGACCTGGCCTCCAAATTCCCTAGATCCCAAACTGATCAAGTATCTGTGGGATGATCCACAGAGGCCCCTCCCCTCAACCCACAGGACTCAAAGGCCCCCACTAACAACATTCTGTTACCAGACACCACAGGACACCCTCAGAAGGCCCGTGTCCATTCTCTGATGCAACTGTTTTGGAGGCACAAGGGAGACCAACACAATATTAGAAAGGTGGTCATAATGTTATGCCTGATCAGTGTAGTCAAAAGAACAGAAGCATGTGTCAGTACAACAACAAAAATACAACAAGACAATTCAATAGTACTACATACTGCAGCCTCCAAAATGAAAACATAATTGAATCATCAGCTTTCTTTGTTGTTTTCTACCAACCTTCATGGAGCTAAGATTTAGTTCAGGGCTGTTATATTAGAATGCATTTGTTTTCTCTAGTGTAGCTAATGAAGTTGTTGTTGAGTGTAAATGCAACAGTAAGGTTGCAGTTTAACCCATTCCTTGGTAAATACCACTTCACTAAGTGATAAAATCCTGCCTGGTTTCCTGTTTTCAGGCCATGAGTCTTACGATGGCTATGGAAGCCGTGGAGATGACCTCAGAAGTTCCGTAGAACCTCTGCTTTCTAGTGCACCATCTCAGGATGAAGAGGAAGAACATCGACATGTTAACACATCTAAAAGTCAGGCCCAGTCTGTGAACAGAACACAGCAGAGTGGGAGACCAGGGGTTACTAAAACTAAAATCAAACGTCCAGATTCACCGTATCACATCTCATCCATCACCGTCTACCAGAAAGATGGAGGCAAAGGATTTATAGGTTGCAAGAGTGACGAGCATAAAAAGCTTGAAGAACACTCAGCTGATGATAAAGAAAGCAAGTCCTCTGATGTGAGAGCCAAGTGGTTCCTTTCTACCAACCAGTGGCAAGAGTTCATACCTTTGCAGATTCCTGGTTTAGAAGAGGGAGCTGACATTGACAACCAAACGGACTGCACTGATGACAACACTGATTCCAATGAAATATCCTCAACAATGAGTGAAAGCTTGGAGAAAATGAAGGAGAACCATTCTCTCTTCTATAAGATTGCATGCGACATCAGTATTTCAGACTCAGACATAACAAAGAACGACGGGAATTCAAATGCTGCAACACCATCCAGACCAGAAGAGGATGTACTGTTGATCACTGAATCTGTGCCAGGTGAAGTGAGTAGTACTGTTGGGACATCATCTGACCAAGAGAGCAAAGACTCTACTCAACATTTGCCATCAGATAATACAGCTGATATCAAACCCCAAGATTCAACAGTGGAAATCCAAGACAAAGAAAAAGAGGCGAGTGTTCATGAACAGACCGCTCCAAGAGAATGCAAGGACAACTCGAGGCCAGAAAGTGAGCAGGAAGTTATGGAAAGTATTGATGGAGCTCAGGTTGAGGGCGTTGATCAGTGTGCAAAGACAACGGAGGAACACGGTGGGCCGAAAGAGTCTGGAGACAGGAAGGAGGACCAAGAGAGATCTGGAGAGAGATCTGGAGATTTGAAGAAATGCACTAGCTTAAGTGATGAGAACAGTGAAGAAGAACGTGGTGACAAGCTTGCCGTCACTCTAACCAGCTCTGCGTGCAATGGCAGAGGTATGAGCCGGAGTGCCTCTTTTGGAAAGGCAAGAGTAACAGTGATAAGGACAAGTTTGTAGAAACAAGAACAGATACTGTAAGGAGCTTAAGTGAATGAACTCGAGAAGGACAAGAACAGTTCAGTGATTCATTTTGATAGAAAATGGCGGACTTTAGCTGACTGAAGGAATTTGGACCTAACGTTGAGTTGTAATTGTATGATGGGAACATACACATACACATAATCTTCTGTAAACTTGAACATTTCCTTTATTCATAATATGTAGTTAGACACTGATGCAGATAGAATGGAAAGTCTTAATATTTCATCAAAAAAACCTATGTATTTAAGTATAGTTGCTATCAAATACATGCCCAGTACTTCAGGTAAACACGTTTATTCCTCTCCGAATATGCACCTATCCAACTTTAGATGACTGCTGCGTTTGGTAATCCACTGTAACCGAATGTGTTTTGTATCTCAGATATCCTGATTAATAAACATGTTGTGTCCTACACCAAGTCACGGACTCCTGCGTTACATGTGCACCATTCATGTTGAATCCACCCCCCTTCAGTGAAGGTCCCACGGGTGCTCGGGCGCTGCTCTCCGAGGAGACCTGATGCAGAATTGCATGGAGCCGCTGAAAATGCCTTTGTCACTTTAAATCCTTGCGGTGTCTCAGTCGATGACATCATTGTCTGAGAACACATTACATCACCCCTTCCCAGGCTCCCTCTCTTAAAGACAGCACCACCTTATGTTTACTGAGCAACACACACACACAGCCAGACCTACTGATCTGTTTACAAATGTGCTTTCAATATCAACATGCATATTAACAACTGAGATTACATTTATGTATGGGCTGCTGAATCTATTGTGTGCTGGATTGAGGATTGAGACCATAGATATGGTTCACAAATGGATCAAAATTTAATTTTAAATGTATTCTTGCCATGATTTAATATCACTGACATGCAATCCCAACCTCATAAGAAGCATTAAAGCATTCTTGAATACATTTTAAGAGTTATTGCTATATATTGCAGCAGGATAGGGAAAGTGTGATGCTCAGTGTGTGAGTAGTTGTGTGTTTTATGGAGGGTTTTTCCATAAAACCACTGCATATAATGCAGAACTGACAGATTAACCCGTTATGGCTTAAATTATTAGAATATATGTTGCATGAGGTTTTCTAAATTGTGTCCTACAGTGCACAAGTCTGGCTTTTCTCTTTGCAAAACAGTTTATTAATGTCAAAATAATTGGCATGCTGTTCGTGGAGCACACTGTATTTCTATTAAAGTGGCGGATTTCAAAAAAATAAGGGCAGGGCGCGCCGATTGTCAAGGAAATGGTGAGTTATTGTGCTCTTGTCTCAGATATACACACACGCTGGATAATTAATCAGGTGTTTGATTGGCCTGTGAGTGCGCGCGAGTGCGCGGCGCGCGCGTAAATCACAGAGATGCGGAGAATGCTGAGAGAATGTTTCTTTAAGACCCATTACCTTCCAATCCGACGGAGGGGGAGTCTGTGCTAAGGTGGCGTATCGTCTCTCTCGCCCCCCCTTCCTCGCCGTTTACATGTGGGAAAAGAGGGGCCGAAATAAAATTTGAAAAAAAAAAAAAAAAGGAACACGCACAGGGAGCGCTACTCCGGTTTTGGATGAGGGGGGCTCGCACACCGAGGCAGGATCCGCAGAGATGGAGCTGAGGAATATTTAACGTCAAACATGGACACTACAGGCTCCCCCCGATGACTGTGGTAAGGATGCAACTTCACACCGCCCCATCGCAACCCAGTTTCCATTCAGAAGCGGGTTGATATTCGTCGAAAGATGCAGGAGAGAAAATGTGCATGCGCTAATTTGACGATAAATGCATGTGTGCGCACAGGCGTGGAATAGGATGTCTAACGTTATGTAGCGAAAGATTGGGGGGGTTGTATGTGTATGGGTGTGTGTGTATATATGTGTGTGTGTGTGTGTGTGTGGAGGGGGGAGGGGGTCAATTTGAATAGAAGCATATAGGCTTATATTAGGTAGACTAATAATGCTTGCTGACTGTCAGTGTCAGGCATTGACAGGTGTGTTGGCAGCACACAGCACGATTTATTTAGGGCGCGCTCGCTCGCTCCCGTTTGCATACAGTTAGGTGAAGTGATAGCTACTTGAGGGAGAGAGAAAGAGAGAGAGAGACCTCATAAGATCATAAGATGCCACTGTATATTGGCCTACTATGTGTTGCTTGTAATTGTAATTAATCATGGCTGAAACTAAGCTCTTTGCCGTTGGGGGCTTTGTAGTCAAACCACCCAGTTCGTCTCTCTGCTGTCACTGGGCTCGCTTAGAATTCTATAATGTCTGGAAGAGGCTGGCCCTTTTGCTGCAAATGTGAGTATTTCTGTGCCATCCTCCACGGTTTTATTCGACCAGCATCTCCGAGACGCGTTTATTTCCCTCCTGAGGTTTAATGGTCTTTTTAACACACGCAAGGGAAACATTTGAGATCCCTCCAATACACAGCTGCCAAGCTTTTTACTATAAGAATGTTGATCTGCGCGTGCGCGCCCGTGCGCCCCTCGCCGAACGGTCTTTCCTGCACAGTCCACATACATTCAGACATGGAGGTGTGGGCTACAGCCACAGATCAGTGGACCTGGCGCCCGGAAAGCCTCGTCATTTCCCTGTTGTGCAGCGTGGATGCGAGTGCAAATAAAGGCGCTTTCGTCCCGATCCCGGCGCTTTCATTCCTTCCACACAGATGCCGACAATCACTTATCGATTCCAATGATGCGTTTTCTTGCCCAGGGGGTACCGTTTCATGGTATGAGGAGGGCGCGTTCATTATTAGTCGCGACGTGCACTCGCTTTTATTGAAACGCCGAGGATGCATCCGACATGCACGCATTCTTTCGCTGTGAAGGTGATTAACTGAATGTTAAAAGAGAGCCCTATTCTTCAATTTCTCATTGTCGGAGGCTGTGGGAGCCTTCAAACCCCCCTCTCCCCGCCCCAGTGTCTGGTGGATGAGAGCTGTTTTTACTGCTCTTTCTCTTCCTCCCTCCCTCTTCTCTCTCTCTCTCTCTCTCTCTCTCTCTCTCTCTCTCTCTCTCTCTATTTCTCCCACAAACACACACACACAGCACACAACACACGGCTATGATATGTTCCTTTACCCATTCGTGGGCATTTAGTAACATGATCCACCGCCTCATTAGGGGCCTTGTCCTAATTGGTCATATAGCAACCAGATACTGTAAAACCAGACTGTCCAATCCAGGCTACATAAAGAAGCATTCAGTGTGACTGTGTGATGATGATGAGGATGATGATGATGATTATTATTATGATGTGGGCAATCATGATGTGAAATCATGTGCAGACGCTACACACTCTTGATCGATTCCAGTAAGGTGACACTGTGACATGAGCTCACCCATTACGCCAAAGAATTTAATGAACGCGCTTGATAATGTAGCTGCACTGTAGCTCTGCATTATAGGAAAATGTTATCACCAGCTCATTGTTTTCAGGCCCTCTCTCCGCCAGTCCCCACGCTCGCGTTTCTACGGCCGCAGGAGTAGCAGCCATTCAAAGAGAAGGGCTCTGCAATGCCCGTGAAGCCGTAATGTTATGGCATGATGAGTACTCGACGGTGTTCTCTCCTGTTTCCCAGTAATCCATCTCTCTCGTCTAGAAACACACAGGTTCTGAAGCCCAGCGACCTCACAGCTGACGCTTCAGTCAAAACTGCAGGCTGCACAGTTATGTGTACTGAATCAGGACTCCGGCGACGGCTTTGTTTTTCCAGTGCAGACTCATCATATGACACCGAATTCACAGAAGTACTACTGTGAGCTGTGCAGTGTCTGGTACAGTTAAAATAGTCTGCAGTAATTACGTTGCTCCTTTTCTTGTTACCCCTTCTGTGCTAATGAAGAGCTGCTGCTGAGGACAATGATTCCATGATTACTCCAAGTCGAGAGGTTGGAAGGTTGTGGGCCAAATTAATTTTCATTTTGGGCAGTTCAGATCACAAAGTAATAGTCAGAAGCTGTTGATTGTGTTACTATCTTTTGAGCCGCATGGGAAAAGTCTTAACCAAATGGTAGGGGTAGTTTGATTAACATATTTTCAAGTGTTATCAAAGAGGCAAATAATGCACAAGATTCAGACCTGAGCCATCCAGTCAGTTGGTGCCACGATCACCAAATGCGTCCCTCCATAAATGTATTCTATTGGTATAAAAAGTAGATTTTGATTAACGTCTTTAGTCTTTCTCATTGTTGAAAAGAGCAGAATTACATCAAATGTTAACACTGTTAACAATCTTTACAATTTAAAACCCCATAAGGAAGTAGCTTCATTCAAAACAGCTGACAGTCATTAGTTTTTTCATCATCTGGGCTCTTAGCATTAAATGTATAACAATATTTGCTTGCTACATAGCCTGTTTTGTTTAAGTCATTTCTTGAATCTGACCTGTTGCAACAGACCCATAAAAACTTGATTAATCACGGTAGCTGCTATGATCACAACCAGCTGCTTTAGTGACTAGTGGACCCTTATTTGTGATCTTATTCAGTCAGGTGTCTTCCATGAGAGCATTTCACACCTAAAGATTTTCTGTCACTCTTAATCACTTTATCTCCAAATGTTGTGCCTCTGTGAAGGCTGTGTGCACTATTGTATATGGAGTCATCAGTGTGGCAGGGAAGTCCAAAGCGCTTTATGAGTCCTATTTCATTTTGAAACAGAATTTTAAAGAAACAGAGAGAATGCCAGCTCAGTCTTGCGTCAGTAATTATCCATCAGTGGAGCGGGAAAGGCAGTAAGTTGTTTTTTAGTGGGACACACAGAGGTTGCCAAGTACTCTAGCCAGCTCACCAGCATGAGGAGCTAATTCGGAGCTGTATCAGGCCTCCAATTACCAGCTAGGAGCTACACTGACTTTGGTCCTGGATGCTACTATAACAATAATAAGCAGTGAAAGTGCTGTACAATAACCTGGGTGTACATTAGCAGTCTCGTACCCATCCCATAGTCCTTTAATAGGTGCTGTTCATTGCTACCTGTATGAAGAATTAAACCTTCAAGTGTAAATCCATGCATCTGCACTGCTTCTTAGAGTTAATGAAGTGCTTTAAACGCATTCAAGAAAGTCTGCACAATCCGAAATCTCCGCATATTTAAGCCTTCTTCTCTCAATATACTTAAATTACTATGCAAAGCTTTTTCCGTGATATTTTATATATTGGTCATTGTACCCTGAGCGTAAGACAAAGGTGGAAACCCATCTCTCTCTGGCACCTGCGCTAAGGATTATTGTGTTAGGGTGTGCCATAATGAAAGGTGAATCTCTTTCATGACACTGCTAATGGAGACACTGGTAAGCATAACAAAATGAGAAACATCATAATTAGCATAAATAGCATAGCGAAACTTTAAATTTCACAGGCAATAGACATACTAAACCTGCCTGAGTATTAAAACTGGAGCCTCAGGATTAGATCCTGCTGTCATTCTTAAACCCCCTTGATACAGAGATTAGTGTTAAAAAATGGCTCAGCCCATTAATACGAGAGCTATGAAACTTTTCTGAAGCTGCTGAAAATGTATTTCCATCCGTATAATTGATCGAAATGTTAAAGTAAATAATGTTGAGAATCACTGTGTATTTAAAGCATCAAAAAGGGAGAACTGTAGATAATATTGAACCATAATGTAAAATTAAATGGACTACTTGGAGTGAACCATGAAATGACTCTTCAGTGAGTTTAATGATCTCAGCTGTTCCTCAGTAACATAGTAACATGTGCAGATAGAGATGGCACACCCACAGTTGATTCAGTCTCTTTGGCTGTTTATCAAACTTAACACAATGCTAACCATTATGATGATAGCTCACTAGCCATGTTACAATTACAGCAATCTGTGACCGTTTTCATTTCTTTTCCATTTCTTCTTCTTTATCTTTCCTTGACATAATTTCCTCAAAGTTCCTCTGAAGTCTTGCTATCGACATTAGTTACCACATTTGCACACCAACAATTTTTTCACTCATCTGCAGGAGTGGACGAAAGGCAAAAAAACGTAGTTCAGTGTTTCTGACAATATGACCACAAGCAGAGGCTCGTTTTTGCTGGTGTCGAGGCCTGTGTGATACAGAAAATGGATGATTTTGGTGGAACAAAAGAATACTTTACTTTGCTGCCCAGTCTCAATGACGTAAAAAGCCCTGCATGGTTCACTAAATGAGTCCAAACCACTTAAAAGTATAAAGGCCAGCGCAAACCCTTGAGCACTCGAGACAAGACAGTGAAGAATATTGGAGGAAGGAGAGGGGCGTGAGGCGATATAATAATGCTGATTGCCTGGATCCATAACATTTTGGCCCACTGTTTGCAGGGTGAAGCAAAAACTGGAAAATATTACCTACAAGTAACCTACCTCAGAAACGCACGAAAGAAAGAAAGAAAGAAAGACTGTTTACAGTCTTTAGTCTAAGCTTAGCTAATTTGCTATTAGCCTTAACTCATCTAACTCTTAGTATGTTTGGCCTAAGGCTTTAATGAGCCTTTAACGCAGTTTCCAGCAGGATTCTGTGTCATTTGGACTATAATTGAGTCGAACAATAAAAGTTGTCAGGCAGCCAGCAGCAGAGGTGTACTTGTTTACCTTTCTTTACAATCTTTATTCTAAGCTTAGCTAATTACCTGTTAGCTTTAGGTAATCTCCCGTAATCCTTTGTATTTCCCAAAAAGTATGAACACAAAAGTAAGAACAGAAAACACAATTTCAATCAGAATTTTGTGTTATTTGGGTTAAAATGGTTGTTGTTGAACAATAAAAGTTAACTGTGAAATAGCAGCTAAGGTTTAGCCGTAGCAAACATGTCTCTTTCCTTTGTTTACACTCTTAATTCTAAGCTTAGCTCATTGACTGTTTCCAATGAAAGTTGTCTGGCAACCAGAGTTTTAGTGGTAGCAAAAATTTGGTGTTTCCCCGTTGAATATCTTTCTTCTAAGCTCAGCTCATTAGATAGTAGCTGGAGCTCGTCTATATCTCAAAAGTGTTGAGCTAATGCTTTACCAAACAAATTTTCAGGGAGGTTCTCGGTCGGACGATAACAGAGTTGAATAGCAACAGTTTCATTCCTGTCTCAAGACATTTCTCCTATTGCGTGACTCAGTGTGTGTACTACTCAGAAACACCTTTCATTTGATTTGCTGTAACTTGAGAATGTAAAGGTTTGCAGTGCGCGCATAAGCAACAGAAATATTCATGGCATTACCGTATTATA
Organism: Chelon labrosus; assembly: GCF_963514085.1. Taxonomy (NCBI): domain Eukaryota; kingdom Metazoa; phylum Chordata; class Actinopteri; order Mugiliformes; family Mugilidae; genus Chelon; species Chelon labrosus. Next base: position 20,758,623 of record NC_140352.1, read on the forward strand.
TATTAGGTCAACATCTTGTCAAAAATGCTAATTGCAAATCAGTTTGCATTACTGTCACTTTTCTATAGATTAGTCTGTGTTGTTGTCTCAAACTACCAGCTCATGCTTGCATTGTCCTTTCTCTCACAGTGGGATTTATTGAGGGAGATCTAATGCAATGCTCTGCTCTCTTCTGTTTTTCAGTTCTTACCGGCGGTGCTGTGAGGAGTATTGCCTTGTGGACACAATTTAGGAGCAGCGGCCCTCCTTTATCCCTTTCTTCCCTATAACCCCCTTCCCTTCCTCGCCCTCCGCCAATCCTAGCCACCCACAGAACGGCTTCCCTCTAGATACTTTCTCCTATTGCATAACAAGGAGACACATAAGCATTCTGATCATTTACCATGCAGCTCGGGACACGTAAGCAAAGACATACAAAAGTGAATACAAAAACGCAATAAACACAGGAAGATGTAGATGTAGACCAAAGCAATGATATTTTTGGAAAACTGAAGATGCAAAGGTTTATATTTTGTACATCACGTTTTAGTACAAGCTCATAAATAATCCAAGGCCCGACAATAGGCATTTTGCACGTACAATCCCCTATTTAGTAAAATTGACACACACGCCACGGTCTCATGATGATGTGCGAGGTGATGCCCACCATATCTGAGGATGGGCGAAGCGGGACAGGCGGAGGCCCCTCCTCACCTGCCGGGGCCGGAGTCGGAGGCCCCGGAGGTGCGATGGGTGGAGGAGGGTTCAGCGGCAGGGAGGCCAGAAGCGGAGGAGACGAAGGAGGCAGCACGGGGAACTTGGAGTCCCTAATGGTTAACATGCTGACGGAGAGGGAGAGGCTGCTGGAGAACCTGAGGGAGACTCAGGACAGCCTGGGCACGGCTCAGCTCCGCCTCCGTGAGCTGGGCCATGAAAAGGAGTCACTTCAGAGGCAGCTGTCGATTGCCCTGCCACAGGTAAAGCTGTGTGTATTACAATGTGTGAATGTGTATGTGGACTAATCGTTTGGATGGTAAAGTGTGTATTTTAGCAGTGCTTATCCTCTGTGCTGCAAGAGACTAGTTACGTATGAGTGTGTTTTTATGAGTGTGTCATTGTGAAGTGAGCTCATAAGACAGTAAGCCTTTGCAGTGACAGTTCATGGAGAGAGACACAGCGAGAAAGCGGAACTCAGATATTTCCTCTGCATCTTCAAATGTTGTTTCTACTAATGCACAAGGTTTATGATCCTATCAAGTTTAACTTGCATTTGCAGTTTTCCCCTCATAGTGTAATAATGTTTGTTGACCATGTTGTTAGAGGATGATTAATGAGGCTGGAAGATAACACTGGCTTCAGCTGAACTTAAATGCATACTTCATTCTGTGGTTATTCTCTGAGTTTATTGGCTAAACTGCTGATAGATAATAAGTGGAATTTGAAGATTTTATCCTGCGCTTACAATTTGCTTCCTCTTTGCCCTTTGGGACCAATCTCAAGCTCTGTCTGTGAATATTGTGTCTACAGTATTTATAGTTTGCTATCATATTTAACATTTTTTTTTCAGCACAGCATGTGAGACCACTTTACGCTTTCTCCAGCCTCTAATGAGTAAGGCGTGTCAGCAGGAATGAATCAGAACGAATTCAGTCAGATTGCTTTTGCACGTGTTTACACCTGATGATAAATAGCAGCTCTGAATCACGTGTTATACAATCATATAAGTGATAATGAATCAGATGCAATACAGTTAATATTTTTCTTTATCATTAATGCCCCAAAAAAGATACAAATGACAGACAATAATAAAACATCGTCGTAACTACAACAAAAATATACCATAAGCCTTAAATTAACACCTCCACAGCAGCACCGTATGGTGAATTAACTGGTCGACAGCTATTTTGATCATTTATGCATCTTTTACATACTGTATTTCAGTCAATTTTTTGTGGTTGAGGAAACTGTAATGGGAATTTATGGCTTTTCCTGACATTTGTTATACTTGGTTATAGTTCTAAACACCTCTAATAAAGTATTACACTGTAAACTCAGATATATTTTTTAAATATTGTATTCGAACATAAGAGTTATTTGTGTACAAATCTTGAAGTACATTACACAGAGAAAAAAAAACTGTACCCCTATAATGTCAAACCCAGTTTCCAAACATTAAACTATAGAGCAACCTTTAAATGTATAGAGATCATAGACTATATAGGTAGAGCGAGATAAAATAGAAAAGAAACGACAAGGCCTACTGAGAAGCTGACCCCTATCCAAACAAGAAACAATCCCATAAGGCCAAGAGCCAATGAACCCACTGTGTTACCATCTGTAGAGATCTCTCTCTGGCTCTCTCTACCCCCCAACCTCTTAGCAAACACTGGCCCATTTCATGTGTCTACTTTCAACTGTTTTTGAGTTATAAAGCATGTAATCCTGACCGTAAACATCTGCATATTACTCTCGTAAACTGCAATTTCCTTTAAGCTGAGAGTCTTGGGTGTGTTTTATGGAGACATAAAGAAATCATTGACCGTGGATTCGGAGAGCTTTTCTCGCTGGGTGTTATTTTTATTTTTATTATTTTTTAAAGCAAATCCTGTAAGGTATGCTCCCCTGTTTGCAGTCTTGTTTCAGCGCCGTGCAGGAGTTGCAAATGTATCCCCAGCAGTGTTGTCGTAAATGGCATATCGATGCTGTGTTTTTGGGGTCTCTTTTGTGCAATCCGGTGCCGAGCCATTGTGTAACAGTGTGATGTAATCCATCCATGAATGCGAGCTCACAGAGGAGGATGAGCAAGAGAGAGCAGTGCTGGAAACTGTGTCAGTGATTTACATGATTATTATGTAGCTTTACATCATGTACGTCCTTCTACATTCCTGGTCTCAGGTGTTTCACAAAGTGTGGGTCTGGAAGTCTTTGCTTATGTATATTTATAACCTAATGTGTGCATTTATTGTTGTGTGTATGCCTCCAGCAGCCAACTGTATTCTATTTTCAAAGTCACTATATTTTTTCCTGCCTTGCCTAAATGTATTATTTGTTTATTTAAACACTCGTCGCAGCCCGGCTGGCCGTGCATGCATGTAAACAGTTTGTTTTCTTGCCCCTGAACGCATCTTGTGTATTCCACAGGAGTTTGCTGTGTTGACTAAAGAGCTGAACGTTTGCCGGGAGCAGCTTCTAGAGAGGGAGGAGGAGATTGCTGAGCTCAAGGCGGAGAGAAACAACACACGTGTAAGATGTTTAGCGGCCATTTTGCTTATTAGCACTGTAACAGCCTCTGTGTTATCTTCCTCACCCATTGTGGTTGTGTGGGTGTGACAATGTTTCATTTGCTTTCTGTTTTTTTGTTTTTGCCTTCCTTTTTTTTCTTCGTCCACACACACGCTTTTCTCTTTGTGACTCCCTTTTTATTTTGGTCGGTATCTGCTGTCCTTATCTCTCCCCCTCCCTCCTTGTCACTTTTTGCTACCCGGGATGCTTCTCACAACCCAATTTCGTCTGCTTGTCACTCTTTAAACCCTTCACTCCTCTGCCTCTTCTCTGAACCATCTCTCTTTCTATTTTCAATGCTGCCTTCTATTCCGCGCTCTCCGTTTCTGTCTTATCCTCTTTTCCCTACTCGTCTGCTGAATCCCTGTCTTTCAAACTGCCTCTCTGTGCTCATCCCTTTGCATTTTCCTTGTCACCTCCCCGTCCCCTTCCCCCTCCAAACCACTCAATCCTACAGTTGTTGCTAGAACACCTGGAGTGTCTAGTGTCTCGCCATGAGCGCAGTTTGAGGATGACAGTGGTGAAGAGACAAGCCCAGTCCCCTGCAGGGGTCTCCAGTGAGGTGGAAGTCCTCAAGGCTCTCAAATCCCTGTTTGAGCACCACAAGGCCCTGGACGAGAAGGTGGGTTTGAAAAAAAGCATCTATTAATTATATTTTTCATCAGCAACGGATCAGATGACTTCTTAGCTTACCATAATTGTCCCTTTCAGCTAATTTCTGAAGGGCTTTTCATCATATCTCTCGAGTATTAATAAAGAAAATACTACCGACAGGCCGAGGTTTTAGCAGGCGCATCGATGGTGGAGAACAAAAATGGAGCTAAAAGAATTTTGGACTTACGCAGTCATTTACCACCAGACACAAGACAACAAGTTAATGCTAATGCTAGCTTATGCTATCAGTTAGTTGTGAATGCTTGCTAAGATGTTAAGCCCAAATTATGCTTCCGCGTTGACACAGCGCGAGGGGGCGTACGGACCTATTACGGACCTATTACGTCCTTGCGGACCCCCGTGCGTCCTACGCAAGAGCCAGTCGTGCACCTCCCAAAAATCCTCGACGCGCGTCGAGGCGACGCAACAGCAACGCAGCGGCATTGGCTGTGATTGGTCCGCTAACTACATCCGCTGGAGACCGCTTTTCCGGTTTCCACTCATAAACATCATTGTCTCCTTTGTCGTGCCCTAATTTGCAATAGAAGTATTTCTTCCTCTGCTTGAATAATTTGGAGCTCCAACGCCAGTCTCTCTGTCTCGGTGTCCATCGTACACTGTGACTACGACAAAAGCCGGAAGGTAAATAACTATACGAGGCGAGATACGTCACAAGAGTCTCGGTCGGTCGGTCACAAAAAATCATAGCGCCCTCTACCGGTGTGGCATGCATTTCGACACGTAAACCCCACGCAGAACCATCACGGTCTCACGACTGCGTCCAAGCAACTGCGTGGCCATTGCGTGACCATTGCATGATCACTACGCGGAAGCATAATCAAGCCTTTAGCCTTGTTCGCTTAACTGGTGATTTTTGAATACTGCCTTGTTTCTGCTGCATCCAAGAGGCCAGAAAATCAATTATTGCAGATTAAAAGGTTCAACTGATGCATTTTCTTTTGACTTGAATGAAATAAACTGAGGACAGACCTTTTAGCATATGATTTGGAATCACGCAAACTCTCACAAAGTAGTGCTGCTTATGATTTAGTGAAAAGTTGAGTTAAATCAGAATACTGTAGTTTGAGCTCACAAGTTGCAGCTATTACTTTGCATATTTCGTATGCAGCATTTTTCCACAGGCATATACTGCGTATATCATGCACGGTGAAAAAAAATATACAGTGCAGCGGGTGATATGATTTGTCATTTCTGCTCAGAGAATATTGCCAATATGATCGCTCATGTAAGATGTTTCTCTTTTAACAAGTAAGATGAATGGTTCTTTTTTTGTCTTAGCAGAGAACTGTCTTACCCTGAAGTTGCCATTAGCGCACGATTCAGTTTGATAAATAGAACAATAAATCCCATCAAACTCAGCGACTGTCTCATGAGGATGATCACACCCAGTGCCGGCGTGGGTTCATTTGAAATACAATGTGATTCACATAAAAAGCTGATGCACCTTTTTGCAGTGAATTTCTGTCGTGCTTTTGCCTCTTATTAACTTTTAAACCGGCTGATAACGGTTTTGTGTTCTTTTTTAAAAGCTTCAAGTCAAGTAGATTGATTTACTGGCGTAGAATAAAAAATGTATCCCGAGACTTCATTTTAATGCCACAGTAGCCCTTGACTTCCATTAATCCTTCACACCGCAGGTGAGAGAGAGGCTCCGCGTGGCCCTTGAGAGGGTGTCCATGTTAGAGGATCAACTTGCTACATCTTCTCAAGAGGTAAAGTCTGACTTGAAAGAAATCCTTTGTCTCAATAGATTTCAGTTGGCTCGGCGTGTGATAAAAACATTAACTCGGTTTTGTCTCTTTGTCCGTTTTGTCTCCCACTATTCAGGTAATCTCTTTAAGAGACCAAATTAAAAGACGTCAACAAGGGGTGGACGGCGGGAAAGATGTAAGGGAGGGTTTTATGCATGTTGGTTCCAGTTGTTTTTGTGTGTGTGTTAGCGTCCAGACAGTCAGTAGAACAGTAGATAGTGGGTACCATGGTGTGTCAGTGTCAATTCAGCTCATCTACAGCTCATTAATGCGCACCTACAACTGCTTCTAACTGATTGTTTTTGTTCATCACTCTTGTTTTCCACTACATTGTGACCATTCCAGCGACTACCTAACGGTCCCTCTTCTGGCCTGGAGGATGGGGAGCTGGACAGACAGAGGGAAGGAGAGATAGAGCGGCAGAGAGCTGAACTCTCCCAGCTGAGGGAGAGGCTGGCCCTCATGTGCCGGCAGGTGAGTAATTGTGATCCTGTATGTCTGTGATAGTGAGCGCTAAATGGAGATTTGGAGCTTTGGCGAGAAGTCAGTTAATAGGGTTTAGACTGCAAACAACGCTGAAAGGTTTTAGCTAATGTAACATTCAATATCCACGATGAAACAACAATGAAAGTTCAAGCTACAAACCTCACCTATTTCTGAATTAGCACTGCCTACCTCGAACTAGTGTGAAGAACACAGACAAAATGATCTATGTTTCCAATTGCCTTTCTGTTTCCCTTTTGTTTTATTTAACTAACTCACGTCAATTATAATAAGTAAGTGCAGAGATGCTCCACAGGCATTACCAATAACACAGTATACCCGATGAAGGAGGAAATCTAGTGTATGTACTATTGTACTTCAGCCTGTCACCCTCTTCCCTCTTGTGGCCGGTTGCACTATTGCACCTGGTTTAAAAAGCCATAATTATATCGTATAGCAGGCAATGAGACGCCATTTGAATTCAATCATAGGCATGCTGTATGTAGCGCTGTGCAACACAGTCTTATGTAATAGGTGGAAATCGATGTAGATGACTAATCTGAAAAGATATGTTGCTCTTTAACCCTCTGACTGTTTGATGCAAATGTAAGTGAGCCGAGGAGTAAACTAAAACGTAGAAAAAGGCGCATGCAGTCGGCATGTTACACTAGTAACAGTGGTGGAGGTGTTTTTCAAGACTCTTTCATTGACCAGACGGACATTTGTAATCAATCCCTGTCGTGTCTGCTTACAATCAGTGCCGTGGCAGTTAACACTGACTCACGTAGGTTCAGCCTGTGTCATCTCTTGTCCCTTTGCGGTGTCACGTCAGGTTGGGGAAATAGAGGAACAGCTTGCGGCCGCCAGGAGGGAGGTGACGAAGTCGGAGGAGGCCAATCAGAAGCTCCAAAGGGAAGTGAAAGAGGTCTGTTGGGCCAGCCTGTCTCTTCCTGGCCAAGACCCTGAGCTCTCTCAGTACCAAAGTGCATATTTGAAACCATGAGTGAATATTTTGGGGATTAATGAGAGAGAGTAGATAACGTATATGATGTTTTTTTTCCTGTTTTCTATTAATGTACGTGTGCATACTTAAAATGAACACAGAGGAAGAATAAATAGTAAATACAATCCAGTCATAAAGATGTGACCGGAGAGACTTCTACACGTATCATATACACATAAACTCTCTTACCCACAACTGTGTAATATAAAACGGTTGTGTTTTCGTTGAGTGTGTATCATCTTGCTTTGTCTTCAGGCTCTTTGCCAAAGAGAGGACATGGAGGAAAGAATCACAACACTAGAACGGAGGTAATCTTTAGTTCCCTTGTGGGGACTCTTTTGTTTGAATATGAATTTCATGCATCAGCTGTATTGCTCATAGCAGAAGGACAATATGCTTCACCTGTTGGCTGGCAATGTGTCGCAAAGGTGTTCTGACACCTCTTCGCGGCGTCTTTTACATAACGACATTTGCATTACACTCTTATTAAGACTTCAGCTGCGTCAGAATAGAATAAAAAGTTCCCAGTTTGCCTGAGTGTAGCTGATTGTGGATTTAAAATGTCTTCTTTCCGCTTGTTAAAAATTTTATCCCTTGTGGAAGAATTTGGGATTTATAATTTATAAAAGACAATCAAATAAATGATAAATGTTTGCGACTGTGACTCGGAAGATAGAGCAGGTGATCCCCGGAACATGCCAAATGTTGAAGTGTCCTTGAGCAAGACAGTGAACCCCAGTTGCTCCCAGTGCTTGGCACTTTTGTGTGGATTTGTGAGTACTTGTGTGAGCGAATAGAAAGATGTGTGACTGTAAAGGCACTTTGAGTACCAATAGGTAAAAAATCGCCATACAAATATAAGACCATTCACCAGACTCACATACTGTAAATGATCAAGGACTGCTGCATTAATCTTACATTCAACGGTGGCTTTCTGTTGCGTGCAGGTACCTCAGTGCCCAGAGGGAGGCGACTTCTCTCCACGATATTAAAGACAAGCTGGAAAATGAGCTGGCCAGCAAGGAGTCCCTGCACAGACAGGTAAAGTTTGTCTCAAATAATCTGGCATCCAGCTGTCATTATAGTAAAGCTGTCAACTCCTTCTGTGTCTGATGGAGTTGCGGTAGTACTTGCAAATATTTAAATAGGTCTGGAGTGCCTTTTTCAGTCTCATAAGGATATGTTTTCTTCTGTGTGTGCAGAGTGAAGAGAAGAACAGACAACTACAGGAACGTCTGGATGAGGCCAAACAGAAGCTCCAGCAGACCTTACAGAGGGCTGAGACATTGCCTGAGATTGAGGCCCAGCTTGCACAAAGAGTGGCAGCTCTCAACAAGGTCATTTAAATCACAGCCAGTCACTGGTTTTACTTAAATCTATTTCCACATATTTTATACTTCTTGAGGAAATACCCTTTCACTCTCTCCTATCAGGCAGAGGAGCGCCATGGAAACTTTGAGGAGCGGCTGCGGCAAATGGAAGCTCAACTTGAGGAGAAGAATCAAGAGCTACAGAGGGTAACATTAATTGTTTCTCTGCTTGCCCACGTCGGTTTTAAGCAAAATGAAACCTTCTGTGAGTTTTGTTTTTCTTCTACTTTGATCACCTCTCTTGCGGTTTCACTCCAGGCAAGGCAGAGGGAGAAGATGAATGACGAACACAACAAACGGCTGTCGGACACCGTGGACAAGCTTCTTTCTGAGTCCAATGAGAGACTTCAGCTCCACCTCAAAGAGAGGATGGCGGCACTAGAGGAGAAGGTAAGGAGGAAAGTGGTCAGTGGTAAAGGGCCGGTCAGTGTTATTGTTACCAATTAAGTAAAAATTCCTTAAATGATCTATTTATCCTCCTGCACTGCTAGAATGCTCTCTCTGAGGAACTGTCCAACATGAAGAAAATCCAAGATGATCTTCTTGCTAATAAGGTAGTCACCTGTTCAGTTTTATATATATATATATATATATATATATATATATATATATATATATATATATATAGATATAGATATAGATATATACACATATACATACACACACACACACACACACACATATATATATATATAGCTAGATAGATTCGCAGATGTGGTGAACAGTCAGAGGTCATTTGTTTTGGAAGAAATTCAGATTATAGTCTTTTCTTTATTTTAGGAGCAGCTCCTTGCTGAGCTGGAGCGAATCCAACTGGAGCTGGATCAGCTGAGAGGAAGGCCTGGCTCTTCATATTCCAGGTTCGCAACAACACATACTTATGTGACTGTATTTATGCAATACATTTTTTGAATGCCCAAATATAAACGAAGACTCCCAAGGGATATTATAATTGATATTTATTTGCTCAGACGGTTTAATGGTTCCTAAAGACTACTTCCAGAAATAATTATTCATACTGCTCCTGGAGGGCGTTTGTCTGCCTGACAAATAAGCAAATAATATGTTTTAGTCCTATTAATGCACCCTTTTAAATGTCGTTTTTTACTTACACGCCTGTGTCATAATACCATGATTTTACACACTCACCCAGGAAATGGGAACAATGTCATTTTCAAGCACTGTGACATAACAAATGAATTCTGGATTTCATCATAGGGCGGGCAGCGTGAGCTCACTTCCCTCCACCCTTTTTCGAAGATCTCTTCCAGGGAGCGCCTCAGAGCTGCGGTACCCCCAGGGTGGTGGCTCACTACCAGCTGGCTACAGCAGCTCCTCTGGTGGGGTTGTGGTCAGGCGGGCGCACCGCGGCCGGTGGGGGCCTTCTAGAGACGACGGTGGCAAGGTGTTGATCTCGAGCTGAGATGGTGTTCATGATAATGATGGTGATTTGTTGTCAAGATGACGTCATGTCTTGTGTCCTTTCTGACGTTTTTTAACCCTTTCCAGTATGGAGAATGGGACAGCGGCACTATGTTGGGTCCTGGGTTTGAAGGCGGCGTGGAGGGAGGCTGCTCTGATGACGAGGACGACAGGGAGACTCTGTTTGGATCGGAGCTGCTCTCTCCCAGTGGGCAGACGGATGTGCAGACATTGGCCATCATGCTACAGGAGCAACTGGAGGCCATCAACAAAGAGATTAAGTACGTTTACTGTGCATCACAGTTTAGATGTGAATAATGTGACACCCTAAGGCCATTTGTGCAGCCAGTATTTCAACCTATATTCAAAATAATATTTTTTTTCCCCCCATTTATTCCACTCTTCTCTCAGGCTGATTCAAGAAGAAAAGGAGAGCACAGAGCTGAGGGCAGAAGAGATCGAGAGTCGGGTCAGCAGCGTGGCCCTCGATTCCTCATCTCTTCCACCTTCCTCACTGGGAGGACGGGATAGTGTTGGGAGAGGTTACATGACTCCCTCCATCACCTCCTCCACATTGGCGTCTCCCTCACCGCCCAGTTCTGGACATTCCACCCCTCGCCTACCACATTCACCTGCCAGGGAGAGTGATAGACAGGTACTGTATTGGAGTTGATTTATAGCAACAAAGTGAAAAAGTCAAACTGAGGCGCACTATCTGTTGATTTTTGTCTTCTATTCTACAGAATAGCAAAGAGGGTGAAGAATGCCGGGCACTTGCCCTGATTGACTCCACCCCTCCACCTGTTCCTCGAGCTTTACGATTGGACCGAATGACACATACTCACCCGGGGGCAGGCCTTGATGACCACCGCGAATATCGCAGGTACTCTCAAGCATGATTGATATGACCAAAGTGCACACAAGTGTTGATTCGCGTGCTGATCCCGTTTTTCCTCTCTCCATTTGTCCAGTCTCTCCGCTGACGGTTCCACCACGGCGAGCCAAGATTCCCTCCACAAAGCCAGCAAAAAGAAAAGCATTAAGTCCTCCATAGGTCGCCTCTTTGGCAAAAAGGAAAAGGGAAGGATCGGTGCACCTGGACGTGAATCTGCGTCACTGGGTCTGTGAACAGATTGGAAGCTAGCCATTCAAAATGCCATCTCTGTTGTCCAAGTGACAGACTTATCAGTTTACACTAACAGACGCATCAACAGACAGACAGGTATTATAATTTTTAACCTATGATCTTTACAGCCTCCACTCCCTCTGACGACCTGGGTTCAGCTGACCCATTAGGGCTGGCTAAACTTGGGACTGGAACAGTGGAAAAAGACCGCCGCAGCAAAAAGAAGTGAGATCAGCCATCTTTCTTCACACTTCTCATGTTATACAGAGAGCTTAGAGCCCCCTGCAGATAATAGTCTATTAGTAAATTACACAGGCAGGTGCCACTGTTAGAGCGTGACACTGACCAAGCCTGAGTTAATTTAAAAAATACATGCTCTTGTGTTGCTGCAAATGCCTTGGTATTTAACGTCTCGTGTTCAGTGTGATTTTCTATTTATAAAAGGAGACAGTGGTAAGGTGAGATATGAAGAAATTAATCTCTGTCAAACGTCGGTTTTCCACTCTCCTTGCCAGACATGACTTGCTAGAGGAAGCCTGTCGTCAGGGTCTGCCTTTCGCCTCATGGGATGGCCCGACCGTTGTTACATGGCTTGAGGTACGTGTCGTGTGAATCCTTCCTGTACAAATGTAAAATAGATTCAGTCCAGTTTATGTTTAGTCCAATACAAAGAGTTTACTGAATTCCAATCACTGTTGGTGACGTGAAAAGTAGACAATAGCTTACAAGGATCTCAACAAAGATAAATATAAAGCGCTAAAGCTAGTGTTCTGTCACCTGATCATCTGTTTATGTCCACTACAAGTGTTACCTTACAGTGTACACCACTTCTTCTTTCTGTTTACCCAGCTGTGGGTGGGGATGCCAGCGTGGTATGTGGCAGCGTGTCGTGCCAACGTGAAGAGCGGCGCCATCATGGCCAACCTGTCAGACACAGAGATCCAGAGGGAGATTGGCATCAGTAACCCTCTACACAGGCTCAAACTTCGCCTGGCCATCCAGGAAATGGTCTCCCTCACTAGCCCGTCTGCACCTGCAAGCACTCGCTCTGTAAGGCTCAGTAAAGAGCATGTACAAACCACACATGAACACAGCTGTTGCAAATCCATACACTCCCGTAAGGGAAGGAGACTGATGTCTGTTTGCTGTTTTTGCAGTCGACCAGTAATATTTGGATGACACATGCTGAGATGGAGTCTCTCACTGCTGCCACCAAACCAGTAAGACTGATTGTTATATTCCATCTGAAAGAAAATCCATTATTCCGTTGTTTTGTTTCCATGTTCATAGACAATGCGCTTGACTCAGACAATGCTGATACATTGTACATTATGAGCAAAGCTGTCGTATTGATAAGCTTTTTTCTTCTTCTTTGTCTCTGATTAGGCATGTTTGGCTACACCTTTCCCTTGCTGTTCCCTGAAAATCTGTTTTGATGTAGTGTTTTTCCAACTAATTCTCACTCAACTAACAAAGCTTTTCCTCCTTTTGCCTTTCCTCTCGTCCCCTCCGTTCTGTCCTGACACTGATACACACCATAACACGCACACAAACACACGAACACACTCTCTCTGGTGATCTTTCCCCGTACCTATCTCCGTATATTCTTCTCTGGCTGAAACACAAGGAGCAGAAGGAGTTCAGCTGGGATCAGGTGAGTTTCCGGAAGTGATAACATGGATTGATATTTACTTAAGTAAATCCTAACCGACACATTTTCGAGTATTAGACAGTAGGAACTGTAAGCCACGGAGAGCAAGAGATTGCAAACTTTAGTGGAGCTAAATTGACTGGAATTGTTCATAGTAATGGCTAGTCATGTCTAAAATAAGTCATTAGTCACACGTCATAAACCCCTGGTTAGAAAGCCACCATATTATCTTAAACATTCATGAAACTGAACCACTATAGACAGTTGTGTTTGCCATTTAAGCCAGTGTTTCCTGTTGCCAGCGAGGCTTGACTTGGCTCAGCAGAACGATGTTTTTCGTGACTGTTGACAGGCCAACAGTGTATATACACTACTGCTGTGTATATAGAGCACTGAGGAAGGAGAGGCAGCTGGGGGAAAAACCTGTAGGCAGAGGGAGTTTGTTTTCTTGAGCCTTTTAAGTTATGCTTTGAGGATTCAGGGCATTTTATGCTCCACTTACACACAGCTCTTTACACGTACTATGCACCACACTGTATGGCATCAAAATACATAAAAACATGACATCTCTCTGTTCAAGGAGTTATGTAATGAATTAGGGAAACATTTTACAGTTTAGTTGTAGGAATCTAGTGTTATTCTTTGTTTAAAATCCAAGTCAGGTGTTACTTGTTGTGTGCCGTGCACCTAGTTTGGGCCCATTAGTACTATTCATCTGTATCACCCCTACCTTCTTCCAGATCCTGGCCTATGGAGACATGAACCATGAGTGGGTTGGAAACGAATGGCTGCCCAGCCTGGGCCTGCCCCAGTATCGCTCCTACTTCATGGAGTCACTGGTGGATGCCCGCATGCTGGACCACCTCACCAAGAAAGAACTGAGAGGCCAGCTGAAGATGGTGGACAGCTTCCACAGGTCTGAAACTGAAATCCGTGGGTTATTTGTGGTCTTTATCCGCATTATCGGATCAGGTTACTTACACCCTCTCCGTGGCATTTCTCAGGTCCCTGTCACTTTTCATGAAACATTAGACCAATGTGTCCTTCTCGCTTACAGGGTGAGCCTCCACTATGGTATCATGTGCCTGAAGCGCTTGAATTATGACAGGAAGGAGCTGGAGAGGAGGAGGGATGACAGTCAACATCAAAACCAAGGTGAGGCCTGTGGAGAAATCTATTCACATCTGATTTCAGAGCATTCACTTACTCACGCCTCTGGTTATACAGTAGATTGTACTAATAATATGTACTACTAATAATTGTGGTTTTCCCCAGATGTGATGGTGTGGTCCAATGAGCGAGTGATGTGTTGGGTGCAGTCCATTGGTCTGAAAGAGTTTGCTGACAACCTATTAGAAAGTGGGGTCCATGGGGCCCTCCTGGCACTAGATGACACTTTTGACTACACTGACCTGGCCCTCCTTCTACAGATACCAAATCAGAACACACAGGTACCCCACCGTACACAATGACATAACAGCAGCCTATACTGCTTATAGATACTAAAATTACAATACAGTCCAGTTCAACAGCAATACAAGCTGTTGTCTAATGCCAACATTATCCTAATCTTCGACTCTTCGAACATGTTTTGTGTTTCCATTTGCAGGCAAGGCAGCTTCTAGAGAAGGAATACAATGCTCTCATCTCCATGGGAACAGAGAGGAGGCCAGACGAGGTACAACATAGCAGACTGTCGCTAGAAAATCAATCCAGATTATCTGTCCTGCTAGTAGATCAGAGCGTGTTTTGATTGGAACAACCCAGACGAAGACTTATTTTATTTTACAATAGTGCCTTTAATCCATTTTGCCCTTTGCTAAATATCTGTCATGGTAGACTACTTTCACTTCAGAGATAAAATAGCGCAGTAAAACATCTGTCTTTCTTATAGGCAGGCCTTATGACATCAGTACATGTGCTGGTGTTAGTAAATCATTGGCTTGCCAAACAGATTCAGCTGTGTTTACACTGCTGTTAATTGCTTAGTTACGGCATTTAGAACTAAAAACTGTGTGACTGTGGAATACTGTCACAACAAATCCTGCTTTGTCAAATACTATCTTGTTAAACCTACCCTAAAGCATGATGTTTGAGATATCCTCCACTTTGATTGTGGTTGTTTTTTTGTTTTTTTTAATCACTAGCATTATTTCACTTCCTCCACAGGATGGCACAAAAACATTTACACGGTCGCCATCATGGAGGAAGATGTTCAGAGAGAAGGACCTCCGCGGTGTGACCTCTGATTCCTCAGAAACATTACCTGCCAACTTCCGTGCCTCCGCCATCTCGACCCCCTCTGTCACCCTGAGAAAAGTCCAGAGTGAAGGTGAGGAGTTGCAGCTTAATGCAGCTAAATGAAGGTGACAACAGCATCGCTGGGATTGGCATTACAAATTCAAATTTTGTAACACTGAAACACAGCACACATTCCTACTGTTTGTTTCTTTAGCCTGTACACTCAAACTGAAGAGAATATCAGCAAAAAAATTGGTCGTAAAGATGTACAAATCCTTTGACAAGGTCAGAGTTGTTGGTTGACTGAATGTAAAAAGATATACAGGTGAATCTAAAGAAAATGAAACCAAAAACCATAGAGCTGGACACATTTTCCACACACCAACCAATCGGTCAACTAGTCTTCTGGGGCTGCAAAATGAAGCCAACATGCCAAAAACTGCAGTTCTTTGAATGGCCACTTGAGATTGGCTCCCCGTAGACCCCTATTCTAAAATGTTCAATTTTACAGCAGAAATTAACATGTTTACAACCTGGTACAAAACTATTTTTTGTTTGTATATTTAATTTTACCATTCCTGGCAACATGGCCCAGTTTTTAATTAGCCAGGAGTTAGCATAGTCAAGTATTGCTGAGCTGCATTAAGTTTCAGAAATGCTGCTCAGGAAATCTATTGGTTACATTATGGATGGTTTGAATACAGTCAATAAACCAACACACCTCATCATGCAGTGGTTTCTACCAAATGGCAGCAGTGATTCTTGTTTTCCTCTTCAACATTCACTGAGTCAGCGGTCTGTTGGATACAAGAACTATCCGCTACAGAGCTTTTTGAAATGTCAGGTTTTCTTTCTTTTCTTCTTTCTGAGTCACACTGGTGATATTCACGTGGCACATTTCAAGTGGTGCTTTCAGGAAAACAGTCTTGCATTACAGGCTATTTCAACAGGTCAGTCAGATGAAAAACAAACACACACCAGCAGCCAAGTCCACAACATACTGGGATACTGGGATAACAGCCAGCTCTTGGCGGTTGATATTTGCCTAATCTCTGCATAAGAAATTATGCAGAATCTGATTTTAGGACCAGCGGTTTTCTGTTTTCTGTTCATAGTCTGAATTCAGGGGGTCAGCAAAAGAGAACACTCTGTCATACTTAGTCTGCAAGCTAGCTAACACGTTGCATTTGTCAGGCAGATACCTAAAACAAAGCTGTACTAAATTTACTGCCTACTGTCAACTCCAACTTCATTCTTGACTCTCAGTCTCAAGTTTCTAGTAAACAATAACAGACAGTCTTGGCCTGGTTAGTCGTGACTGACTAAACTCGAAACTTTGTAACATTCGCCACTGTTAACTGGGTAAACCATCCAGAATACCACATTGATATTTGCCATACAAACATTAGTAAGTGTTCATTTTCTCCTTTAACATTTAGCAGATATCTTCAATGAAAGCTTCAACTTCTTGCTTGCACCGATTTAAGTCTGTTTCTTTTCCACACCGAGTTATGACTGAGGTTCTCAGTCATCCAAGTCATGGTGTATCTAACAAACAAAGCTAAAACGAAGGTTTGGTTGTCTGGCAGATGATTCTACCACTCATCCAAGTAGCTTCTTCTGTTCTCAACCATAGACTGTATATAAATATGGACAATGCATCCCCCCTTCCTTTCATTGGCCAAACTGACTCTATTTTCCCGAGGATACAGGCAGCTCTACCTCCATCAGGTACAAGGAAATGTTGGATTATACACTGAATTTATTTATTTATTCCAACTCTCATGGTCCTACGGGACGGCTTCGTGACTGGTTGGGATGGTAACTTCATCATGTCACATCCTGTTTCTTTAGCGTCAGATAACTAAAACGAAACTTCTCAGAAAAATGGACACTTGAACATACATCAGCATTATATTAACTACCAAATATGACTGAAACCATCCTTGAAAAAAAATTATTGTTGTTTTAATTTGGCCCAAGTCCCATCCACTAACATGGAGGAGGTGGAGCTTATGACCTATACTGCATACAGTCACCAGGGGGAGCTCTACTTGCTTTGGCTGAGATCTATCTTTATACTGTCTATGTTCTCAACTGGTGGGGAGTTTTGCTTTTGTTAGGAAAATCTGTGAGTGCTGCCCACTTTAAACCCACATGACTAGGATCTGTTAATGACCAGACACTCACCTGTAACTGTAGGAATTTGTTTGTCTTACTAATATTCACACCTTGCGTCTGGTGTTTAGACTAAGATAGGACTGAAGATGCTACCTGAATAAGTGAAACATCTTAAAGAAACCAGGAAAATTGCCTTTTTTAAGGATGCAATGAGTTATATTCACTAATTGCCTATTTCTCCTCCTCAGTAAACTCCGGTCCAAGAGGGGAGTCGGGGTCCGTGAGAACGTATTCCTGCTAAAAGATAAGCACACCAGGTGAGAAAAGCATGCTCACTGACGAATGTATCGACACCTAAATTTAGCTTGTGTGAACACCGAATCTGTCATCTCATCTCAGCAGCAGCTATTATGGTTCTTTAACTGCTTTTTCTTCCACTTTATTGTAGAACTCCATCCCAGCCCAAGGTGGGGGGAACAAAAAAAAATTTTTGAAGATAAAAAAAAAAAAAAAACAAGGAACAAAAATAAAAATGGACACTAGAAGATGACCAACGACATTCGAGGCGCGTCTCGAAAAAAAAAAAAAAATCAAAGACACTGAGTGAATGACTATTGAAAAGATGAAAAAAAATAATGAGTGAATGACTGTTTGCCCATCAGTTTCTCTCTCTTTCTCTCTCTCTCTACATCTTGATCCATAGTTGTGGCATGATGCTGTTTGACTCTGTAGAAAGTGGCCTGTAGAAAGTGACCATTGCCTATCGTGAATTCATCTTCTGTTTTTGAGTGTGAGAGATGGCAATATTGACACAATGAATTTATAGTTTTTAACCTGGGGGGAAAAAAATAAATAAATAAACGCATTCCTGCTCAGTTCAAGCGACACACGCATCCTTTTTAGTTGATCTGATTTAGACTGATAATAGAACATACTCTGCCTAGTAACATCACAGTACAGTACAGTCTGGGGGAGAGGGAGGCTTCAAGGAGAGAATATGCAGGGGAATTTAAACGTATGTTCTTAAGCCATAACAGAGACGAGATGCACAAATGCGAACGGGAAAGACAATGAGAAACTTAGCGAAGTGCTTTATGACAAAATTCTGTTCAAACTGGGGTAAACGAGTGTAGTTAGAGAGCATTTGTGTTAATATGCATGCCAAAATCTACCATTTTAGAGTGAACGTCATGATATCAATCATCTAATGATGTGAAAGCTTGGGGACTTTGTAAAATGTGTGTATTTTATTTTTATCATTTTTTTATGATAACTGCTATTGTATGTATGTATGTACAGTATGTATGTATGTGTGTGTATTAAACTGTATGTTCATTTCATACTTAGTTTCAAGACTGACTGTAATTTCATTTTAGGTTTACAAAGGAAATATGTTTTAAATTATGGACATTTAAGATATGCTACTTGTATGTGTACATTTTGAAAAACAAATTGTGTTATGATTTAAGTTCATATTACTGGAGAGTAGTGATGATAATTGAATATAATACGATAACAATAATGATAATGATTGTAAAAGCTGTAATTAAAAAACATACCTGTAACATGCTACTGAACGAGTCGTTTTGCTGTTTCCCTTCACACTGACTGGTCGCAGAAGATCACAGGAAGCTCTCCGCTGAATTTAAGACTATGATCCAAATGCAGACGCTTAGTTTAACCTTGAACTGTCAGCTTTGCTTCAAAACATTACAGTGCAGGGATACGATTTAACGAAGACTAGGATGTAGCAAGGAGCTTAGAGACACGGAATATCCTTATTTTTGCTTTTAATATGAGTGCATGGTATATATATGCTCCATATGTATTGAATTTATTTCACTCCAAGGT
The DNA here is from genome assembly GCF_963514085.1 of Chelon labrosus. Lineage (NCBI taxonomy): Eukaryota > Metazoa > Chordata > Actinopteri > Mugiliformes > Mugilidae > Chelon > Chelon labrosus. The sequence goes on from NC_140352.1 coordinate 20,777,578, forward strand.
GAATTACATCCATAGGTGATACATTATGTAACAGACATAAAAAAATATTCCACTTTCCCTGTTCACTAAACCCCCTTAGTGTCAATATATTGCAGCCAAGAAATTGGCACATTTGGACTCTTCTAATCACAACATACGCTCCATGCTTTTGCTCAGTCAAGGTGAATTGAACACTGGAGATGGACCAATGCAAGGAGAGGAATCCCCAGTGCATTTTGGCCTAGGATTCATTTAAACTGATGCTTTACATCTTGAAGCAAGTATCTGTTCAGTAGCTTCCGTCCACTTCCAAGGTGCTGCTGGAAGTTCAAACAGGAAAACAGAAGATATGAATAAATGCCTTTCTGTGTTCTATGATGGCCAGTTGGTTTGTATTTGTGCTAATTCACTTTCAACACAGGGAAACAGATAAACAGATAAATAGATGAAGTGAAACATGTAGGTGGCAGCATCATGTTGTGGTGCTTGTTAGCCGCAGTAAATTTGAGGGAAAGAAATCTGTACAAAGCCTGTAGAGACGTATCCAAGAAGACTGATAAATGGTTTATTAGTTGATGGCTGCCAACATAGTTTCTACTAAGTATTGAGGCCCTGAACTAAAGTAAATAGTAGAAGAACGTAGTAATTAGTAAATTAATAAACCGTTTGATTCTAAATAAATTTGAAAAATGTGTTTTCACATAGATAGATAGATAGATAGATAGATAGATAGATAGATAGAGAGAGAGATAGATAGATAGAGTAACTGATCCCTTCATCAGACGATAATAAAAACAGGTGATGCAATCAGAAGAGAAAGATTCCTGGTATACGCAAGTTTACAATCTGACGTAGAGCCTTGGTCCGGTGACCGCACAGCTGCGGTCCCATAAACACTTCCTCTGCTTGTAATCAGTTTCACCCACTCACACACGTTGAGATAAGATAAACACTGAGAAACCCAAAACAGTGTTCGTGACTCCCATCACTTCCACCCGTAATTGTTTGCTTTAATTTACTCGGCAGATGACGCAGAGAGAAGCGTTTGTGTTTTCTTCTGGCAGTTGTGAAATGTGTATATTTTTAAAGTGGTAGCCTGGATGAGAAAGCACACTGTGTTACAGTAAATGGCTTTGTCCACGTGTGACGAAGAATAATTACTCCTGGCTGTCATTTTGTCAAGTCACAATGAGTGTTGTGCTAAAATATTTCAAATAAAACTACAGTAGGTAATGGACAGTGCATTAGTAGGATTTAATAATGTATTTCCAAGTGCTTGATGAATTCCTCAATAGTGCATTCAGAAGTCATTAAACAAGGTTACAATAATGACCTCAATGGATAACATCAAAGTAATATATACATGCTTTGATGATGTACTATTGCCTCAGGGGAATTTTAACCCACCTGACCTCGTAGGCGTCCGAGAACCCATCTTGAAGAGCCACTCTTAACAGTAAACGACAGCGAGAAGCCCATACATAGTGAGACAACAGAGGCATTCAATCACAGTTTAACCATGTAGAAATGTCTGACTCACACTCTTACTCTCAGGACCTCCTTCCCCTAACTCCTTTATAAGAGCACAAAACTTGCTCCTGATTAGAACTCTCTTGTACAGAGCTGTATATTTTCTATCTATTATTTATTTTATTTTTTAGAAGCTATTTATTTGTATTTATTCCTTATTTGCCTTCTTTCGAGGCTCCCTTAATCTGTTTTCCAAATGTTTTTGTTTCCAAGTGCACCTTTTTCTTACTTGTCCTCCTTCCTCCTGATCATTACACTTCCTTTCTCTCTATCGTTTTATCTCACTGACTCCAACCCCCTTTTATCCTTTGATAGTCAAGTCAGAGAAGGGCATCTCTACACAGGTATTTAAAAAAAATTATTTTAATAATTTAAGTTCAATGTATATGTGGAAAAATGTACATTCTTCTTAAGCTTTTTTTTATTTATTTATTTAAACTTTTCTTCCTTGCCTCTTGTTGAAGATAACCACAGGCGTGGGATGTATCTACAAATTAGTCTGGATGGGAGAGTGACAGGCAGTGATGCTCAGAGTCCTTACAGTAAGTATTAGGAGGATAACTCTGCAACAGATCACATATTTGGGACTGGGTCAGCATAGTTCAGCCCAATACACTGGATAAGCTGAAGCCGTTTTATTTAACCTGCTTATGTTTCTTTGTTTACAGGCTTGCTGCAGCTGAAATCAGTCAGATCAGGACATACAGTCATCAAGGGGCAGACCTCATCCCTGTTCCTCTGCATGGACAGTGCAGGCCATCTGAGGGGACAGGTGAGTTATAAAAAAGAACTTAAACTTCCTCTTTAATACTTGTGATGTCCTAAGTAGTAATTCTTACTTACTGGTCTGTCTTTCAGAGTCACTACACGGAGGCTGACTGCAGCTTCAGGGAACTGTTGCTGGCTGATGGATACACCCGTTTCCTTTCCCCACACTATGGATTTCCTGTGTCTCTGGCATCAAAACGTTCCCCAGATCGACACACAGTCCCTTTCACTCGATTTCTACCGCTTAGGAATACTCTAACAGCTGAGACTTTGTCTGAAGAGCTATCAGGGAATAAGAGATTTTTCAACATGGACTCCGACGACCTTCTTGGAATGGGTCTCAACTCTATGCGCAGTCCTCAGTTTTCAGTGGACAAGTAAAGACACTGATCTCAAACCGCATATCTATTTAGGCTGAACCTGTTGACTTGATTTTGTCAGGAGAAGAGTAGCTTGGGTTATTTTCTTTTATTGTTGTTGTCCTCACATTATAAGTTATTTATTTATTGTGCTCGCTGTGTAAGTTATTTAAAGATGGAATAATGTTCATCAGGGCTTGGGAGATTTTTTGGTTAATAGTTTCCTGTTGGAGCCGGAGAGAGATATGTTGTTTCTGACAAGCGAGGCTTTTGGAGTTTCTCTAAACCAGCAGTTCCTGGAAAGTCCAATAAGCTTTGTACAGCTCAAGTGTGTATTTATCTTACTGCAGAAAAATTCTCAATGAAAATAAACATGGTATAAATATCCCATTTGTTTGTCTGAGTCAATGCTGTGCAGAGCTACTTGTCCCCTATGTTATGGAACAAGTTGGCATACCAGGAAGGATGCATTTACCAAATAAGAAGAACATACCTTGGCTAATGATCACAGAGTTCCTGCACATGACTGAAAAAATGTGCTGATTACTGTGATAGACCCAGCACCCTCTAGTGGACGTATGACAAACGACACAAAGTAGATCTCGGCCACATTTCCTGTGGATGGATGTTAGTGTCAAATAAAAGTTGCTTTGCCTTTGGGCTGGGCTCAGGCCGGAGGTACAGGTGTATGAAAAGCTAGACTGAAGAAGTCATTTTCCCCCACTGCCATCAGACTCATAAACAGCTGACAGGAGTCTAGAATCATGGACTAGACTTCACTTTTCAGTTTCGGTTTCCATTTCAGTTCAATGTTTATATTCACATTTGCACACTGATAGTTGTACTAGCTATTTTATATTTTTTATTATATGTATCTTTTTATGTTCTATTTCTAAGATTTTTTATTTATTTATTTTTCTAAATTGTAAGGCATTTGGGTGGACAGCAAAAGAAGAATTTCATTGTACAGGGAAACATGTTTCTACACCGTGCACATGACATTCAACCTTTTGAATTTTGAATCTTGGTTTATTCAGAGTTATTACAGCTATGTGCCATGTCATGTAGCAACCTAAAGATATATGGTTTGCATATATTAAACCCTAAAGAAACCTTTGAACCTTTGTGTCGACTTGAGATAAATACAGTTGTTACACTTATAATTTCCTTATTTTGGTTGAAAATGAAAACTTAAATCATACTTTTTAGTGCAGAAAATTACTAAGATGTAGTGAACCATTGATCTCATATGTATCCTAGCCCACGTAAAATCAAAGGTATGTGTAGCTACAGCAGCTACAATACATCTCACCAGTCTGTCTCCACCTGTTGTGTATGAAAAAATTCTTTGAATAAGTAAGGCATTTTTACACATATAAGAGAACAAGCAGTTAGTTTGTATTGTCGTAAAGTTCAAAATCTCTTCCCACTGCCTGTTTCTAAACTATCACTAAAACTAAAACACACTTCTGAAGCAGTTTGCACAAGTAACATATACAGAACAATGTTACATTTTAATCATGCCTTCCGTGGGTGATCACTGTCATGGAAAGTCTCATGTGCTCCAGTGAAACTGAGAGCAACGTTATTGGAAAGAATTGCTTGCACCAGATTAGTAGCTCAAAGTTCTAAAAGTGTTGATCGCGGCCTTGCAACAGTGAAAAGCGGACTCGGTCTGGCACAGGGTGGCTTAGAGATGCATTAACCTAAGTATGTATGTGAGCATCATGTTTCTTTGATTTATTCGTATCCAAAAATAAAGCTGCTGTACGGGGTAAATATTTGTTTTATGGCACCGATATAAATCTTTACCACATGCAAAAAAGATAACACCATTGTTTTTTTTAAGAAAATTAATAAAATGGAATCTTTATTAAAAACACAGAGAGCATAATTAAGCCGATAGATAAATCCTCTTTGACACCAATGCTTTCATTAGCCATCCTACAGGTCCTACTGGTGACATGATAAAGGTCACGTCAGACGTTTCAGGTAACATAAGCCAAAGCTTCACATCTGTGAACGTTGTACATTGCTTACAGAAGAATGCTGAGAATGTGAGGTTAGTCTACACGAGATCTCAGGCTGTCTGCCCTGGCGGCTCTGCTGGTTGAGTTCTGATGAGACGTGACATCTATACTGGCTTCCACTTCTAACTTTAAGGCACAAAGTGACATTGCTAAGACATCATAGTTTCAATGTGCAGACATTCACAAAATCATTTCTATCTCAAACACGAGCTGACAGCTTTAATAAATAATAGCTCATATACTTATTTCACGACCCTGAGAACGTAATACTTCTGTTTTGATGAAAGTGTATTATACAAAAGTTGCTTTTCAGTGACACTTGACTGGCTATTACTGCAATAAATACCTACAAATAAACAAATTACGGTAGTCAGGAGGTATGTTAGATTGGTTGTATCACACAAATTGCTAATGCTGGTTTGCTAGTTTATCTCTTCAGGACCTCGAAACCTGTACTTGAATCCCTGTGTCTTAATCATTTTCAAGTCATTTCCCACCTTGGTGGTGCAAAACCCACCGACCCTCCTTAAACTTGAGTAACAAGCGGCTCCCTCAGATACATATTTCCTCCTCTGTACTCTATGTTTTGTCCTGAACACAGTCCACCGAGTAAAGTCCCATTTAGAGGGCTGCAAATGCCTTCAACGGCATAGTAGTCACCCTCTAAATCCTGATCCCGTTCCTCTGTTTCCTCCCCTTCTTCCTCCTCGTCCTCCCACAGAGTTGTCTGGACATGAGTGTACTCGGAGTGACTCTCACATTCATTCTCCCGGTGGTAGAAGTAGCTGAAGTTGGACACTATGACGGGCACAGGCAGCGAGATGGTAAGAACACCAGCGATGGCGCACATGGAGCCCACCATCTTGCCCCACACTGTCGCTGGGTACATGTCACCATAGCCCACTGTGGTCATGGTGACAACCGCCCACCAGAAGCCATGTGGTATACTGACGAAGACCGTTCTGTTGTGGTCAGCTTCAGCAAAGTAGACGGCACTGGAGAAGAGGATGACACCAATAAACAGGAAGAAGATAAGCAGGCCCAGCTCACGCATGCTGGCCCTCAGCGTCTGGCCAAGGATCTGGAGGCCCTTGGAATGCCGAGACAGCTTGAAGATCCTGAAGACCCTCACCAGCCTGATGACTCTGATGATGGCCAAGGATGTGGCCGGCGAGGAGTCGTTGTCCTTGGCCAGCTCCGTTCCCAGAGTTACAAAGTAAGGCAGGATGGCGCTGAAATCAATGATGTTCATGACGTCTTTGAAGAAGCGCATCTTGCTGGGGCAGCACGAGAGGCGCATGATGAGCTCAAAAGAGAACCAACATATGCACATGGTCTCCACTATGAAGAAGGGGTCATGGAAAACGCTTGGAGGAGGAGGCCTGTTCTCAGATGCATTCTTTGTCGGCGAGTGGTACTCCTGAAATGAACAGACAGAAAAAAGTAGATAACATACTTGTAAAGAATAGCAGCTTCTTTAGTGGAACACACACATTAAAACAGCAAGCATGGCTCTGTCAAAGGTAACAAAATCCACTTACCAGCACCCCAAAAGCTCTCAAATGAACAGAGTTTCATCTTAATGTTAAGCCATGAAACGACTAACTCCTACAGCAGTAACCATCTAGGTTAAAGCCAATATGCCAGTCCTTCAGGAAGTTCATCTTTGTGAATGAAGACCCAAGGACGCAGACAAAAGCTAAAGTCTCAAAATATCCTTTGTTTCAAAGACAAATGCGGCAAATAGCCCTCCATAGAAAGGGAGATTGATGAAATTCAGAAATGCTTTGGATAGAGCGTTCTGTCTTGTCAGTTATGCTACGCTAGGTTAACTGAGGCTCCAGCTGTATATTTACTCTACAGACAGTGCTGTCTGACTTTTTATCTCAGCAAGAAAGTGAATAACTACTTTACAATCTATGTAAATGTGATTAGTCTGTAGACAAATTCAGGGAAGTACAAGTTGAGAATACACAAGCTGTTACTTCATGAGAACTGAATGTGCCTGAGACCACACGCATTACATAGATTCCCTGGGTGTAAAGTAGACCGAGTTGTGGATCTCCACAAGTGGATCGAGAACAGATTGAGCACGGTAGGTTTCGGGTTAACAGTAATCAGTTTCTATTCATCTCACAGTGGCTAGCATGCAGCTGCCTAGCTTAGCATGGTAACATCAGCCAAGTTACCACAGTGTTAGCTGGTTAGGACTAACTGATATTAGTTGGTCACGCAGAATAAATGTTGTCTAATAAATTTAGTAGGGCAGCCTAATGACCATAAAGTAAACACGTAAACAGCTTTCCAGCAGCTATGTGTTTAGTAGGACTGGCCATGGGAAAAAAATGCTGATATCTGATGCTAATAATGATATAAGATAAATCTTTCTTGATTTCATTTGTCAGTAACGAGGGGGCACTGTCTGATGCAGTGCCAGACTTGACTTGCCACCACATTAATTGTGGCGCCACTAGACGGTGGAACACTCAGATCAGGCGACCAATTTGTCTACACTAATATGTTGCTGTACGCAATGCAGCCGATGCACAGTTTTTATTTTCTGCCATGTCATCGGTTCTCGCTTTTGGCAGCATCATAAAAGACATCTGTGGTTTTCAATTTTGCGATACCAATCTCTTTTTCAGTCCACCTGTCGTTCCATCTTCCATGTCAGTAAGATTTGAGTGTTGGGCAGCGGCTATTTAAAACATCTCACACCTAACATCCAGTTAAAAGCATTAAAACGGATGGCACGGATGTAAAGCGATCAGCTCGGAGTGCTGTACTGGGCTGTGTGCAATATATAAAGTTTCAGGGTAGTTTAAATAAACCTAGGGTATTCCTTATGACTTTCAGTAGCAGGTCAGTGACAGTGTTTATTACTAAAGGTGGACATCCATGTGCTGATTTGCTCCAAGGGCTCTCCTAAGACTAAATATAACCCTGTGAGATCTTCGAAGAGAAACATGAGTGTCTCTGTGCACTGCTGCTCATCCATCTCCACCTTCTATTCCCATCTCCCTGGCCAGGGAGGCTGACATTGCCAGAGCAGTTCAGCGGGTCTACCGCTGTCATGGACAGGAGTAAGTTACAGTAGTTTCCTGGCAGCTCCCTGGTGCAAAGGCAGCTTGGCCCAGCTCTGCAATCCTGGAGGAATGTGTTAACATGACCCGATGTATGCTACTCATCCTGCGAGACCTTTTAGTGTCCGGTTCTAAGCCACCGGAAGGCTTTGGCTCACCTTTACCTAAGTGTGTGGTCACTTCTGACCTTTCATCAACACACCTAACTGTCTCCCCACTCTGTCTTTCTTTTCTATTATTTGTATTCCAAGTCCCACCCATTAATCCCTCTACCCTTTAACACTTCCTGAATCCGAGTGTATCAGATTTAACAGCCGACTAAAATAATCACCCCAGGGCTTGCGGGCGTGCAGCCTCTCTCTCTCTGGTCTGCTTCCAGACATATTGGCCAATAGTTTGTCAGTGTTTTTCCTCCTCACACACTGTAGTACTCTCCAAGTGTGTGTTTACCTAAACACCTGCTTTCCCTGAAATCATGTTTCCTTTGACTCCAACAGTTACACACATTCAAGAGCTCACTGAGCTGCTGGTTTGATTTAAGGTTTGTTAATGGTTTTAGTGTTTATGATGTCTTTGTTTAAGAAAGTGATACTAAAATAACTATTCAACTGTTAACTTAAAAAGGGAAAGAAAATGTTTAAGAAGAAAACAGTTTTCTTATTTCTAACCTGTTACTGTTGACCCTTGACCTACCAATCAACCTTTTGACCTATCATAGATCCGCAGTTTCTTCTGTCACTGAATTTCCTTCTTCAGTTAACTAAATAGAAGAACTCCTCCAGCTTTGACACCTCCATATCTGCGATACAAATAGTGTATAAGATTAAATTTCCAACCTCTTTGTCATGCCTGAGGTCGGGCAGCGTTTCCAGGCAGAAGATGAGGATGGACAACACAATAACCATCACGCTGATGATGGCTATGATGCGCGCACCCGATGAGGATTCGGGGTGCTCGAACAGCATCCACACTTTTCTCTGGACCTCGCTGGATGGCAGAGGCCTCTCTTCCTCTTTTGGAAAACCCTCGTCCTCCTTGAAGCGATTCATGACTTCCTCTCCGAGCTCATAGAAAATCAGCTCATCCATGAAGATGTCCAGGGGTATGTTTGCGGGCCTCCGGAGCCTCCCGCCCGACTGGTAAAAGTACAGAATGGCATCAAAGCAGGCCCGATTGCGGTCCAGGAAGAGCTCATTTCGAAGGGGGTCAAAGTATCGCGACCTCCGCCGTGGGTCTCCGAGCAAGGAGTTAGGGAACTGGGCTAAGGTGCGAAGCTGAGTTTCATAACGCATCCCTGAGACATTAATGGCCAGTCTTTCACTCAGGGCCCATCCACTCCTCCACAGAGAGCCCGAACGCCGCCTGTCTTTCTTCTTCTCCTTCTCGTTCCCTTTAATCTCCTTCTCTCCTTTCTCCTCACTGTTGAGCTGGTTCTTCAGATGTTTATCTTTCTCTCCGTCGCTCTCTTTGCCTTTGACTCCACCTTCATTGGTCTGTGTTTCCTCACTTTCCATCCCTGTTTGTATCCCCAGCCAGGGAACGCTGCAAACCAGCTCTCCAGAGATTTTGTGGAACACCTGGACTTAAAAGCAAACCCTGTCTGAAACCAGAGTGATAATTCCATCAGTGGATTTGGTTTTCAGTTCATTAGCATTACAGATGGCAAATATCTGAAGGGGTGATATGGTAGCAGTTTAGCAAACATGTTCCATGACAGATTTCCTCCCATTTAAATGTTTTCGTTTACTCAAATGGCTTCTTTTAAAAGTTGCATTTTATTTGTGATCTGATTGTAAAACAACATGCAATGCACCCAGTTTTCTTGAGATTAAAGAAATTACTCACTAAGTTTAAGACAGCTCCTGACAGAGAATAATGGCGGGGTGAAAAATCACATTGTTCGCCTCCCGTGGCTCATCAGGTTGTCTGTTTTTCTCTCTGACGTCATGTCTGTCTGTCATGTACACAAAGTCCTTTCTAGGCTGTCTACCTTCGGTCGGTCACACAGAGGGTCCACGGCGTCCAGCTTAGCTCTCTGACCTGGTTCCAGTTGTTTGCTCAGGGAACATCCACGGTCTCGCCGTGTCCCTCGCCTGCCTCGCGTTGTCTGTCTTGAAATTTTTTGGGAATGCTGTCCTGTTGAAATTTGATCTCCGCTACACCCATGCAACCCCTCCCTGTCCTTTCCCTCCATTTTAGCTATGGGGCATAACAACCTTCAACCTCCCGATCAAATGTCACCTCTGGCTGGTACTGCATGGTGCAACCCTCACTAACAAGCATGGTGCAATGACTGACAGAGGTCCCTCGCTGAACTTCGTTAACTGAATTTGACCAAAGAGGAATAACAGTGAAGTATCTATGTTTTCAAGATTTCAAGCAGTAAATATTTAAGATTTCTATACGCCATTTAAATTTGATTTGCATTACTATGGTTTCTGCTGGAATGCTTTGAGGTACTTTTACATTTTTAGGTTTTCCAAATTATATGATTAAGGTCAAAGTGATTACAAATCCATGATGGCATAAAGACTCATATACATGTGCAACATATAATTTCCCTTTTGTGTGTCTGCACCAGGTTAAAATATAAAGCATGTGGTTGCAAACTTGCCACCTCACGAGAAAAACATGGCATTTAGACCTTACTGTTGTTTTGTAATCAACCGACTATTCAAGTATCTACCATCCAGCTTCAGTTATTCATTGGGCCTCACTTAAAATGAGGCCACATACACAAATTGCACTGCTTTATATAAATTTAGCAGCTCGTAACATCTTGTCACCACAAAAACACATGTGAAAATTTGTAAAGTACAGTTCTATAATCTCCCAGCATTCATTTAAGCATATTCACATCCAAATGAGAGGAAAGGTGCTGGAATTACAACCATATTTGTACACGGTCCCCTATGTGCAAAGGCTCTGAAGTGACTGGACGGTTGACTCAAAAGCTTTCATAAACAGATGTGATCATTTCCCCCTCAACAAGGCAGGTAAAAGGTCTGGAGTTCCTTCTAAGTGTGTCAGTGTCCAAACATATGCTGTAATAAAAATGACTACATGTGAACTTTCCTTTTCTGTTCTATTAGGGAAATGGGCTCACTTCTGCAGCACTGCCAAGTTTTATTTATCTTTGTCACATTTTCAACCTTCTTGCCAGGATGATGATACTCTGAGTTCAAAGAACTCAGAGTATCCCCATCACCTCCACCTGCGGATCATCATAATCTCTCAGTCTGCGGCTGATCCCTACACAATCGCTGCGTGTCACGCCGCGGGCTTCATAAGGACAGAAAGCCACGCCATGTAAACCTCTGACGCCTGAATTTTAGATCTAATAGTTCATTTGGATAGCTGCAAAAAGTCTGTGGTGCAGGGGAAAAGATGTACGCTACAAATTGACACTATAAAAAGAATATCCCTCATTTTGTGGATGTGGATTTTTTCGTGGATTGTACCCTACAGTGATAGGAAATTTACTGAAACCACTATCTTCTGCAGCTCAGTCTGTTGCCCACGACTTTGACTAAAAGCAGGTGCAAAAAGACCAACATTTGTCCACAAAGAATGGAAATAAGATGCTTCTCCTTAACGTTTTTAAATACTAAACAGGATTACGTGGCTATGTCACACTGCATTGTACTTTCTTCTAACATTAATGTCAGTCTACTAAAGCAGACACTATTGTGTGTTGCCACCAGAGGGAGGTGATGCTTTGGCGCAAAGGAGGGAAACCTGAAAGAGGCCTGAGCCGACATTTCCTCAGAGCTGCCTTCAGTCACAGAAAAAAAAATTCCCTGCTCCCCGGGCTGGTGCATTACATTCCCATCACATCTCATGTCATCATCTGATATAACTTAGACGACTCGCTAAGGATGTGGTAAAACCTAGCAATAAGCTCAAGAATATACAGCCTGTGTGAAAAAAAATCATTTAAAAAAATATATGAATGTATATGAAAATTACTTTTTTGAGGGTTGCGCACCACAAACTTTGATAAAGGAATAGTATGTCAGGTGCACTACATCTTGTTACTCCCATGAGATGGCTACATGTACCACCACAATATCTGCAGCACAGCTTGAGTTAGACAGTGGGTAACCATAAGTAGAAAACAGATGACTCATCAGAGCACACTGATACTCCTTAGCATGTGGTCTGTGTAATACCTTCTGTGCCTTCATCATGGATGTAAGCATTTTCAGAAGATTGTGTGGTTGGTTTTGTTCCACTGAGCTTCAACTAGCTCACTCAAATCAATATGTGTGTTCAGTCGAGTTGCTGATTTTGCGACTTCTTCCCTCACCGCAGGTTGCGGTCTGTCCAAGACATGTCATTAAAGATTGTCAAATGTTTTAAAGTGAAACTGCTGACTGGGATTTGTGTTAATAACTCACCTACAATATGTAGTAAAAATTTGCACCTATCAGCAAATCTCTGCGAGTTTGCCTCCAAGAACAGAAATATTTGGTGTCACTTAAGTAATATTACATATTCTGACGGCTCGTTGGTGTCCGGTGTCTCGGATATTAGAAGTTACAGTTACAGTTATTTGATATGGAGCAAGGAAAACAGTAGCTGCTTACTTTACCTTCATCGTTCTCAAATATCAGTTAGTGTTGACCTCATATTTATAGATAAACATCATGTTATTTATTTAAGGAACTCAAAATGGCTTAAGGCAGTGACCTCTGCTAAAACAGAAACTTCTTGGAAATGCGGGCAATGAAATAAACCATTTCCTTGAAGTTTCAGTTGCAAATTTAATGTGTCATCTTTTAGTTTGTTGGAAGACTTTGGATTTCCATGGTGCCGTTGCTTCAAGTCAGATTAGATCAGTCACTGTATTGTGGTGTCCTGTTCCTGACAGGCTGATGAAGAGCCTTAACCATGACAGTGTCAGTGCAGAACGTCGTAGTATATTCTGTCAGCGTTTGCACGGGAGCCCACGTTTCATCAGATACTCCAAAACAAACCGACACACACTTAACTGACGTTAATTTTCATTTATTTTAAGTTGATTTCAATGATTTTTAAGCAATTTTAATGTCTCTGAAAAAAGCATCTCATGACTGTTAATCAGTTAATCATTCAAGCTGCTATGGAGATTGGTTCACATTAGATCGCATTGACATTCATACATTTTAAGTCTCATTAGTAGAAATATGTTCAATTATTACACTTTATTGATATGTTTCTATTTTTTTCTTCAAAATATAAAAAGATAGATCATGAACATTCCATTGAAATATACTTTATACAGTTCTTGATGAGTTGTTCTTTGTGTTCCCGACATTTCAAAAATAAAATCCGGCATAAGTGACAACCAGATACTCAAGTGACCACCTCTTCCCCCCATTCACTCTCCTACTAAGACCGCAGTACAATGGACTAGCACTTAAGTCTGTTTTATACAATTTGATAGCACGTAAAATGACCTTTATCTTTGGAATGCTTACGTGGATGCATGATGCTAGCATGTAGTATAAGATGTCTATTGGTTAGTACTAATTAAAATAAGATATTACATCTATTAGAAACAACATTTCCTCTAAAACAACTCTGGACTTATCAATTTGTAAAATAATTTATTTTTTATTCTTTTAATTTTTTTTTCTAGATTAGTGTGATTGCTAAGCCACTCTATGGAAAGCCATAAAGCCACTACATATGCGTTTGCAATCATCTGAACTGATGACAGAACACCTGCGTCTCAGGGAGCATACAGTAAGTGTCGATCAGTGGCATTCGTGGTGCAGATTGCATACAGTGTCCTCAAAAAAAAAAAGAAAGAAAGAAAGAAACATATTAAACAAAAAGAGGCATGTAAAGAAAATAAACAGGATGCTATCAAGGATGTGTCATCCAAGGACCACATGAAACACCTGCAGAGGAGTTAGCGGTGGCACCTACTTACCATGTAAAGCATTTATGTTCTTTTGGTTGAGTGTGTGTTTTTTTTTTTTTCTTTTAACATGAAATCTAGAACATTTTATAACAGATCGAAAACCTCAGAAAATAAAACAGACTTAGCACTCTCGACATTGTAACTCATTCTCTTCAACGTGTCTATAAATCAAATGGCAGTATTATGCATTCGGAAAAGGAAAGACATCTTTTTCAGCCTGGCATTTGGCAGAGCAGTGAGAGAATGAAGGAATGGTAATAGTGAAAAACAAAAAAACAAGGGACACTACTTGGCCACAGAAACACAGACAACAGCTGAGTGGAGCGCGACGTTTTTGCAAGTGTGCGCACCATTGCCAGACCTCTGGAATATCCATAAACATCGTTGTAACCACCAAAGCCACAGTAGCTTAAGTACCTTCCAAAATGGCAACTGAAAACGTGAGTTTTAAAAAGACAACGGGACCAAAAGCAAAATCCCATGGACCATTTTTGCAAGTAGACAAAAAAGTTCTTGACCCTGTAAAACCAGCGTAGACTTTCTCAGAATTCTTGAATAGTCTGTGTAGTCTACATCACAACCACTGAGTCTCATATTCTGGTGAGCCTCCAACAGCACTGTACTAGGAATGGAGAGAGGACCATTCAGCTGCCTGAGCTGAGCCCCGGACCAGCAGGGCCTGAAACTCACTCGGAACTCTGAGCCAAGGATGATGTGCATGAAGAGCACTCAGCACTGAGATACTTTTGACTTCTTATTATTAGATTATCATCAGTCTCCCCTTGGTGGACACTTGGTATTCCTCATCCTCTCTTACTCGCTTTCTGACATCATTTTGGAAGCTCTGGGTCTCTTTGATTGGTGATCACATGACCGTGTTTGTGTGCTGAGATGAGCTGCCGACTAGCCAGCTGGATGACGGTAACTCCATGGTAAATAACAGATGCAAAGACCTGACCACCTAAAAGAAAACCAAAAACGAAGACGAGCTACCTCTACACACTCATGCTGACACTGCGAGTGCGAGTAGTTTTCAGTTGCCTCTCGGAGGAAGACGTTTCTGCTCTACAACACGGCACAGTGTTTAAAGTTATCAGGACTGGATTCATGACGAACAATGAAAGGAGGCTAAGGGGATATGTCAAGACTCTGTTCCCCCCTCGAGAGATTATCAAGTCATAATGCATGCTGTTTTTTACACATCGCTGTGAGGTGTTCACATTATCGTTGTCTATATACTAGAATTTATTATGTTAGAAAGAAAATATCAAAAAACACCTAGATCCACGCACGCCATCAACACACCTGAGTCCTTAATACCACACACAAACTTTGGAATGGCAGTTGGTTCCATGCAAACCTGAAATCTCTCTCGACTGTTTGCCAATATAGTATCGCTCATATTGGATTAACCCAAGCTCGCACTCCCATTTTTCTAACTAAGAGTGTGGAACAGAACTGCCGATCCGAGCAAAATCCTGCCATGGGCCATCCAAGGCTTGGAAGATACTCGAAGGACTCGAGGTTCTCCGTTTGACCTGCTACAATCATGTGACAACTCATGTATTATTGCCAAAGAAAAAAAGCAAACTATGACTACTAATCAAGCTGTCAGAGTTGTAGTATGGAGAGCCATTGAACTGCTGCTGCTGCTGCTACGGAAGTTGTGCAAATGATTCAAGGAGGAAAACATGGACTTTGTGATTGACGACAAACGTCCTTTGCACAGATGCTATAGGCAAAGTCTTGAACGATCACTGCAGATTGAAGAGTTAGAAAATATACTGCTCAATACATTATAAAATAAAACTATGGCAGAGGTCATAAACACTGGAATGAAGAATGTAGGGCAGTAGTAGCAGAGAGATTTCATCAAACAAAACATAGTTCAGGGTGTACTTTTCAAACATACATATTCACATTTTTTTTCTTTTCAAAACAAAATATAGCTCTTCTCTTTCATTATAATCTTTTTTTTAAAACATTAATTGCATATAACTTTTTTTTTAATTCATTTTATATATACTTTTTTTTTGTATCTCTAGCACCCTTGTCTTCAACTAAGGGCTTGCAGAAAAGACAGTCATGCAAAGTAGTCATGCTGGTAAACAAAGTTACAAAAATGCATTATCTTTTTTTTTTTTTCCATTTGTTTATCTCAGCGTCCATCCTTTGTCGTCCTCATGTCTTTATAGGCAAGAGTCTGTCATTGCTCATTGTCTTTCCAAAAAAAAAAAAGAAGCATTTTCCCAGTGCTCATGGGGAAAACAACTTTTGCACAGACCCCATGGCAGAATATTCGTTCTCCATCTTTTCCCAAGACTTTGACTCTTTTCCATGATGCCAAATATTCTATTCACATTTGCATCTGATTTTTCTTTTTTTTTTTTTTTTTTCCATTCTGGATCTTTTCTGCTCGTAAACCTCCTCCAGAGTCATGGAGAGTTGTAGATTTGTTTATCAAAATATAGATTTGTTCTCTTTGTACACTTCCTCCCTTGCTGTACTCTTGGTCCGTTTCTTCTCACTTACCCCCTTTGTGCTAAAGGCGCCCCTAAAGGGCCAACTTTTCCTTGACATCGACTTGCCAGTGAAGCAGTAGTTGGCAGCAAGAGCGACAAGAGAGAGATGGGGCTGTATGCATCTGGGTAGTCTTGCGCCTAATTGGCAGTGTCGGCATTTGTGTTCGGGGGGATATTTATCTCATTGGACCCTTTTAAAATTCCCAGCTAATGGACAGTTGTGCGGGACCTAAAAACAGCCCTTGTGGTGGGAGCGTCACTTTTGCTGTAATTTAGGCCCTCTGTCGATGAGGTTCTAGGACTTGTTTTGCCTCTTCGAGTCAGTCTTTTTGCTCCTCATGACCGAGCATTGTGTCAGTCAGGCATGTGGGAAAACTACATTGTAATATTTAAATGTGCATATAGGTATAGGATGTCAGTGGCAGTTAAAATACTGGGTTTTTGTTTGTTTTTGTTTTTTTTCAGAGGAATAACTTTGTACCAAACAGAGACAATGGGCAGTATGAGGGTGAGCACAAGCCTCACCTTGAATGGAATACTTCTCCTAATCTACAATACATTACACAAGGTCATTCAGCAAGTGCATGCTACAGGACCTTTGGTATCCCACGTGGAATTTCGGGCGAGCAACATGAGAGATAAACATAAGTCTTATCGCACCATTTCGTTACGGTGACTGCTTCTGGAGAGTTAAATTGTACAGCCATCCGTGTTTGAGCCGATGCTACATGTGCTTCATTTGTTCAACTCCATAGCTAGTGCTTTGTTTCAGTACTTGTGAGGAGGGCAGTGTTTCAGTTTGATAGAAGTGAATGGAAGACATAAGTTCAGTGGCAAACATACTATACAAGTGCTAAACTTGAATGAGTGGCTAGTATTTGAGCACTTCTTTTTTTGGAATGTATCTCAGTGAGTAAGACCTATCCTTTATCTCTCATGTACTCTCTATTTTTTTCTTCAGTGGAACCCAAGGGGGGAATGACATCTAGAAAAAAACCCTTGAATGCATAAATTCTCCTCTCTTTGAACTGTTGATGGATTAAGTCAAGTGATTTCCCAGCCAACAAATGCTACAATATGTTAGCAGAGATGCTACATTGTTCGTTCAGTCCGGTTGAAGACGAGTGTCTTTCAAAAACTTGTGAAGTTGCTCAGTTGTTCAGCACTATAGAATGTACTGAGTTGGTCATCATACAAGATGGCGATTATAATGTTGTCAAAGAGATGTCATCTGGAATGTGTTATCAGGAGTCCGTTTCTCTCCCAAAGTGTAAAAAAAAGGAAAAAAATAAAGGGGGAAAAAAAAGGTCAGTCAGACAGTTGTCAAAAGTGTGGTCGGAGTTCTGAGAGGCTGCTTTGGTAAAAATGTGAGGAGCAGACCATGTGATTTTTGAAATCATGATTAACCTCTGGTCTCTCTTGTCACCCCAAAGATCTCCTTTAAACTGTCCATCCGTGTCACACGTGTTGCTCACGTGGCTCCCGCCGCAAATTTGTGTTTACCGGTTACTGACTCCTCATTAGAGGTGAATGCTAGAAACTTAACACTGTGAAGACAAGAACAGAAAGTCATTAATGTTACGTTCCTTGAATAAACACAATTTGTCAAACTATTATCATTAATTTGTATCTACATCTACAGAAGTGCTCAACAGATATAAAACATTTTTATATATCTTTTGGATTTGCCAACTGCAACAACACAGTTTTATAACGTTACTAACAGCATTTAGAATAGGGAAATAATCAGGGATTACTATTACCTGTAAACTGCAGGTTAACTGTGTCAAAATGAAGTGCACAAATTTAAACTGGTACATCTACAAGAAAACAGTCTATCTCATGTAAATATGCACAGACAGAAAGAAACTGTGACATTAAAACATGTGGCTGACAGGATAAGAAAAAACAAACTGAATGAAACAAGCTGCCAACCAACTGACCAGCACCATAATCTCCACTGTCCTAACCCTCAAGAAATATAGCTGACATTTTCACAGCAGCGATTCACGTACAGAACATCTCAAAGTGAAAAAGATCAGTAGACAGGGAGACGCTTACCGGTTTTGTGTGTGTGCGTGTTTGTGTGTGTAAACATTTTCATTTGAATGATGTATAGTTCATGGAACACATTTCGAAACATGGACACATACCAACATACTCAGTGCTACTCACGGAAGTTGTCACATTCATAAAAGGCATTGTCGTACTGTTGTGAATGAAGTAATGGAATTACTCACAGACACTGTTTCAGGAGGATTCACACAAAACTTAAGAAGCTACACATCGTGCAATCACAGGTGCCAATTTGAGAGATTGTTTGTGAACAACAGTTCATTGTGCATTTTTAGTTTTTTTCCCCCCCATGTTTACGGCTAACAGTTCTTGAGTCACATCATTAATTTTTCAGTCTACTCAGCAAACATTAACCTTGAACACAAGCATTATCATTTATTGCAGCCCATGAGCTCTTCATTTCTCTCGCCTCTTCTGTCAATATCCACTGTATAGGTGTAGCTTTCTCCAGAAGAAAGACAAACTGTTAGCAAGATACAGTTCATAACTTCAGCACCAGATGTACAGTACATTGTCTGCATTTAGATTTAGTTTAACACACTTTTTCCTGGTTTCAGATTTATAAATCTGATTAATGGCTGCACAAAACCATTTAATAGCACACTGCCAGACTTACTGTATAAATGTATACATGACTTCTTCTGTGAAATTAGATTTTTCTGTCTTTTTGTTGTTACACACAGTCATTACAACTGCCATTGTAAATCTTAAAAGGCAATGGATTGACGATACTGGTAGTCAGAGTTAGCCTAGAAGTATGAAGAGTGATTGATAAGTTTGTGGAGATGAGTTACAGCTCTTGCTACATGCAGAGTTCAGTGCAGTTAAGTTCTTTGAGTGACTACGCAGGAAGTCTGAAGTTGATAACTTCTGTGCAGTTTCTGTTTTGGGTAACTGAAAAGTCAGCGCTGTGTGAAGAAATGGACAACATTGGCTTTTCTGCAGTCAAGGGCTAATATCATCATAAGACAAGAATTATAAGTGGGCTGCTGAATTCAAACAAGGCAGAAAATGGAAGATGACCCCCGTCCTGGAAGGAAGGTCACCGTCACCACTGAGAGGAGACAGGATTACAACAAATGGATCACTATTGTTCAAATTGTCCCACTGTTATTTCAGACTTGGTCCGGCTCCGTAAGTTTCTCTAAAAGTCCAGTTATTCAAACAGCATCATATTTTATTAAATGAAATTAAATCTGGTTCCTTGTGCCAATTAAAGGAATAGTCCAGCTTCTTTCTGAACTTGTTTGATATATGCATTTAGCTGCAGGAGCATTGATAGCTGTTGTACCTCAGTGTGCCCAACATTACATTAGTTTGACAATTTCTATGATAATGATATAGCACGCATTTAGTGGGCATTACAAGTCAGCTTATTCACAAGAGGAACAGACACACATAACTGGTGTCAGACTGGTGTCACACCATTCTCTCCCCTTCTTCTTGCAATTAGAAACATATACCTATTGTACACATATTGGCACATATATTGTAGAAAAATTAAATGTTAACATTATAACTGTACGTTTATATTCAATAAAATACCGCACATTCAAACTGTGTTGGACTCATTGCAAAAGCAAACAACGCAAAACCAGTAACATTTTTTTTCAACGTTTGCTTTTAAAGCTATAGTGCAGAACTTTTACATGTAAACGAATGTTCATTAAATTCAAGGCCCTGTCAAATAAGTTTACACAAGTACTTCACCTAATCTGAGCCAGGTAAATCTCCCAATTTGTTCAATCTGTTTTCACGTCAACAAGCAATGATTGCTCGCCAAAGAGAGAGACAGAGTAATCTACAACAGCCAGGAGCACGGAGAACCCGCGGTGGAGAAACGGGAGTTACTAATGTAACTTGGGTTCTGTGAATTCAGAATTTTGGGCAGCTAATAAGAAACCAGCCAAACTTGGGAAACCTCTAAGAGATGTTCCTAATGTGTTAGATGAAAAAGAAACTGCATTCTGTGGAAGGATTACAATTTAAAAACGATCAAAGGCAAGGTCGACAGATTACCATTGTTGTGGCTTGTCATGACTCCTCAAATGAGAGCAGTGAAAGAACAGATGAGACTGAGGGACAGTATGCTCTAGGCTTATGTCATATGCCCATGTTGGAATTACTCTCATTACTAAAGGGGAGAGACGTACGTTCTGCACTGCAGCTTTAAGTTGGGATTACAAAAGAATGAATGACAATATGCATTTAAACATATCCATATCATGTGAAAACGGTGCAGTAAAATAATAATAAAAAATAAACCTATTATGTCTGTATGTAGATAGTAAGTCTGGGATTTCACTGAGCAGTTTGCAGGGTAAAACCAAACACGCTGACGCCATATATCAGTTAGAACAGTGGTTATGAAACTGCCTGCCCCCACATTCACAAAGTATACTGTACATAGATGTGTTGACTTTATATGACTTTAATGTCTTCACATGTGTAGATACAGATATGTACATATCCAATAATAACCACTGACCTATTAAGCATTGCTTCAAAGGTTTGGCTAGTTAAATCTAGCTAGTTTGCATCCTAAATTGACATCAAAGCCTACAGGGGCCTCATAGAGGCACTTAGAACAAATGCCTGTTTTGTTTCCTTCAGAGTGTGCCAGGTAATTTGCAATGGCCGCAACATATGGCTCTTTTTAACTCATCAGATAAATCACTAAACAAACTTCTACACAATAAGTGTTCCAATTAAAGTGGAGATTGTGTTACTTCTCTCATCCGTTGTCAATTACAGCATTGAAAAACACTCCCCTGCAGATAAAAAGGATGGACATTTTCTTTCACTACAACAGAAAATGCACATTCCAAATAAAGTGACACACCAGTGTAAGTCTTTGCGTCTGCAAACTGTAATATCCACACTGTGGAGTCATTTTATGATTATACAGTATGCATGTGCGCTTAAAAGATATAATGAGGCTTTGAAAACTGAGAGACCAAAATCAGACCAACATTTACGTTTGCTCAAGTGGACTAAGATTAGCTTTGAGAATTTAAACCAGGTCAATCAATGTATGTCATCATGCAGTCGTTACATGTTCATAAAAGGTTTCTCTACAGGTTAAATCACTTTAAAAACCTACTATCCCAGAGTTTTCCCTACCTTTAACTGTACAGCTTGACATTATATATCAAAAATGGTTGAATTCACTAGAGAAACAATTCTCTGCATGCTGTTTCAGATATTTTCAGACAACACTCAATTACTGGAATTTTCTGACATCGTTACGGTGAAATGAAGCAACACGGAGAATGGCTGCCACTACTTTGCAACTTTGGTCTGAAAATATGTGCAATGGACTTCAAACAAACTACCTATCCTAGATGACACTCTACAACTTCAGCTGAAAAAAAAAACATTCACATGATGTCTTAGCTTTCCTATTAATACTGCATATTTAAGTTCTCAGAGTTATCTGGAAGCACGCTGATTTTTAGACAAAATGGCAATCAGGACTCTAGATTATGACAGTAGGGGTCTCAAGACCAGGCTCTAACGAAACATGGAAATATTCTCCATTTAAACCTGCAAATAGCTAGTTGACTCTGATGCACTTTTTTCCTTGACTTCAGTCTTACTACAGTTTTGCTGATTAAAGATGTTCAGGACAGTCAACATCATATGTCTTTGACAAATGTCCAGTGGTACAGAAAAAACATTCTTTACAATGAAATACACATTACCAGTACAAAATGAAGAACATATAAAACTGTTACAAAACCAAAACAATTAAAAAATGGCAGCTAGAACATCAAAAAGTCTGACGGACAACACTGGCTTGAAATAAAACGAGACAGATAGCTCATGGTACCGTCATATGTTTGCACACTTACAACTGGATCAGCTGAAGTCAAGATGATAACTCTGCTAAGTCTGTGCATTTTTTAAGATTAAAAATATATCTGTGTATTTACATATGTATGTGCACAGCATGTTTTCCACCATTAAACTAATATTGCACGTTTATTGCATATGTGAATGTGACATTTTAAAAATATTTTTTGTTGTTGTTGCTCAAGTTATAGCGTCTATTCAGATCTATTCACACGTGAGGCAATCTGAAGGAGGTAACCTAAGTTACAAAATTAAAAGCAATAATGAGCCTAATAAAAAAATATTTATTTTAAATTAATGGGAGAAATATTAAATTGTAACCACTGTCATATTTTTTTCAAAATGAACCAACAGATTGGTCATTTTAATTTGCAGTTTTGGATAAACATTTAAATAAATACAAAAAAAAAAAAGAAGAGTTAATAAGTAAATAAAATGATTATAAAAAACAAATGATGATGAAGTAAAACAGATAGATCCAGAAAAGCTGAAGGGATGAGTATGATTGTGTGTGATTGCTTTATATTCCTATTCTTAAAGGTAATTTGCTTTGTCATTTCCTGGAAAATGACTTAACAATGTTGATGACTCATCCTGCACTGCAGGGATGTGTACTAACTGTGCATCCAATGAAATGCTTTCTCTAACTTGCTCCCTCCCCCCGTCTCTCTCCTTCACCAGCAGCGCTGCTGCCTTCAGCTCTCTGCTCGAACACAATCGGACGGTGCATGTTCGGAACACTGAAGCTGACCTATCAGAACAAACTCTCCCTACCTTTCTGTTATTATAGGAAACACAAGCCAGGGCTCCACCTGCCATTTCATGGGGCCTTTGAGTTCGTATGCTTTAGCTAAGGCTAGTAGTATTTAACAAGCTAGTGCTAGCTCAGCTACCTTTATTGATCACATGGCCCTTGTCTTGTGCCCTTTAATTCCTCTTCCTCCTTCTTCCAACTCCAACTAACCTCATCTTTCTCCTCTGATTGTTTAAGTGAGTCTTTTCCTTTTGACAAAAAAACTAATATTTAATTTTTTTCTTATTTCTTGGAGCATCACGTGAAACAAATTGTTTGGTCTTGGGCGATTATTATAACTGTATATAGGATAACTATGACGATGGCAAAATCCTAGGATTGTATTAGATAACAGACTAGCAGCTACTAGCATAAAGAAATGAATGAAAAGAGGTTTAACTGTATAATTCATGGTAATATGAGATCCTGGCAGCAATGTAATAAAAGAAATACATGTTGTGCATTGCTGTGTAAAGATAGATTGCATGGTTGCATTTTTTTCTTTTGCTTTGCTATGCTCAACTCAGTGTTGAATGTTGTCACAGGAATAGCGTGCAAAATGAAGTTCTAATACACAAAGACTGAGTCAGTTTTATTTTTTTAGATTAAGAAAATTATGTTTAAGTTGTACTTATATTAATACTCACAAAGGACATAAAGTAGAAACCTGTTAAACATTTATCTAATTAATAAATGTTTATTTTTTCTTTGGCTAAATGAACAGAAGTATCTTGTTTCATGGTCATTTCACTTGACAGTGCTGTGAGCTTAGTTTAGTTTGGTCCAGAACACACAAAAATGGATGTCCATAAGACATTTAGTTCTAAGTTTTAAAATGTAACTGTGCGTGTTTACATCGTGTTTTTTTTAACCCATGATACTATTTTATTTACTACCCAATCCAAGTATTATTTTACATTTGTTCTAGTAATTTAAAATAACTATTTACTTTAAAAACTTTTTTTTTTATTTGTATTTTCTTTAATTTAACTCCATCCGCTAACCTGATGCATGCGTCATAAACCACTGGATTCACGAGACAAGAGGTCATTCTTCCTACATTCAAGTTCCTTTTATGTTATTGCTATTGTATTTGCACAAAGCAAATGGAGGCTTTAATGTGATCGGTCCGTAGCTAAACCGCTGCCACTCTTATCACCCAATCATGGACATCCTTTCTGCTACAAAATGGAGGGGATGGGGGAACGACAGCGGCGCAGGGGTCCTGGGGCCTCATAGGTCTCAAAGGGTGGGCTAGTGATAGGAGCGAGCCGCAGTGATGACCCAGCCATTCCCGATATGTTATTGAGACTGCGAGATTTCTCGTAGCCGGTAGCTGTGAGAAAGTAATTTAACCATCAGTCGATTGATTTGATTACATTACGTGTTGGTGTTTTGATATTAGATCAAATAAAATGGAAATCATAGTTGAAATGCATATTATGACAAATTTTCCACAGTCAGGTGAACATGAGGTTTAAGATGATAGTAGAAGTCAAAATAGAAAAAAAAAAAAAAAGCACATAGGTGAAGAGAACACGTTAAGGATAAGAAATTGAAAATGTTATTAAATAATAAAAACATATAAAGGAGAGACAGAGACAAGACAGACAAGACAAGACAGAACAAGAAAATGCGAGTTATGATATGTCTTTTTTTTTTTTTTAACAAAAACACAAAAGCAAAAGATTCTTTGATATTGTGAAATTTAACACCACCAGTAGTAGGCCCATTGCATAAATCACCCAACATTTTATTGTGAGAAGTGTAATGTGCAATGTTTAGGTGTTTTAGACAACCGTAAGGCCACAGTTTAACACAAACACGCGGTAGAACGTACGTATATCACGGATACATTGTAGGAGTTGACCACAGGAAGCTTCATATGAAAGAGCTTTTACGTAGCGTATACCACTAATTAATTTATGGAAAATATTTCTTCATTAAGAGTCCATTTAGTATTTGTCTCTGATTCTTGTAAACTTCAAATGGCCAACGCAAAAATGCCCCTTACAGTTTAAAAACACCTTCCATCCCCCAATCATTGCATCCTGTTACGAAGTCGATTCATTTTGTGTTTACAGTGGGAAATGACACCAAAGAGTGGTTCAGTGACTAAATCCAGCTGCGCAAGTTACTTTAAAGCACAGTTCATGGCTCTTGGCTCTCAAGATATCTTTACCGTAACCAATTTCTCAATGAATAGCACGTGTGTGTCCTTTCCCGCTGTATTTCTGGTATATAACATAGCATGCAGATGTTGAGTTCTCCCTGTAGGAAGCAGCCACAGAGAAGGTTGTGCTGACGTAGTGTTGTTGCATTGGGGGAAGTGAAATACGCCATTGGTAGGTAGCAGTTACCTGCGCTAGCAATGGCTAGCTGACATATAATGGGTGGAGTTTTACGGTTTTGTTTACGGAATGTATTATTAGCTGATATTTTAATGTAGTTGTAACGCTAACAGATTTCATGGCAGTTGCAGAAGGTGAAACTCCAGCCATCACAATGCCAGCGAGACAACAAAGAACACCCATTGGTACATTATGACGCCCTTTGTGCCTTCCTGCTGAAATGGAAAAATGCATCAATGCTGCGTTGCACAGTGGTCGACTCCGCCGCTCTAGATAACGCATCATTTGAGCCAACCATGAATAAAAGTCCTTTTTTTATTCTGACCAGCTCGGGAACATTAGTCGGATGGCAACTCGGTAAAATATTGATGATGCGCCTTCCCCGGGCTTTTTAGACTTCACGTCACACAAAGGTTTCAGGGGAGCGGTCTGGCAAATCTGTTTTGCTGATTCATTCTCAAGTTCAGACCCAAATATCGCAAACAAATTATAAGACTGCATCAAAGAGCAGCTGTATGCAGTATTTGACATAGACAAAATAGTTAAGAAACCCCAATAGGATAGTACATGGCTTCATACAGACAAGGATTTCTCAGGAAGTGATCTGCGCATGTAGTCCAGAGTATCTGCGTCTAATTTATATCACCCTCACTGTTTAGTGCTTACACTCTGACACAAGAAAGAGCTGAATTAAGCTTCTTCTAATGTAGCATTTACTGCTGCTGTTTCACATTAAAAGCATTCATCTGGTGAAACATGACCTGGCCTTTATTGCTGAGCAGTCGCAGGAAATCAAATGTGTTTGTGTTATAAATGTGACTATGATGGAATGCGAATTGGCATCTGAGTGACAGACTGCACGTCTCCAATTCCTCATCATGCTCATGCTGCCAAATCGGCTACGACAGAAACCTGAAGGACACTCTACTGTATATTAATTAACGAACCACGAAGCAGATAGTTTTAATATCTTGCTTTTGCCATAAAAAATAAATAAAGATAAAAACCTACCTATTGACTATGCTGTAGTATTTACTTGTATATTCATTCAGCTCTCATAGGAATGCCCCAAAAACATATATGCGACAAACTGTTTGAAGCTGGGTCAACTGCTTTACTTGCATGCTGCCGTTGATTAACATAGTTGAATGCCCTGCAGATTTGAAGTATGCATTTGGGGACTTATGAAGAATGTATGCATAATGTTTATATATGCAACTGAGAAATTATTTAAGATATATTCTTGGTAATTATTAAAAACTTAGCATGCATCATGCCTGGGGGAGAGAGAAAGAAACACTGCTCATGTGATTAAAAAACAAAAAATACTAATAACACTATTTTTGCGTAACTATGATGTAAAGGTGTCCATGTTCGTGTTATTTCGTCCTGGCTACGTTTTCATGTAGAATTAGAGATTTTGTAACACTTGCCAAATGGGATATCAATAAAATGTGAAAAGAAAAAAAAGGAAAAAGTTCCCATCTGTTGACCGGATGAAAGGTGAGAGTGATGGAAGATAATGAGGGTCAGGCAGTAACTGATGATTTCTGATGATCGTTTGGCTGGCTGCTCTGCAGTCAGGAGCTGACTGACGTTAGCTTGCTTTTGCTAAAAAAAAAAACATTGCACTGCAAGAAAATCTCACAGATGACAACCAAAAATGCTTCTAGAGTTAATCACGTGTCAGCCACTGCAGTTTGTCACAGTCCGCTCTCCTCCTCCTCCTCCTCCTCCTCTCTGTGCTACCTAGTGTATTTACAACATCAACAGGGGTTTTGTGCACTGGGATTCTTTGTCAGGGGAAAGCGGCGAGGCTTGCCTGTCACTGTATTCAGTGATGACATAATTCCTGCCCAAAGTCACACTTAATTTACACTATGGAGGGAGCATGTACCTACCTAGAGTCAGACTTTAGTTACACTTGTACTGCAGTGGCGGCCTGGGGATGGGATGGAGAATGAGTGTTAATCACAGAGGGAGAAGGTTGTGTAGAGGGACGACACAGAACAACGGAGAAAGGACTGCAAATACTGCGGCCAGAGTGTTTACCAGGGAAATAATCAGGCTCGTGTTCTTGTATGTACTGTATGCATGCAGAAGGCTGAGGACCACCTGACCACGTCTATCTCTTACTTCACATATGGCCTGCAATTTCAGGAGGGAGCACATGATTTGCTGACTCTTCAGGGTCTATTCTTAGAATGGCCATATGGTATCATTCTTACATGGGATCAATTGCCTGTTAATGATGGCGTGCTCTCCCGTTACCCATAATTAGACATATTGATCTCTTTATAACCATTTCTGAAGCCGCAGTGGGTGCATACATACAGTACCTGACGTGTCTTTTGGGGAAACTAAATGACATGCAACCGTATCCCGCAACTTCTCGTTAGCTGTATGTAGGTCACAGGGACCTATACAGTGTGCGTCAGATGTTATTATTAAAGCTTCGATACATTTAATATTTTATATATATTCTTCTCATATATATGCCTGAATATGTACCATATGTGCTGCACGTACATATGAAGGGACTGTGTATTATTTCCTCCGCGAGGTAAAACTCTGGCTCTGACAGGATATTTGCAGGAGTGTTGAATGATGAAGCAACACGGTAAGACACACAGTGGTCCTGGTACACATACTGGAACATGCATGACAATGTCGAACAAATTTTTACATACTGCGTAAACCTAAAAGAGTACACACAAGAGGACTGACAAGTGTTACCACATGAAGCACATTTTCACAGAAATTACTTTAGACAAGAACGCTTATTTATTTGTATTTGGCTGCAGCCTGTTGTACTAAGCCACTTGATGTAATAAAGACTGTCTACAAAAGACTGCAGGGAATAATTTAGACAGAAGCTAAAGATGCACCGTGGTTGCAAAATCTCTGAGCTCTGGGCCTGAAAATAGTTCCGTAATTTATAGTCTATCCTAATATACTGTAGTCTATCCTAACCAGAATAATGAATGGTAAAGGCTAAATAAGGCTGGGATGAATAGCAGATGGGGAGCAACTTTATAGGCATTGGTTGAACCTCTACCTCTCAGTTTATGAATGGTGGGGGTTGATAAGTAAAGTATTATCACAGTTACTTGTTTAAAAATATATAATGTTTTTGTCAAACGTGTCATTGAGAATGTCCTTAGCCAGATTTGCACCACTTTATGCTAATTCGCTAACTCCTTTTTTTTTATGTTGGCAGTTCCGATTCACAGAAGACACAGAGCAGGTGATGGTGAAACAAAGGAGAACACAGGAAGAACATAGAGGAGGTCAAAACACAAAATAGCCAGTTGTACAAAACTCAAAGACATCAAGAGAAAAAACAGACCACAACCACAGACAACGGCAAAATACAACACTTTGAAATGAATATAACTTAACCGTATACACTTCAACGAAGCATTCAGACTCAGAAAAAGAAATCTCTACAAAACTGCTGCATAAAACGAAATAATACACACCATAAATAACCACAAATAACACAAGAAAATAACAAAAAAAAAGAATACATTTATATTAAGGACAGAGAGTGGAGAGAGCAGAGAGACATAGGAAGAGACAGAGCCCGGTATGACTGAGATCCTTGAAGGAGGTCTGGAGGAGTGTTTTGGAGTGAGCAATCAAAGGGCTGATTGACCGTTTGACCTTTGTGAGCCATGCATATAGCACTGGGTGCATAGGAAGTCAAACAATCAAAGAGGAGACACTGAAAAGCTAAGAAATTAAGTTGGCAAAGACATCTTACGCGCATATCTACGAAATAAATCACAAATGAAGCACACAGGAAGGAGCTGTAGGCAGCGACAGAATCCCTCTTTAAAAACAAGGAGTCGCGTGTGTCATCACCAGCTTTGTGGACACATATACATTTAAATATCTTTGATTTCCATTAAACAAGATGTGGATAGCACCGTGGGCAGGTCATTTGTCTTTCACAAGGTTGTATACACATGCCCTTGTTATGAAATGCTAGAGAATCCGGTTTCAGAGAAAGCAAGATCGGATTTCTATGGTTTTGGAAGTTGAGTCTCTTTCTCCGGAGCACAAGGGTCATCATCTACGGACTAAAAAAAACACAAGGGCCTTTAGAGGTCCCCAGTGTAAAGGTACATCCTAGTGGCACTTATTTCCCTTAATGGACTCCTGATTTGTTTTAAAGAGGGATTTTTGCAGCACTTAAATTGCAGTTTATACATAAGAACAATTGAAAACTGTAGTGATGTCAGCGACCTCTATGTGATAGGCTTGGACAGCTCAAAGGCTTTCTTACCTTAGACAGCACGTGGCCACTTTTCAGTCAAATCTGTCACAGCGTGTCTGTATGTCTTTCTGTCTGTCTGGTCAGTAAGTGTTTCAGTCACCGAGTGCAGCTTATGTTCCTTTTGATTTCTAACCAGGTCTCCACATTGCAAATACAAAAAGGTCCTGAACTTTTGGACTACACCAGGCACTGAAAGCACGGTCACACGGTCTAGGGAATAGTATTTCAGATCCATTACACGCTCATTAGCACCACATTTTGTAAGTCAGCGTTGCAGGGTTGCAGCTGATTCGTGAAGTTGAATTGGGTTTGTTGCCGTCGTAAGACAGCCTCAGATGCTAGTTTCCAGCGTGCCATGTCTCAAGAGGTACTATCCCTCGACACAGATGGCTCCACTGACCCCAGTAACCACAGGCCTTGGAAATATGATGTACAGCACTGCACTCAGAGTCACATCTCTGTGACGCTTTCAAGGCTGGCCAATTGATTATCACATCAAATCTAACATATGTACATGTAAGTGTGCACATATTTGAGCCTGAAGTGTACTGTAGAAGGAAAGGGGCAAGTATGCCGTGCCTGAGTACATGTACATATGAGAGTAAGAAATTATTTTTTTTTTTGTTTAGGTAGCAACACAGTTCAAAATTGCAGTGCGTGCTTTTGTTTGCCAAGGAGGAGGTCTGTGGGGCAGGGAATAACACGAATAAACACAGTAGAAGGGAAATTAAGCCACGCACAACAACACAAACACGACACTCAGACGGCATTGAGAGGACAGAGACACAGTGTATAACACGTAGGAATGAAAAAGCCCACATACACACGCGTGATATGACACAACCTGAAGAGAGAGACAACAACAACACAGAGGCACATCAGACAACAACGTGACCCGCCGTTCCCGTTCATTCTTCTTCAGAGTGTGTTTTATTAGTTATTGACACAGACACAAACACTGGGTTATTTTTCACTTGAGCTGCTGGATGTATTTGCACATGTGCAGGGGATCACACGGACGCCCTCTTGCACTCATGGCTATTATATGCAGGTTTTAAGCTCTCACTGAGACACATACACAAACATTTGTCTGCTTATTGTGTGTCACAGGGCAATCCCATTTTCTTTGCATATTTTTTTTTTTTTTTTACATTCTTCAATGAGATTGTCGCTGAGTTCACGAAATTATAATAAATCTGATTCTTCTGCAGGTGGGATATTGGGCTGAGGTTAGGTTTCATTGTAAAAAATAAATAAATAAAATGAAATAAAAATCCCCACAAATCACATGGTGAGCCCTAAAATACCATTCGCCACCCAAAACCTTTACATTCATGTTAGCACCTAACCTGAGCTCAACTGTTTGCATATGCTTTCCACACTTTCAGGCACATGAGTCTACTTACAGGTGACACTACAAACTGAACACTGAGACACAACACAGTGAAAATATTGGTGTACCTGTGATTTGAAGTCATACATACTGTGTGCAGCTGCGTCTGTGTTAAAGTGGGTGCTATATTGCTGTGAAATAGTTGCAAAGCATGCTATGTCATGGAGAGGCAGATTGCTGATGTTTCCACTTAAGTACACTATGGGCTTTTTTTTTTAACTTGTTTCAGTGTTACCTCTGGTCTATGGTTTGATCCAGGAGGAGGTGGAGTTTGCATTGAGGTCCTGCTGTAACAGAGACCCTTCCATCTTATACCAATCCTCAGTCAGAGGGGAGTCTGGGCTGGGTGCCAGGGCTGCCGCCTCTAGTTTGTTGTCAACAGGGGGTGTTAAAAGTTTGGAGGGAGTGTGAGGGAGTGTTTTGGTGCAGGTTGGCGGCAGTGGTGGTGGTTGGATTGCAGTAGTAAATGAATCGAGGTGTCAGGTTGTCATGGGCATGAAGATAATGTACATGGGGGCAAAAAAAAAAAAAAGGGAAGGAGTTATGGTTGGAGCACAAAGGAAAAGAAGAGGAGGGGGGGGGGGGGGGGGGGGGTGAGGGTAAGGATGGAGGGGAGGGAAAGGGGAGCCAGGAGGGAAAACGTGGGGCAGGTTAGGAAGGAAAAGTCATCAAAAGGAGTGAAGGAGGGGAGGCAGGTCCAAATTTTTTTTTAAAAAAAGGACGATGCAAGGCAGGAGAGAGAGAGAAACAGAGAGAAACAGACAAGGAGAAACAGAAGTGACGAGAAGTAAATTAATGCATGGTCAACTGTCTGAGTCCAGAAGACAGAGAAAGACAGAGATTGTTTTTGAGCATGAATGAATGTGACATTATGGGACGGATAACAAAAACGCACAGACACCGTGGAAAGATGGACGATCGAGGCAGTGAAAAGAGAACGAAAATGGAGAGAAGTAGAGGGACAGAAAATCTGACAGAAGAAATAAAATATGATTCCAAGCGGTGATGGTAATACAGACAACATGAATGTGAGAAGGTGGAAACAAAGAGAGCAGAGCAGAAGAGCTAGCTGTGTGTGCTGTAAGTGTATGACTGTAGACGTGTGTGTTTTGTTGCTAGCTGTTATCGGACTCTTTTGTGTCCTCCCATCCAACCCATCTTTCCTAAATGTTCGATGTTAAAAAAATACACTGATCTATATGTGCTTTATCTGCATTGGCTGCACACTTGGCTGACAAATATGTGACTATATTGTTCGTGGCATCTTGCTGTGTGGCTCTGTTTGCATAAGGCGTGCGTGTTTACATATCCGTCTCATGGTGCGAAACATACCTTTCCGCACATTCCCATCTGTGGCACGGAATTCCCTGGTGTTGAGTAGGAAGCAGGCTCGGTCCTGCTGGTAGCGCTCCCGGGTAGGACCTCGCCCAATAGGGCTCCTCTCGTCTGGGCTCAGCACCTGGTCGATGGTGGGGCAGTCCTCGTTCGCCAAGGCAGCCGAGGCCGCGTCGCCGTTCTGCTTGGAATCTAGACGGGGCGAGGCAGAGGGAAAACCAGGAGGGGCTGGTGTCAGCGAAGAGAAGCATGTTGAACGAATGTGAGACAAAAATAAAAAGAAACTGATTACTTATTGTTAAGCAGATTTCTTTAACGGTCTTATTCATTTTAAACCTTGGCAACGTCAAATTTTAAGGCTAAACAGACAAAGAAAGCAATCACTACATCGATATATACAGTAGACATGAGCATTAGTAAACAGCGACCATAAAACTGTCAAACATGTCCGCTGCAGCAGTAACCCTCCTGTTCACCGAGGCATTACGCTAAGATATGTTGAGCGGAGAGAGAGCAGCATGACGATGCTGCTCTCTTGGAACCAGTATTCTAAAGTTTGACTAATACGACTTCCTTCAAAAAATAAAAAAATAAAAAAAATGAAAAGAAATCTATTGACACAACCTACAAACTGACTGGAAGAAAGCCAAGCAGACAAGATGTAGTAAAAGCACTGATGAAACCAATATTTTCTGGCTCTCTGATGACTAAGCAAAGACTAAAGAGATGCATTAAAAGGTGCATTACTGCTGCATGCGACTGACGCCTGATGCATGTAAAAAGCAGGCGATTTACCTCTCCTCCTGATTTTACCGCTAATGCCAGAGAGAAAACTTGCTAAGTCAGCACAAATTGCGACGCATTAAGCGGTTTTAACAGATAATTGAGTTCATTTTCCTTCCTTAGTGTTTGCTCATCACCGACAGATGGGTGCCTTAAGGCAACTGTGAACCTACCAGTTGATGGTAAATTACTCATGAGTTCTGATGGGCGAGTGATTTCTCCAGAGCGACTCGAGAATCAACTATGCATCACTTCTTCTCCCACTCCCACTCATTCTCTTAACTCTTTGACATTTTTAGTCTCCACCAGACCTTTAAGATCACTGTGACGCCCTAAAACCTGCCATCACTAAGCAGTTACATGTGGTAGAGGCATGTTGGTCAGTTTTAAAGAATTTAGTCTGAGTTGAAAAAAGCACACAAAGAATCTGACTCCTAATATAGATACTTCAACTGTTTAAAGAAAAAAGACACAACATGAAAATCTATATCACTCACCTCTGTTGATCTCTATAATTTCTTCTTGGGCGAGAGGACAGTCACCCCCTATGCCTCCAGACCCCATCACTCCACCTAAAACATTTCCCAAGATCCTCTGCGGTGACGCGGTGGCCATAGCCAGGGCATCTGGCTTGCAGTAGTTGGGGGACCCTGGTTGCGGCGCTCGGGGGATATGTTTGTTCTTCTTTTTGGGCAGCTTTTGTTTGGCCATGGCCAGAGAGTAGTACATGCCGAAGTTGTTGACAATGACAGGCACAGGCATAGCAATGGTTAGCACACCAGCCAAGGCACACAGCGCACCCACCAGCATCCCTGACCACGTCTCTGGATACATATCTCCATAACCCAGCGTGGTCATGGTCACAACGGCCCACCAAAATCCTATGGGGATGTTCTTGAAGTTGGTGTGGGCGCTGGCTGTTGGGTCATCTGGGTCTGCGCCGATTCGTTCAGCATAGTAGATCATGGTGGCAAAGATGAGGACACCAAGGGCTAAGAAGATGATGAGCAGAAGGAATTCATTGGTGCTGGCACGAAGGGTGTGGCCAAGGACACGGAGACCCACAAAGTGACGGGTCAGCTTGAAGATTCGGAGGATACGGACGAATCGGACAACACGGAGGAACCCCAGGACATCCTTGGCAGCTTTGGAGGACAGACCACTCAGGCCAACCTCCAGATAGAAGGGCAGGATGGCAACAAAGTCGATGATGTTGAGGGTACTTTTGAAGAATTCCAACTTGTCCGGGCAGAAGGTGACTCGCAGGAGCACCTCTATGGTGAACCAGATGACGCACACACCCTCCACATATGTCAACCAGCTGTCAGTCACCACCTCGTACACAATCTCCTCCCGGGTTGTGTTGCCCGTCGTGACGTTCTCCGTCCTGTTGTAGATGGTGTTGAAGGCCTCGTGCGTCTCCATGCAGAATGTGGAGATGGAGATGAGGATGAAGAAGAGGGAGCCGAATGCCACATACTGGAAGAAAGGAGGAAACCAGCGAATGAAAAACACACAGACAAAAAAAAGAAGAAAAAAAAAACAGAAGAAAGAGTCAGTTGCGAATTAAGAATAATCAGCAAGGACTTTTTTTTTGCTAAGTTTTTAGCCAAGTATGAATCCTCCAGCAAGGGGGAAAGAAAACCAACTAGTGCATGTCAAAAACCAAATACAAAGAAGTGATACAAAATCAAAATCCACTGCAAAAAAAGTGACACATGAGTTCATAATTGGGGCGGCTGTGGCTCAGTAGGTAGAGCGGGTTGTCCACGAACCAGAGGGTTAGCGGTTCGATCCCCAGAATGTGCCACATGCCGAAGTGTCCTTGAGCAAGACACTGAACCCCCAGTTGCTCCCAGTGCCTGGCACTGGTGTGTGAATGTGTGAGTGCTTGTGTGAGCGAATGGGTAGATGTGTCTATGACTGTAAAGCGCTTTGAGTACCAATAGGTAGAAAAGCGCTATGTAAAAGCAAGGCCATTTACCATTTACCATAAACTACAAAACTACCTCTCACTTTGAGACTGGCAGTAGCTACTTAAGTTGGACCTACTTTAATAATGAACCCAAATGTTTTCACCAGAACACCAGAACAAAAAATTCCTAAACTCTGAAGCCTATATATGATATTAATACTACCATCATCTTAACATTAAACTAATTTTTTACTATGTACCATGGTATGATGAGAGAGAAAATGAAAGCTGAAAGGCTAAAATGTAATCCCGAATCTAAACCGGAAAACACAAGTGGTTAAAAGCTCATTATAAACAAGAACATGGGGTAGGATGGAAAAACGATGAATAAATAATTGATCGTCGCACGATAAGCCCAGCAACTACTTGAGATTCCCGTCTATTCCCGTGGCTCAGCACGTAAGTTAGGTGAATCTTTGAGTTGAACTTTTCCAGAAACAAAACGCTTGTTTGTAGAAGAAGAATACGACGCCAGGGCCCATGAATCAGAAGTTGATTTGTGCCTATTTGAAGCCTGAGTTCAGGCAGATTCAACAACTAGGTCTCCAGTGCTTCAGACAACATTACCCTTCACTCAATCATGCTATCATTTAGCCTGCTTGAGTTGTCAATTCAAATTAGACCTCTTTATGACGAGCAGGGGATGCAGAGTACTCAATGTTTTTCAAGCATTGGAAGACAATTTGTGGATTTACTTGGAAATAGTATCGACCAATGCCAATGCTGCTGATGCATCCAAAATATGAAGTGTCTCAACCTTGAATTATATTTGAGGTTTACATGAAACATATTTGTTTCATATGAAAATACTTCTATAAGACCTCTTGGGAGTATTGGCACACTTTCTATAAGTGGCATCCTTTCTAAAGAAAAGTGTCCTGCAGCTTAATGTTCACTTCCAAAATGATATCCCTCGGGGTAACTTTCCTGGACACAAAGAAAAAAAGAAAAAAAAACCCAGCAGCCCAGCCACAGAGAACAAAATTTTTTCAGTGTCTCAAATTTGCTTATATTTCCACAACTTAAAGGGAATTTTCTTGCCATCTGTGTCATCTCCAAGCTCATTGCTCATTATTCTACTGCAGCCCATTCAGCTGTCAGAGAACCAGCTACAGCGGCGTGACAACACCAGTGTGTGAGTGGCTACTGCCCGGTCTTTTCCAGTGGCGGTCCACTGCCACAAGCCCTGCAGTGTATTTATAGGTGCAGTATACTTTGTGCTCTATCAAATAAATAATAAAACACAGACATGGCCTGAAGAGCAAAAGAGAAAGGTAATTCATACTTGAGTGGAGCCCATATATATAAGAAGCCTGAGTGCCATCAGTGCATTGTGCGTGTTGCCGTGTATTTTCAACATTATGCACTTATGTAATATCAAGAGCAACATACTTATAAGAGGAGGCCTTATAACTAAGCAAATGGAGGGAACCAGTGTCACTTATTTTTCTTGAAAGGTCTCGCTTCTCTCTCCCCCCTTTTCTTTGAATTGGAAATTGGATGAGGGCCTGCACATATTTTCTCTAAGTGCCTTTATGACAACAACAGATTAAGCGGAAGACTTAAGACTCTGAGCTGCTGTGTTGGTTGAGGAGATCGGCCGACAAGCATTTAGACAAGGAAGTGACCTTCCAGGAAAGTCAGTGTCCAGTCTGTCGTTCTCACATCGATTATGTCAGCATTCATGTATTTTTATTAGGGCATTCCATATACTTTAGTCATTAATGTTATCAGGTTAGCTCCAGCTTTTCCTTCTCTTCTCTGATCCGTCCCTCTTCCCCTTTCCTCTCCATCTGGATTCCCTACCTCGTCTCTCCTCTGCTATGTTTCTCACTAGTCTGTGTCTGACCTACTTTCTCAGATTGCTGCAGTGCTCTCCTCCTCTGTATCGTGAAAACACGCACACACACACACACTGTGGTTCTCAATCATCCTCCTACCTCTACCCCGATACCAGCTCCCCCGTCCCAGGGAAGCAGGATAGCATCAGCAGGACCGGCTCAGGATGCTCCCTTATTGGCTGAGCACCAGAAACTCTTCCAGTGTACAAATCAGGGCAGTGAGGAGAAGGGTTGTGCTCTCTGTATACATTTCTGCTATCTATATGTTACTCTACTCGTTACGATGCCATTTATTATGTATGTAATATATTAAGGCTTGGACAGAGGGAATGAGCAGCACTGGTGGTTTGGAGAAATTCATGTTGAGGATAGTTAGATCTGTCTTCAAAGTTTTTTTGCATGGTGTAGTATGCTCTTAACTATCATATATGTTAGAAAAAAGTGGAAAACCTGCTGTGTCTTCTATATAGGCTACACAGGTGGGGAAAGAGAGGGGGACAGACAGGTGGGAGGGAGACCAGACGATGTGGATCCATGCGTAAAGAACCACAAAGGGATGAAGTTCAAGGCAGTTCAGGAGAAAGGACAGAGTACAAAACAGGCGAGAGAGAGAGCGAGAGAGAGAGAGAGAGAGAGAGAGAGAGGAACCGAATGCCAAAATAGTTCTATTCAAACACTGGACTGAGTGGAGTATCAGAGAAGGTAGATCGTCGTTTTGATGATCTTGATGCGATGCGACTGTGTCATGAGACAAGGAAAGGGGCAGAAAGTATGACAGAAATGACAGTGAGGGGAAGAGAGAGAAGCAAAAAAAAATAAGCCTTCAAGAGGTGGAGGGCTAATGGCGAATGACAGGCCTTAGACATTAAAAAACAACTTCTGTCAAGCAGAAGGACAGATGGGAGTCCTGTGTGGGGGTTTTTCCAAACATGTAAGTCCATAAAAATCACTTGATCTTAACGCAGGTTGAGCCTTCATGTAAAAGCAGTTCCAGTGAATGAATCTGACTCAAAGCTGCATTGTCCCGTGTTTTCTGTGACACACAAGGAGGTCCAAGATATAAGAGACTATCTGAGACTAAGAACTATCATACTTAATGTTAATAATAAGTTGTAACACTAAAACCTCCAGGTAATGGGAAGTAAAAAGAAAAGCGATTTTTTTTTGATATTTTATCTATTTTATCTAAAATGAATAAGTACAGCTACAATACAATAACCTTGAACTATTATTCTTTACTTGGACGTGGCTGAATTAATGTCTCTGGCAATCTCACAGTTTGATTCAATTCAAATTGATTCTTGATTAAATAAGGACTAAGAGACGTTTTGGCCGCTGATCAGCGTGCACAAAACCATTGACTCCCGTCCTCTGCCGACTACCTGCAAGTTAAAAAAGTGATGAGGGACAATGGCTGCAGAGAAACAGAAGAAGGTGTATGAGAGTAATGATTATTTTGAAGTTATAGGTTTAAGTTCACTGAAAGCAACTTATTATAGTGTACTGTTCTTATCTCTTTCCAGATTGAGATGCAGTGTGTGTCCACTAACAATCACTGATAGGGTAATAAGTATTACTAAAATGCTTCATCTTTGTCTCATTAAGAGAATTGAGAGACTACAATATTACTCCAGTACATGCATGCCTTTATTATTCTACAACATAACAATAGTGATTACTGTTATTAAAAAAGAAACACTTTATTATATTTTTGATACAGATTCAGATGTGAACCACTCTCCCTTTAACCAGCTGCACGCATTAGCACACCGACACCAAAGAAATTCTGTCACATCTCGTCTAGCGGGTGCAGTACAAATACAGCAAGCACACCAGAGACTTGTGATGCTACTGCAAAGCCTCCCCTGACTTGCAGCTTCGCCCTCCTTCTCTAAATTAAACTTTGGCTGTTTTCACTGGCGGGAAATCTTATACACACAGGAAATGGCACGTCCGTATTCTAATCCGAGAACCTGAAACACAAAACGCGCACTCAAAACGGCAGCAAAGGAACGGTCGGCACGGCGGAAGCTCGACCTCGCGGTGGCGGCCAAATGTATCCCAGTCTAGAGCGTTACTACTGGACACAGCCGTAATCTATCAGCAGTTAATGTGACCCTGATTAGTTAAAAGCTGCAATCGAATGTTGCTCCTGATAAAACAAACGTTCAATTGTGGTTTCAGTAATTAAATCAAGCAGTATTTTAAGTTGACAGCGCACAGTGGATTACACTGTAGAGCCGAACGTCACATCAATAGTGATCAATCCATCACGGAGGACGGCCTATTTAAAATATACAGCAGCGTGTCAAGCAAAGGATTTCTGTCTGACAGAGAAGGAGGGACAGAGAAGAACTCCTGCTGCTGGAACATTAACTCAACTATTAATCAAACCTGTGGATGACTGTATACTGTATGTGTATACATCTGCTGGCGTAAGTGCCTGGCACCAGTGTGTGTGTGTGTGTGTGTGTGTGTGTGTGTGTGTGTGTGTGTGTGTGTGTGTGTGTGTACATGACTCACAATGTGAGAGAGACAAACAGCCTATGGGCACAGGAGGTGTGTGTGTGCACACTTGCTGATCACAGATAGTGAGTGGTAGCTGCAGGAGCACTGCATTGAAGTGATGGAGAGGGATGACCGGAGTGACGGAGAGAGAGAAAGAAAGAAAGAAGGAAAGAGGTGGAGGAAGATGATAAAAGGAGGAGTAGCAATCTGTCACTTCACACTTATTTATCTCCTCAGGCACTTTGTCACTGTTCTTTCCCCCCATCTTTCTCGTTTCTGGTACGGGAAGGTGCGTGTGTGTGTGTTCCGGTTCGAACAGCCATGTTAATGCTCTGAATACACTGTAATGCTGGTGGGGGGGCGCAATGTGCTGAATTCCCTGACAGTAAAGCTCCCATGTGTGACACCTGCAGCCCAATGACCTTCAAGGTCCGATAGAGTCCCCCTCTCTGTCTCTCGACTCTGAAATTAGATTTGGGAAGATCATCAACATAAATTTAAAAGAGCAGGAGTCAGAGACGGAGAGGGGAAGGGAGAGAAGCAAATGAAAGAGAGCCTTCGAGAAAGAAAGAGAGGAAAAGGGGGGGGGGGGGGGGCGGGAAAGGAAGTTGATGATAGACAGCGCTGATTGTGTTTCGATGGATGAATGAAGAAGGGAGAGTGAAGGAATGGAGGGGAAGGAGATGAAAAGATGAGCAGAGGAGAGAAGACAATGATGTGAATCGCACCAATCAAGAGGAGGGAGAGAGAGAGAGCAGGGCAATGGAGAGTGAGATTGCAATAAAGAGATAGAGAAGAAGAAAGGAGGAGGTGTTGGGAGAGCATGAATGTAAGTGATATAACCGAGGGGAGATTGCCGGAGCTGATATTAGCCCTACAGGCGTTTTTGCATGCACGGCGGTGCGCTGCGCTCTTCCTTAACGGGACCCTAGTGGCGCTGTGTTTACTGCGGCACCATCCAGAAGAGCTTTATCATTACAGTATTACCACAGCCCTGCCTGGCTCTCAGTCACCATGACAACCACTGCGTTAGCCTCTGCTTTCAGGCACCAAGGACAAGACTAAGCCAAATACTGCTCCTACAGCTGGAGTAAAGGGCTGAATATAGAGGAGCACGAGCCAAATTGCGATCGTTCTGTGATCACTCTGTCCGGCTCTTGATTGTTCAGGGAAAGACTGTAATCGGTCAGGTCAGGGGTGAGTGACCTTGGCAGATATAAAAGGCACATAAAAGATATTTTTTCTCCCCATTAACAGGGCTTTTGTTCAACATACACTGATGACAGTGATGTCTGATCACCATTGGTATGGCGAGCGCGCGGACTCTTCCTCTGAGGGCGAAGCAAATGGGCGACCACGGCTGCAGAGTCAGCAAAAGATAAGGAGACGTTGAAGGATGATCGGAAATCTGCGCGCGAACGAGGCATAAAAAATGAACATTTAAGCGACGTGAAACCCGGGACGTTCTCCTGAAGGGCAAGCCGAGCAGTGGTTAAGACTGGAAATGGTGTGATTAGTCTATTATCTCAGGAATGACTGGGGCCATCCTTCAGAGACTTCCGAAGTAACCACTCAGTGTGCAGCGTGAGTGTAACCTTGGGTGGGTTACAGGAATAGCCTTCATTTGTGCCATCATTATCACCGGTGTCATCACCGCTGCAGAGCAACATTGAAATAGAGAGAAGGTTGCGCCGCCCGCGTTGCAACGAGATTCCAAAAAAAAAGAGAAAAGAAAAGAAGTCTTGAACAGGACGAAAAGAACAACTAAAATGTCAAAAGAGAGAGTTGCCTTCAGGGATATACCGTGTGAAATGGACAAGCAATAAAAGTGTGTGGAGAGGCAGAGACAGGATTACAGACTTTTAAAATGTGGCATAGGTGGCAAAATGTATGATCTGGTTAAATCAATGTATTCGGAAAACATGTGTGCTGTTAAAATTGGAGACAAATTAACTGATTTCTTCCCCCAGAGAAGAGGTGTTCGGCAGGGTTGCA
Organism: Chelon labrosus; assembly: GCF_963514085.1. Lineage (NCBI taxonomy): Eukaryota > Metazoa > Chordata > Actinopteri > Mugiliformes > Mugilidae > Chelon > Chelon labrosus. Next base: position 20,818,947 of record NC_140352.1, read on the forward strand.
ACCTAAGTCCGACGTTATTTAATCTGTATATAAATGAACTGGCTGTTGAGTTGGATAAATGTGCTGCTCCGGGCCTCTCCCTCCTAGATAGAGAGGTGAAGTCTCTGTTCTATGCTGATGACCTTGTTCTACTGTCTCCTACTGAACAAGGACTACAGCTACAGCTGGACGTAGTAGAAAAGTACTGTCAGAACTGGGCCCTGGCAGTAAACATGAAGAAAACAAATGTCATGATTTTTCAAAAACGCCCCAGGTGTCATGAGAACAAACACCAATTTACCATCAATAATCATGTCATTGAACACAGCATGAGTTATACCTACCTTGGTATAACCATAACAGCATCAGGGAGTTTCAACATGGCAGTGAATGCACTAAAAGAAAAAGCTCGAAGAGCTCTATATGCAATTAAGAGAAAATTTTATAATGTCCATATTCCAATAAAAATCTGGCTTAAAATATTTGATAGTGTCATCCAGCCCATTGCGCTGTACGGTAGTGAAGTATGGGGTCCACTCAGTCATCAGAGCTTTATCCGTTGGGACAAACATCCAACAGAATCTCTACATGCAGAATTCTGCAGATACATTTTACACGTACACAGAAACACACCAACAAATGCATGTAGAGCAGAATTAGGCAGATACCCACTGATAATCAACATTCAGAAGAGAACGCTCAACTTCTTTAACCACCTGAAATCCAGCCCCAGAGACACCCTCCACTCCAAAGCCCTCCAAACCCAAGAGCTTAGCCCAGAGAAGAGTCCCCTATGTCAGTTGGTACTGAGGCTAACTGCCCCCTCTCAGACACAGTCTGACCAGCCTCACAACAACACTGCTCTACAAAAAGTAATCAGGGTAAATCAAATTATAGCACAATGTAAAGAAAGCTATCTGGACCATTGGGAAGAAACAACTAAAAGCCAAAGTAGATTGGAATGTTATCTTGCCCTTAAAAGAGATTATGAATTAGCAGAATATCTCTCTACTGTCAGAGATAGAAAGCAGAGACAGATCCTAACCAAGTACAGGCTCAGTGACCACAAACTGGCAATCCAAACAGGAAGACACAAAAAATCATGGCAACCAAAAGAAAACAGAAAATGTGGTCACTGTTCGACAGGTGAGGTTGAGACGGAGATGCACTTTCTCCTACAATGTACAAAATTAAATGACACTAGAAAAATTTATTGGAACAAGTTCAGCTCTTTGGTTCCAGGTTTCAAAGAGCTGGACGACCTCTCCAAATTAAAAATACTCCTCGGAGAAGGAGAGCGGGCACACCTTGCTGCCCAGTATGTGTTAACATGCCACACCCTGAGGGACAGTGAGTGATCGAGGCACACACACACACACACACACACACACACACTGTATATAACTAATAGAATGTTCATAATGTATATATCTTTGATTTATTGTATTGTACTTTAATGCTCTGCTTTGGCAATATTGTTTTTTTTTAAGAAACTTTCATGCCAATAAAGCCCATTTTGAATTTGAATTTGAATTTGAATTTGAATTTGAGAGAGAGAGAGAGAGAGAGAGAGAGAGAGAGAGGGCACAGTACAGAAAGATGTGTTTCTTTTTCTTTCCTCTATGATGAATTAGTTCAGCTGCTTTTAGCCTCTTATGACCCCCCCAAAACCTTAAGGCCTCTCCACATGAGTTTAAGTTATGGTGACTTTGCTCATCCAATGTGTCAAAGAATGTTAATCACACTTATCATGTTGTGTCAGCTCCATCTAAAACAGCTGATACAGACTGCTCTTCATTAATCTGGGGTTTCCTGTGGCTTAGAGGTCTAGAACAAAGTCCGAATCTGTGCTGACCTAGACGTCTCTCCTACGTGTTGCAAGTTAGATGCACTGATTACTCTTGTGTCTGCCAGCAGACAGTCAGCTTAACTCAACACCAAGCCCAGGTAAGAAATGGTGAAGCAATAGAAATTCATTTTGTAAATTGTAAATGAACAACAAGACAAACACTTTTCATTTTCGAGTGGTCTCAGTTTCAAGGTGCGCTAATCCAAGGGCACCTCGGCTTATTTTAACTATGCATGACTGTGATGCTGAAAATGACAGACATGACAATTGGCAGAAAACAACAGCAGCTGAGACGTCTTAATTCTTGCAACTCTGCCTTCCAACCCTGCAGCCACCTCTCGGGTAAACAACACGGATGGGCGACGGCGGTGTCCGAGCCGGGGCGGGCAGTTAAAGTGGACAGCCCTTGTTAGGGGTCACCCAGCACCCAACACCACGGGACACTGCGGAATTTAAAGGGCGGGAGAGCTGAGGCGTGATAAAAAAAGGATGGGAGTGGTAGACGTAGGTGCGGGATGGGCAGGGGCGGGACGTAGCGGGACAGCTGCGTGATTGCATATGTGCAAAACACGCGGCTCGGTGCTGTCCTCATATGCATGCATCAGGAGGATCTAAACACCTTAATGCAGGAGGAGGAGGAGGAGGAGGAGGAGGAGGTGGAGGAGGAGGGATGTTGGAGCGAGGTAGTGAGATATAATTAGCTCCTGCTCAGGGTAATCCTTGCGTATATTTTATTTTCTGACTGCTAGAAACACTGACTCTCTGAGGTCAGTGCTCTTGGAAGTAATCCTGGTAAAATTTAAATTGCAACGCCGACTCCGTTTCAGAGATTCCCCGAATGACTGAACTTGTCGACATGAAACAGCAGAATTGATGAGCTTTCCTGCACACACTCTAGTCGACACGTCACAGTGTCGTATACACTCTGCAGCATTTAGGCCCCCTCCGTGTCGTTCCCACTGAAGTTCTGTCCAACATTTCTCAAGACAAATGAACTCTCTGTGGAGGTGAGTCAACTGTACTCAAGGCTTTTCGGTCTCATCTGCTCACTATTTTCTGATTACCGCAGCATACAGGAGCATTTGTCCAAATATTTCTTTTCTTTCCCACCGTCCTCCACCTCTTTCTCCAACCGTCCTCTCTCCTGTCCTGTTTGTACTGTTTGACACTAAAGCGAGTCTGTTCTATTAGCTGTGATGACCGACTGTGTTCACGCCGCCTCCTCTTTTTTTCCCAACTCCCTCTGTCCTTTCTCCCGCTGAGCTTCTGTCCATAATGAACCTCGCTGCTCTGTCATAAAAAGACAAGGACATGCTGCTCAACAAAAACACCCAGAACTTTGTGAAACTGCTGATTAGTGAGAAATTTCCCGTTCTAAACAAACCTCCACGGCACAATCTGACACATTCCCATCCAAATCTGCTCCCGGATCAGACTTCTCCGTATCGTGTGTCTATTTAAAGTGGTCATTCGCTTGCACGCGCACTCTGCCTCCACTCTGCTGCCACTTGGACAGGAGGGACAATCACAAGGAAGCAGATGGTCACACAGGAATCGTCCCAGTATACGCCCTCCAATGTCATTTTCCAAGGGAACGAGCAGGGATCCAGTTTGACTGTTTAAGTGCCACATGATGACATGCGGCCAGCCATGCAGAGACACCCGCAAAACCGGAGCGGCGCAAGCAGACGGTTTAACGACGGCACGGTAACCGTCGGCAGATCAGTTCTGATAGATGTGTGATTTATTCTGTGCAGTACTAGTCAGCTTAAACAAATGATTTAAACAATCTATTTGGTGTTTTGAGATGTTGGTCACACTGATTTACTCAATTTTGGACATTTAGTATAGTATTAGGAAATTAGGAAACTAACTGATTGGCTGTATGACCAGAAAAATAATTTTCGTCTTCTTTTTGCATCATGTGAAAGAGATAAAATAAGCAATTTGTTTGAGAAACTGTGTCTGGAAACACTTTGAAATAATGTTTCTCCTATTTTTTTCAATGCTATTTTTTTAATTAAATAAAATTAATTAAAAATGCAGGTACATAATGCAATAATTTGCTATTTTCTCTGCGTCATTATGAACCGAATTTAAATAAACTGGGCTTTGGACAGTTAGTGAGAAAAATGAAGTTACTGACTTAAAAATGAACTGACAAATTTCAAACATATCAACAGAATATTTAACATCAATTAGTTTGGTCCTACAGGAAATATATCTGCAGCTTGATTTCAAAAGCCGCTCGTAGCCGCATGACATACGCGTGTGTGAGAGTGAGCTCCAGGGCGACATGTGGAGGCACGTCAAATGATGTGATTCATCTGTGCGCCGTAAGTGTGAGCGCTCAGCCGAATGGTTTATGGGCGGCTACACTTACAGAGTATGGGCCAATGTGCAAAGGTGAGAGTGCTGAGAATGATTTATGTTCAGCCAGGTGTTTGCAGGGGTCAAATGAAAGATGCATGCTGTAGTGGAAGCAGTTAAATGTGCTTCCCCGCCATGTAAGGCCTTTCTTTACTTACTGGATATTGTTTATGAATAATTGACAGCCCCGATGCTGTAAAGGGACTCCTGATTCAGCACGCAATTAAAACAATTCTTCCCTGTCAGTTCTATGTGCACGCTGTGAGCTTGTTTGTTTCCATATACATGTGTTTGTGATTGTTGCACACAATGTGCTGCTCCCTCGTGCGACTTGACAAGACTCCCATTTAGAGAATTTAGACCTACCACCGTAATCGGCCCTGGCACCGTGTGAGCCCTCAAGCCGCGCCACTGCTCTGACTCATTTCAGTTCCTGAGCACACGAGCAAAAATGTCCAGGGTTTACCACGAGGTCCGACTAATTGACCGTCCGTACAGGGCCGTCCGGCTCTGATTCAGCACTTAACCGGCGTGGCTAAATGGACAGGGGCTAAGATGAAGGAGGAAAATGGGGAAGCTGATTTTGCAGTATAAGTACATAAACGCGCTCAGCGCTGCCTGAAATGTAATGTATCACAGGAGTTTGACATTTTGTGAGGTCGCTCTAATGTGTTGCCGAAAGTAACAAAATCCTCATATGCGCTCCTAGAAACCACTGATTATGTCTTATTTGTTCTAATCTCTACAAAACCCAAGTGTTCAAAAAAAAAAAAGAAAGAAAGAATACAATTCACAGTTTTACAGAGGGCTATGTGTCAGACCAGATCTTGGCTCTGAGCAGTTGCCAGGCAACCAGAGGAGACTCCGGATAGTCACTGGTCCTGGCTAAGACATCCAACATAACATACCCCACTGTAAGGTGGTGAATCATTGTTTTTACACTTCAGTTTTCACACGGGTCAAAGAAACTAGATCTAATGTGTTACAGTGAGCTTCAAGAGGTGCTGGTAGGTGTAGTTTGTCACTGGGCAGAGCCAGGCTAGCCGTTTCCACCTGTTTCCAGTCTTTATGTTAAGCTAAGCTAACCGTATTTACTGTAGAGACATCAGAGTGGTATCAGTTGTCTTGTATAACTCTCATCAAGGCAGGGACTAAGTGTATTTACCAAAATCTTGAAGCATTTAACTGACAGCTGCTAAGTATTTTGGCACTGCAAAGTCATCCCTGAATAAATAAAGCAGTCAGGTTTTGTGTGGTACTCAGAATATGAAACACCCTACATGTAAATATAACCTAGAAAATGTATTCACGAAACATATTGTGTTACCGTACACTAAGCCAAACCAAACCCTGGTTGATTTATTTACTTGAAGGGCTTCTTGCTTATTCAACACAGAAATCCTGTCCCTGTCCTTGTTATGAGACATGGAGCATCTATCCAGTCAAGTATCGCCAACACGCAGCGCTCAAGTTACAGGCCAGCAAGCGGAGCGGACGGTGACTTCCGAGGATGCAAACACAATATGAGAAGGACTGCGGTACAAAACCTTGTCAGGGAAAATTGAAACAGAACGCGACACATTTACCAATGGCAGGCACGGGCGAGGCAAGTTGACTAATCGGCACGCCTCCTCCAGCAGCAAGTGCTCCAAAACAACCTTACCTTTACCTTAATTAACTCAGTGAGCACCTAGGAATATCTGTTTTTCTCCGTCAAGACAGCTTGGGCGCTTTAGCTATTTTCAGACTTGTGTTGTCTTAAGTATTGTTTGCCAAATAGTCATACAGGTGTAGAGTCTCATCCATCTCGCATCAGTAATGGAGGAATAGATTTGCCACCAGAGAATGAAATTAAGGCCTCCTTTCTTTTTCTATTTTGCTATTTTCAGATGCAGCCCACAGGCAGAGGAACAAGAATGGAAGTGGGAAATAGGGCTTTCAGCCGGGTCGGATATTGAATGGAGACAACTTGGATGCACGCATGACAGGCCCCATTGCTAAGTAAAATTTTAAATCCATGCACTTAAAACCTTTCATGAGATCACAATAGAGAATATTAAAGTAACAAAAAAATCCTCTCAGTTTCACCACTGACACAGAGGGAAGCTACCGCTTCGAGCTTCAAAAAAAGGATGTTAGTAGGGTAGGAAGAGCGCTGTAATGTGTTGGGCGTGCACAACAAATAACTGAGCAATAAAACAAGGTCAAGCCAGAGATTGGCTACAATTGGCTGGGGCCTGCACAGGCAATAAACAGTCACCTTCACCACTGCACCCATTAAGATCCGACCAGGACTGGGAGGTACTTGGAACTGCGTGGCTCTGGGGCAAGCAAAACTGGTGCAAAAAAATCTCACAAGACTACGCTAAATTAGAAGTGACCTAGTATTGAACAAAGGCCTGTGTCTGATACGATTAATACCAAAAAAAGGGGCGGCACGCTTTATTGAATATTGTTGCCAAGGAAATATTTGGATTCAAATCATATAAATGAAGCTGAATGTTAAAATCCAACAAGATTCTTTGCCCAGACTCACACAAGTCTGTATTTTTACTTCTGATTAGGCTACTAGCACTTTAAAGCTGCTAGTCTTAATTAGATTCTTCCTTCCCTGGATTCTGTGGACAATCACTGATCGAAGCAACAGTCCAGACCTCCCATCTGGCCGTATGGTGTTTAAGAGGGTTCTGAACTTCAGCAGTCCCATAGTTGAGCTTCTTTGGCCCACAGCTGGGTACTGCTGAGGCTCTAGGGCCTACCCTGGTTTCAGAAATGCTCCTCTTGGCAGCTGATTCTTTCCAGGAGTCTTTCGATCATTGACATGCTTTAGTCAGGGCAATGGAGTGTCCCCAAACCCTCGATAAACGCTCTCTGCTTCTCTATTCTCCGTACAAGGACATCCTGCATTAATTCATTCACAGGTGCTAAATTCGTGACCTCTGTTTTAACAAAAACAAACTATTCTGGTTCATTCTTAAGCAATGTACCCAATGTTCAGGTCACGGCGACCGCGATCCTGCAGCTTTACTGATTTGTTAACCTCGCACTCAAAACGAAACTCAAGCATGTCCCCTTCTCTCACAGAATTTCACTTCCCAGTTTCACTGTTACATTGGACCAAAATACTTCTTTTGGGGGTTACCAGGTGTTAGTGACATGCAGTGGAATAGTCAACAACCCGTTCTTGTCGTTCGATGGTCTGGACTTCCTGTGTTGGAATGGGCTGGCTCAGGTTTCCTCCATTGCTCAATATTCTCTGGGCTAAGGCATGGCTTTCTCTGTTTTAACTGAATCTACTGGTAAAAACCTTACTTTTGTCTTCTTCTGTACACATAAAACTTCCTCTTGGACATACTAAAACATCCTTTTTTTCCATTCACTGGTCTAGAGTTGCAAATTTTCCACCCGGAGATGACCTGCTCTGAGGCCGTCCGGCATAGTGGCACGTCACATTTGTGTTTATGACAGCGCTGCACCCTTTAGCACCGAACGCAGTGAGAAAAGAAAAAAAAACAGCAAACAATGAACCACAAGACGTGACCTTCAGGGATAGGTGGGCTCAGGATACGGTGCCGTATCCCCAGAAACGAATCACATGCAGGCACGCAGGGCCCGATTCGGAAGGGGCAAAGGGCCGTCCCGTACACGCTGAGCTACAAATGGTGCTGTCAGGAGTTTGCTGACAAAGACGACCATGCCCTTCTGGTGCAAAACTGGAAGTAACCAAAACACAGATAGACCTGTGAGACAGTGGGACGAGTAGAATGAATGTCGATGAAAAATGTAGATTTTAAGCAGAAAGCAGTGAGATGTGTATGAATTTACCTTGTATTATTGTACCGTATGTTGCGTTAGAGTCCAGAATTGACAATAATACAATCTTGAGGGCTAATTAACATGAATTCAACCCGCCAAGTGACAAGTGGTCTTCAAATTCCATTACCTCTGGATCAGTGACAGAACACTGACAAAGAATTACCACAGTTCATCAATATTAGCGAATCCTAGGGTATTCACTTAGGCTCGCTGTCGTTTAAGCAAATTTGAGTTTAAAAACTTTAAAGTTTATCAAAAACACATCAAACAAAGGGCGTAAACGGCCCCCGGGAACAAAAGCCGTCAAATAGCGCCATGCCGCCTCGCCTCCGCTGGGAGATCTATGCCGAGCAGGCGCGGATCAATAGGGAAATCACATGCAAATCATATTGTATAACACCTCATCAAGGAGAAGCGTTGTACGGCCATAAATATTGTCAATGGTTCAACGGTCGTACGGCTGTTCAACAGTGCCAAATGAGCCCAAGTGCCTGTGGACTTTGAAAGGTGACAGGGAAAGACAGAATGGCTTTAAAAAACAGACAAAAAGAGAAGATAATCAATAAAATATCAATCAATGAGCAGCCAGGAGGGCCGGGGTAGGAAGATTGGATGGCTCAAGCCTTCACAGATAATCGAACATGCTAAGACAAGGGTGCCCACCCCCATCATGCAACGGCTCTCTTTTCTATGGATGTCACCTCCTCCCTGTTTGTCTCAATAGCCTTCTTTTACCTCTCTGTCTTCCTCTTTCCCCGTCCGTGTCCCTCACAGGCTCCCCTTCAGCCCCCGTCCCTCCGTTTCTCTCCACTATCTCACCCCTTCTCCATTTCTCTCTCCCTCCCACCCCCTCCACCTCTCTTCTCTTTCTCCAGTGCTCCCCCTCGCCGCCCCCCACCTTCTCCTCCTCCTCTCTCCCGTGTCTACTGCAGCAGAAAAGCCAGCACAGGCACCAGCATGTGTGCGTTGGTACATGTCTGTGCTACTACGGTAAATCCACGAGTGAGCCCCCTCACGATGACGAGCGGCGGAGGTGAAATTAAGATAAAGCCCAGCGTGGCCGTCGAATGCTCTGATCAACACATTGATTGCTGCTGCGTTACATCACAGCCATGCAAACAAACCCCCCCTTTAAATCACTAGAGTAATGTCTCTCCTCCTGTCTCCCTTTATTTCCTCTCGTCTCCCTCTGTCTCTCTCTCTCTCTTTCTCTCTCCCGCTCTCATCTGCCTTGTTGTATTTCCACATCAGCATCTCATTTTTTTTTCTGTTCCCTAGCATTTCTTGGCGTCTCTGCCTTTTCTCTTCATATATCATTCTCGAGACCGAAAGGTTCTGCCACATTGGACAGGAAAAGAAAGAAAAAAGAAGCAAGCAAGGGTGGAAAAAAATAGCGATCTGGGTCACATCGCTGTTTGACGTATGGTGCTGGCATATTAGACCTAAACAGTGAAATGGGGCTACGTTTCCCCATAAATGGAGCCAGCGTCATGCAGCCACTGAAATGAATCCCACCTACCACCTGCTCTGTTCTCTCCATAACCCCGCTAGTGTCACAAACGACACTATGTGCACCGTTTGTTTTGTTTTTTTTGTAAGATTCATGATCTTGGCCAGTGGATGCTGTGTTTAACTGTACATTGCATAATATAGAGCAGCTAGACGGCAGGTACAGTTTGCTTGCAGTCTTCTTTTGCTGCAAGAATCTAAGACCGGATCTGTGCATGGGCACGCTTGCAGCATCCAAATTTGTTTTGTTGAATAGTCAAACACTGAAGCTAGCTCCCTCTCATGCAACACCTGCACCATCTGTAAATAACACCCCAATGAGCTGGGGTTTTTTTTGTTTTTTTTGCATGGAGTAGGGGTAGAGAGGGTTGAGGTAGTGAGAAATCAATCCGATGATGGTTAGAGAAGCACTTCCTGCCAGATCCCAAGTCCAGAGAAGCAGATCAGGTGGCCTAAACCAGACTATGTGTCCGTCACAGTCAAGCACTTTCCATTTCCTCTGGAGGAAACTGAATCTAGGTATGTGGGTCTTTACCTGCTGCCAGAACAAGTGTGAATGAGAAGAGAGGGGAAGAGCTTTTGTGTGCCAGTATTATCCTTATCTGTGCTTGTACACACAGTATATATTGCTGAGTGTGCACTCATTTATGATTTCAGATTTTGACTTTCTGCTATATTTAGGGAGATGGCATGAGTGCCTGGCCACTGCAGGTGTCTGCTGACTGTCTGGTTTTGCATTTTGGACCTACAGGATGCATGCATTCCCAGTATCGACGGGTTCTCACACACTCATAATAAACAACGCTACTAAGAAAAGCAAAGACAGGGTGAAAGATGAGGATGATCAAACCACAACACCAACAAAAATCAAAGCAGCTATGATCAAGCAGCTGGATTCGACTGAAAAAAAAAAAGAACCAGGAGACCACTGTAACTGTTTTCACGTAGCACGGATCAAAAACACAGTGAGGGATACTTGTTACTCGTACACCTGTATGATCAAATGCAATCAAACGGTAGTTTTTAGGAGGTACCCCATCAACTACATGAAAACAATAAGGCGCGAGTTATGCGTAACTGCAATAAAGCCCGTGCGTAAAAGGCATGTAGCAATCAACTGGGAGACGGAGCCCTGACAAAAACCAACACAGCAGAGTGCAGCTACACCAAGGGCAAATGTATGAGAAGACATGCACTCCAGCGCGGACGATCGGGCGTCGCACAAGCCTCCTCTGCGATGGGATAAAATAAACATGACTACCGTGAAATACGGCGCATTGATGTGCATCGTAAATGGACAAGTATCACCTAATGAAGGCGTTTGGATGCAGGAGGCGCAGCGGATGCTGTGTTTGGACGCATGTATCATACCCGCTTAAGCAGGAGAATAGGACGATGGGAGTTATGATAGCAATAAAAACGGTATTCAGTGTGAATCCGGCTCGTCTATACCGCCGTATACATCATGTGTAAGACGTGCAAGCGATGGGTTTGACACCCTTGCTTGTCCCTTCAGCAAGTGCCCATCTACCAACACAGATGACATACCATTCTCCAATTTTTCCTATGCTATCAACATTAATTATTCAATATCAGTAGGTCTACAGCATATCTCGCCTCTTAATATGAGCTATGCTGTGAGAGATAACATACCAGCAGTCAGTGGCATGCACATGATTATGAGGGAAATTTTTTTTTCCCGTTCTGCAGTGATATCTAATGGCAACACAATGTTTAAAAACAAAGTTTATAAAACTTATCATGACTCATGCAGTGGCCTGAGACATCAGGAGGCAGAATATGCAACAGTACAGACACAAGTTGGTCCCTCCAGGAGAGACGTGGGAAACTCACCCGGGCATATTTGGAGGAATACGGGTCTTCAAACAGTGCCCAGATTCTGGGCTGCCAGGTTTTCCACCAGCCCGCTTTCCTCGCGTCCTCCTGCATGCACAGTCTTTTCAAGTCCCCATCCGCACCGCCCAGAGCCGGGTCGTCGTCCGGCGCGTCTGGTTCTGGATTCTCGAAGCTGTCCAGCGCCTCCTCTGCATCCCGATGCTGCCGGTAATTCATCCAGCAGCACGCCTCCACGTCCGTCTCATCGATGCCCCAGAACGCCAGCTCCTCTTCGAACAGGGGACCGCACACATCGTTGGGACAGTGCAACTTCCCGGTGCGGTAATAGTTGAGGATGAAGGAAAACACTGACGGGTGGCGGTCGAAGAAGAACTCGTCTAATTTGGGGTCGTAGTCGAAGTTGCTGAACGCGTCCGGCTCGGTGAGCCACGATAAGCGGGTACCGGGCAACGTTTTTAGGGTGCTCCGGTATGTCTCATGCCGCACCCCCCCGCAGTTTATCACGATTTTCTCGCTTTCCGACGGACAAGTCATGTCTGCGCTGTAACATGCTTTGTTGGACGACTTGTTCCCACCCTTGCGCCCTTTGAAAGAGGATACACACACCGAACTGAGCATAGAGGACCGGGGGGGAGGGAGAGGATGAGAGAAACCGAAGGGAGGAGGAGGGAGGAGTCTGAGGAGTCTGCGGGGAGAGAAAAAGGGTAGAAATTTTAGCAGAAGGGAGAAAAAGATGTGGATTATCAACATTGCAATACAAATTAAGAGTCGAACGCCACGGCGGTGCCAGCTGTATGTGCAATTATTCACTTGATAATCGACTGATGGAAGGGCACAGGACGACCTTGTGCAGGTGCAGAGGGTGACGGGGGGGGGGGGGGGGGGGGGGGGGGGGGGGCGGCAGGGAGAGGATGGGTGGCAAAGTTGTTTTTAACACAAGCATCCTGGAGCAAAAACGTGCCAGTGCCATCACATGAAAACAGGTGGCTGTGGACACATTCATGAGTCAGCATCCTCATGGGCTGATTGTTGACACCAGCTCAGATGAGGAGATTTGAGATCCCAGCCTTATCTATTATGATTTGGGTCCCAGGCCTGCTGCCGTCCCTTTATTCCCTCAGTGGCATGCTTCCGTTTAACCACCTCTGAATTCAAGTCCATTCAAACCTTCTCTCTAATTAGGCCACCTACCACTCACCCTCACTCCACCTACAGAAAAACCGCTTTAATGTTTGCATTGGCACCCATGGGTATGTGAGAAGTGAGAGAAATATGGGGGGGAAGAGAAGAAAACTGGGGATCCATCCTCTCTGACGTGGTGGTGCAGCACTGTGTGTGTGTGTGTGTGTGTGTGTGGTGTGTGTGTGAGTGTTAATTGCCTCCCGAGAGTGCGGTGTCCGTACTAATGTTAGATCTCCTCAATCAGCCTGTGTGCGTGCTACACACACTGCTGCAGCCCCCTCCGACCGCACCGAGATTCATGCGATGCACAATTATGTCAATGCTCTCTCTGCCACTTCTCCCATGTACTCTGTGTGTGTGTGCGTGTGTGTGTGTGTGTAAAGGCATGCAGATAGACGGGAGGAAAAGGGAGGGAGGAAGGTAGAGGGTGAGAGTGAGAAAGGTTGAGGGGGAGGATCGGGCCATAAATCCATTTTTAATGGAATGATCGAAAAGGACAGAACAATCAGGAAAAACAAGGCAGGCTCAAACAAAGACACTAAGGAAGGGGACAAAAGAGGGAGAAAGGGGAGGATGTGGGGGGAGAGGAGAGGGAGAAAGTGGATGCAGCACACTCACTGAGGGCAGTTACAGTGAACAGCTAGTGTAATATTGTCTCTACTCTAGTAATGGAAAAAAGGGGGCAGAAGAGAGTGTGCAGGGGGGAGGAGGAAGAGCATCGAAAGGGAGAGTGCACTATAAAAGTGAATGAATTCTGCTGCAGTAAAAAGCCTGAGTTATTTGCTCTCTCTCTCTCTCTCTCTCTCTCTCTCTCTCTCTCTCTCTCTCTCTCAGAGAGGTCTGATTGTTCACCCGTGGGCTGCGTTTACCATCCAGAGGGGCTCACGACGCTTCAGAAAAGACACGCGTTCACAGCTTTAAAAAAAAAAAAAAGCCCATACACGGCACTGTATCTATGTTGTTAACCTTTTTCTCTATTCAAAGAAATGCACCACTCTCCTCCTCCCTCCTCTGCTGCGAGCTCTCGCTGGCCCTCCCCCTCTCCCTCACTTTCTCTTCCTCTCCCGCTCTCATATTCCGCATAAAGGAATCACATTTCATTGAAGGAGGGGGAATCAAGGCTTCATCTCTCCTTCCTCTCACAACAGTCACACTCCTCTCCGGTGTCCCCTTCTTTCTCCATCGGTCTCTCTCCATCCTGTTCTTTCCACCCTCTATTTTCTTATTTTTTCCCCTCGCTGCATCTTCCTCAAACTCTTTTCTTCCATTTTCCCCTCACTTTTGACTCACTCATTCTCCTCTCTCATCCTTCCCCCCCTCACCAAAGTAAGTGTCCTTCACTTTGGGTCAACTCTTCCCTCCTCTTTCCCCTCAGACTTTTGCTTTCTTTCAGGCAGGACGCTGCAGCCTCTCTCGCTGGCTCGTTATTTGTGCTTACTTTGCTGCTTTGATCATTTCTCTGCACTTTTTATCTGCGGAAACAACTTTCGTTCATGGAAAAGTTTGCAGTCTCTATTTTCTCTTCAGATTTTTTTTTGTTGGCAATGAGTTTCTTCTTTAATTTTGACCTTTTTTTTTGGTGTGATTGTATTTTCTTTTTTCAATTTTTGGAAATCCTGGAAAAAAGACAACAATCAGGTAAGATATACCAAGACCAAGGCTAGTGCATGGGATAACAATCTCTGAACAAACTGCGCACAGCCAACAAGAATTTAAATCTATATATGTGCACAGATTAGATCATTTGAGCATGTAACATATCAAATTCCTCAGATTTCTACTTTTCCCCCCAGTTTTCCCAAGTCTTTGCAGTATTTTTTGCTGCAGGAGCATCAAATCTGCTTGCTTGGCAGAAAAAAAAAAAAATCCTGCACTGTGAGTTTGTGAGTTTCGCTGCACTATTAATGCAAAGCACTGGAAGCTTTAACATATACAACAAAATAAAATGAAGAGAATATCTGAAAGTCAAGCCATGCATAATAAGATCCTAACACAGAGTCAGCTTTGTCCTGTGGGGCTTTTAAGCTGAGAGTACTTGTGTCTTGGGATGGATTACATTTCAGCACCATGGACAGCGGCACTCTCTGCCTGTCTGGGACAAACTCCCTCTAATGGGACACTGAAGTTTTTGCAGATGCAGCTTCTGTAAACTCTCTTTCTTTTTAGACTTTTATGCTTTAAGTAACTTTTCTGGCTTCTCTTTGCAACTCTGCGCCCTGACTCGCACTTCATAGGCTGTTGTAGTGCTGTAGTTGACCTGCTGAATATTTTATACATGGACAACCACAAGTCTGTAACCGTGGTTAAATGACCGTGTGTTCCCTCATGCGCGGTGAGCTTATTGATTTTATAAATACACTTTTATGTATCAGAACTGTTAATTGGTGAAGTGTGCACCCACACTTTCTTAGAATTGTAAGACAACATTAAAAGCCGTCATCGACAAGGTCAGATTTCCAGATTTGAACAAGTTGAACACTTTCTGGCTGTATTTCAAGAGAATGGCTGCAGTTTTCACCTTAATAAAGGGGAGGTAAGCAGATGCCTTAAAGAGTCTGCCTCAGCACCTTTATCACTAGCAGCAGCACAGAAACACACCAGAGAGCAAAGGGGGGGGTAACGCGAAGACAAGCATGTCCATGCGTAAAATGGAGGATGGAAGTCGAGTGCCAGTGGAGACGAAAAAGCCCAGAGGAGGGAAGGAACACAGAATGGGAGTGCACATGAGAAAGAGGATAAAAACTCAGTGATAAGTGAAGGGGAGTGGGGTGCAGAGGAGCTGAGGCAAGGAACAACCCCCCCTCCCCCCTTGCAGCACCACCGCTTTCTCTCTCCTGCAGCATTTCCTGCCTTGGCCACCATGTCCTGCGCCACCCTGCTACTACTGCCTCACCACTGCACTCGTACACAGGGGAAAGAAAGCGAGAAGCAGGGTAGAGGAGGACGGAGGGAGGGGGTGCACTCAAGCTCGCTCGCTCACCTGGCTGCAACAAACAGGCTGGGGGTGGGGGGTGGGGCTTTTGAAACGTGCCTTGATCATTCTAAACCTTTACGGGCAGCATATGATTTCTGCTAGATGCAGAGAACAGTGCTCGGGGAGGAAAAGCGTGTGCACCCAGCTCATGTACGAAGACTGCACTGACGCTAATATATATTAGCAGAAACACTGCAGCAAGAGGGGGGAGGGAGCACGAGATTATGGGATGCATTGACTGTGAGGTACCAGCAGCAGTAACCGGGGGGGAGGGGAGGGGAGGGGAGGGAAGCGCACGCTGGAGTGAGAGAAAAAGAGAGAAAAAGAGAGAAAGGGAGGAATTTGGAGGAGTGCTGACTATGCGGAACAGGACCGGCAGTTGGCAGAAAAAGCAAAAACCTTCACCAACCTCAGAGGGGGAGATAGGGGTGAGATGAGAGGGAGTGAGGTGTGATGGAGAAGGAGGAGGGCTGGAGAAGAGCGAAGGATGGAGAGGTTAGGGGACAATAAGGTAAAGGGGAGAGAGAGAGGGAATGGTGTTTGGGGAAAATGGAAGAGGGGAGGGAAAGCAGGTGGGGGAGGAGAGAGACTGAAAAAGACCTTGCAGTGCGGTGCAGTAGCACCTGAATGGCTGCGAAGGTGTGGGAGGGTGAATAAGAAATGTCCTGCAGCACCAATGAGAGGCATGGAAACAGTGCAGTGATTAAAAGAGAGGAGGGGAGGAAGGAAAACAAGTGTAGCCGTACAGCTGAGCTGAATGGTAAATGTACCACCGGGGGTAAGGAGGGCTCTGCAGGCAAGTGTGTAACGTCTGTTTCTGTGTGCGCGAGGGAGAGAGAGCCCAAATGGCGCATGTGTTTGCGGTGCACAGCCTTTTTTTTTTTTTTTTTTCTCCCCACCCGCTACCTCATCAAAGGATGTAACCACAAGGCTTCACGCTGTTCCATCCATACCGCCGCACTCCCTCCCTCCTTGCCTCACTCCTCTCTCCCCCTCGTCTCTACCTCATCTCCCTCTCCTCTCTTTCTCACGCACTCCCCAGTGCTGAGGAGACCCCAACAGGAGAAAGTGAAGCACTGCAGCTCGGTGCGAGCACTGCGGTCACCTCCCCTTTTAGTGCAGTGTCACACCACACAGAGTCCTCTCCCCCCCTCGGATCGTCACTGCACCTCATGTTGTATGCTTCTGCCAGGAGAGGAGAAGCCAGAGGTGTGAGTGTGTGTGTGCGCGCGCGAGGGATAGGTAGAGTATGAATAGAAAGAATTAGAATGACTGGAATTGCATGAATGGATATAGAAAAAAATAAAGCATGAGGAGAAAAAGAGAAAACAGAGCTACACAATGACCCAGCAGCTCTCACATAGCTAATATATACAGATGATGGAAGAAGACGAAAACAAAGCAATTCTCATCAAAGAAACAAATCTCACCAGTGACCAATTCCCTGAACATGAATTAAATAGCCAATCAATTAAGCAAGCAGAAAGGGAAACGGCCAATCTACCAGAGGCAGCTCCTCTACTCAGCAACACCAGTGAGCAGATCTCCAGGGGCTGACCAATCCACACATACAGCAGCACCAACACCCCTACCGGGGGTCTTGAAACTTGTGCATATTGGTCAATCACGCCTGCCAGAAGCGTGCAGCTGCTGCTCTCTTATTATGCTCTCTCTCTTTTTTTATGACAAGAAAAAAGAAAAAAAGAACCATGCACTCCTGCTTTTCTCCTTTTAGCTGGCTGGCGATGATTAATACATAAAGCCATTTTCAGGAATAGACTAGCAGCAGTGAAGCCTGTAATAGAGCACTGAGAGCTCAGTCAGTGTCCATGACTAAAATCTTTCCTGCCCACAGGACAATGAAGCCTGAGATATCTAATTTTATTTATTTATTTATTTTTTTGGTGGGGATAGATATGAAACCCAGATGAAAGTTCACTAGTGACAGGAGGATGCGGGGAGAAGGGAGTGATGATAGAAGAGGTACTAAATCTTCCTTCAAGGAGAAATTATTGCTGCAGGAGAAGTCAGACTAATCCTGAAACAGCACAGAGTGCAGGGGGGGAAAAAAGCGACAGGATAGTGTGTCACGCCGGTGAGGAACTCTATTTTTGGACCTGGATAAATCCAAGCTTACATCCCTCTTTGAATTTCTTGGAGAATTTGCATCAGGAGCAGATAGCTTTACCCCGCACACGTCCCGACTCCCTCTTAGGCCGTCTAAACCTGTCTGCTCTTAATTAATGATCCTGCCCTTCCCGCGTGATTAGGACCATTATATGATCCAGCAGAGCAATGATGTGATACACGGGGCCAGACAGACAAAGCAGGGACGAGGGATGAAGTATCACCGCGCTGATCCCTGACCTGTGAACTAGCCAGCAATTAGACATAAAGGAGGGAAGCTGAAGTCCCGTGTGGGGTTCTAAACATCTGGACAGGAGGGAGAGAAGCTGGGTTTTAATGTAGACAGGAAAAGGGAACAATAGGCACGAGAGGAGATGCAGGGTGAGCTGGAGGTGAGCCTCAAGGTCAAGCATAGGTTTAAAAGGCCGGACCGGCTCCAATTAGCTGAAGGGCAGAGGGAGAGTTCTCATGACTGAAGCTGGCTCAAAGATGGGGGGATGAGTGAGAAAGCGTCACGGCCAAGGAGAGAGGAACGGGTCAGAGAGGCAAGAACACACACAAACCCAGGACACGACACATGCGTAATTCAATCACTGCCTCAAAATAGATTTATTCCCCCCGTTGCTTAAACAGCAGCGTCCTCCTTTTAAGCCCCATCCCTTCACTGCCAACCCCACTGACAGCGTGCCACTGTCTCCGATGGGGAGGCTTCGTCTCTCCTTTTTTTTTTTTTTTTTTTGTTTGCTAAAATCTAAGGGGTGTTTTCTGGGTTACCCTCAGTCTAAAAATAGCACCAGCTGTAGATTTATAATGCAGGACTGAAGGGAGGAGAAGCAACGAGAGAGAGAGAGACAGAGACAGAAACAGAAAGAGCAAATGGAGGAGAAAAAAAAGAAAAGCAAGAGTTCCCATTAAGAGATGAACACGCCGGAGCCAGTTGGCAGAAAAAGGGAGGCATGTGCTGGAAAGTGAAGGCAGAAGAGGCGTTATGAAACCAGAGACTTTGCGTGGAATGCAGTGGAATGCGGACCAGGCAAACTGTCAGAGCATAGGTGATGTGTCGGAGGGGTTTTGTAGGGGAAGAAGACCGCGTCTAGACATTTAACTGCCCCCCTAGACTTCCCAGGTGAGATCTCAGTGATGCTATGCCCTTCCTGTAGTTCCGCTCCAGTGCCCCCAACCCCATCTCTCCCTCACATCTTCTCCTCTCCCCGTGTGCGTTTGTGTGTCAGCAGCCCCTCTCGCCCTACCTCCCGTGGCTCCTTCATCAAACCTCCATTTCAGGCCTTGACACTCACCCAGTGCTGCCACGACGCGCAGGCACACGCACAGAGACACGCTGAGGGCACATGCAAGTAAAACAAATGCATGCCAGCAAACGCACAAAGCAACACACACATGGAAAGGGACGGACACAGAAATGATGCAAAGAGGAATGCAGGCACACATTCCTCTCAGAGGCATGAAGCTGCTCTGATCTGGTGGTGTACACGGGGAAACACCCACCACGCGTGCAATGAGGAAGGCTAGGATTTATAAAACGATTTTTTTAAGCAGGTAATTCTGATCAGACTGCAAAAGTGCAGTGCTCCTTGTGCTGAATAATAACAAAACACAGTGGCGAGGTCTGCGAGTCCAATTCTTAAATCATTTCCACACACTGTGATTGGTCCAGATTTTGATCAGGACACAAACAGGCTACGGATAATTTCGCAGTTATCGAGCACAAAACGATACTTGTTGAATGTAGGTTAGACGCCGTGTTTGTGCCTTCTTTTTTTTTTTTTTTCTCTGCCCTGGCCATTCAAGTCTCTGTTGTTAGACGGATAAGCGCAGAATAAAGCCACCAAAATACAGACATATACACAGACACGGTTCATACTCACTTGCTTTTGGTTCAGGTTCGTTTCGAGTGCGCGGAGAAACACGCACATGAAGCTTAAAGATCAATCAAAATGTAGTTTTCTTTGTTAGATCGCTCTTTCTTTATGATTTCCGAGAGTGTCCAGTCTCTCGCAGGCATTCAGTGGATCTTTTTTTTTTTTTTTTTTTTTTTGGTCCCGATTATAACAAATCAAAATAGGATTGCGCGCGTCTGTTGCTGGAAATCTCGTTTTGATACCGTTATTGCCGAATGTTACTTATAGCTTATGGTCATGCTGATGATGGCAAGGGATGAGTCTTTCGGATGAAATGAAGCAGAAGTCCCCCTGAAAACTGGCTCTCTTTTTTGAGATATTTCCCCTCGATTTCAGAGCCCCTCTCCCACCTCTCTGTTATTGCCAAAAAAAAAAAATAATAATTGCCAGCCTTTGTTACAGTGTCTCTACGCTTCCAGGCGCAGGGTGTAGCTACACCATTCAGCTCTTCCTCTGTCTCCCTCTTCCAAATGTTTCAGTGGAGATGCAGCCTGTAGACAGCTCTCTCTTTGCCTTTCCCTCTCTGTGCCTCTCTCTGTTCCTTTGGAGGAGCGTCACCTTCTGCACTATTTTTTTCCTCAGACGATACATGTGGGCGGATTAGAGAGCAAGACAGAAGGGTGGGAGGACCCCGGTGAATACAGAGGCTAATTTCTCATATGGCTGCTGAACTTCATAAATACATATGGAATAAAAACACACACACGCCGGGCTATAAGAGGGAATACTGCGTTTGATTTATGGTCCAATTGATTCTTTTTCTCTGTCTTGTCTCTCTTCCCCACTTTAGCCTGTAGAGCCCACACACTCTGCTGGATGGACGCACAAACACCATTTTGTCTACAGGTTCCCAGCCTTGAATCTGGCTTGTCTGACATCAGCAGTCATGTGGTACAAGAGGAGCAGGTGGATTATACGTGTCTGGAGTGGAGTAGTATGTTTATTAGTAATAATAAGACCAAACCAATATCTCAAAATGTCTGAAATTCTGTTTTGAATTGTCAGAGGAATTGTCAGGTGTGTTCTACCGTGCATACATTTCTCTTGCGGGAGGCCTAATGGTCATATTCTCGCAGAAGTACAGCGATCAGCAAGCAATACTGCTGACGCACTTATTGACAGGAAACTCTGAAGGAGTGCAACATCGCCTCATAAAATTTACAACGGTAGGACGAGGGTAAAAGGGTATTGCTTAGGTGCCTTTAACATTGCGCTCTGACCACAAAATGTTCTTGTAAGAGCAAAGTGGAGACAGGCAAGGGGTTTGTAAAGGAGCCGCAGGAAGACGGGAAAAGTTTAAGTACGCTGAGAATCAGTGCAGAGGACATACTGTGAAATCTGACGTTTGCGAATAAAAGTCCACAGAACAATAAACACCAGTTTGTTTATTCATTTGTTTTTCCTATTTATGCTTTTTAATTGATATTTAGTTTAAAACAGAGTTTGTGTGTGTTCCAACCATGGAAAGATAAAGGTTTCTAGTGCATTAAGGCCTTAATACCAAAGCCATGACAGCCTCCTTTAAAAGTGCTGATCACATAATGTTGTTCGGGAGTTATATCAGGTGGGTGACCTAGTGTTTAGGCTAAACAAAGAAAAAAAAAGAGTTTAGTCAACAAAAACAGGAAAATAAGGAAATCAGACATGTATGATGTGCAAAATCATAAGCCTACTAGACAAAAAAAACAGTTTGGATTGGACCATAACACAAGTTTACAAGTTTGATGCCATCAGTTATGTGTTAAGATGTCCATTACTGAGACATTGTATGTCTGTTTGAACATGAGCTGCATTCACAGCGTGAAAGTATTTTGGGGCATTGCTGGGTTGCTTTTTCTCAGTATGTAGGCATTCATGTCTAATATTTTCTAACTAAGTCACGCTTCATAAGGCTTCCGAGCAACACCTCTAATAACATCACCTTCAGGAACCTTCAGGAACCTTCAGGAAACATTGCACGTATCTATTCTGAACTGTATCACTTCTTACTCATTTACACTTCCCAAAGCCCTGCAGCACAATCTAGGATGAGTCAAACAAAAGATTAATGCAGATGTACTCAAGAATTCATGGGTAATTTGAAATGTTATTAAAGCTGCCACTGCACCTATGGCCAAAATCTGCATAAGCTGTATACATTTTGAAAACATCATTAGCATTTAGTATGTTAAAGGAAAAAAATAATAATACTATGAGTATTTGCATGCTGACGTGCTCTTTGTGACAATGTGTAAAAGAGACCAGAGAAATAGATTTTGATGCCAGTTTTAGGAGGCCTCACAGGCCGCCGTATAGGCCACCAAAATAGAGAAAACCATGCAGAAAATGGAGAAACTGGTTAACAACAGACTAAGAAGGAGGAGACCGCCAAGAAGAGAGAACCCCAGGGAACCCATTCTACCACACGAGGTACCAGACAGAAATGGTTGTGGGCTATTCCACCTGCACGTTACCAACTCCTGATATGCTATTTTGCTGATCATGCATATTAAACCCATGTAACTGTAAAACTAAGAAGTGAAATACTGATGTCCGAACAACAACGGAGAGCTGAATAACTAAATCAGCAAAACTACAGGATACCGTGCACCGGACATTACGCAGGAATTAACAAAACATCTGGGTTTTTATGATTAAACACAGGAACGAAACTGATCCACTTCCATCTGACCTGTTTTGTAAGATTAAAGCGTTCCTCAAACTGGTGAAACAAATGTATTTGACTGCAGGGTTAAAAAAAGGTGAAGACAGTTCAATTTTGATTTGTATGGAGCCACACCAGTCACATAGAAAGGGGTCAGATGTCCATCATATTGCTGGCATCCACTGAAAATAAATAAATTGTTTCACTGTGAAAACGCAGAATTAGGTCTGACCAGTAAGAGTGCTAGTGGAAAGTTAGAGAGGACAGCTTTGGCCATAAGACAGAAGCTTGATGAATCTCTTTTGTTCCAGTCTATTCTATGTGCGTTTTAAGATGTAATCAGTATGTAACGGAGTTCCTACCTAACAAATGCTAATGTTTAGCAGGGTAACAAATGCTAATGTTTAGCAGGGTAACAAATGCTAAAGTCTAGCAGGGTAACAAATGCTAAATTCTAGCAGGGTAACAAACGCTAGCAGAGTGAAAAATGCTAATGTTTAGCAAGGTAACAAATACTAATGTTTAGCATTTTCCATCCTAGTCTAGCATGTTCATATGCTAATTAATTATAAACATAAAGTACAGCTGTGGCAGATGGGAAGATACGTTTTGAAGGATTTGTGTTATAAACCAAAGTATTGGAAAAATTGAAACTTTGATTTAAAAATAGGAAGCACATTACTTCTATGCAGTATGCTATTTCTAAAGACATTTCACACTGAAAAAGTTAATGGGTACTAGAGAAGACATCTTGGGGATATTGTAGTGGAACAACTAACCAACAGGCTGATGTTGCCATCCATAGCCATCGTGCTAGCATGGCTAAAACCATTAGCTACAGCAGTAGCTACAACTAGAGCATATAGTTCAGTATCCATATTATATCCCGCTTAGATAACAGCATTATTTGCCCCCGCTAACAATCTTATATACAGCATTTGTGTAGTCAGTTAAGATTAAGAGTGCCATTAACAACAAAACTGTCAGTTACAGCTCATCAAGGTACCATTCTCTGCTTTCAGCTCAAAGTGAATGCACCCTCAACGGCTAGAACAGATGAGCAGGAAGCCTTCCGCCGAAAGTAGCTGACACTGTTTCTTCATCAGCCTACATAAATACTGAATGTTCAACTTAGTTCGGGCTAAGAGTGAGCATTAGTCAACACAGACACATTCACAGGCAATCTCTTGGCGGCAGCATACCACAGCTCATGCATAAAGAAGTAGTGAACAACAGACCTTAGCACAAAGAGAAGATTCTCAGGCAGCTCTGTACATTGCTCTGTCCTCAGTCTGGTTCATTATAATTTCCACTAAACAATTGTCTTTATTGTATGGAAAGACATTAAATACTAATTATAGAAGAAACATCCTGTTATATTCTGCATTTGGTTTATATCTACTATGTATTTGCGCACATGGGGACAGTAGTATAGAGTAAACAGATGCTGGTCTTGAGAATGCCAAGACTGATTGACAATGTGAAACTAGTGGTTCAATAACCTTTATTGATGCTTTGTACCACAAACTGAAAAGCAGTGTACACTGACTTAATGCGTCTCGTGTTCAGAATGCAAATGTCACCCCAAAGATAATCCTCGGAGAGATCATCAGTCACATAACATGTTTTATGTTCAGTGGAAGGTGTACAAGGGTATAAAATTGGCTTTGTTAAGGGAGGTATACAAAATATGCAGAGGCACAGTTTATATGCAGAATGGGACGGTGGGGCAACATTTTATAGAATTATTAACCATGGTGTCATGGTAACAACAAAAATCTAAACGAGGGGCCTTTCTTTGGAATAACTGAGAAAGATGCTGGTCATTTCTTAGTGCTGATTGCGTTATTTAAAATGTGTTTTGTCAAAACTGAGGTTCATCTGTTTCCTACTCGGTGGAATTAAATTAAATTAAATCTGCAACTAGACTGTATCGTCTTGCACTTAACCCAGACTGAGCAGGGTAAGATGATGAGTCTTTTGTTAAGCCTTCCTCCTTAAATGGCTGTATTCACATACATTACTTCATTGTCTAAGGCCCACAGTCTCTCTAAGCATTCAAAATCCTTTTCTAGTTAAACTTGTTCATTCATGATAAGAAGGTGGCCTCATTAAAAAAGACAGGTGAAGCCTAACAGTTTAATACGTATGCTTAGCTTCCTGACTTTTAATTTACATCCCTCTTTAGTCTACAAGCAAAGAAAACGCCATAATTGAAAATATGAACACTAAAGAAGCCATAGTGGTTGAGAGGCTGCTGCTGCTTATTTAGTAAAAAATCATCCCGGTTGTTTTGGTGCAACACAAGATCATAATATAACTTTACAGAACTCCTTATCCAGAAAACCTCCAATTTGTGTCAGCAAATGAGGCCATTCCTTCATTCCAACATACCTAGTGTATGTTGGAAAGAAATTCTTGTGTTCTGCCCGAGGCCTTCGCGGCATCTGTCTGAGCTCCATACAGGACCTAATTTAGAGCCTGGAAGCTTCAGACCAAGGGCGTTGGTTTCATTTCAGCAATGTACGGCACAGAGTGCATCACTCCCTGCGTAGCAAATCACACTGACAAACTGCTGCTACCAGGGAAGCCTAAATTCATTACTCCATCAACATAGCAGAGACAAACACACAAAATTAAAAACACCAAACAAATTATTTCTCTTAACATTTCAATCTCCTGTGTCAGGTGATACTGAATTTAACTAAAATAATCATAACCAGTTGACTAACTTTCAGAAATGTTAGGGTTTACATTTAACAACCCAGGTAGGGTACAATTGTTTTTGAGACTTAAGTCAGAAATAAAAAACATAGCATTTGAAGAAAAAAGAGAGCTAATACTTCTTATCTCTTTTGTTCTTGTCAGAAAAAGATTAAGAGAGAAAGTTTGTCCAAGGCATCCTGGGTCCATAACTTAATAGTGTCATTTAGAGGCGGGGACTGTTCCGACCAAGGGTGTGAGTTTAATTTCTGCCATATGACAGAGGCTGCAAATCACACTGACATACTGGGGGCACACGAGGAGCCTAAATCCCTCGCTGCACTGAAACTGAAGCGTAAAAAACACACACAGAACCCTAGCCCAAAGAGCAATGACAAGTCAAACTTTAAGGTTAATATGCAAGAAATTAAAATGATCTGCAATCACAAGTTGCAAAAGATCTGACTAGTGTGAGTAGTATTAAGTTTGCAACAAGATTCAAAGAGACTTGGGGTATTCCATAGGTCAACCATCAGTCCTCTGCTGTTTAGAGAAGTAAGTTTTAAGGCAATATTGAACTTTAATAGTTTAATTTCTGTCTCTGTCAAAAACTACGGCTGCAGAGAAAAGGCATCTTACATATTTTATTCATGCCTTTTCAACCATCCAAATTAGCCAGCAACAAGGAATTTTATAAACCAGGACACAAGAGACTACAACCACGCAATCTGTGCCTGTGGACAAGAGTTCTCAAGAGCATTCAGAAAAGGGAGCTGGATGCTGAATGATTTGCACGTGGCTCTGACTACGTGTATAATCACACTGGGAAATGGGAACAGCTAATTTAATGACTCACCATTCTGAGGTCCTCTGGTGGGACACCACTGGCAGTTGTGCTGTAGTCTTTCATCTAAAAAGCATCAAATATGATTACAAGTTGCAAGAGACATATCATAGTACCAAGTTAGTATATATAATAGTACCAACCACAGCAAATTACAGAAAACTTGAGCATAAATATTCACGGTAGAGATTTAGGATATTTCTGCACCTGTCAGATGCTTGCAGAGACCCCTGGGCCAGCCAAGCATGCATTCTATGTCCCTGAACATCGTTGGGAGGCATGATCAGATCTTCTGGAGTTCTTCTGACATTCCCAGTCCACCTTCATTACACATTTGGGTTAACCAGGACTGTCTGGCAGCAGTTCCCACCAACCGATCCACCTTACCACCAGTTGGTGGCCAGATGACAGCTCTGCTCCTCTCTTTATTCGAGTGTCCAACCCATTGGGTCACAGATCTGACGATATGACCACAAACTTAATAAACAACCTTTGGCTAAAATGTTCTGGTACCAAGTACACTTATGATCTACCTTTTGCTTGAACATGCCTTTAGTTATGGACTATCCAGGGCTAGCAAAGAAGTCCAACTACAAAACGGCATTTTGGTTCAGGTCAGATAAGCCATTCCTCTTAATCACCTCCCTCCAGGTTTCTTCATCACTGTCGTCTTTGAGAGGAACTATGTAATCTTCACTTTCCGGGACTCCACTCAGAGTTCCAAGACTGCCAGATACCCTCAAGTGATCCTTGATGCAAAAACACACACCACAGTCAAAGTCCTACCCCCAGCGACTCACAGTTGCATATAGGTGACCCTTTGCACACCTCAGGGAAGACTCCAACATGGAGGAGCTCAGTCAGTCACTTGTGAGTATCCCCACACTGGCCTGGCACCTTTCACATATGGCAAAATGTCAGGAGTCAGCACATCTTGGTCCCAACCTTTGCCTGCTGCCTGGTTTTCAATGCTCCGACCATAAGATGCCCATTCCTCAAGTTTCACAAAGAAAAACAACTCTGGGGGACACCTGTCGAAGGCGGTAAATGAACATCTTTTAATTATCACTGCTGTTCTAATGGTTTGTTTTGGCACAACACACCATCGTTGACAGCTGTTCTGTAGTCCATTATCTTCTCTGTGGGCGTCACTTATTTGACATCTACATAGGTCTCAAACCAGTTCACAAGGGCCAAAATATTGTCCTCTCCACCAGACTCCTACCTATGTCACAACAGAGACAACAAATCACACTGTCATACTGAAGCCACACGGGGAGCCTACAATATATCCCTCATTTTGTCACTGGAACTAAAGGCATTCATTCAAGACTATGCAACCATGAGAACCCCAATCCAACAGACAAGTCTGGCTTAGATCATCCCTATGGTTTATATGGAAAATATGCCAAGAAATGGAAAAGAATCAATTGTGATTACAAGTTGTAAGTAAAGACATGCCATAGTACCAAACCTCTTCAAAGCTCAGCAAATTACATGAGCATAAACATTCAACAAAACAATGTTAGGTATTCCATATTCATTCATTCAATTTCTGTAATGGCTTGTCCTCTGGAGGAGCACGGCTGGAGGCTATCCCAGCCGTCATCGGGCAAGAGTCCAGGTCGACAGTCTATCGCAGGGCTAACACAAGGAGAAAAGACAACCATTCACACACCACAGCCAATTTAGAATCACCAATTAACCTAACAAGCATGTCTTTGGATGGTGGGAGGAAGCCAGAGTACCCAGAGAGAACCCACACAGACACAGGGAGAACATGCAAACTCCACACAGAAAGGCCCCAGTCAGGCGATGGGTCCGAACCAAGAATCTTCTTGCTGTGAGGCATCAGTGTTAACCACCTCACCACTGTGCCGCCAAATATTCCATATTCCAACAGTGAATCCTCTGCTTTTAAGAGAGAGAAGTTAAAGACAAAAAACACATAACTTTCAATTCTGGAGCTGGCAAAAAGTCTTAAACAATAATTGGAACACAAACGTATGGAAAGAATTTCTCACGTTTTATTCATACTTTTTCCAAACAAATTAAACAAACAACGGGAATCATTACCAGGTCACGAGATAGCACAAAAATAAGCGGTAGTTCTCATAAGTAGAGGAAGTTGGATGTGAAACATATTGGGTAATAACGTCTTGAAATATTTAAGAAGAAATGATTCTTAAAAGGTCACTGCAGAAGAATCCTGACTGAGCACTAAAGTGTTCCAAAGCCTTGATAAACAACTCTGAGGGACTCAGGCTTACGCAGTCACCACCAGTCAAAAAACACATTTTCCCTCCATGTTTAATTTCTGCTGCTATTATAATTGTTGAAAGGACACTTGGGGTTTTCTCCTTCTCGAAACTAATTCAAACCTCTGATAATTTCAGTCAGGTGCGCTCTGATGAGGAGATGGTCTGTTGTAGATTTAAATTCAAAATATCTTCAGTTCTTGCCCTTGTTCTTGGGAATCTTTGGCTTTCTCTGACTCTTCTTTTCTGAGTCTTTGTTTTTCTGATGGGTTTTGATCTCAGCTTCCCACTGTTTTTTCACCAGTGTGTACAGCCTCATGGTGGCCTGAGCGTCTTGGACCTGGATAACGCAGAAGGAAAGTGGCAGCAATCAATCAGTTTTGTAATGTTGGCCACTAATATACAGGTGTTTAAAGCATTTGTGCATGTTCCCATTATTTTATTTAAATGACAACTTACAGATGAATGTTCACCCTGTTGGACATTCACGTTGAGGATTTCCCTACAGAGGGCTTTCAGCGACGGTCGACTGCTCTAAAAGAAGAAAATCATCTCATTAGCACCTAAAATTCATGATAAGACCATTTTTCAGGCTACCTCATTTGTTTTTTTGGGGATTCTATTAAATATTTACCTTTACAGCCTTCCTAAAAGGTTTGTACTTCTGAGTGTCCCGAATTTTCTTTTTTGGATGATCCAAGAGCAGAATCTGAAACAGGAGTTTGTTTAAAGTTAGTTTACTAGTGCTCATATTTAGTTTAAAATGTCTTTGTTGCTTCCTAGATAGTTTATCCAGGCTACCTTTAGGTCATTGTGTATGGCATGTCCAACAACTATTCTCCCTTGTAGGATTTTGGCAACTTCCATCTGCACAGTCTTTATATCCTCACCTGCAGTTAAAAAAACAAGCATGATAATATTTTTTTTTTTTTAAAGAAAACACACATTTATATAACCCCCATGCTTGGCAATCATTATAATTAGTAGCAATACAATGATTCATTACAATTAAACTTTATGACTCACCGTCTTTGATGTCCTCTGGTCGGATACCACTGACAGCTGTTCTGTGGTCTGTAACCTTCTCTGTTGGTTTCACATATTTGTCATAGATGCATTTCCCAAACTGGTTTACAAGGGACACACGCGCCAAGATGCTGTCCTCTCCACCAGGACCGACTCCCACCATCTCGCAATCAATGGCCACGACTCTGGTGATGCTGGGTTGGTGAATACAAACATGAAGAGAGTCTTCACTACAGTTTCAACTGACCCGAGGAGCGGTGCCTCTCCATTGTCTCAGTTTTTGCAGTCGCCCTTCTTCATCTCAAATAAAACAACAAAACCTAACCCTCTTGGCATTTACAATATCTAACCAGGGTTTACACATCACTTTTCTACACCATCAATCATTTTAACCTGTAATAAAGGCTGAAGACTATATGGAACTGACCTTGTTGTTTACAAGCTGTATAGCCACAAAATAAATCACAAACAAATACATGCTTTTTCCAGTAACAGTGAGTGGATTCTTGAGTTAGGGATATAGGAACACTACTACTTAAGCATGAAGTGTAAACATCTGTATCCCCATCAAGAGATTTGATCATACGGTACTGCAGCAGCTGTAGCATCAATTTAAACCACTTTGACATGCCACAGAAAATAGTTCAAAGCAATGAACATGTTGTTCATGTAGTAAAGTATTAGAATAAACAGTGTGGACTTATAAAAAAAACCGAACTTTTTTAGAAAAAAGATTGGCAGCATTGCCTTGAAGCCAAATCTGATTTATTAGTAACTGACAGTGAGCAGTTGGCACTGAAGTAACATAATTTTGGAGGTCAGATTTGTTTATTTAATGTTAATCTTGCATGATTGTTGCATTCTGAATTCTCTCTTGGAGCAAAGCTGTGCGGTTCAAACAAGAAACTGGATGTGTACTGTACTGACCCCAGCCGCCACAGCTATAGACTATTTACACTCCTACCGTCTGGCAGGCGGTTCCAGAGCACTCGAACCAGCAGGTTAAGGGACTGTTTTTATCCACAAGCCATCAGGCTACTGAACAGCTAAATTGCCACACACACGCACAATTCCACTTCATTCTTTTTCTATGTATTTATCTTATTTTGCCACATATCTTTTTTCATTCTGCGAAGTCACGTGGGCTCAAAGCACCAAGAATTTCATTACTGGTAATGATGTCGCATTGTTACAGAGATTTGACAATAAAGAATCTTGAAATCTTCAATCTCTTTACCTACCCTTCAAAGGCTTTCTCTTTGACCAGGGTGCTCTCTGTGTTATTGGTCTTGTGTATGCCCTGCTTCTTCCTCATGATCTCTGCAGCCTCTGCTCCCACCGCTGCCTCAATGTCATCCGGGTCAACGTCATCAAACCAAAGGTCCTCTCTATAAATGCACGTACAACATGAGGTTAGCAGCCATTACTATTGTTGACCCAAACATGGAAAGAAATCATTGATATATATACATACTCTGTAGGTTTCGTCTCTTCAACCACAGACTTTTGTTTCTTGGCTGCTTGTGAGCTGTTCGACTTTGCACTACTCCCTTTTCTTTTTGGAGCAGCAGACTGCCTCGACTCCGGCGCAGCTGGCACTTTCGGGTTCTTCAGAGTCCCCTTGGGGAGTCCACTGTTAGGTGCAGTGTTATGCTTCACCTTTTTCTCTGTGTCTGTATGGCTGGGGACTGCATTGTCCTTGGAATCCTTTTTAGAAGATTTTTCTGTTGCTTTTTTGGCCACGACACCGTTCTGATGTTTCGGCGTCACAGGCTTCTTCTTCTCTGGTTCACTGGCCTTTAAAATCTGTGAAAGGTTTAGCAAAGTTGAGGGTTATCTTCAGGTATTGGCAAATACAAATATGCATATTAGACAAACTGGAGAAATGAAACAGCTTACAAACCGCTTGTAAGGTTTTCCAGTTGGCTGAGAACTGTTGGGCATCTTCTGGAGGTGCAGTTTTCTGAGCTTTAGACACTTTTTCCTTGATGAACGTCTTCCGTTTCTGTTTTTTCCTGTTCTTCTTCTTTATTTTGTTGCTTTTCCCTTTAAATGGGGGCTGGCGTGTTGCTGGGTGATTGTGGGGTTTCTTTGCCGCCGCTTTAGACATTATGGACACTTCTGTTTAAATGTTCTGTGTCATTTGTCAAGGCGTGTGAATTCTTCAAGCAGTCTTCTTCAGCCACGCTGGATGCTCAGGGCTCTGTCACTTGGATGCCAAGTACCACTTAAAAACATAAAGATCCGTTTTGTCTCTCCAAAAAAAATGCTTCTCCAGAGTATTGGAGTATTTTTACTCTGTAAACACACAAGTGCAAATTATTTTTGCTTATGTTTTCCTTAAGTGCGGATAAAAACGCTCAGTCGTCGACTTCATGTACTCCGTAGCCATGCTGCAATGTGTATTTCCGAGATGTGCATCGGTCATATATGTCCGTCAAAAACACATTACATCGTTACATGTTGATGTTTCCGCTCAGTCGCGGACTGAACAGTCAAACCCTGTGCTGTGCTGTGCTTTGTCACAAGCATAGATAGAAATAATATTTTATAATCTCACAATATGTAAAATGTTTTGTTCTGTGGTTTGTTTAGCATATTTCTCCATATGCAGAACTAATTGTTTTCGCAACGTTTCACATCGTACTGAATATCACGTGGGACCGTGTTTTGAGCTGTTGATACTGTGGCAGTTTAATGGCTGTAGTATATTTGTTAAAAGAAGCAGCTTGTGTGTTAACAGACAGCTTTATTTACACTTAGAATAAATACGTCGCGTTTATATTTCATCTCTGTAATTAACGTTAAATCAAGAAAGCTCGGTTTACAAAAATCTTAATCAGAACCTGCTCAACGAACTGAACACATAGACTTTTATAGGTATGTAACTACTTTGGGTCTTAAGGTTTCATTCTTTTTTCATTACGCTTCCTCATGTTCCTGTTTTATTTATTTATTTTAATTTCAGATCATGGTGGAAAACTCCCCCTCTCCTCTTCCCGAGAGAGCTATTTATGGGTTTGTCCTTTACCTTGGCTCACAGTTTGGCTTGAGTAAGTTGATCACTGCTATTTTCTCTCTTCTCAGTCAAAGTATAAATTATTGAAAATTATATCAAAACAAACAGGTGTATACATTCAGGTGTACCAAAATACTGTCAATCAAAACGTAACTTTAAATAAAACAAATTCTTATTTTGGGTGTGGTTTTCAAACCAGCCTCTCAGCCTTGTCTGTGTATTCCTCTCCTTTCTCTACAGTTCTGTATTGCATCTGGGCATTCATACCAGAGGAGTGGCTTCATTCAATAGGGCTCACCTACTGGCCTCAAAAGTAAGTAGAATAGCTCTAATCTGATACTAATTATCCAGTAATGAGTTCCCTCTCATGATTCATAAATAAATGCATGAGTCAGGGAAGTATGTGTACCATGTGTTCCTCTTAATGAAACATTTTTCTTGTGTATTTCCCGTGTAGGTATTGGGCCCTTGCATTGCCAATCTATCTACTGGTCACCTTAACGATCATTGCGGTGCTTTTGTTTGGAGTGAACATGAACAACACAGCCCCGCTCGACTCTGTGGACAACATCACAGGTGAGGACGTCATCAAATGCCTACTGTAACATTAAAATTTTATATTCAAGTGAAATTAGTACCACACTGACTACTGATAATACCACCGCCACACCGGCCAGTAGAGTGATCAGCGCTACTTCTTCTCGAAAAAAATTGTTTCAAATAGGAATCACAACGGAAAAGCAGTTTAGACGATGATATGACATAATGTACCAAATATTAAGACATGAGCAAACACTGAAATGAAAAGATTTTGTCATGGAGCGCTGGACTTTCTGTCACCCTTAAATGTGCCCTTCCTTTTGCAGATGTGTACGCACAGGGCCAGAGGACTGAAAGCAGCCGTAAGGGCGGAATACTGCGCCTGAAGGATGTCTCCATTAGTGAAGTCAATAAGATGTTCTATTTATCACCCCAGCCGTGACAGATGAGAAGTGAAGCTCCTGGGGATTTATTCTGGTGTCGCTGTTTACATTTTGTTCATGAAAGATTTATTATACTTTATTTATAAAAAGATATCCTGAATGGTTTGACTTTTTGTGATCCTTTACATGTCCTTATTGGGCAAACGGATGTATTGTGTGTTAATAATATTCTGAGTGTGATGTAACAACATCAGGATGTGATTGTCAAAGAAACTTATTTTATACAATAAATATGTTGTGTTTATATTTTATCTCTGTAACGCTTGGTTTAGTTGCATGAGTAAGAAACCGTAACAATGCTTTTATCTATATTTTGTGCAAGGACTTAACATTTGATGCCATTATCATAAGAAATAAATGAACCATACTGTACCTCCTATTCATGATATTTAAATTATAAGGGGGAGGTTCAAACTTATAGTTCAGCATAAATCAGAATTAGGGTTGTGACAAAAGGTAATCAAGATCCCAGGCATACAGGTTTATTCAATTATTGAAGCATGCTAATTCCCAAAAGAAATCAAAGCTCCCTTCGGTTCATAGAGATTCCAAAGATACCAAAGTCGAGGGTTTGTGCTAATTTCAAGAATATTATGTGATGGAATGTGAGAAAGGAAAGATCAGACTGGAGAAGTTTTTTAGACTTAGATAAACTTTATTCATCCACAAGGGAAACTGCTTGGTCACAGTAGCTTAGTTGCACATAAGAAACACTCTTAGGAACCACAGATAAAATAAAAATAAGTAAAATAAAATCTAGTAAAATAAAAAAAAATAGTATAAGCAAAAATGTACAAATTAGCATATGGTGTACGAATTAGCAAGGAAAATGGATGTTAGTGTAGAGTGCAATTGTGAACTAATCTGTATAGTACACACAAACGACAAAGATTCAAAGTATTTCCATTATGTATAAAAAGTTTAACTTCCCACTTTTATTGAAATATAGTAACATTGGCATGTAGTGAGTATTTCTGTCCTCTGGATGGCGATAACTCATAGCTAAATCAAACATTCAGGCTACTTGCTACTGCAGCTCCTATAGTCATCCTGGAAAACTGGAATAATAAATAAATAAATTCGGGAATATCTGCGCAGTGGTGGACTACACTACAAAACATAGGGAGCTGTTGTAATGGCGGATAACAAGCAGCAGGGGGCAGCAATGCACCAATGCAGCGCTTAGTCTGCTTCACCAAATACAGAAGAAGACAGTGTTTAGCGGCTAAACAACAGTATCATCTTGGATGCTAAACTTTAGCCCATTCATGTTCCAGCGGGTTATTAGTCGTCACCGCTGCTGCACGTTTTTGGTGGACCCAGATAGAAACACATATTTAAACACACTACAGTAGTAACCAGATGGCATTCGCTATGCCGATATGGCTTGCGGTTCAGGACGAGCTCCTCAAACATGGAGAGGCAGAAGAGGGGACTCGAAGCTGTTTCGACGATTTCGACGACGACACTTTGTTTCAGATGTTCCACCTCACCAGACCGTGCATGGAGTTCATCACAGACGCCGTGGGCATCCGCATGAAGAAAGACGACTTGAAGGATCTGGCGCTGCCCGTGGACTCGATGGTCATGGTGGCGCTCAACTATTACGCACACGGAGTCTCCTCCGCCGACATCCTGAAGAGATTCGGGCTGAGTCAGATGGACTGCCTCACCACTATTATTGGCACGGTTTCCGGTGTCATAGCAGGTTTGTCCGACCAGTTCATATCATTCCCCCTGACCACAAAGACTAGAATCAAGGTGGCCGCGAAGATAGAGAAACTCTGCGGGATCCCAGGTGTTCTGGGGGTCCTGGCTCCAGCCCACTTCAGGACCAGAGTGTCTCCCTATGAGAAGGACGCGTTCAGGTCTTTCGTCAACGCCCAGGGCTACACGTCGGTGGTCAGCCAGATCATATGCGACAACGAGGGCAACATACTGAGCGCTGAGAAGTGCTGTGTGGGCAGCACGTATGAGCAGGACATGTGGGACTCTTCTACCAAGGGGAGGGAGATGGAGGAGGAACTGCACGGCCCTTTCTGGGTTGTTGGTGAGATATTCAAAAAGATTCATTCCAGTGGACACAAGCACAGAAATCCATAACTCTCAGTACTCAGTGGCACCAATAACAGATTTCCGGTCCAGATTTCAAATCACTAGGTTTTTCCACAGCCTCAACCATGTCTCACACCTTCAGCAGACTGAATTTACTTAGTTGCCAAAGCAACCAGCATTTGAAGTATAGGTGAAATCTCTGGAAAAGCTAATGGACAGTCAAAGGTCACATTACATACTCACAAATTCTAGATACCCAGGGAGTAAAGTCTAATGTTGGTTTCTTGTGGTCTGACAATGCCGTCATTCTACCCAATATACTTTATAAAGACAGCCCCTTGCCAGTTTATTAGGTACATTTGCATTCTAATGCAACAGTCCTGCATTCAGTGTAGGTATGAAAAACAGTATTCAATGCAGTACTAGGATACAGATGACTCACTGTTTGACAAGGCCAGTTGATAACATTCTTCAGTATTAAAATGCAGTCTTTGAAATTAACATTTGAATGTTCCCCCGTGATGCTGCATTAACTGTGGTCTCTCGTGTTTCTTTTTAAGGGGGTAAAGGTTACCACTTGAGCAAACATGTCTTGACTCCTGTGTCTGAACCTGCAAACGACAGCGAGATCCGCTTCAACGAGGCCCACGCAAAGATCAACAATGTCATGCAGACAACGGTTGGCTCCATGAAGAGGCGTTTCAAGTGCCTGATGCAACTTGGTTTTGCACAAGAAGGCTCTCTGAACAAACAGTCTAATACTATCAAGGCATGCTGTGTACTTCACAACATCGCCAAAAAGTTCTCTGTCCCCCCTCCGCCTGCAGTTGGTAAAATTGAGCCGCTGCCTCCTGCCAAGCAGCATTCGGTGCCAGTAGAGATCAACCCCGAAGCTGTCAAAGCCAGACAGGAACTGATCGACAGTCACTTCTCTGTTGTTTCTAATAATCAGGACAATCAACGAAGTAACATCACAGAGGAAGATCACTGACGCTAAGAATACACACTGGAACCAACACCCAGTTTACACTGATAAATTTATGCACAGTTAGTTTGAAAATAGTACATTATTTGACAACTTACTGCATTTCATTTACAGACTTGGTAGAAGCACGTTCTGCTATTTGTTTTAAACAAAATATTTTTATTTTTTGTACAAAGAATTGTTTTCTACCTGCATCTGTTATTGTTAATAAATGTAATATTAAAACATTCTTTGGTCATCTTTTCTCATATAATTACAGTAATCGTACACATTTGGTAGGATCAAGATGTAAAAGTTAAATAATATCTCAGGTGTGCCATTTGTGTACAATAAATAGATAAAATGTAAATCATTGTAATAGAATAAAATACAACATGCAGTTTTTGATTAAGTGCTTAAAGGATTGAGTGCAGGTTTGACACTAGTTATCTATCTTGTTTTTGTGAAACTCTCTGAGTGCAGTGGCGTTGACATATATCATGTCCACGTTCTCATACAGATTCTCCTCAGGTATCTCTTTTGGCTGCAGACGGTCCATGATGCACTGGTGCAGGAAAACATACTGGGACTGAAAAGAAGTGGCACAAAAATTGTAGGTCATTTGAAATGTAAAAAAATACCTTGTGTTTATATAATCTATGTACGCATTGCAATCAGACTTCTTTGTATGCAGAATTTCTATTGAAAGGGTAATGCGTCAGTGTTTGCTGAGTAGGCACTCGTGTTTGCACTTGAAATTCAATAGCGGAAAAAATGTAAATGTACATAGAAACAAAGGTACAGTGTGGTTTTTATTCACTGAACAAAAAGTAAGGTTATAGTTTACCTACATGCAAACCCTTTCCCTGTAGTGGGGCTATTTATGGCCGCCTCACGTGGTTGGTTTATATTTAACTAACTGAAGTTTCAAAATGATTGAGATGTTTATACAAGGACTTGAAAATAAGGACAATACGATTTCATTTTAAATCTTAAATTCAGACAGACTGACTTGTGTGGAGATTTAAATAGGGCAGTAGAAAAGACATTTTCAGACCCCTCTTGTAGAGATGAAAGAATAAAATTGAGCAGTCACATAGACATCGGAGCATAGCTTGCAAATGCCCCAGCATCACCAACTAAAAGGAAGCGGAGCTGTACTTAAAAAGGAAGTGGCTGCTCTGATGAATAGAACTTTTACCTCTGTCTGCACCATGTGTGGTCGATTCAGTCTCATCTTGTGCACAAAGGCGTTGATCCCCACAGCTTGTTGATTCTGCAGCTGCTGAAGCAGTACATCCAGGGCAATTATAGTGCCTGTCCTCCCCACTCCAGCGCTAAAAGAGAAACAACACAGCACAAGTGTTATCACGGGATACTCCTGATGGTTTTTAATTTTGTGTAGAAACGGTCGACACCTGACCTCAGAGCACTGCCTCTTGAGCAGGAGTTACAAAAACACACACACTTAACCCGCACGTTATGCACTTGATGCTTTTAAGTGGTATTTAGAGCTAACCAATGTCCCATAATTCAACACAGTTTACTGTGGCACACAAAACCCGTTGTTTTATTGTGCCTATATGCCGACAATATGTTCCATACCTAGAACTTTTAACAGAAAGAAACAATTCAATATAATATTAAGCAGTCTCTTTTATGTATAGTACACCTGTTTTAGATACTGTCATTCTTTGTTAACTGTATTCTAACAAGAGCGCGATTGCGTCATAAACAGTATTTGTGTTCTAGCTAGCTAATAAAACAGTTTTTGACATTTTTGTTATCTGAAGCTAGTTTTCATATGAAGGCACCATGCCAATGTGTATTTTTCTCTCCCTGGATCCCATATTGAAAGAAAACAGTTATTCTGTACCTGCAGTGAACCACAGTTGGTGATCCAGACCCTTCTTTCTCGATGTGCTGTCTCACCAGTCCTCTGAATTGGATCAGGACTTCAGTGCACTGGGGGACTCCATGGTCGGGCCAGGCAGTGAAGTGGAAATGTTTCACTGTGCGTTCTTGTGATGTGTTTTTCTGTGAAGAGGGTTCATACTGAGCAGTTCAGTTACTGTAGGTACTCTGTTTTCTTCATTGAGAGCAAATATGTGTCCGTTACAGCAATATATTTATGTTTGTTTTTTCTGCCTTGGAGATATGGTAACATGTTAATATTATTTACACTTTTAAAAAATCAGAGATGTTTCGTACATGTTTCACTCTAAATTCTCTCAGTGTCCAGTTTGCCTGCTGTTGCTCATATCTGCTGTGGACCACCAACTCTCCACAGAGGCAAGGTTGGCTGTCTGTGGGCCAGTACTGTTCACACTTGGTCTACGAAAGTGAAACAAGAAAATTAACAATTAAAAAAAATCCTTGATCTGTATAGTGTTTTGTGTGGAATGAGGACAAATCAGATCAGCACACAAACTACAATGCATCTCTAGATTTTAAATTTCCCATAAAATTCGTCCATAAAACATGTTAAAAATTTTCCAAAGGCTTAAAGCCTTACCCGTCCTCCTTCAATGCAGTTGGTTACCATCACGATGCCAGTCACTTTTTGTTCCCAGACCATTCTCCAGAAATCGTTGACTGTGGAAGGCAGAGGACCTTGAGTGGCAATGTATTCCCTGTTGCTGTTGTACCCCTGAGAAGCAGTAGACACTGTTAATGTATGCATTTATTATATGTCTAACGTTGGTCAGTATAGAATAAAAAATTAAATCACATGTATAGATATTTTATCGAAGTTTCAGGTTTATTTAACCTGTCCTTTCTCGCTTAAGGACAGTTTGAATTAAGATTTTTGTAAGTTTGCTGTGTTATAGTTACAAAAATATAAAGTAAAACGTACTGGCATGTAATTGGCATTAATGTAGTCTGAAGTCCCACTAGGATCTGATGAGGTTAGCTTCACCCGACACCAGTCATCTAGAAAAAGAAGATGGTTTAACTGCAAAGTAGACATTGCTTAAATAACCACAGATGATTAAGTAGATCTGGACCACTTCATGAGTTGTAGTATGGAATGTTTGTAGTGTGGTCCAACAGTGAGAGGACAGACTTACATGGCAGGACATTGGTGAAACGATTTTTCACTTTGTTCTCAGGTAGAAGAGCTGCCCTTCGTGTCTGGTCCGTGCCGACAGTGCTGAGGTCCTATGTTACAAGTTGGCAAGTGACGTGCCGTGACATTAAGACAAAGCCAACATGAAAACAAATGAAGCAATACCCCAACTGTGCACACACAGCTTTGTCGAGCTTTGTCAGGAAAATAAGAACACGTGGAAGAGAGAAAGATATAATTCAATTTCTGCACCTCATATTCCTGGCTGAAACCTCTGTTCTCATCCAAACTCAGCTGATTGAAGTGGTCTGGAAACTTTGCTGCAGATATGGCTCTGAAAAACAAGAATTCATATCACTTTGTATACACGATGGAACAATAAAATGAACAGCAATCAGGATTTAAATTCATTTTAGATGCAGTACATATTTCCTATGTGGTTGTGCATTTTAATACAAAATATAATAAAAAAAAATTACTACAATGTGACGGACAACACTATGAAGAAATGATGAAACACACACTTACTTGGCCTCTTTATTAGACTGTTTGGATCCACTAATGAATGACTTTTTTCTGCTGTGAGAACAAATCAGAGTTTCACTAAATGAGTCTAACAGACTAAAAGTTCAGGGAGAATATATAACTTGTGTTAGACCAACCTGATGATGTCTGGTCTTTTAAGGAAAATGAAGATAGCCAGACAGACCAGGATACAAAATAGCACTACAGCACATACAGAGCCTGCAATGACTCCTGCATGGAGTAAAATAATGAAATGCTTTGAAACCTAATTATTTACAACAGTCCCTGTTTGCATCACAGTGACATATCTTTATATTTTGCTTTTCATGGTGACTTTTACTCACCCCTTGGATCAGAAGGACAATCAAACTCAAACGTATTACTTCTTACAGACCCAGAAAGTGAAGTCACTGACACTTCATATGTTTTAGCAGGTTGGAATCCCTTTAATATGAGCGATGGGTGTGTCTTGCCTTTAGGACTTTTGTAAGTTTTTCCAGTCACGTTCACTTCCACAGAAGTCCACACACCATCCATTACATTTAATACAATGGCGATAGAGTAGCCACCACCGCTGTACTCACAGTGAGCACTTAAATCAGGAGCGCCTGGGGGAAAAAAAAGAAAGGAGGCCTCACTCAATCGATGAATTAGTATTTAAAATAATTAAATGCAAAAGATTCCACTATTATAGCTAAATTCTTGAGAGCATTAATCTTAAACTAGACTGTGAAATATGCTTGTACTCAATATTATTTCTGTAGAAAATGTAGACAAACATTTGTTTGGGTATCAGCTGTGGTGAGACAGGTTTATACTTACGGAGTGTTAGATTGTGGCGACACTGTGTATAAAAGGTGTTATTCATTTCATACTGTAGATGAATCTCGTAGGTTGCACCGGGGTAAAGTCCAATAAATAACACATTTCTATCTCCAGGACGGACAGTTTGTGATTCATTAGCGGCAGTTGCAGTCGTGAACAAGCCTTCAACCATTCCACGGATTGTTGAGTTAGTAACATGCCAGTCTGCAGTGGCACAGTTTATAGCTGAAAAGAAATGGATGACATAATAGTTAGTAACTACTTGTTACTACTTATTAAGAGTTTTTATTTGTTGAAGTTATTCAACCAATAGAACATTAACTTTAACAATTTTACAAGATTAAAACAGTCTTACTTAATTTTCAAAAACAATGATAATTTAATATTTTTGTGTGTTGTTTTTTTGTAAGTTTTATCTTCTCAGAACAAATCATACAGGTAGAAAGATTTATTCAGTTCAAACTATTAGCAAATAACACCCTTCTGTTATTGAAAAACTTGAAGCCTGCAGCAGTTTGTATGATAAATTATATCTCACCAGATATTTATAAATAAACAATCATTTTAGTTTGTCTGATGACTTGGGTGTTGTAAGAAAAACATCAGTTTACCAGTTAATATTCAGAAATCACCTACTTGTCACTGCACTAAAATTGTATCCAGTGCTGTGGACTCCGTTAACCACAGCGATGAGAGTGAAATTGTATAATGTCCCACCATACAGACCAGAGACCACAAAGACTTTTTGTGCCCCTTCTAATGTAATGTTCTTGTCCATGCCATTATAACGTAGGATGTAATTCAAGCTGTCATTAACCATTTTCCATTTCAGAGTTATACTAGTCTCACTTCGTGCAATCTGCTCCACATTCTCAACATTTTTTGGAGCTGAAAGAAGACAGAGGACAAACTGTTATTTCAGTAGAAAAACTAAATATAAAACAGAATCTTACTTCATTTTTAAAAACAACAATAATTTCATATTTTTGTATGTTGTTTTTTGTAAATTTCATTCTATTTTCAAACAGTCATACAGGTAAAAAGTTTTATTCAGTTCAAACTATTTTGTCAAAAATCTTAAATAACACCCATTACTGAAAAACCTACAGCAGTTTGCATGATACATTATATCTCACCAGATATTTACAAAAAAACAGTCATTTTAGTTTGTCTGATGAATTGGGTGTTGTAAGTAAAACATCAATTTACTAATTAATATTCAGAAATAACCTACCTGTCGCTGCACTAAAATTGTATCCAGTGCTGTGGACTGTGTTAAAGTCAGTGATGAGAGTGAAACTGTAGTTTGTCCCAGCATACAGACCAGAGACCACATAGACGACTTCTTGTGTCTCTTTTAATGCAATGTCCTTGTCTATGCCATTATAACGTAGGATGTAATTCAAGATGCCATTAACGTTTTTCCATTTCAGAGTTATACTAGCCTCAGTTTGTGCTATCTGCTCCACATTCTCAACATTTGTTGGAGCTGAAAGAAGACAGAGGACAAACTGTTATTTCAGTAGAAAAACCTAAAACTAAAACAGAATCTTACTTCATTTTTAAAAACAACAATAATTTAGTATTCATGTATGTTTTTTGTAAGTTTCATTCTATTTTTATATTTGCTCCAAAACAGTCATAAAGATAAAAAAAAGTTTTATTCAGTTCAAACTATTTTGTCACTGTCAAAAATCTTAAATAACACCTTTCTGTTACTGAAAAGCCTACAGCAGTTTGTATGATACATTAGATCTCACCAGATATTTACAAGTGAACAGTCATTTTAGTTTGTCTGATGAATTGGGTGTTGTAAGTAAAACATCGATTTACCAATTAATATTCAGAAATAACCTACCTGTCACTGCACTAAAATTGTATCCAGTGCTGTGGACTCCGTCAAAGTTAGTGATGAGAGTGAAACTGTAGTTTGTCATAGCATTCAGACCAGAGACCACGTAGACTTCTTGTGTCTCTTCTAATGTAATGGCCTTTTCCATGCCATTATAACGTAAGATGTAAGTCAAGGTGTCATTAACCTTTTTCCATTTCAGAGTTATACTAGTCTCAGTTTGTGCAATCTGCTCCACATTCTCAACATTTGTTGGCGCTAAAAGAAGACAGAGGACAAACTGTTATTTCAGTAGAAAAACTAGAAATACAACAGAATCATTCATTCATTAATTCATCTTCTATAAATGCTTGTCCTGTGAAGGAACAATAAAACAACAAAACAAGAATAATTTAATATTTTTAGGGGTCCATGCAACAACGTTGCAGGATCCCTATTGATTTTCTTGCGATTTTTAATCTTCTTTGCCTTAATGATTAATCTCCTTCTGCTTGACTAAAAGTGTGTGCTCAGAATAAACTGCAAGGGCGAAAGGCATCAAACCTGGTAACTTGGTAGAAATCTGAGCATGTCACTTTGCCAAGGTGTCAATACAAATGCCCTCTGCTAGGTGGCGCTATAATAAGCCAATTTACATTTTGGCTCATATCTCGAGAACCGTGTGGCCAAGAATCAAAATTCTTTCTCCCTCTGATTCCTTATATAGCCCTGGTTCTAATGGACTAGGCCACACCCATTTCCGCCTGCCATTTTTTTCCGCCATTTTGAAAAAATTGCACCTCTTAGCAAAATCAGCTCTTCCTAGCATGTTCATCCAATTCTCACCAAACTCGGCATATATCATTTATGGACAAAGATAATGAAAATTCTTCAAAGGAACTTTAGGAGGGTCACTGATTACAAAGTTAATGGCTAATTAATTCTTATGGTGCGGCGCAGTAGGCCTATACTTCCAAAGCTAATATTTTGTTAAATATATACCCAAACTTAATCAAACTTCATACCATTGATAATAATATGATTCTGTACAAGCACCCCAACTTTTGTGACCCTTGGGTCTGTAGGGGGTGCTACAAAGGCAACATTTCAAAAACTCAAATAGCTAACTTCATGAAATTTGGCATACACAGTCTGTAAA
Organism: Chelon labrosus; assembly: GCF_963514085.1. Taxonomy (NCBI): domain Eukaryota; kingdom Metazoa; phylum Chordata; class Actinopteri; order Mugiliformes; family Mugilidae; genus Chelon; species Chelon labrosus. Next base: position 20,862,435 of record NC_140352.1, read on the forward strand.
ATATTGTGTAGATGCCCATCAAATTGCGTGACATTACGTCTACAGAGGGCGCTACACGTGACATAGTAACTTTCATATGACTTTAAGGCCTATAACTTTTGAGGTATTCACCCAATCCTTATAATCATGCCAAGTTTCGTGAAATTCGGGCAGTAGGGGGCGCTACAACGACTACATTGTAGTATCTCACAAACCACCACAGTAAACCGCTTGAAATTTGACACTATTAATCTGTGGATGACTCCTTACAAGCCCACCAAGTTTTGTGCAATACGGTCTATAGGGGGCGCTACTGGTCACTTATGTCTCTGCATGCCGCTCTGGGATGACTTTGCCATGGCATGGACCCCTTTAGGATCGCTTGCGATCATGTAGTTGTATGTTGTTTTTTGTAAGTGTCATTCTGTTTTAACATTTTCTCCAAAGCAGGCATACAGATAAAATTTTATTTACTTCAAACTATTTTGTAACTGTCAAAAGTCTTAAATAACACCCTTCTGTTACTGAAAAGCCTACAGCAGTTTGTGTGATACATTAGATCTCACCAGATATTTACAAATAAACAGCCATTTTAGTTTGTCTGATGAATTCAGAAATAACCTACCTGTCATGGCACTAAAATTGTATCCAGTGCTGTGGACTCCGTCAAAGTTAGTGATGAGAGTGAAACTGTAGTTTGTCCCAGCATACAGACCAGAGACCACATAGACTTCTTGTGCCCCTTCTAATGTAATGTACTTGTCCATTCCATTATAACGTAGGATGTAAGTCAAGGTGTCATTAACCTTTTTCCATTTCAGAGTTACACTAGTCTCAGTTTGTGCAATCTGCTCCACATTCTCAACATTTGTTGGAGCTAAAAGAAGACAGAGGAGAAACTGTTATTTCAGTAGAAAAACCTAAAAATAAAACAGAATCTTACTTCATTTTTAAAAACAACAATAATTTAATATTTTTAGGGGTCCATGCAACAACGCTGCAGGATCCTTATAGATTTTGTTGCGATTTTTATTCTTCTTTGCCTAATGATAAGTCTCCTTCTGCTTAGCTAAAAGTGTCATCAAACCTGGTAACTTGGTAGAAGTCCAAGCATGTCACTTTGCCAAGGTGTCAATACACATGCCTGCAGCTAGCTGGTGCTATAATAAGCCAATTTACATTTTGGCTCATATCTCAAGAACCGTGTGCCCTAGAAACAAAATTCTCTGATTCCTTATATAGCCCTGGTTCTAATGGACAGGGCCACACCCATTTCCGCCTGCCATTTTTTTCTGCCATTTTGAAAAAATTGCACCTCAAAGCAAAATCAGCTCCTCCTAGCCTGTTCATCCAATTATCACCAAACTTGGCATATATCATTTATGGACAAAGATAATGAAAATTCTTCAAAAGAACTTTAGCAGGGTTATTGATTACAAAGATAATTGCCAATTAATTTGTGGGCGTGCAACAGTATAACTCCAAAGCTAATATTATGTGAAGTATATACCCAAATTTAATCAAACTTCATATCATTGATAATAATATGATTCTGTACAAGCACCCCAACTTTTATGACCTTTGGTCTTTAGGGAGTGCTACAAAAGCAACATTTCAATATCTCAAAACCTGCAATAGCTAACTTCATGAAATTTGGCATACACAATCTGTAAAATATTGTGTAGACGCTCATCAAGTTGTGTGACATTACGTCTACAGGTGGCGCTACAGTTTTCACGGAAACATTTCAAAAGATTTGTAAGGCCTATAACTTTTGAAGAATTAACCCAATCCTTATGAAACTTAGCAACCCTCATTATGATATGCTTGTGTACAATCACGCCAAGTTTTATGCAATTCGGGCTGTAGGGGGCGCTACAACCACTACATGTTTATATCTCACAAACCACCACAGTAAGCTGCTTGAAATTTGACACTAATAATCTGTGGATGACTCCCTACAAGCCCACCAAGTTTCGTGCAAAACGGTCTATAGGGAGTGCTACTGGTCACTTATGCCTCTGCGTCCCGCTCAGGGACAACTTCGCCATGGCATGGACCCCTTTAGGATCGCTTGTGGTCATCTAGTTGTATGTTGTTGTTTTTTGTAAGTTTCATTCTATTTTTATATTTTTTCCAAAGCAGTCATACAGATAAAGTTTTATTTAGTTCAAACTATTTTGTAACTGTCAAAAGTCTTAAATAACACCCTTCTTACTGAAAAGCCTACAGCAGTTTGTATGACACATTATATCTCACCAGATATTTACAAATGAACAATCATTTTAGTTTGTCAGATGAATTGGGTGTTCATATTAATTTACCAATTAATATTCAGAAATCACCTACCTGTCACTGCACTAAAATTGTATCCAGTGCTGTGGACTCCGTCAAAGTTAGTGATGAGAGTGAAACTGTAGTTTGTCCCAGCATACAGACCAGAGACCACATAGACGACTTCTTGTGTTTCTTCTAATGTAATGTCCTCATCTATGCCATTATAACGTAGGATGTAAGTCAAGGTGTCATTAACCTTTTTCCATTTCAGAGTTATACTTGTCTCAGTTTGTGCAATCTGCTCCACATTCTCAACATTTGCTGGAGCTGAAAGAAGACAGAGGACAAACTGTTATTTCAGTAGAAAAACTGGAAGAAAAACAAAGTCTTACTTGATTTTTAAAAACAACAATTTAATATTCATGTATGTTTTTTGTAAGTTTCATTCTGTTTTTATATTTTCTCCAAAACAGTCATAAAGATAAAAAGTTTTATTCAGTTCAAACTATTTTGTCACTGTCAAAAATCTTAAATAACACCCTTCTGTTACTGAAAAGCCTACAGCAGTTTGTGTGATACATTTGATCTCACCAGATATTTACAAATAAACAGCCATTTTAGTTTGTCTGATGAATTCAGAAATAACCTACCTGTCATGGCACTAAAATTGTATCCAGTGCTGTGGACTCCGTCAAAGTCAGTGATGAGAGTGAAACTGTAGTTTGTCAGAGCATTCAGACCAGAGACCACGTAGACTTCTCGTGTCTCTTCTAATGTAATGTTCTCGTCCATGCCATTATAACGTAGGATGTAAGTCAAGGTGTCATTAACCTTTTTCCATTTCAGAGTTATACTAGTATCAGTTTGTGCAGTCTGCTCCACATTCTCAACATTTGTTGGAGCTAAAAGAAGACAGAGGACAAACTGTTATTTTAGTAGAAAAACTAAAAATACAACAGAATCATTCATTCATTCATCTTCTATAACCCCTTGTCCTGTGAAGGTTCGCGGGGAGGCTGAAGCCTATCCCAGCTGTCATAGGGTGAAAGGTGGGGTACACTCCGGACAGGTAGCCAATCTATCACAGGGCTAACACAGAGAGACAGACAACCATTCACACTCACATGCACACCTATGGTTAATTTAGAATCACCCATGAACCTAATGAGCATGACTTTGGACGGTGGGAGGAAGCTGGAGTACCCGGAGAGAACCCACGCAGACATAGGGAGAACATGCAAACTCCACACAGAAAGGCCGAGTCGGCCCATGGATTCGAACCCGGGACCTTTTTCCTGTGAGGCATCAGCGCTAACCACCTCCCCACTGTGCCGCCCAATACAACAGAATCTTACTTAATTTTTAAAAACAACAATAATTTCATATTTTTGTATGTTGTTTTTTGTAAGTTTCATTCTATTTTTTATATTTTTTCCAAAACAGTCATACAGATAAAGTTTTATTTAGTTCAAACTATTTTGTAACTGTCAAAAGTCTTAAATAACACCCTTCTGTTACTGAAAAGCCTACAGCAGTTTGTATGACACATTATATCTCACCAGATATTTACAAATGAACAATCATTTTAGTTTGTCAGATGAATTAGGTGTTCATATTAATTTACCAATTAATATTCAGAAATCACCTACCTGTCACTGCACTAAAATTGTATCCAGTGCTGTGGACTCCGTCAAAGTTAGTGATGAGAGTGAAACTGTAGTTTGTCCCAGCATACAGACCAGAGACCACATAGACGACTTCTTGTGTCTCTTTTAATGCAATGTCCTTGTCTATGCCATTATAACGTAGGATGTAATTCAAGGTGTCATTAACCTTTTTCCATTTCAGAGTTATACTAGTCTCAGTTTGTGCAATCTGCTCCACATTCTCAACATTTGCTGGAGCTGAAAGAAGACAGAGGACAAACTGTTATTTCAGTAGAAAAACTGGAAGAAAAACAAAGTCTTACTTCATTTTTAAAAACAACAATTTAATATTCATGTATGTTTTTTGTAAGTTTCATTCTGTTTTTATATTTTCTCCAAAACAGTCATAAAGATAAAAAGTTTTATTCAGTTCAAACTATTTTGTCACTGTCAAAAATCTTAAATAACACCCTTCTGTTATTGAAAAGCCTACAGCAGTTTGTGTGATACATTAGATCTCACCAGATATTTACAAATAAACAGCCATTTTAGTTTGTCTGATGAATTCAGAAATAACCTACCTGTCATGGCACTAAAATTGTATCCAGTGCTGTGGACTCCGTCAAAGTCAGTGATGAGAGTGAAACTGTAGTTTGTCAGAGCATTCAGACCAGAGACCACGTAGACTTCTCGTGTCTCTTCTAATGTAATGTTCTCGTCCATGCCATTATAACGTAGGATGTAAGTCAAGGTGTCATTAACCTTTTTCCATTTCAGAGTTATACTAGTATCAGTTTGTGCAGTCTGCTCCACATTCTCAACATTTGTTGGAGCTAAAAGAAGACAGAGGACAAACTGTTATTTTAGTAGAAAAACTAAAAATACAACAGAATCATTCATTCATTCATCTTCTATAACCCCTTGTCCTGTGAAGGTTCGCGGGGAGGCTGAAGCCTATCCCAGCTGTCATAGGGTGAAAGGTGGGGTACACTCCGGACAGGTAGCCAATCTATCACAGGGCTAACACAGAGACAGACAACCATTCACACTCACATGCACACCTATGGCCAATTTAGAATCACCCATGAACCTAATGAGCATGACTTTGGACGGTGGGAGGAAGCTGGAGTACCCGGAGAGAACCCACGCAGACATAGGGAGAACATGCAAACTCCACACAGAAAGGCCGAGTCGGCCCATGGATTCGAACCCGGGACCTTTTTCCTGTGAGGCATCAGCGCAAACCACCTTGCCACTGTGCCGCCCAATACAACAGAATCTTACTTAATTTTTAAAAACAACAATAATTTCATATTTTTGTATGTTGTTTTTTGTAAGTTTCATTCTATTTTTTATATTTTTTCCAAAACAGTCATACAGATAAAGTTTTATTTAGTTCAAACTATTTTGTAACTGTCAAAAGTCTTAAATAACACCCTTCTGTTACTGAAAAGCCTACAGCAGTTTGTATGACACATTATATCTCACCAGATATTTACAAATGAACAATCATTTTAGTTTGTCAGATGAATTGGGTGTTCATATTAATTTACCAATTAATATTCAGAAATCACCTACCTGTCACTGCACTAAAATTGTATCCAGTGCTGTGGACTCCGTCAAAGTTAGTGATGAGAGTGAAACTGTAGTTTGTCCCAGCATACAGACCAGAGACCACATAGACGACTTCTTGTGTCTCTTTTAATGCAATGTCCTCATCTATGCCATTATAACATAGGATGTAATTCAAGGTGTCATTAACCTTTTTCCATTTCAGAGTTATACTAGTCTCAGTTTGTGCAATCTGCTCCACATTCTCAACATTTGCTGGAGCTGAAAGAAGACAGAGGACAAACTGTTATTTCAGTAGAAAAACTAAAACTAAAACAGAATCTTATTTTATTTTTAAAAACAACAATAATTTAATATTCTTGTATGTTGTTTTTTTGTAAGTTTCATTCTATTTTCTCCAAAACAGTCATAGAGATAAAAAGTTTTATTGAGTTCAAACTATTTTGTCACTGTCAAAAATCTTAAATAACACCCTTCTGCTACTGAAAAACTTGAAGCCTACAGCAGTCTGTATGATACATTATATCTCACCACATATTTACAAATAAACAGTAGTTTTGGTTTGTTTCATGAATTGGGTGTTGTAAGTAAAACATCAATTTACCAGTTAATATTCAGAAATCACTTACCTGTTGCTGCCCTAAAACTGGATACAGTGCTGTGGACTGCTATCTTCTTCACATTCTCAACATTTGTTGGAACTGAAAGAAGACAGAGGACAAACTGTTATTTCAGTGGAAAAAATAAAAATAAAACAGAATCTATACTTACTTACTATATTTCTAAAAAATAATAATATTTTTGTGTGTTGATTTTTTGTAAGTTTCATTCTATTTTTATATTTTCTCAAAAACAGTCATTCAGGTAAAAGGTTTGTTCAGTTCATATGATTTTGTCACTGTCAGAAATGCTTGAAATGACAAATAGTTGACAGTTTCTTTTGACTTATACCACACAAACTATCATTTCTGATTGGCACCCATAGTGTCACATCTTCAATCAAAGACAAAAGACCGTAGTTCGCTGGAGTCACTGTCGCTGTTGTTGGAGTGATTATTGTTGTCTGTGTTACTGTAGTCGCTGTGCTTGATGGTGTTGTGGTGGAGTCAGTTACTCCCTAAACACAGAAAAAGAGTCATTTTAGGGAAGAAAAAATAATAATCCCAAATGTTTACTTCCGTATTGAACTAAACTGACATGACAGGGGGTTAGAAAAAGTTGCTCATTTGTATACAGTAAATGATTGAAGTACAGGAAACTTGAGGAAACATCTGGGAATGTCAAATGCAAATTATGGTCCGGAAACTGTCTCAATATCTTGCAAATGCTGTGTTATACTTAACTCATTGTGCTTTATAATAAAATGTATTTTATATTTTTTGTCCTAATTCTAATTAAAATTTCTGATAAATACAGTACAGAATAGACAGCTGGGATAGGCTCCAGCAGACCCCCGTGACCCTTAACAGGAATAAGCGGGTACAGAAGATGGATGGATGGACAGTACAGAATGTAACAAGAATTGTGCCCAGCTACATCGTCTTGTCTATAATATACAGTAAGTTTCTGAGATACCACTACCTTTACATGTTATTTCCTCATTCATGCTTTTGTTTTTTCCGAGGAAGTGAGAGAGAGAATAGATAACTGCTGCAGAGCATGACTGAATTCATATTTCACCATCTAAAAAAGTCCATTGTTTTGATGTTGCGCAATTCTTGCAGTTTTCCGTACAAACTCAGAGAATGTAATCCTATTGTCTACACTTCATTTTGATTAACTTAAAACACATTCAGCTCTCTTTGTGGTTTTGACAGTTTGTTTGACTGTTTCCTTTTGTTGAGGGCTATCTGATTACGATCAAAGGGAAGGGTTAAAAAAAAGACTTACCCAAAGTTGGCTCAAGAAGACACACAGCAGCAAGTGTTTTGAGTTGGTTTTGGAAGATAAAATTTTCATCATTGCCAAGTATCACTAACCTACACACATTCTAACATTCTATGAACTTGTCAAATTCCTTTGTTGCCCCAAGACGAAGTCCAACTTGCTATTTTCAGTACTGCCACTAGTTTGCTGACAAAAAGAAAAACACAGGTTCTCTCCAAAGCTGGTGCAGCCCAATAGTAACTTTATTCCAGTGGTGTTGACTTTTAATTCTTAACCATGTACTCCTTTTCTAACCTCTGGTCCCTTCTCATATTGGCAAGTGACTAAGTAAATAGCTGCTTCTCCTTTTTGGCCGTGTACAACCACAGAAACCTTTGCCCCGCCTGTTACTTCCTTATTAACGGCCATAGTGTGCCGCTTGTCAAAGGTCCGTCAATCAATATACTGGCCTGCTTTACATGCTTTCCAGTTGTAATTTCATGCTATCACTGCCAGTATCATGCTAGCGACTGCCCCTTTATTACGGGTAATTAAAATATTTGTTTTTTTATTTCTGAATACTGGCAAAGCTTTCGTATACTAGTCGAGAAAAGTAGTAGATTCTTTATTGTCTTTAAGGAAATCTGTCAGTCTGTACGAAGCCTCACATGAAAACATATATACAGAGAACATTCACAGCATATACACATTTATACACACCTCTAAACACCTAATATGCGGTTTGTTTTGTAAAGAATTTTATAATTAGAATAAATAAGGATTTTTATGGTAAAATCACTGTAAAGTCTCTTCAGCTGGGTTCGTTTCACAGAACAAAAGATTTGCTTTTGGTTTCTTTGCACTGCTATGGTAGGGGGTGATATATATATATAGCTTCCTTGTGGTTGAGCGCTACAAGGAACTGTGATCAGAAAATATCACCAATATACTTTTACCAGAACAGAAAGTCTGCCTAGTGTTTATGGCCCATATAAGATATGATGGTCAATAAAAGCGCTGACATGTCAAAAAAAAAAAATGTTGTCTACTGTTGTGCACTATGGAAAAATAACAAGGAAGTGAGCATTTATAAATTATAAAAGTTTTCTCATCTATTAATAGGACATGACTGCACTCTTACAGGAGAACTAGAATGAGCTTCTGTGTTTGATAGTGAGTGTGTTGGATAGCCTTTTTGAAAAGGGATCTAGTCACCATTCACACACAATTACAGTATTTTATGATTTTAGGGGGGAACTGTCTGTTTAATATTTAGCTTTGGATGGCAAGACCTGAAATGAAATGTTATTTAGAAGTGAAACACGTGTTTAAAAGCGTGCTCCTGTCTGTTTAGTTTCCACAGCAAATTTCCAAAAACATCTGTTAGCGAGGGCAGAAGTTCCACATTTCAGAATGTCAAGCTTCATCCTATGTTAACTCCACAAATAAGCATGCTACAGTCTACTTTACACATATTTAGACTGTACAATTGCACATAATCAAAGTGCTTTCTCTAGTTAGCTTTGTATACAGAAGTAATATAACTCTGTTAATACAGCTAACTGTGCAAACAGAAGAAATGGTTTCATACACTTATGCTGATATGCCTTTCTGTAAATGATACACTTAGTCTGTGGCCCTTTAAAAGAGTCCCTTTCTTTATGACACATTCTAAAAAGCTTTTCCATGACTTTTATCACAAACGTTTCCACCAATGCCACATCCTGAACGCACTACAGTACACTTACAGTACCGTCTTTCTCCTGTCTCTTCATCATACACTGTCTTCTCATCCACTGCAGGACTGTTTACCTTGGCCCCTGCTCTGGTATATACATATGTACGTTAATGTTCTCATTATCACCCATGGTCTGCTTACCACCTGCACTCTCATATTTTTAGCTTTGTCTTGACTTGATCACAGAGTGGCTCTTTGTAAATGTTATTTTAGCTTTTGTGTAATGTTGAGTAAAAGGTGTCAGTTACACTTTTGTTTGTCAGAGATATGGGGCCACTCTTATTTGAGATAATATTACAAAGCAGATATTAGATCCAGTTGTAAATCGTTTGGTTTAGGTGCGGATAACCATACTGTCGTTGGCTATGCATGGGTTAAGTATTCTCATTGTCTGAAGTGTGCCATGTGTCACCCAAGCCGAGTGGTGGCAGTAAAGAGGTACAAAGCATGAAAACACAAGCGAGCAAACTAAGGTTTGCTGTTGCAGTTTCGTGGCGTGTAAACAAGATAAAATCAGCCGGACAGTTGCAGTACTGCTAAGCTGTGGTAGCAACAGACGAAGTTGGTGAAACAAGTAAAAACGTTACACTGACCCGTAATTGACTGGCAGGTAAGTGAACTTGATAATATTTTAGTTTGTGCTAACTTAGCTAGCTAATATTCAATTTGTGCTAACTGTGCTAACGCTAGCTAATCAATCAGGTTATAACTTCTAGCACCCATTGTAGTTAACTTAGATATGCTAAATGTTAAGGAAGCATTGGTGTTTAATTCTTGTTTAAAGTGCTTTCAACGAGCCGCAGTCCCTGGAGCGACAGTTCACCAAAACAGCTCTCAAATTGTTCCAATGTTAGCCTGACCTTCTAGACACCTGACAGGAGACGTTACAGCCCACCTGAACTCGCTCCACATGACTACTGACTTGTTAAATACCAGTTGCGTAAAAGCTAGCCAACAAACACGACCTGCAGAATCAAGCTTACTTCAGAGGGCGACTGGTCTGGTGTGTTTGTTAGTCAGCTTAGCCTGAGTAAGTGAATGTAAGAAGTGTTTCTTTTTCTCCTGGGCGGTTTGCTGCTACAGAACGGGTAGATTTGTCTGTTATATGTTTGAAATGTACATTTACTGGCATTGGTTTATTATTTTACCATTCATACTGATTACTGTATTTTTCTGTCTTTTAGACATGCAGTCCGTGGTAAAACAGAACCTTCATTCTGAAACTGAAGGAGACATCAACAAGCTCATCAACATGAAGCTAAATGCATCCTACACTTACCTTGCACTGGTACGTATGTCCACAACAGTAGACACCATAGGACTATTTATAATGCAGTTTATATTTGTAGATATGCCAGGGTTTTTCTTCTGTGTTTGCACAATAATCCATAAGAATGTTTTTTTCCTCCTCTCTTTTAGGGGATGTATTTTGACAGGGATGATGTTGCTTTGCCAAAATTCTCCACTTTTTTCCTGGAGCGCTCAGTGAAGGAGAGGGAACAAGCTGAGAAGCTGCTGGAATATCAGAACATGAGAGGAGGCCGCATTTTGCTTCAGACAATTGCTGTACGTCCTAAAAAAAAAAAACAGCTAGCACTTTACAGCCGTTATTGTTAAGATTGTAATATTTCTTTCTGTTGATACAAGCATCAACTTTCTGTTCTAGAAACCAAGTAGAGAGGATTGGAGAGGTGGTCTGGATGCAATGTCCTTTTCCCTGGAACACCAAAAATCCCTTAACACCTGCGTGCTTGACGTTCACCGCAGAGCTGGTACCCATACCGACCCTCATGTAAGTCTGGCATTATTATAAAGATATGCATGCCACTTGTAGACCTATATGGTGCGAATTGAATAAACATTTGTTAGTTTAATGTTAAGCTAAATCACAACATGGATGATTTGAGGTGTGTTGAATATAAGGTTTTTCTAATTTAGTGCATGTTTGACCAGATTCATAGATGTATTTAACATCCTATTCACTGTTTTCTGTCTTACTTGTTTTGTAGCTGTGTGACTTCCTCGAGCAGCACTTCCTCGCTGACAGCCATGACACCATCAAGAAGCTGGGCGATTACGTTGGCAGTCTGACCCGCATCACCGCGTCTGAGACTCATGGCCCTATGGGAGAATACCTCTTCGATAAGCACACTCTGTAAAGGTCACAGGAAAAACAGAGATGCAAACTCCACGTTTACAAAGATACATAGAAACAAGAGGGCAATAGTCCCTCTTTCCGTTATGCAAATGTTACAATATTTTCAGTTTACCAGCAACTCCATTCTTGTACCACTGGCACAAGAGCAATTTAGACCAAGTCAACTGAAAATACCTCAATTTTTCTAATGCAAAAAAAGGAAAAATAATGTTCTCACTAATGTGGTGCTTAAACTACCACTTTTTTTAAGCTGTTAAAATGAGTCGCTTGTTCACATAACATTCCAGTGTCATAGATTTCAGCCTTCACGACTGTTTTTTTAAAACAAATTGTTAAGATTTGGAATATCATTGAAGCATTCAATAAAGTCTGATTATGTTGACAACTTTTATTTTATTTTTTTAAACTCTATACAGATCATCTGATTTTGTCAAGCAGTCACGGCATAAACCACATGTCATGTCTGCACTTACAGAGTGCTGTAAAGATAACAGTAGGACTTTGCTTACTCACACCTTGGTGTACGCTTAATGTTTAACATTGGGGTACTGAACATCTTGTGGTTTCAGTTGTCCACACTGCTTCTTAGTAAATGATATGTTTCAGCACAGATAGTCACTTGCAGAGACATGTCAACATGGTGCATCATAGCCAGGCATGTTGTATTTATGTCCTATTTTGCTCTTCATGTTTCAGGTGCGTTCAGGTGCTTGCTTAGTTTATGAGAATTCTTTTCTCTGTGATATATTTAATTCAAAGTGGTCTCTAATATAGCATGTACCTTAGAGGAGAGCTGTTCTAGGCTCATGTTAATTAGCTAATATTTCTTTTTGTTGCTGTCTTAATGTTTTTCTCTAGAGTTTTGTAAGCTACTACTTAAAAATGGCTATTGCATGTTGGATTGCCTTCTGAGATCTCCAGATGTGGCCGTGCAAACGCATGTTGACATGCCAAGGGATTACTGTTCACAAATACGGGTATGCATTTTGTGCAGTAAAATGTAAGCCAATGGATGGCTGATGATGGCATATCCACTCTAAAAGTCATTGGTAGATTGACGATTGACTGCACAGACAGCAACGCTGAGGGGATTAGTTAAAGACTGGATGCACCACAATCTCTTGAGTCTAATGGATAAACATAACCATCACAGCCATCGATGTAATGTACAGTAATTTTTCCCCCTACACAAGGAAAAGCCTTAAATAATTCAATGTGATACATTTTTTAACACTACAGTAGCAATACAAGAAATGGTGCCTATTGGTTTCTAGGCTTTCTCAATCAGGCATAAAGCAACAGATGTGTTGTCAGCCTTCTAATATCAGTAGGAGGGGCAGGGGGGATTAAATGACAACAGTGCTCTAGTGATTTGCCAGCGCTTTAGCTTTGATGGAAAGAGTTTTAGGGAGCCTGCCAGTCAAAGTCAGCAGCATACCGAAGGATTGAAGGGTGTGTGAGAACTCCCAACACGCCAAAAGGAAAGCAAACAGGAAAGCAACAAGAAATATACGCAGAACTAAAGTTGCTCCAACAGCTCTGTCAATATTGAGGGAATTAAAGGAACATATCAATAGGTAAGGACATTTTTTTATGCTCACAATTAAGTGTGCAACAATGGAACAAATTCAAGCTGGTGAGAAAAAAAAAAGAGCTAACCTTACAGCTGGTTCATTTGATGTCATTTGCTCAGATTTTTGTGGGCACAAACATTGGCAACCAAATCAAATGACACACAAATGAAAAAGTACAAATTGTACGTAGCTCGTCATTTAACTTTAGTTTCCAACATATTTATTGGGATTTAATGTATCATGTATATGAAACTAAAAAATTATGTTTATTTTACTGTAATTAGAAAAATCATGCGAACATACATCCAGTAAAACTACGAATAAAAAGATGTGTTTTTCTTAATCTAGGCGGTAGCCCAGTGTGCTTTCACTGAAATGCTCTAATAAAACAGTCATCATCACAGAAAACTTTCCAAGAGAGTTAACGGGGTGAAACTGTGGAAAACTGAGGGAGAAGACCAATCCATGTTTATTAAAGCTTTGAGAATCTGGGATTTTGGATTAATAATGTAGTGCCAGAGTTTAATCCAGTCTAGCAGAGACAGGAGAGAGAAAAAATGGGGATGGGATGAAAGTGGGAGTGAGAGCGTGGGTTATGGATGGAGGAGATGGCAGAGAGCATAACAGTAACGGAGGGATTAGGGTCAGCCATGTTGAGCATCTGGCTTAGAGATGTCCAGTGCTCTTCAACGGTACTGCAACACATGAACATAGGGATTACACGGCATACATGTATAAATTTGTGTGATCACCCACTCCAGGAGCCAACTCATTACAGCATAAATCGCCACAGCGTGAATAACTGCACTGATTCTACTGTTTTGACAGCTGACATGAGGCTGGTCAGTGTTGGGGTCCGAGCCCGGAGGGCTGCTGAGCCGTCCGAACCCGAATCAGAGGAAGCTACAGAGCCAGCTCATCATGAGCACTCTCACTCAGAGCACCATGAACACGCACATACAGAACATCACGATTACAACAATATGAAGGAAAAGTTCATGAACGAACTCAGTCATCTGCCAGGTAAGTCATCTCTAGAATTGGCAACATGTTCAAGAAATTCACATGTTAACATTCATAATGAAATAAACTGCGTACATTTGATTATTAAGAAGGAAATCCACCACAGCACAGAATTTACATTGAGAGAGAGATTAACATTATTACATAACTGTATTGACCAGTTGTGTTTAGCATCCTTAATGTACGTTACACGCTTTTCTAGTTATTGTAGATATGAGGGGAAAATTCCTATATGTGTTTTGAACAAATTCAACACAATATAAAGGTGATTTTAAAGAAATATGACCTTGTTTTCTGGGTTATTACATCAGCAATTTCAATGTTCGTGCCCAAGTCCATGTGGAAAAGCATTAGCATCATTCTCCCTAGAAACAAACAACTACTGCTTATGATGTCAGAAATAAAGCACTTAATGATGAACTGCTGCAGTGCTGCCACTGGTGGTCTGTGGTTGAACTGGGACACACCCAGCTGGTTGTGTTATTATCTGATTGTGGAGAAGGGCGTTACTGATTGTGGAGAAGGGTGTTACTGACTCCGTGTGTTTCTGAAATGTTTCTGATGATTCTGAAATAAAATATGGTGCTTCTTGTTAAGCAGACACATCACATTTTATTGTCATACGAGGTATTATGACTTTAATTCTTTTTCCAAGTCGAGGAAGTTCTTTTTTGAGAACTTGTTTAGATTATAGGAAACCGACTTATCAAAGGGAATTTTTCTTTTATGTAAACTCAAGATGTGAATAATTTGGTGGAAGGGATAGTGGTGTAAGGTTAAGATTAGATTTTCTGTTTGAGGGTCAAGATTTTGCCTTTTTGTGTTACTATTGTCAATCTAAAAGATATTAATATGTCCACTACTTTCTGCCTAGATAAACATACTCCCAGTATGTACAGTACTGTGAGTACTGACGAGCCAATTCACCTGTCAATTTTGCAGTTCCCATGTGGGCAGTAGGAGCCATTGTCGTCCTGGTCCTAGTGTTGGTGGCATGCTTCATCTTTTGTATTTTCAAAAAATGCTTTGGGAAAAAGAAAAAGCCAAAAAAAGCAAGGGAGGCGAAGGCAGGTCGACGCAGAAAGGCAAAGGAAGGTGAAGGAGAGGGTGGAGAGAAGGTAAATCATTACTGTATTTCCACTAATTTATTATTCTACATACCTGATCTAGGATTACACAATAAAAATCCATCTCACTGACGTTTTATCTTGTAGGATGGGGAGATGAAGAAGGAAGGGGACGAAGAGGAGAAAGACCAGGAGAAGCTAGGTAAGCTGGAGTTCTCCTTGGACTACAACTTCACAGATTGCCAGGTAGGTCCTGCCCGAATACATGAAGTATTTTATCAAAGGAATTCATATAAATGATAAGAAGACATGGACACAAACATAACTGTCATAAATAAATTCTTACATGTTTTGTGACCACTGTCATTCTGCCATTGTTCTGTTTCCTTTGCAGCTCATAGTGGGTATCCTTCAGGCTCAGGACCTTGCTGCTATGGACATGGGAGGAACTTCAGACCCTTATGTTAAAGTCTTTTTTATGCCAGACAAAAAGAAGAAGTATGAGACGAAAGTTCAACGCAAAAACTTATGCCCTGTTTTCAATGAGACTTTCATCTTCAAGGTACCACAACTTGATGTTGCACGTTTGTCTTCATATCACATCTTTTGTTGGTGTTACAGGCTATTAGCAACATATTACTTTTGTAGCCCACATGAGGCAGACATTCAGCTCGTATCTCTTTCTTTTTCATTGCCTTAATGACATCTATCAACATGTATATCTTTCCAAAAAATAACGATAACCTAAAATGTGGCTGTCTACATATCTAATGTTGTTACATGAAAAAGAAGAAACATGTGTTCAACTATTTTTCATTTCAATGTCGTATTAACTATTCTTTTTAGATTCCGTATGCAGAGTTGGGTGGGAAGATTTTGGTGCTGCAGGTTTTTGACTTTGATCGATTCTCCAAGCATGATATGATCGGTGAAATAAAGATTCCAATGAACAGTATTGATTTGGGCCAGCCAATGCAACAATGGAGGGACTTAGAGAGTGGTGAGAAGGAGGAGGTGAGATGTTTTAGTCTTTATAAATTGGTTATTGTAAATTTTGAGGACAAATTTTAATATTATAATTAAACAACATTTGTGTTTATATCTAATAAACAATATGCTGAGTTGTGAAAATAAGAACTTGTGAGCTGTATAAAAATGTCTTGCAAATCTTCTCTTTATTTTTTACAACAGGAAAAACTGGGCGATATCTGCATTTCTTTACGGTATGTACCGACTGCTGGAAAACTAACAGTGAACATCATGGAGGCAAAGAATCTTAAGAAAATGGATGTTGGCGGCTTATCAGGTAATCAGGTTTTGTGCCATAAATCTTTCTGTCAGATATTTTCTTAATTTCTTGTACAAAACACACTTGTCGCATGAAGAGGACAAATAGCCACACAACTACATAACCTTTCTCATTCCTCTTTCATAAGACCCGTATGTGAAAATTGTTCTGCAACAAAATGGGAAACGGATTAAGAAGAAGAAGACGACAGTCAAGAAAAACACACTCAATCCTTACTTTAATGAGAGTTTCAGCTTTGAGGTCCCCTTTGCGCAAATACAGGTAGGCTTTACATCAGTGGTCAGCTTGAAATGTAACACAGAGTACAGTGTTAGTAAGTAGCATAACTGGATTTTCTATTTAACTTGCAGAAAGTACAGGTCGTCATCACAGTATTTGATTACGATAAACTCGGGAGCAATGACCCAATTGGAAAGACCTTCATGGGTTATGGAGCCACAGGAGTCGGCCTGCGCCACTGGTCAGATATGCTCGCCAATCCCAGACGTCCAGTCGCCCAGTGGCACACTCTCCTGCCCGAAGAGGAAGTTGACGCAGCTCTAAAAGCAAAACCTCGTTAGAGTCCCATCTCAATGGAGTATCGAAGGCTGCTGATATGTTACTTTGTGTTGAGCCTGATGTGTTCTCAAATTGCATGTTCTGTTTTCCATTTGTTTTTTTCTGGAATTTATATTGTGAGTATGTGTGTGTGTGTACAGTATGTGTGCATGTATAATGTACAGACATTTTTTGATATTTTATTGTTGATAATTCCTTAGCTTCTCCTATTACCTGTAAACCATGTATACATGGAAAACACTTATCTGTACATGTGCATCTTTTGTGTGGGCTCATAAGATAAGGTAAAATAGTCCTTTATTTATCCCACAGTGGGGATTTTTTATTATTATTATTTTTTTTTTTTGGCTCATTTTGTAGTGCTGTGGTTGTTTGACAAATTATTGAAATAATAAATAAACTTAAAATGGACATTTTCACATCAATATTCCATTTGAATTAAATTAAACTGAATTGTGTAACGTATCGTAATAATACAGGCTATTGGTCAGAGTATATAATAAAATCCAGGTCCTAAATGCAGCGTCTTCCGCCATTTCGATTGCGTTGCCTAGCAACAGAACCCAAACTTTCTGTGCAAACGGTTGATTTGAGACGACAAAGTTTTCACAGCTACCATCATTCACTGAGGTGAGTTTTAAAACCCCTCTGCCTGACTTTATAGTTTAAGCCTACGACATGTTTTTATTATCACACTGAAATTATAGACACGTGCCCCGTAAATATTAGCTACATTTACAAGCTAACATTAGATGTTCTTTAGCCCAAGTTAGCATTGGCTAGCGTCCGTGCTAGGCTGAGCTATTTCATATGAGCTCTGTGCTGCTAAACGACGCTCTGTTAAGCTAAGACGTGAACATTCATGTACCCCTGGTTAGTGAGTCTCCGTGAAAACCACTCAGGCTTCGTTTGTCGCTGACATTGCAGGATGAGTGCTGGACGTGCAGCTGAGGGAGCGGGTTGCATCACCTGGTGGGGCTTCAGCCCTGCGCGCGACCTGATCAATATGGGTGAGAGTCCCGAGTGCGCGACTGGTGCACGAGGATGCTGGTGTTGTTGTGCACACACGTGTCAAAGTACTTCCACGATTACTTGATGAAGAGTACTTTGTGGTACCATTTTCCTTTATGTTTCTATATTAATTGATTACTCTAGATAAATTAAAGGATTATCTTGTCTTAATTTAAGGAATATCTTATATTGTACTCTTTACTCCACTACATTTACACTTTCCAAAACATTAGGTAATGAACAAGTGCAATATACTCTAACAGTTCTGCACTATATCATGACTGTTCTAATGTTCAGTTTATGTTAAAACAGCATAACAAAGGTGGTATTTCAACTGTAGGGTCATTGTGGAGGGTGCAGTTTGTGGTGCTGTTAAACTAGATCAAATTAAAAAACACATTAGTGTTTCTGTTATTTAGCCTAGCCCACTGACTAAAACAGGGTTGTTGTATGAACATGTATTGGTACACCACAGTGCGCAGTTCAATAGTACTATATTACAGCCTCCAAAATGACAACAAAGATGAATCAACAAGTCTCTCCATTATTTTAAACAAATACCTAATGCCATAACCTTCATGAAGCTAATAACTGGTGCAAGACTGTTACATTAAAATGCATTTTCAATGGTGTAGCTACTGAAGAAGTGAGTATATATTGTAATTATCCAGCTGTTGTCATGAAAAATGTAAATGAACCGACAATGGATAGTTTCATATCTCATTTACCTTTAATGAAATTACATGTAATGTGCAATTTGCTGATACAATACAGAATCAGAATCTGTTTCATTGCCACATATGCTCACACATATCAGGAATTTGTCTTGGCATTTGGTGCAACATAGGAAGAAATAGGAAACTAAATAATATACACAAAATATATATTAAAATATGAAAGTAAAAGAATATATAAAGGGTTTGGTTTTAAATAGTAAAGGGACTGTGCAGATGGTGCATGGATGGGCAAAAACAGATCCAGGGAGTGTACAAATGCTCACAATGTAAAATAGAGATTGCTGTAATAATTTGGGGTAGTACGAGTATACTATAAAAGCCAACAAAATCATTGTAATTTCTTTTAATTTACTTATTTGTTTTGTTATTCATTTATTTAGTTTGGATACAACTCATTCTCATAAAATTTGATGCTATCTTGAATATTACACTGTCCAGCAGCTGAAGAGTCCCTTACTGAATCCCATTGAGCTTCATCTTGGCCAACTACAACAATAAAAAGAACTGCTTACATACTAATGCATCAGTGATAACGATCCATTCATTCATTCATTCATCTTCTGTAACCGCTTATTCCTGTTAAGGGTCGCGGGGTCTGCTGGAGCCTATCCCAGCTGTCGATAACGATCCAGTACTAAAATATTTTAACACTAACCGAGACATTCAGCACAATAAGAACTTTTATTGTTTGTTCGTTGTTTGTTGTTCATAATTTAGTTTTGCAATTTTAGCACACGTCACATTTTAAATATGACTTTTTTACACTGGTATACAATATTATAAATATCATCTATAGCTGTATTAGATCATTTCATGTTAAATAAGAAGATAATCTATGGCCAAAACAGAAGATGTAATTAATTTGGCAATGTGCTCAAAACCAGAGAAATCACTAACACTATAGCAAGATACAAAACTGCAGGCACAAACAAGTTCAATGCACGTGTTTCTGAACTTCCTCAAACTCAAATATAACTTCCTTCTTAAAGCGCCAACACCAACTGACATCTAACATTGCCTAACGATATCTTCTAAGTATTTACTGTGGTGTTATAGCACTGAATTATTAAGTGTTTCTGTGACTTTGATTGATTTTGTTTTCGAAATAAGCACACACATATATATATATATATATATATATAAACATATTTATCCAGTGGTCAGACATATCTATCTATCCATCTATCCATATATATATATATATATATATATATATACGCACCAAAATAATACATTTTTCAACCTTACGATGCGTAAGCACTTTAAAATGTATATATGCTTATTTTTTATTCAAGAACAGAACTGTCATTTAAATGTGTGAATAAAGACTTGTGAATAGTCACATTTTGCTAAAAAGTACTGAGGTTAAGTATTGAGCTCTGTGCTGAACTACTGTAAGCTTTGTCTCTCTGCACCCAGGACCTCAGAGATACGAAGGGGACGTCAATGTTTTGTTGGTTGGTAGCGGAGATCCGCGACATATTTTGAAGATCATTGCTGGTTTGCAGGACCAACAAAGTCTCCATGTGAGTCTCAGTCTTTTAAACTCAGTCTTTTAAGATAAGAGATAAGATCAGATCAGACTTGGTCACCTCTCGGAAAAGATTAGTAACCTTAACCCTTAAAGCCAACTCTTCTGTGAGCTTCAAATCTTTCCTTTTCTGCTGCACTGCAGGTTTGGGTGATAGAAAACAGCTTGGAGGTGGTGGCTAGACAGCTGCTGCTCCTTTATCTGGCACTGATGCCCCAGGAAAGCATGGGAATAAATGGTAGATTTTAATATAGGTTTTAAGATATATTACAAAATTTATAAAATCCAAATGTTTTATAAATCTGCAGTGTGTTTTGTCCTGTCTTTTTTTTTTTAATTTGCAGAGAAGACAGAGGTTTTCTTGGAGGTGTTTGGGAACAGTGAAATCCGCAGTCAGACAGAAGAGACTCTGAGACATGCAGCATCACAGCTGTCTCTGTCTGTTACTGAAACACTGGAGACAGCCACACATGCCTGTCTGAACACAACTCTTCTTAAGGTAAAAACAACTCCTGGAAACAGCTGTATCCTTCTGTTTCAGCAGGCCCCATATTTCTAAAACCCGACATTAAGGCCTTCTCAAACAAAGCTATCTGACACTAGACTGAGTACACCTTACAAAATCAAAAAACTGCTGTTGAGTTGTACAAGTACTCCACAAAGTATATATATTTAATTCACTGAGTGTTTCTACAGTTTAAGGAGAGAGACGAACTGGCCAGAATATTCAAATTGTGGATCCAACCGCGGCCTTCATCATCTTCATCTGAGCCTTCTGCCCCTATCTCGATGTCCAGAGCCTGGGATTATCGGGTCAGGCAGCATCTTGGAACGCGCTACGACTCCAAGAAGGGCTGCTTCGACTGGGACCTTACAATGAAGCTGCATGAGAAGGGGGTATTGAACATTTTATTCTTTGTTAGAGGAAACTGTTATTTTTCCACTGAAGGATTTGACCTTTCTGCACTGACTGTTGCCTGCAGTGTGGTGTCATCAACAAGCAACAATATGCACGATGGAGGGAACGGGGACTGGCGTTCGAACTGCGCGAAGGTGTCTATCAAATACCCAATCCGACTTTGCTTTCTTCAAGGGTTTTTAGTCAGGCAAGTGTTTTTCTACACAGGTTTTCCACACGGCAAAGAATAAGATGATAGAGAGGAACTTCATTTGTTTGTGTGTGTGGACAGAGAGGGGACAAAGTGGCTGTCAGAGGCTACTGGGGAGACATTGTTTCCAGCCCTTACCTCTCCTTTGGCATCGAAACAGATGACAAGAGCCTGCTGAAGACACAGAATGGGCAACACATCAAGGTATGTAGCAGGAAAGGCACAAATTACATTTAAGAGCCTCTTCTATTTCATCGTTGTGCCTATACTGACAAACATATTAATGTCCACATGCGCAGACATCCCAAGATGTGTCCTTTGCAAGCGTGCAGGGATTGTTCCAGTCCCTGTCCAGTAGACGGGGCTGCACTACTTCTCACTCCGAGGCAGAGGAGCCCTCCACAGGGAATGAACAGAAATCTGTTACTATTAATGGTAAAAGGATTTTAATGGTAGTAGTCCTTTGGCTTTAGGTAACACATTAGCAGCTCACACCACAAAAACAGTGTAACTCAGTAAAGAAGATTAAACTGAAATGTAAGATTACTTTGTGTTGCATCATTCTCTTTTTTACCGACAGAAAGCCGCAAGTAAAACTCGAATCCGAATTTTCTCAAATCCTCTTCAGATTTGATGCATCTCCCTGGGATCTCTGTGACCTTCCTGCCTTTAGACTCACTTCACAAGCTGCCAGAAAAACATAAATACTCCCACTACTTTAACACCATTTACTTCTCTGCCAGGTGAGACATTTTATTTTTATTTAATTACTACCTTTTGTTCAAGTGTAAATATTCAAACTTAACCTAAAACAAGATTCTTCCACCATCCAGTCTCCGACAGGGCAGACGACTGATATGACTTGCTGAACACGTTTCGTTTCTGTGTTTCTGTTTCCCTCTCGGTGTCTGCTGTAAAGCTGTGTGCACCAGTTGGGGCCAATGATGAGACAGATTGCAGCACCAGACGCCGTGCTTGTCGTGGAGTTGGCCAAGTGAGGATTTTTATAGAAACAGGCCTTGTTACCATAGTGACTGTACAGTGCCGTACAGACTGTACCGAGAGTACAGTGACTCTGCTGAGTATTTTTGTGTTCGTGTTTGTTGTAATATCCTAGGTCTAAACTCAACAGTGGGGCTATGTTTTGATGCATTTGTGTGTCATTGTGTGTCTCAGGTACATTCTGGATCTGAACAAAGAGCAAGAAGCAGGCTTTGCAGAGAAAGTGGCGAGTATCGCTCTAGAGGCTGGATTTGAACCGTGGCGTGAGGGAAAAAGTGATGACGTCCACACCGTTTTTGTAGAACAGAAGAAGTAAAGGTTGATCACCTACTCCCATTCAGGAGATCAACCTTTACAAGATGCAAGAGACGGCACAGACATTTTCAACATCTTATGCAAGCATTTTTATTTTTTCTTCATAAGGCAACTTGCCACTGAACGAGGAGCAACTGCCAGAAGCCTCAGATTCATATTTGTTTGTATTAGCAATTATAATCTGATTTCATTTCCAGTTTAAATGTTACTGATGGAAAATTTTATGCATGCATGCATTCTAAAAACTACAGATGTAAATTTAAATGGATGTAGTTTAATAAATGCCACACAAATATAGGGGCCAACACTGCAAAAATCGCCGCAACCTTGTCCTGAAAGGAGTGAACCATCTTCTTGTTTGTTTCCCACGTGTGTGTGTGCGTGTGAGATCACTTCCAGCGTCCTCCAACCTTCCCTTTACCGTGGCTCTTTTTGCTGCATTAAAACAAGAGAAGATTTAAAGTCGATTACGAGCATCCCGTCAAAGAACTAACCAGCAACTGTGGCTGGGGTGTTAGAAAGGGAAGTACCATTTCCCCGTCTCGCTCTTTTAAGTTATGCAAATGTCTCAGATGAGTGCATCCTGTTTGCAAAAAACGCTAAAGAGCCGTGACATCTGCATTTCCTGTGTGTGTGTGTGGCTGCAGCCATTGATCTCTGATCGTGTTTGCATAGTCAAAGCAGAGTGGCTCGCTACAGTGGTCTGAGTTTCTCCAGAGGTCTGTGAAGACAAGCAGATTGACTCACAATTTCTGGGCATGTTGGATTCTGTTCAGGAGGACATTGATCTGGGGAAAAAAAAGTAGAGATGCCAATGTTACCTCCCCTTTTTAAAATGTCAGGTTTGTATACTCTCAGCTACAAGGCTCACCTCATACTTCTGCCTCCTCATCTTCTCAGTCAGGTCAAACTTCTCTGACTCCAGATGGTAGGTCCATTCCCACAGCTCAGTGGCTTTCGCTCTAAAACACAACAGCATTGACAACCTGAGATGCTGTGTGCTAGGCCCAGCCAACATTTATTCCGCACGGAGCTGGTTTAAAATGTAATTATTAACGTTTTATAACCTCAGACCGTCCTCTCTCAGGTGCTCAATGGCCAGTGGCTTGCGTCTCTCCGCCAGAGTCTTCTTCTTGATTTCCCTCGCAGTTTGGCTTTTGCCTCGTCTCTGCTCCACCTGCAAGAAACAAAAACGCTTGGGCTGTCACGCCAAGCAGCACTCATACTTGCGGTACAACGTGACACGCCTGCATGGAGTTGTACTTGTCTGACCTTCGCTAGGAATCCTCCGAAGTGAGCGCCCATGTTGGAGAGCACTTTCTTCTTCTTGGCCTCATCTTCTGCTCTCTTCTTCGCCTCTTCGTCCTCTCTCCTCTGTCTCTCCTCCTGAAAAAGTCATCATCAGCTCACATAATTTGCCCTGCTGGGATTAACCAACCTATGGAATAAAATAACAAATTACCGCAATCCGTGTCTGTCTGTCGCGCTCTTTCTCAGCCCTCACACGTTGCTGCTCAGCTCTTTCTGCCCGCCGACTCTCCTTTAAAACCAAAAACACCATCGCCTCTTTAATAACTGGTTCGTCTGAAAGGTCTCTGTAGCCCAACAAGTGAGAAATAGACGTGAAAACAGAACGGGGAAAGGATTACGATTCTATCTTTGAGTCCAATCAGCTCCTCTTCCTCTTTCTTCCTCTGCTCAAAGTGGACATCAATCAAAGTCTGCAGCTCCAGGAGATCTTTCTCCATCCTTTTTCTGTGGATGTCCTAACAGGGACCAGAGGAGACAGATCATTCATGGCTGTTTTTTTGCGTAGCTGTATAATTGTTCCCTTTCATGGCACTCTTGAAATAACATACATCGAAGTCAACCCTCTCCCCCTCTGGGATTTTCGGAGCAGCTAGCTGTGTGACCAGCGGCCTGTAAAATAACATTAGAACATAATCAATATGACTGATCAGATCGTTTATGGTAAAAACCTCACAGTATTTTGAATGTGTAGCATTCCTATTTGTTCTTACTTGTATCTGGGACGTTCTTCTTCAACATCAGACGGAATAGCAATGGGAAAAAAAGTCAGTTAATTTTTAATGAACCACAAACAGATATGGAAACGTGGTGAAAAGAAAAGTTATACGATTATTTGCAAAGGGTTTAATAGATTAGAAAGCATCATGGCGATGGAATAAAACTCTTATCTTATATGTAAACCAGTATTTACAAGGTTCTCGTGTGGTGATGCTTTTACTGACAGGTTCATGGCTCGCATGCCGATGTATCATTTCTATTTAAGGTGTGGTTCATGTAGTCAGAACAGAACAGCATGGCAGTCTCACCTCCCTCCTCCTGCTCCTCATCTTCGTCTGGGGAAAGAAAATGTAAGTTGTGAGGGGGAAAATAAATATATATACCTTTCCGATTTATTAATGAATGAATGACTTTCCTTACCCTCATGATGCCCTCTAAATAAATGAAAAAAAAAAAAGAAAGAAAGAATGGGAAAAACAGATCAGGCATGCTACTAAATAAGATCGAAGTATTATGCTGAAAAGTCTAGAAATACGAGACAACAGGTTAACTCACCCATGCTCCTCTAAATAGGACATGGTGACACTGGGGAGAAAACCACAAGTATAAAAATCTACATTAACAATATAATATTTTTAAAGTCATTCTGTTGGCTCCATAAATTTGCAGGTTTTAAAAGGCATTTTGCCCTTTTATCTACTTTTACGATGGCATATTAGACTTGTTGGCCAGTAGGGCCTGGACTGATGTTTGGTTAATAGATAAATCTAAATTGGCCTTAGGTGTGCATGTTAGTGTGAATGGTTATTTGCATCTCTGTTTTAGCCCTGTGACAGTCTGGCAACCTGTCTCTGACTCACGCCGTTGCCAGCTGGGATAGGCTCCAGCCTCCTGTCATCCTCTACACAGGATAAGATAATAGTTACATAATGGCCGGGTCGGATGGATACCTGCAGAAAACCTGCAGAGAACTCAGGAATAAAAAAAAAATAATAATAATAATTTAAGAATACATAAGTAAGGATGCAAAATAGCCCAAAATCTCATTGTTTTTACATTCAGAGTCTCCCCTTAATTGCATAATTCCTGAGCAATAAAATACAACCATCAAATACGCTGGCGAAATCTGCTGCTTCAGCCTTATCTGGTCTGATGTGAGCAGTAGCTCATAGATTATCATATATAGGACAACGTTATGTAACTTCAGATGTATATTACTGCTTTTTTTTTTTTTTTTTTTGCTGGACCACATATCTCCTATCTGCTTGAGCCACTGTTACGTAACGTTTTTGGCACGCTTAGTGCTTAAAGAAATGAACTTGGCAGTGCTGAGAAACGTAAAGAGAAATCGGCTGAGCTTTTGATAAGCCTTGTTAAAAATAGATTTTTGTCTCTCCAAAGACAGAACAGTCTTTTGTTTGCAGGGAAATTCATTGTAGCTAATGATCTAGGAATAGAAAAAGCCAGCGGGAGCACAGACCAGAAGAGCGTCCTGTTACCCAGGATAAGAGCAAGGTACCAGCTGTCTAATCCTTCTTGTTTAATTTGATTTACAAGAGAGAATGTGGGATGGAGAAATTAAGCTGGTCGGCTGGCTGCTATTAACACCAGCCAAGTCCTCTATTATCATTTGATCTACTGGCAGTCTCACTCAGCTGAAAATAAGTGTAAAGCCCTGTAAATATTTTAGCTTTCCTACCCTTACTTGCAAAAGTTTACATAAATATTTCACTGCGACTTCTTAAAGCAGATCGAGCATGCAGCATGCAAACTCAAGTCAGGCAAATTTGAAAAACAAGCAAACAAAAAAAACCACTAGCCTCCATTCAAACTACTGAAAGCCCTCCCAGACTGCCTGTCTTTGAGAGTATTATTGTAGCAGATCAATCACGGGGTCTCCCAGATCCCTTCATAGCTAGCTTTTAGCCAAGATCTCAGAGTATGAGAATGTGAATCCGAATAAACACAGGCACAGAGAAAAGGCAGATGATGGATTGAGAGAGGAATTCGCCGCATCGCTTCACTGTTGGCTAAACTGACCGACAGAGTCATACTGAGCAGGACAGATGGACCTAGAGGCGGAGGGCACCGAGAATAACCCATCACGATGGAGCACGTTTCATTTCAGAGCTGCGTTGCGCCTTTACCGACCCCCGCTGTTGAGTGCAACGATCCAAAATGTTATATTTTGCATTTTTATGCCTTTTAAGCGCCCACTGAACTTAAATGTCAGCTCCCAAGATGCCAACGTCTAGGCAGGCCTAAGATATCCATCCACTGGCAAACAAACTTTTTTGGAATCATAAAAATTGAAAGAGTAAATTAAATGAATGTGGAAATAAAAAGAGAACAAATAAAAGAGTAAATACGGTTGGAAAAGCAAAAGCAATGGGGAGGTATTTACATAATTAAATATACAGATAAATAATTAAATATACATTTTTAAAATTGTTCTTTCACATTTTTTTCTTTTTTTTCTTTATGTTTCTAAATTTAGTTTCATGACACTAATGTGACTCTATATATTTGGTTTAATAATGACATTTATTTTATTTGAATTGCTATAATTAAAGTACAGTGTCAAATACAGTCCAGCCTCAGAGTTGTCACCAAAACCAAACAATGAGCCGAGACAGAACTACAAATCTATCACAGTGCTACCCCAGACCCTTTCTTTATGAGCGCAGATACCTCAAAAAGACAGGGACGACGCTTGGACAGTCACATATTTCAAATCTCACGTATTTTCAAACACCTTAATTTTGGAGCAGAGCAAAGCAGAGAAAAAGCCAACACACGTACCTTTAACAGCACAAAACACAGGGGTCCACTGATGTTGGAAAAAAAGGAGTCATCTACCAGAAGGGGAACAGAGCCTTATATAAGGGGTCCTCAGGGGTGACAAGGAGGTGTGTGTGTGTGTGTGTGTTGCTCATGTCGTGGGGGCATAAATATGTTAAGCCAATGTCTCAGACTTTATAGAAACATGATTGGTCTGTGTGTCTGTATACTTGCACTGATTTCAGTTTGAGTTTTAGACTTTTTGAGGACCATTTTGGAGATGTGACGACATTGCAGCTGTGGAGAAATCTTTCAAGAGCTATTTGATTGTTAAGTGTCCACTGGATTTTGGGGTATGTTCAGGTAAGAATTGGTTTATAGTCAGGATAGGGCTAATTTAGACTTTAAGGTTACAGCAGTAACAAGTAGAGTACGTGTCTGCGGAACTCCCAACGTGTGATTATGTGGGTGGCCATGACTTAGAAGCGAAGGATGGGACTGCGAGTGGATTATTGGCAGCTTTTGGGGGCATGAGCTGGAGTCTGACAGAAGGGATAATGAGCGGAGGGTTTGTCGCTGACCTCACCGCTGAAATAAGAGACAGAGAGACAGGTGGCAGGGGCTCAGACAAACAGAGAAAGAATAACAAGGCAAAACCAAGACGATTTCGGTCAGCATGTGCACAAAGGCCCATGATGGACAGGTAACGTAGATCACTGGTTGTAAACCCCTATTTTTATAATGAAAATTAAAGCTGAATCTTAATGGTCAGACAAGGGATTCAGTAAGTTTTCCCGCTGACCTCACTTATGACTCACTCTGCTTCCTGGTATTTCCAACAACATGGAAACTGTTCAAACAGTGGGAACAGATCATTATCCTGGAATGAACTGTGTTTAAGTGCTTAAGACGTGCTGCTGTCAAAAGTTAGTTTCTTAATTTTCTCTATCAATTCATCTTTTTATCACTTTAAAAATAACCCATCATACATATGAATGTCACAACTACAAATGCTTACTTCATACATCTCTTTTTTTTGTGAAATGCAAATATGGTCTTGCAATGGTCATAAGAAAACATGATTTCCATAAACACAAATCAAATGGCTCTTTGAGAATGATCAAAACGGCATATAAAGGGAAGAAGAATGAGTAACCACCTTTAGAAGTACACATCCCCTTTAACAAGGAAACAGCTAACATCAGGTAAGAAGGTAGAATAATCATTGTCATCAAATAACTTTGTCGTGCTTGGGTGGTGTTCATGTCAAGGAAACGAACGTTTAACAATGTGTTAAGTTTGAGGCTTAAAAACAGACTCTTGCGCATAAATAAATTGAATGTGAAGTTTAGTGATCTCTATTTTAATTTAACATGATCTAATAATTGAGATCTAGTGGGTTATGAGTCTATTGCTTTATTTTATTACTAGCAAAAAAGGCAAACAGTGAGTACTGAACTAATCACTCTTTTTTTCTAAAACTTGACTCTTCCCTTCTGACATCAATAAAGGTATTAAAATCCAAAAATGTACCATTTACAAAGAACCACAGACAAGCAGCAAGAATGATCATTTATCAAAACAATGTGTTCTGTCTATCAGAACACATTGTTTCCAATAAGGGACCACCGTCACCTTCAGGCTTGCTCTGGGGGTTTCAGGCCAGGTTTTGTAAAGCGTCTTGAGACGATTTGTATTGTTATTGACGCTATATAAATAAAATTGAATTGAATTGAGTTGAATTCCCATGCTTCCTGCCCCGCTCCTCAAATGGAATTAGTGGTTGTGGTTGCAATTGGACTCTTCTTTTGAAGAAGACTTTTATCGTATCACATATCAATCAATCAATCAATCATATGGTGGGGTATGGTATGGCATCATAGTATATCATATCTTGTCATATCGCGTCGTATCGTATCTTGTCATATCATATCGTATCCAGTTGTTTCATATCGTATTGTATCGTATCCAGTTGTTTCATATCGTATCATATCAATCATATGGTGAGGTATGGTATGGCGTCATAGTATATCGTATCGTATCGTATCGTATCGTATCGTATCGTATCCAATTGTATTGGGTTGGATTTGTTGAAACTACTTTAATTATTTTATCTTAATATTTTGGTCTTCTTCTTCTTTATTCTTCTTCTTATTATTACATAAGCAACCTAAATGGATATTAACCAAGTATGAGTACCACTGATAAATATAATTAAATGTGTGAACTTTTTTATCTAACAGTAATGACTTTATGTTCAACAGAAACAAAATGTTACATCTGGTTATTTTACTGCTGTCTTCAGGTAAGGGGAATAAATGATTAAATAAGCGTGGTTAACTAAATATATTCTTAAAATAATCATTCTTAATGACACGTTTGGTGAATGAACCTCTACAGGTAGTGCAGAGGTACTAGATAATGGGTACCACCTAATAAACACGCCTAAGAACTGGACCGACGCCCAGAGTTTCTGCAGTGACAACTACGATGACCTGGCTACCATTGGCAACCATGGTGACATGAAGAGGCTGGACAGCGAGCTGGCATCCCTTGGTGTGACCTCACAAGTCTGGATTGGTCTGTCAAGGATCGGGCCGGCGTCCTGGCTGTGGTCTGTGGGAGAAACTCAAATCAGTCCAGGATTAGTTGAATACACTAACTGGGCCAGTTTTCTTGATTCCACTGAAAACTGTGGAGGCATGAGGGATGATGGGAAATGGTTCACCGCACCCTGTTCGACAACACTTCCTTTTATCTGCCAGAAAGGTCAGTGCTTTCAGGAGATAGACTTTCAAGTGATGGTACTCTAAGGCTAAGACAAGCAGTTGGTTATCTAGAAACAGCTAACTTACCTCTGCCCCACCATGTTTTACTGCTCTCTTGGCTGAGACCAGTGACTTCCAAGAGACTTTTTATCATTGTGAAGGTGCCAGGCAACGAATGTCTTCTTCTTCAGCTCCTGACCAGAAAAAGTTGAGCTACTTTCAAGACTAAGATAAGATAAACTAAGCAGCTGACAGCTGTAGGTTCATATTTATTGTCCAGACATGAGAATGAGAATACATCTTTCTACATGTCTTTCTGCAAAATAATAGAATTTTGAGTGAAGTAGGACTTTAAAGGGACACTTAATCACAGATTTTGCAAATGAAGGTTAGTTCACTCAGCTTAGGGACTAGGTAC
This sequence comes from Chelon labrosus, assembly GCF_963514085.1. Lineage (NCBI taxonomy): Eukaryota > Metazoa > Chordata > Actinopteri > Mugiliformes > Mugilidae > Chelon > Chelon labrosus. The sequence goes on from NC_140352.1 coordinate 20,892,902, forward strand.
TACTCAGCTTCTGGCAACAGGATTTTGTTAAATGAAAAAATAACCCTGGTGAGGTCAGTAGATTACTTCTGATTTGAGGTTAGACGCGTCCATGCTGGACTTGTGGCTCAGTGGACAGGAAAGCTGGTATGATGGTAGGTGTGCACCTCATACTTTGGCCCAGATTGAACACTGTAGCTATATACTTACCATGTAAGCATGCTGACGTTAACACTGCTGTGCATCATGGTGTATTATATCAGAACTGGAAGATTAAAGAAGTACACTTCCACTGTAAACCTTCCCACAAGACAGTTCAACCTCACAACCTACATATCTAAAGATAAAGACATATATATATAAAGACTTAATTCTTGGTGTGTCACTTTGATACACCTTTATGTACAATCAGCAGCTCGAACACTTTTTATTTTCCATTATTTGCATTTTCTCTTTCTCCTGTTTTTAAATACTAACAGACCTGGTGTCTAGCGCGTGGTTCGCTGTCTTTGAAGCGATGACTTGGAACCGAGCCCAGGAGTACTGCCGACTGAAGAACACAGATTTGGCCAGCGCGAGGAGTGCGACTGAAAATCTGGCCTTGCGGCAAATAATGCATGACAATGCCCCTTCGCTGTCCACGGTCTGGATTGGTTTGTTCAGGGACGAGTGGAAATGGTCAGACCAGAGCAGCAGTTCTTTCAGAAACTGGGTAATCTCTCAGCCAAATGATGATGGAAAGTGTGCATTGTACTATCCCCTCTCCAAGGGATGGTATGACCGAGACTGTGCAGCACTAGGACCATTTCTCTGCTATAAAGGTAGGTAAACACTACTACAATCTGATCCTCAAGTGTTAAATATTACCTTTAAATCGTTCATGCTGCATTTGAGAGCCATGTTTTCTCACGTTCCCCTTTTGTTGTTTTAAAAATGGCCCCCGATAACATGATTTAACAAACTCATGCATACACATTTTTTTTTTTTTTTTTAAATCATAGAACCACCAAGACAAAACATAAAGATTGTGAGGGTGGAAGTGAAGTCAGACCCAACGCTCGACTTCAGTGACTCTGCAGTGAGTCAGGCTATTTTGAACCAAGTAAGTGGTCTTTCTTTGAAATGTAGCTGTGTTTCCTCTCCACTGTGGGCGACCATCACGGAGCCAGAGCTAGCTGCCGATTTTAATGAAGCCGATTTTCTTGCCTTTACAGATCCAAACAAAAGGCGACTGGGTCAAGGTTCAGTGGAGAGTCCAGCCAGACGGGAATATTTTCCGTAACAAATACAAGAAGACCTTGACATGAAGAGAACCTGAGGCTCTTTGAAACAATCTGCAGTGCATGATGTTAAACGCGCATATTGTTATGGTTTGGATTAGACCAGTTTCTCATCTTATCTCTCACGTGTTTGTTTACTTATATCAGTAGTTGCACAATGACAAGATATATTGCCTAGGGCCTAGGCAATATATCTTGTAGGCCCTAGGCGACGTTTGGAGCTGAAAACTGTCTGAAAATGAAAATAAATGAAAATTAGAAAAATCTTCATATTACCTCACATCTGCAGACTGATCTCGTCTCTTTTCAGACTAGAAGCTGAAAGCTAATTTGAGCTAAGCCGATGGAAAACAAACAGACAAACACCTTTTTTTTTTTTTCTCTAAGAATGTCTTTATATTCCCTTGTAACATTTCATTAAAAAGGCTCACAATAGCAACATAGTGAAACAAGCTGATCCGATCTGGAGTAAAAACAAAAGAAACAATGGAGGAAAACAGGAATCTGTCTCACGTGTAACCCGATTAATATCTTACCCAGATCTGACCTGCAGCGCTGCTCAGGTCATCATTGCACATGATGCTCATAAATATTAGCAGGGTTATGGTGCGTGTTTACACAGCGGTAGATATTAAACCATAGAAAACAGATAATGTAACCAGAGTGTATGAGAGTCCACCACTGACCTTGGAAACAAAGCCGAATCACTAATATGTAATCTACACAGGCAAAGGTTATTTCCTGGATGATTTGGCACTGAATATGTTACCTGTCAAGTTAAAGGAGCCGTGTCATTTCACTACACATACAGTATATTAACGGCGTGGTACTCCCAGCACAGCATTACAATCATGTATGTAAAAAGCAGATTAAATATATATATATATGTATGTTGAGTAAACACTGAGAAGTCACAGACTTCCAACATTTTAAAATACCCGGTGTCACTGTTACAGCAATGTTGCATTCAGATGGTAGAAAATGAAATCACCTCAACAGTTCCGCACGATCCCTCTTCATCAACGCTGAAAATACATATCGCTCGCTTCCAACAGCATTTTCCAAATTCAGAAACAGAACATTAGTGGCATAAATAGTGGCATACTTAGTAGTGTCAAAACATGTTGCACTTGAATATGTGTTAAATTATTCCCTGCAGTAAGGTGACGTTAGGATTTCCTACCCTAACGTTGAGTGGTGCAATGCGTACTGGCCTTTTTATAATATTCACATGGCACAATAATAACATTTTCATTCTGTTTCTGGATTATAATTTTTCAAATGGTTCGACCGTTAAAACTAAAGTACAGTACTCGTTTATTGTTCTCTCTCTCCACACATCCGTCACACAGCTAATAAAAACACACACGAATTAAGATGCATATCAATAAAAACATCACCTTCTAGCCTATTTCCGTATAAAGCCGCCTCTTTTTCGCTTCTTAATGTAACATGTAATTATGTAGGCACACCTTCCCGTCAGCGTCCTTTTCCTCTGGTGAAGTATCTATTGCTCTTTCTTGACCTGGGGCCGGCTCTCTTCTGTTTTGGTGGGCTCTTTTTGGTTTGGGCCCAGCAGCTGTATCAGATCACGGAGGGCTTTTCTGATCTGACTGCCGAATCTATGGGCACCCTGGGAGGGAGACACAGAAAGCAGAATGAGATGTCCTGCATTTGTCCAAATACCTTCAGAGAACCGGATGTTTTAGACTGTAGTATTAGCTATCAGTATTAGCCACAAGCATCCAGAACAATGTGAGCAGTCTTAATTTTTAAATGCTACTTCTTCTAGGTACTGCGTTCCTATAGTTCCTATAGTTCCTATAAATATTAAGGGAAGTAACATCTTTATTGTGTGTGCACCAGAGGAACTGAAAAAAAACGGTTTTAAAGACCTTGATAAGTTCCTGCTTCAGGGTAGGAATTTTCCTAGCACAAGAGGAACCTTGCATGATTAAAGTACACCGAGATTAGTCGAGCACGTAAAGGCATTGAAGCATAATTACAGGTAGAAGTAATTTGGAAAAAAAACGTTTGGGGCCAGTGAACTTCCGTCTCTACTGTACGTCTATGCAACATTGTTGTAAGTTAAAAGTCAATCAAAAGTGACTGTGATATAACTGTCAGATAGTTGAACAAATATAGTTCTTGGAGATGTTCCCCAATGCCTTGTTAACCTCAGAAAGTTTCTAGAACCATTAGGACTGAAAACACAGCTTAGTTTCCTCTAAAAACTATGAGAATACTAAATATTATACCTAAAAACGCATCTGAACGTACTAAAATACACAAATGTTGTACACTAAAGTCTGTTTAAGTGGCAAAAAGTGATTGCTCACTTTATTTTTGCAGCATAAAACGTCTAGTTTAATTAAACTTACAGTGCCTGGACAGGAGTGTTTGCACGAGATGTGAAAGTTAATCAGGTTCTCTCCCAAAACGCAGTAGGACACCCCATAACCATCATCAGCCACCTGGAAGAGACACAGATAATATTTATACTGCCTCACGGATATCAGAAGCAACTGTGTTGTATGTTCAAGACATGTTTCATTCATTTACCTACTGACTGCAAAAAAGCATGGAAAGGTATAATTATATATCTAAACTGTGTATGGCCACTACGGTGGGAGGTATCCATCAGAAAGAAAAGAGTAAAAGAAACTGTATGAATAAAATAAGAAAGTAATTATGTAGAGTTAGCAAACCTATATCATACACAGTTAAATGTCGGTTACATAGAGGGTAATACTCACTGGTCCAAAGCCTCCTCCACAGGAGATGTACTCTGGGTGGTTGACCATGTCAAACAGCTCCACCTGCTGGACTGGAGTCTGACTTGTAGACAGCCTCCACGGCTCAGACAGCACCTGCAACACCCACATCAGCTCGATGAGGTACTAGCTTTACTAAGGAATAGATGCAGAACTGGACAGACTAATATGAGTAAGGTGAAAAAACGACAGAAATGAGAAACCTCTTTCAAGAAAGGAGATTCCACTCCGAGGTATTTGGACACCACGTAGAGGCAAAAGAGGTGTCTGTCGATCCCTCCTCCGGTCATAGCCATGCGGTATAGTTCCTGGTGCTTTTCTGACGCTGCACGGAACAAACGCCTGCACACATCTGGCACCTGGAGGAGAATGGCATGATTGCTTGGTATGGCACTCACTTAAACGGAAACCATTATTTGTGATGTGAGTGTAATCCTGTATACATCCTCTTGTGATTTACAGTTATATACCTCCCCAAAAAATGTCATCATACGTCGGACAAAAACGATGAAAAGAAAGCGACCACTATCAAGTTCTCACCTCTCCACCCTCCAGCGCTCGGACAAAGGCACTGCTCTCGTTGCTACAGGAGCGAACAGTCTCGGTCCTGCCCTCCCTGAACAGACGGGTCATGGAGGCTTCATAGGTCAAACAGAAAGTCCCCCGGTCCTGGAATGCAAAGACAACTCATATGCTACAGATTATACTGAACAAATGTCAAATTTTAACAAATGTTCAATCTGGCTGTGTATTACATATTTAATTTAATATTAAATGACTGAAGTTAAAGCTCCGACTTAGAGCTTCGGGGTTACAAATCCAAGCTAGCTGAAGAGCGCTGGAATCAAATGCTAAATAGTCTTGTTTTTATATGGCGCTTTTCTACCTGTTGGTACTGCGGGTGGGCACATTTATGCTTATGGTTTCTTTTCAGATCAAACTCAATGGACATAAATAACCAAAACAACAGACAGGCTGTAAACTGATCTATTTCAGTGCATCTGTTCCACTTTAGCGAGAGGCTCACCCTGTAGTACGCCAACTGAAGAGCCATCTGTATGAAGGCATCTGGACTGACTCGACACTTCTTGACCTTTCCTTTGCCGAAGTCTTGGAAGGAGAAAACGTGGAAGTCCACGTCATCGGCGAGGGCCTGAGCCACAGCCAGAGACTGGGAGATCTGCTCCTCACACTGAGACAGACACAGGTAACATCAATATGACGGAGGAAAAAAAAAAAATAATAATAATAATAATAATACATTTTATTTGGAGGCGCCTCTCTGGGCACTCGAGGACACCGTACAACATATAAATAATAATAAAAGCACTAAGAAGAAATAAGAGACAGATAAGAAGAGACAATGAAGATGGTTAAGTTGGGTAGGCAGTTCGGAATAGGTGAGTTTTTAGTCTTGATTTGAAGAGTGTGAGAGAGTCCAAGTTCCTGAGGTCCGGTGGGAGTGAGTTCCAGAGTTGAGGGGCAGAGCGGCTGAAAGCCCTGCTCCCCATGGTGACGAGGCGGGCGGGAGGGACAGAGAGGTGGACAGACGATGCAGATCTGAGGGAACGGGAAGGGGTGGCGATGTTGAGGAGTTCGGACAGATAAGGAGGGGAAAGATTGTGGATGGCCTTGAATGTAAACAGGAGGATTTTGAAGTCAATGCGGAGTTTGACCGGGAGCCAGTGGAGTTGCTGCAGAACAGGGGTGATGTGGTGGGTGGAGGGGGTTCTGGTGATGATCCGAGCTGCAGAGTTCTGAACCAGTTGGAGTTTATGGAGATATTTGTGAGGTAGACCAAAGAGAAGGGAGTTGCAGTAGTCGATGCGGGAGGTGACAAGGCTGTGTACCAGAATGGCAGTGGAGTGAGGAGAAAGAGAGGGGCGAAGGCGATTAATATTGCGTAGGTGGAAATATGCAGACCGGGTGATGTTATTGATATGGGATTGGAAAGATAATGTGCTGTCGAGGATGACACCCAGACTCTTAACCTGGGGGGAGGGGGAGACAGAGGAGTGGTCGATGGTGAGGGAAAAACTGTCAGTTTTAGAGAGGGTTGATTTGGTGCCAATCAGAAGGAATTCGGTTTTATCACTGTTGAGTTTTAGGAAGTTAGAGGAGAACCAAGATTTGAGCTCGGTGAAGCAGTCAGTGAGGGAGGAAGGTGGGAGAGTGGAATTTGGTTTGCTGGAGAGGTAGAGCTGGGTGTCATCCGCGTAGCAATGGAAATGAATGTTATATTTACGGAAGATATTGCCAAGAGGAAGGAGGTAGATGATGAAGAGAAGGGGCCCCAGGACAGAGCCCTGGGGCACACCAGTGGTGACGGGGGACGGGTGGGAACTGAAGGATTGGATTTGGATGAACTGAGTGCGGCCTGAGAGGTAGGATTTAAACCAGTCAAGGGGTGTGTGTGAAATACCAAGGGAGACTAATCTGTTAATGAGGATAGTGTGAGAGATGGTGTCGAAGGCCGCACTCAGATCGAGGAGGATGAGAATAGTGAGTATCACCTGCTACCGAGGTGTGCGGAGGAAGAAAAGAAACTGACTCTAGCAGCACTTGTAGTGTATCCTCTCTTTAGATTGTCTGGAACCAGACCTACAAGTGTTGAGTCTTCTACAACACACAACACAGAATTTTTACACGTTAAATACACTATATTGCCAGAAGTATTCACTCATCTGCCTTTACACGCGTATGAATTTAAGTGACACCCCATTCTTAATCCATAGGGTTTAATATGACGTCAGCCCACCCTTTGCACCTATAACAGCTTCAACTCTTCTGGGAAGGCTCCACAAGGTTTAGGAGTGTGTTTATGGGAATTTCTGACTATTCTACCAGAAGCGCATTTGTGAGGTCAGACACTGATGTTGGATGAGAAGGCCTGGCTCGCAGTCTTCGCTCTGATTCATTCCAAAGGTGTTCTATTGGGTGGAGGTCAGGACTCTGTGCAGGCCAGTCAAGTTCTTCCACACCAAACACGCTCATCCATGTATTTATGGACCTTGCTTTGTGAACTGTTCCCACAAAGTTTGGAATTGTCCAAAATCTCTTGGTATGCTGAAGCATTCAGAGTTCCTTTCACTGGAACTAAGGGGCCAAGCCCAGCTCCTGAAAAGCAGCCCCACACCATAATCCCCCCTCCACCAAACTTCACACTTAGCACAATGCAGTCAGACAAGTACCGTTCTCCTGGCAACCGCCAAACCCAGACTCATCCATCAGATTACCAGATGGAGAGGCGTGATTCGTCACTCCAGAGAACGCGTCTCCATTGCTCTAGAGTCCAGTGGTGGAGTGCTTTACACCACTGCATCCAACGCTTTGCATTGTACCTGGTGATGTATGGCTTGGATGAAGCTGCTCGGCCATGGAAACCCATTCCATGAAGCTCTCTACGCACTGTTCTTGAGCTAATCTGAAGGCCACATGAAGTTTGGAGGTCTGGAGTGACTGACTCTCTGCGCACTATGTGCCTCAGCATCCACTGACCCCACTCTGTCATTCCACAAGGCCTGCCACTTTGTGGCGGAGTTGCTGTTGTTCCCAGTCACTTCCACTTTGTTATAATACCACTGACAGTTGACTGTGGAATATTTATTCGCAAGGAAATTTCACGACTGGACTTGTTGCATAGGTGGCATCCTGTCACAGTACCACGCTGGGACTCGCTGAGCTAATGAGAGCGACCCATTCTTTCACAAATGTTTGTAGTAGCAGTCTGCATGCCTAGGTGCTTGATTTTAAACACCTGTGGAAAGGGACCTGGTGAAACCCATGAATAAAAGCCCGACACAACACGTTATCTTTGACAGAAACAGTTGAGTTTGGTAGCTCCGTCAGAGAGGTGAGAGATCCGGCTGCAGTCAGGTGACGGAGAGTGATGCGGGAGGGGCCCACTGTCTCGGAGCGGAGGGACAGAGTCAGGCTACCGGTGAGAGAAGAGAGAGAAGGGCCCAGGCAAGACTGTCAGCTGGCCTGCGTGTGATGCTGATATTGCGCGATGTAAATCATGCGGCGCCCGAGTGCATTTGACCGGCAAAAAATCGGCATATGTCAGACTGACCGGCCGGTCTCCGGTCATGGCCGATCACGTGAAAATCGGCCGATTCCGGTCACCAGCCGATAAATCGGTGCATCTCTAATTTTTAGCACAGACAGGAAGTTACTGACTCACTACATGTCATTTCTACATTTAGGTTTGTGCACAGAATAAGCAACCAAGATATAACTCAGTAATAAACAAAATTAAACTGTAGTTTTTAGCTTTTGCACAAAGCCAGGCTAAATTATTAACTCCTAGGTTTACAAATTGACTTTCTGGACAATTCTTGGTTAGTCGACTACAAAATTACTTTGCAAGAATAATAATAAAAAAATTAGTAACAAGAAGAATATTTGCCGCTTGGTGCCGTGTTTGGGATGATAGCCTGTGCAGTTGGGCAAGAGAAGTAAAGGGATTTATAAAAATGTTTGAATGGACTGACTTACTTCTGGAGGGATTTCCCAATTCAGCTTCTGTGGTCGTGGCAGTGATGAATCAACTTCTCCTTTGCAGTGACCTTCTGCATTGTAACCAAGCTGGAAACTGTCAGTGGCTAGGGTGTACTGGGGTAAACACACAACATTTATAAATAACGGCTGCTTCTTAGAGACACATGACCACAATGTAAAACCAGCTTTCATGTTCCTCACCTCCCACAAGTGAGCCAATACTGGTGCGTCAGCCCACGAATGCTCTCCATTTATGCCATTCTTCCCGTTCTTGTAGTAAACGACTGAAAAGGACTTGTCAAACCACCTGTGTGACAACCAACATCATGACTGAAAACTGTAAAGAAATGTCTGACCATTTAATAGCGTGAAAAAGATGAGCTAGATGAACAGGACAGCGACCGGTTCAGGGTAAAATTACCTGTCATAACATTTCCCATGCAACAATGACTTTGCATAGCGATCTAAACTAGCAGCAGGGTCGTCTCCCATCATGCCCTGTTCGTCTTCATCCAGGGTCACAAAGAAGGCAGCTTTCTCAATGCAGTCCAGAGAGCGTTTATTGACTCCACTGCTGAAATAGGTCGCCCTTGCTTTAGCCCATGGGATTCTGGAAAACGTTTGAGAAGAAAATAATGACATCTGATGTTCCATACTAATGTGCTACGGTCACTTTTGACAAAAGAAGCTTATGACACTGACCTGTCTCCAGCAGTGAGGGCTCCAAGTTTGGCCTCTCCCTTGGAAGGAGGTGATGGGTCATCGAGAATCCTCTGAATCTGGAATTCAATCTCCCTCGGAGAGAGGAGTCGACCTGCCTGGTACACCCTAAGGCGGAAGTAGCGGCCTTTGTGGTATACAACTATGTAGTCACTGTCCTGCCAATGTTGCAGAGTATCTGAGGACATGAGAGAAAGAGGAGCAATGTTCGAGAGAAAAGTAAATATATCACTGAGTCTAAGGCATGAATTTGGACCAATTTTAGAAAAGGTGATGACACTGGATTTGAAAATGCAGATGGTGGCGCCATGTCACAGCAACACAAGTTCATCAGAGAAGATGCGCTTAGGGATTTAGGTGTGCTTTAGGTTCAGTTTTATTCAAAACATTTCCTATGTCTTACTGACATGGGCTTTCCTCACATTCCTCACGTTAATCATCTTTAGAACGGCATTCATCTTTCTTTTTGTATTTGTTCCTGGATGAAATAAACACACAACACAATCTACTCACACAGTAATATCAAAGTAGCCTGTGGATTATTGTGAACAGAAAGCTGTCTGGGTAAAAAAAGAGGAACCCTCGCATGGCCCACCGGATAATGGTAAAGAAACCACACGGTAAGTTTACCAAATTATATTCACAGTTCCCCTGACACACCCGCTTGAATGGTTTAGGGCTTGCCAGAATAAAAATAACACGTTATGCAGAGTGAGAATCTTAAATAGACTACAAAGCTGAATGACTATGGACACATTCATTGACTAACATAGCCTGTGACAGAGAAAGCCTACTTAACAAATGGTAATATGGGAATATCAGTGCTGCAATGTGGAAATTTATGTTTCTTTGAACTTATAGGATCACTATCAAGACGGTAGCTCATTAACATGATGGACAATGAAGTGTTACTACATATGAGACAGTGATATAGTTTAAATTCTACCCTATAAATATGTTAAACATTTCTATTTGTATCTGGTAGAGATCTTAATCTAGAACTGCAGAACTTGCGTAACATTATAAACACTACCTGTTATCGTTCCAGGGATTCGACAAGTATCAAACATCCGCTCAAACTGAAAGGAACAGCAAGGAACTGCAGACCTCAACAACCACTGAGCAGGAAAAAGAAGGATGGACCAGTACAAGAAAAAGTATAGGACAGAAAGAGAGAAAACAAAGGAGCGTTGGGATCAAACAGAAAAGAGAAAAGGAAAGAGAAGATGAGAACAAAATGTGTGAGCAGAAGAAAACAGACATTAGTTAGGGACAGATCTTTCCAGAAACCTACAGAGACCTGAGATAAAACCAGAAAGCAAGAGGAGACAGATGAGAGATGACAGGATGAGCTGCACAGCAGACAAATTGTGACTGGCTTGCATACACCATCTTTCACACAATTTTTCGATTCCACACTTAAACTCTGGAGGGTTCAAACTCCTTCAGGAGGCCTCATCTTCACTGAAGGAGTGGTGTACTGTGCAGTCGGATACCGGAGCGGATGGTCTTGTCGAAACAAACTGACATGATCATGTAACATATATTAAGCTGTGAGCCGTCTAAGCGTGTGTACAAGTCAGTCTCTTTACCGGTCTCCTCTCCAGGAGTGCGTGTGGTGTTGAATATCCTCTCACACTGAGCGGCACACAGAGGAATGACAGTGCCTGGTATGCGACTCTGGGAAACGGAGAGGACAAGGCGAGGGCATAGGGAAAGGGACAGGAGAGAGAGCAGCGGAAGAAACGTAGAGTCAAACAAGAGGAGTGTGGGAGCAAAAGAGGAAGGCGATGAGAGAAATCGAGCAAGTGAAGGAGAGATTGAAAGGAGCACAAAGGGTTGGGGTGAGAGATGAGCAGGGCATGAGAACACAGGGGAGATGCCTTCACACGAACAAACTAAAATGAATGGAGATACACATGCTATCTGCACACGGAGAGACGGATGGATGTTGGAGTCAAAACACAATCCCACATACCGACTGCATCATATACACGTTGCACTACATAGATTTCTTTACAAATAATGTACTGAAGTATCACAAAGAAATATTATGGCGAGACATTCAATTAACAAGTCTGTGTACGTTTGTGTACATGGAGCAGGGAGGCTTGGCTGCTGGTGGCTTAACTCACAGGTTTAATCTCTTCTTTGTTGAGTTTACGGCGGTACAGGAAGAATGCGTGGATGCTGTTGCCTGCCCTGGCTGCCTGGATGGGCGTTGGAGTCACATACAAGAAGTCCTGGGGGAAGAGTGAAGGGATATGGGAAGTCAGGTGAGTGTACACGTTGTCGTCTAAACAAAGCAATACACCTGGAATTGAAGGGTCACAGGTTTGAGTCACTGGATGCATCATGTCTGAGGAAATATTTAAAAGCCTCATGTGACACACACCACAGCTTTAAACCCACCAATCTACTGTATGAAGTGAATAACATTTAATTTTCTTCTTGGAAACCAGGGTCCTGACATTTATAATACGTGGATGACACTTTGACATGCCACCACCTACAAGCACAGCCCCATGGCAACAGGAAGGGGGTGTTCCTAAAATCCTGGTGGAAGGCGTGACGCACATGTACCTGGCCTTCGATCCGATGGCTAGAAAACGTGATTCATCAGACCAGGCCACCCTCTTGCGTCGCTACCTGGTCTAGTTCTGATGCTCATGCACTCACTGCAGGGGCTTCCACTAGTGGATAGTGCTCAGCATGGGCACCGTGACTGATCTGCAGCTACGCAGCCCCACACAAAACAAACAGTGGCGCACTGCGCGTTCATTAGAACCAACATAAACATTTCCCAGCGGCCCGAGCGACAGTAGCTCGTCTGTCGGGTCTGACCACGCAGGCCAGCGTTCCTCATGCGTTTCAGTGAGCAACATTAACTCCGAGGCCAAATTGTTCATTTGCTGCCCAGTCCACCCACTCACAGGCGCCATAATAACCTGATAAACAGTGTTATTCACTTGAGCACCGATTATGATCGCAATAGTGTTATGGATAATCGGTGCATTAACAATAGTTGTGTATTTTTTCACAATAATGTTGCTGCAATTAATACTTGAATATGTGTCCCTTTACTTCCACGTAGCTCTCTGAGAAGTTCATAAATATATTTCCAAGGAACTGCATGAACAGTGTTGTTGCCAAGAAAGTGACAGTACAAACAGTATCCACTCTCATTCCCTCCCACTACAAACAAGACAAAGACGAAGACTAGTATTCAATCCAAAGTGAGGAATACACCCTGTTAAAAAAGAAATATTAGATTAGAGAGAGATTTTTATACCATGCCATAGTAGTTACTGTTGACCATGATCGGGCCGCGTCCCCGTAGGTAGACATATTCCTCCCACCAGTCACTGACCTAAAATCACACATACAGGCTTTGGTGAGAAAGCTAATAGAGCTGCCAACTGGCGTTCGCATCCTTGCATATTCAGACTGAATAAATAATTCAAAACCGTGCAAAGATATACATTGTTAATGGAATATTCTATTTCTTTTCCGCTGCCTTGCTTTTTGACATTTAAGTAGCCACGCGTAACAAGAGCGCCGCTGACAACGACTTACGTAGTTGGAGGCCCAGAGAGCTTTGAGTTTGAGGTACCACTGCAGGCGGTTACCGAGGCTGCTCTCAAACTCCTCGGCCAGTTTGTTCATGCGTTCATACCGTGTATCATCCATCAGTGGACGTACTGATTCCAGGTACTAAACAAGAAGACAATGCAACAAAAAAAGCAGTTTACTAAATAAAGGATTGCTGCATCAATTAATTAACACTTGCAGTTGGTGACATGTACAAATCTTCTGCAACTAAAACCACATCTGATTCTGCTGATATAATACAACAGCTCTTCATCATCTCTATTCTGCCTGTTCAACTCGTCATCAGCCAGACATAAAAAAAATCTGATAATGAATGATGAATGTGAGAAAAGATCCATCTGTTTTATTGTCAATAGTCAGTATGTCTTCACTTCCTCTGCTTCGCGTGACATCTCACCCTCTTGACTGTGTCCTTGATGGCGGGCAGCGGGAGGTTTGGCAGCGAGCCCTGGTAGCTGTAGAGTAGAGGCTTTCTGCCAGAGAAGATCCGCACCAGCGCCTGGCGTAGACAAACAAGAATTCACATACTAAATTGTCAAAATACGGACATCTTTAAGTTCAACTGTGGTTGCATAGTTTAATCAAAATCATAAAAATTAGTATTTATTTTTTAGAAGGATGCAAGTGAAAGGAATGTTTACTTCAGAGTGGCAAGGGGAAAAGGTGAGAAAAAACAAAACGAAACACTGACCACCCAGACTTTGGTGGTGGTGGACATCTTGCCATGCTGCTCAAACATCCATCGGTGGTAAGAGAGGAGTTGCTTGAGGCACAGGCGCATGGTGAAGATGAGCAAGAGCCACAGCATGGTGCTGAAGAGCACCGCCGACAACACTGCCTGGCACTGCGTACTCATGGACTGGCTGGAAATGGAGGCAAAAAACAGTGGGCGGAATGACGGAACAAAAAGGGGCAAATAGGAGAAATGATGAACAAGAGCAGACGCTATGGACAGTGCAGCTGATTAGAGATATTGCAGCGAAGACTTACTTACAACAGCTAGTCCTTTTACACTTATAACATCAAGCTATGAAAATCCAACTTGTCCCATTTCTTTACATCCAAATGTGTGTTTTTAACTTTCAAATAATTCACTTTGGTTATTCAAATAGAAGCGTTACCTGACTGGCAGGTGCTCCTGGATCTTGGCTATGAGTCCCATGGAGGGGTCAGAGCGGGTATACATAGTAGCCAGGATTGCTATGACCACAAAAAGCCAGGAGGAGGGGCTAGCAGGATATACTCCAGTTATCACGCTGTTCTGTTAACGTGAGAGAACAAAGATTCATTTAAATGTTATTCTTCCTGTTTATCACTACCCTGGCAAACACACTGATAATACAGTTATGACCAAATTAAAATAATAGATACCATCAACCAGCAAATTTAATGTGCTTATTCTGCTATATTTGTAACTGTCAAATTAAGTGAAAATTCATTTCCTCGTGTTAGTCTTAAAGGAAATTTCCACTAAAGATCTACAATGCTGCTGAAAAGTATTTGCACACCCAATCAAACAAATGAAACCAAAATATTCTATATTATATTTACACAAAAAAATATAATTTGGGATTTGTTTATTCAGGAAATGAGCCAATATTACATATCAAAAGTAAGTGCACTTCTTGCATTACAAGTTCATTTCAAGGCCCAATTTCAACACAAGTCCATCTGTTAAAAGATATGTCCAATGAATATACTGTACTGAGTCTCAGGTGTCGTTTAGTGCCACGTTTTGTTCAAAAAAACTCATTCCACGCGTTACACATGGCGGTAACGTCGTTATTTGGGCCTAATTTGCTGCATCTGGGCCCGTACGGCTTGACTTACCGATGGACCAATTAGTTCTGAATTATACCCACAAATTCTAAAACAAAATGTCAGGACATGTGTCTTTGAGCTGAACCTTGAGAGAAACTGGGTCATGCAGCAAGACAATACATGTCGTTCTACAAAAGAACGGTTAAAGAAGAACTAAATAAATGCTATGCAATGGCCAAGACAAAGTCCTGACCATCAACCAACAGAAATGTTGCGGAAGGACCTGAAGCAATTTGTCAGGTCAGTACTACTGCAGTTCACGGTTTGTTTTTGAGGGTACACTGCCTATCGACTTAAAAGAGGCTATAAATGGTTTGCAAAGGAGAAAAGAATGAGTGGAATGAGCCGAAAATGCATACCCTAACAGGTACGAACACAGTACTTGACCTAAACGCAAGCTCACTTACAGCAGTAACAAGGAGGAAGGGGAACAGTATAAACATAGCTGGGATTATTACTCAAGTTTAAGCAAGAAAACACAAAACAGAGAGGACACACCTTGAGTCTGATGATACGCTTCTTCCAGGAACGGACACCAGAGAGGTAGATTTCAGTGAGGGCCTGGTGGGACAGCTGCAGATCAATGCCCTCTGGGGTGACTGTGAACTGGAAAGCCACCGCCTGGTGGGCTTCTGCCATGATTACTGCTCACAATGAAACCCCCTGTAGTTCAGACAGAGCAAAAGTGAGCAAAGGTGTTGATTAACTGACAATGTAAAGACACTACCAACAGGCTAAATGCTGGAAGGAATCAGTCTTCTGCACTGAAGACCAAAGGATACACACAGCAAAATATTTAAACACTCACTTAACTGTTGCATTGTGGACAAATTGCTCCACAAATTTGTGGTTAGAAACAATACACAATATTTCCTTGACTATGGCGTATTGGTTCCCCCAGGCAGAATACAACAAAGGGCGTACGGGTAAGAACATTTCAGCACCTGCTTTCTGCACCGTGAATTGACCCAGTTAATAACAGAACGCAGAGGACTGCATGCAAAACAACAACAACACATAAAAGAGAAGCAAAAAATGTAAACAACTTACAGCAACATCCCCTATGCTCTGCTGGTGTTCTTACATGAACTCCAGTGCAGTAGCTAATGGCAAACTGAACCCTGGTAGAAATGCTGTGCAGGGACGCACAGACAATTAATCAAACCGAAGATGAATTGCAAAAAGCGCCCGTGTTAGCCAGGCAAAACACATCCATCTCACACGTAAGCATTTTTAGGAGCAGCTCAAAAGAGACACGTTATACGCCTTTCAAATGCAAAGTTGAAATTGGTGGAGTTTGTCTGGAAGCGCTGACTGGATGCTGATGTGGCTGGGTATTTTTGTTTAAAGCAATTACTGCTTCTCTTCACAAAGGGAATTGATTTTCCTCCACAAATAGGCTATGGATAATGCCCTGAGGTTTAGTCACTCTGACACTGGACTGCACCTCTATGGAGGATACGTCTGCTCTTTTTGTGGGTCTAAAAACTGCAAACAAACAGCATTGTCTCACTGTCCGAAGGTCCCATTGAGGTTCCGATCTTCATGTCAGATCCAGCAGATACTGTCACGATGCAGCCGAGGACTAACGGCGGTAAATTTTAGCCTCGGTAACCTCAACTCCTTTATTTCATTGCCAACACAGACACGATACACCTGCTCAATTGAGCTTAGACCACTTACACATGAGGAAGACTATTTGGAAACTGGAAACAATATCACTTACACAGCTTTTTTGATGAAGCTACAGGTATGGTATAATTTACATGATCAGGGGGAAAAGGGGCTTTCATAGTGGCATGTATTATATTTGCTTCATTAAAGGACTAAACAATTAAGGTATTTTTGATCTGTGAAAAATATCTCAGACAGAAACATAAATTCACAGCAGTATGCAAACGCAGATGTGGGCAGGGCCCAAACGCAACAGACCTGAGACCAGTATTTCAGGTCTGACAACTACCATATTAGTGAGATGACTGCCCGCTGGTGCTCATTAACTTTTGACAGATTAAAAATATTTATATTCCAAAGTGAAGCGCATTAAACAGTACGCCAAATTCAACCGTGTACCCGTACAGTTTTTAAATTAACAATGAAAGATGTGCTCAGTAACATCTGAAAGGAAAACAGAATCTGACTTCCAGGAACAGGTTTGAGTTGTATAACAGGAAGGTCAAGTAAACAGCAAAGAGTTCCTTCATTTTTATTCGTGTATATACTTATTGCATGAGTTTTTATGATTACTGACATATTGTACCCCAGAGACAAAATACCCCCCCTTGCCAGTTCATTAAGTTCAAAAGCGTTTCTGTTATTTAACATATTGACTAAAATGGAGTCGTCAGAATAATGCAATTCAATGCAAAACCAAAATGGAAATGTAGTTGAATCAATAGCTCTCTCTGTTATTTTAAACAACTGCTGAATATATCTGAGCACAGCTGACTTTTCACGTGTTAACTCACACAAAACACACAAATCCTGCGTAACCTGATCAAAAACCAACATTATTCTCCAAGAGTACAGGGCGTCTGCTGTGGACATGTTCTCATTTGTCGAGCTCATGAAATGACTGAATAGAGCTGTAAGGTCTAATATTACAGAAGTAACTGGAGAAATTCATTTTAATTGTCAATTCTCTGACATGTGACCGCGGCACAACAATGGCTTCTCTTCATAGTGTAGGTTTAGATTTGAAAATTGTGCTGACAACAATAATGTCTTCTCGTCCCAGTAAAGGCAGTCTCTTACCGACCTGGCATTCCTGAGCAAGTAAGGAACTCATTATCTCAGATGACTCAGCCTTCCCTGCTGGACTATCCAGGCATGAATAACTCACCAAACTCACCTTACCTGTTAAATAACTTCATTAGGCTTCATGATGGCATGGGATCAAATAGGACTTCGTCAAGGTAACTTAAAATCAGATAAGAACATGTAACTTTTGCAGTGGTGCACACTATGTTTGTGCAGAATTCACTCGTAGACAGTATAATATAGTGTGTATTCTTATACTAGGTGTTAAATCCCTTAGCACACAGATATTTAAACTAGACAGGAAGTTTATCTTATCCACTGTATTCTCCTGTCTCATTCTTTATCAGGGTTTTATCAAGGCAGACTTGTGTGGGTTTCAGCACCACTGACCATTGACGATACAAGTCAAAGAGTAGGACAACAAGTAAACAAAGAAAGCAAATAACTGATGGTTATTTCAGCCCAAATTCGAGGTCTGCCACAAACCAGAAAATAGGTTATTATAGCAAGCTAACACATTTGAACCAAATAAAACGTGTGGTTCGGTCATAAAGAGAAAAGAACATTTCATTCAGCAGCAGCAGTGACAGTAATGTAAATCCCACTTAGCTCCATTATACCGGAAAGCATCACATTTGGCTGTTTTTGCTTTCCAGAGAGACAGCTGCTGGACACTAACGACAGTTCACGGTCTGAAATGAACGCTAGCTGCTGCTACTGCTGCTGCTGCTAGTGCTAGCCGTGCGCCCAGCCCATTATGTAGTTAGCGACCCACAAACGGCTGCTGATAAGGCTCGTTTAACGCTCGAGCTAAGATGCGATCGCTTGCGTCTTCATTGCAATGCACTACACAATTGTCAAAAGCCTGCGAGCGTACCTGTTGTTGTTCGCGGTGGAGAGGTGACCAGGATCGGGAGAAGCACGAACCGACTGTTAACTTCTGACGTCGCACGAGCGACCGGTGTATGTTGCTCGAACGTCGGCCAACCGTCCTCCTCCTCCTCCTCGCGACTGTACTACAGATGCTGTGGATGAGATGAAGCTGCCTTCAGCGACCGTCGGAAGTCCCGCAACCACGGGGCGGAGGTATGGATATCTAACTCAACATCTGATAATAAAATAGATATGTCTGACTTGTGTAATATACGTTTCAGTGTTTTAACGCGTGGTTATCGCAAATAATATAAATAAAAATAATAAAAACAATTACCTAATTTACAAATGCTGCTTACCTTCTACCAGTAAATGAAAAAAATGTTTCTCTGTCAAATACATCTTAAGTATTTATGTGAAACATTATACGCCGGTGTATTCGAGATATTATCTAGAATATTATCTTATTTCCATGGCTGAAAAATCTTACCTCAAGTCGAGTTACTAGATTTTTCTGAAGCCCTTAATCGCATCTTCCGGTCTTCCTCGGCAGGAGTGAAGTAGCCACATCTGTGGAGCCTTGAGATGAGTTCAGGAGCTCTGAAAAAAATCAGTTTCACAAAGAAAAACATACAAAACACACCTTGAGACGTTTTGTTTATCTGTTCTGCTAAACTACTGTTTCCTTGGCGAAAAACTAGATTTCACGTTCAGTTTTCTAATTTGACTCTTTTACCTGGACAGTAATGACCATTATTAGGTTCTCATTGTTATTATATTGTAATTTGACACAGCACAATACAAATAATGTTCATAATAATGCACCCAGATGGTGCAATTATTTCAAGCCTTTGCAGAATTAGTGCAAAAGAAAGAAACACAGACATCATTTTACCCCAGAAACTGAATAGACACACATATGAATTTTGGGTTTATTATTGTAACCATAACAATAAGGTGGATCTCTCTTTATTTTAACCATCAATTCAATCATAATTGTTCTTTTTTTAATCACAGGCAATAGTTATAATAGTGCACTTTTATATTTAAATTATGATACAGACATTTCATTTTTTAAACACCTTATTCTACTGACCCTTATGAATGGAGAATAGTTTACAATCTTAGCCATAGTTGGGTCAATGAAAGTGAAGGTGATGTGAAAGATGAAACCAATGACGGTGAGCAATCATAAAGTGTGTATGGACAGTGAGGCAAACAACTTCGTACAGTTTTGTCTTGTGACGATGGCTACACGACAGAGGTGAAGAGGCAGACAGGTCAAAGGGACAAGGCATAAAAGCAAGAGACGAAGCGAATTAGCAGGCATTCAATGTGTGAGAGAGAAATGATACCCACGTTAGCGTTTTGATTAAGTTAATATTACTGGGTCAGTCGAAATTTCTGTATGTGATCAGCTCAAAATGCATCTGCTGCCAAGTTTTCAGCTCACAGTCCGTCATCATCCGCCTGTCTCACACACGGATTCCAGTTAGCAGAGATAAGCGAGATTTAAAGAGACATGAGATCTGACTTAAGATGAAAGCAACTTGTCAGCACTGCTATCAAAGTCGTTCTTTTGCATGAAAAGAGGTGCTCAAAAGAAATAAAAAAAGAAGAAATAATATAGAAAAGGCTTCTTGGATGTGATATTGATACATTTTTGTTGGCATAAAATCTCATTTGTAAACAAATACATGGCATAATCAAATAAATTAAATAAATAATAAATAATTAGATTCATGGATAGAGTGGAGAAATATACAAAAAAAAATGCAGTTAAAATAAATAGAACTGCAGCACTGCAATGTGTATCTCTCTGAAAGCATTCTGTACTTTTGTTGCATACCGTGCTGCATGGAAGACTGGTGATGAACATTGACTAGTCTGACAGAGTACTGGAGTAATACGTGACTGTCCGAGTTGCTACGTCTGCTTGCAGAATGGTGCGACTCTCAGTGATGAGCGTGGGCGCGGTGATGGACTACTTGGCTTGTTGTGAACACTGAAATGAGGAGAGTGGGGTTAGGAGAATCTGCTTGCTTCCCAGTTTGAAGTCCTTTTCGACAAGAGGTCGACACCGTCAACCCTTTTAAGTCTGGCATTATGAAAACGTCCATTACTGAATTTCCTTTGAGTGTTTCTTTTTTGTTTTATTTTGTTACATGTCAGTACGTGAATACTATGGCAACAGGAGACAAGCGTGACGAGGAAGGTGGTTTCTGTTTGATCCACAGGCCGGGAATGCTCTTCTCATTCAATCTGGGCACAAACAGCTGTGATGAGGTTCATGGAACTATTCACGCATAGTGTTTTTTTTTTTTCTTCATATAATAATGTTCATATTTCTGTTCAAATCAAAAACACATTTCTTCAGAGCAACAAAGGGTCCAATGCAAAATTCTTTGATGCATTGTTTCATCATATTGTCTCTGAGTAAAAAGGAAATACAAAAGAATCAAAACATTAAACTTTAAATAAATGAACGCCTCCCAAAAAGCAACTGGTCTTCTCTGTCAAACACTTTTAGTGTTTAAGTTGTTCTCTTTACTGCGATCACGTGCTACTGACATCCTTGAAAGAAAAATGTAAACATAAATAATAACTAAATAAAAAAATATTATTTTTTTTCACATTCACTTACTTAGCTTACTTTGTTGGTTTTCTTTGCCTCAGGAGAAGACTCTAGTTTCTCCTGAGAAAAACAGGACCTTTTATTCAGCTCTTTGCCACTCACTGAGGTGGTCACAGGCTGCTAACTCTTTAGGGTTCTTCTTCTGAGATGCATTTATGTTTCTTTCAGTATGGACTGCATGTTGCTTGATAGTGATATTGATTAATTTTAAAAGTAATCTTGAGAACCGTCACAAGACTAATATTTGTTTTTGGTGTCAGATATTGTATTACAATGATATGGTAGACTAGCCTATCTGATCGTGTCAGCATCCTGGAGCAGGCTGATTTGCTAACTGGCATGCACATTAGCACTTCAAAATTCCTAGTTTGATCTGTGAAGCTGCATCTATGATGGAGACCGAACTGCTCATTCACATATTATTATTTTTTTTAATTAAAGGGTGGTTCCTTAACACTTCTTTCTTGTTTAAGGGAAGGAATCCAGGTGATCCAAAAGATCAAGAGAATGCTGGGTTGTAAATAAAATGCATGATGGGGGAAAAGGCTCAATCCTTGCTATGGTCAAGCACCTTCAATAACTTATTCGCGGAAGAATAGGAGTCGCTCATGGCTTGCAGGGATACTTGAAGATGAAGTTATACCGTCTTCTGTCTTTCTGGTGTAGTTCAAACCTCCTGCTGTGTGGCCTCACTTTCTTTCCTACGGTTGGGACTGGGTTCCATTGGAGGACAGCAGTCGGGTTCTCTCTTTTGCCGAGCCTCTGCGCTGCAGAACTCCCCCGCTGCCTCCTATGCCTCCGCCATCTGCTCGGTCACCCCACTCGCACCTGTCGCCCCCACCCTCAGAGCGCCTCGAGTTTTGGCGGGTGGGGGTCCCGTGGGGTCGGCCGTTCTTCTCATCTGGGAAGGGATCAGGAGAGGAGAACAGGAAAGTCACTTTAAATGTATACATGCTACAGTCTCAAACAGGACCAGTAATGTAGGCGGGATTAAAAATGGTGAGAGCCTTGAAATTAGCACTATGCCTTTTTTCTTTCTGCAAACACCTTGGACACTGCAGCCTATGACCTTTAAAAAACATTCTTATGAAAACCTGCAAGAGATGACATTAAGTTGTTAACAATTGAAATTAATGTTGAGCCCACACAAACCATTGTTTAAAAACTATTAAAGCTGTATGAATAAAGAAAGTATATATATCAATTGCAGATAGGTTTTTAGGACTAAAAGACTAAAAGACAAAAAATAAATAAATGCGCATATCATGTGCAAACTAAACAACTTTGTGTTTAAGCAGTCTCACCAGATAGGGCTTGCACCAATGGCTGATCATGAGAGCTGAGAAGCTGAGCTTGAATCGTTTCCACCACTCGTCTGAATCTGCGACTCGGACCTGGAGATGCAACAATGCACGCACATGTCATGTTGGGTAGGTATTGTCCAAAAATGATAATTGTGCCAATTTGACACCTGATTTTCATCCTCAAAACCACATTTCTGTGTGCAAACATATAGTTTAACAAGGAGTAGTTGGGGGAAAGAGTAAAATTATCAAGCGCCGCACTAACCTGATATGAGGGTGAACGTCACGCTGTAGATTCCTGTCTCCCTCCTGCCCTCCCTCTCGGTCCGGTCCCTGTCCCGCTCCCTCTCGCCCTCGGAAAAGGCAATGTCCACCTGGAACTTGACGGGCTTCTGGAAGACGGAGGGGCCGCCGGAGGACTTGTACTCGGCCCGGAAGCTGGTCTGGGAGAGGACGCTGTGACTGAGAGACGGGATCTGTGTGGTGGGGAGACAGAGAAGAAGCAGAGAGACCGACAGACTTACGAGGCGGGAGAGGTATGGGGTCCAACGTGAGTATAGGGAGACAAAGGGTGAGGGTGAGGAGAGGAGAGAGAAAGAGTGAGCCATTGGTGAAAGCAAAGTGATCCACGTACATGCCACGAGTGAGCAGGATTAAATAAAGATTAAATAATAAGAAAACTAAAATAATGAAAGAAATGAAGTGTGCACAGTATGAGAGTGATTTCATTACAGCTTTGCCAGTGAGAGCCATGCTTTCTACAGAGAAGCTTAGACAGAGAGAGAGAGGCATGAATGACAGACCACATCAGATACTCACAGACAGGAAAGCGTGGACAATGTCGGCTTTGACAGAACTCAGAGGTTTGTCTCTGATCACCACAAAGATCTGCTCCTCTTTCTCCAAGCCGATGAAATTCCCAAACCATGACTTCTTAGCCAGCCTGGTAACCAGACAAAAATATATATGCAGTCTAAGCATTTACAGAGAATCATAAAAAACATCTGAGGGCATGAACACGCAGCTTTATATCTAACACTATGTGATCATCTGTTTCAAGGAATGTGACTTACTCAGGACTGGATTCTGGTGTTAGACTGGACATGTCTTCTGAAGTAGGAACTGAGAGAGACAAATCACTCTTAAAATATGCGTGCCATATTAAATCTATAGCTGGAGACCAGTAGAAAATAGAAAAGATATAATCCTCAGACATTAGAGAGGTTTGTAATACTGTATGGTGAAAGAGAAAATAAAAGAGAAAGACACCTTTTCAAAGTGGTTCTTCCATACTGGTGCAGTAAAAACACAACTCCCTCATAATATTATTTCAACACACAGAACACACCTTGTAATTTGCGGCGGTGGAACCGCGGCGAGCCCAGCAGGTTGTTCTTGAAAGAATTGAGGCGAGTCCTCCAGTGGGCCGAGCTGCTGGCCGCCATGCCACTTCCACCTCCTGGGCTGGAGGGTGGAGTCAGCGAGAGTGAGCCCACCCCTCCCCCTCCCTCCGCCCGCGAGGAGGATGAGGACGAGGAAGAGGAGGGCGGGGTGGAGGAAGGGTGGTGAGGGTGGTGGACAGGGGTGCCCAAGGGTGTGGGCAACGGAGAGCCCTGGGGAGTGACCTGCGGCACAGAGTGGGCAGAGTTTGGGTAGAAGCTCTTAGTCACTGACTTTAGGACAGAGGACGAGGGGAAGAAGAAACGAGGGATGGGTGACAGCAGTGGGGAAGGGGAGGGCGAGCGGGAGGATGGGTTGTGCAGAGGCAAGGATTTGATGGGCTGCAGATGGGGTCGGTCAGCGGGTCCCTTGGTGGGCAAGGTCTGGGTCTTTGGGTTGGGGGGAGCTTTGGGCTTGTCATGAGCCCGTGTTGAGCGAGGAGTAGTGATGCTTCCCTGTTTGGACTCCTTTGTGAGGGGGGAAGCGGTGGCAGAGGTGACATCTGATTGGCTGAAAGTGAAGACGGGGCTCTGATAGGACTGGGGAGTGGGTTTGTGGGGTGTGGGGTTGGAGAAATGGAAAACAAGAAAGAGAAGGGATGGAACATGGAGAAAGGATGGAAATGAATATCATGCTTAATGACAGAAGAGTGCATCTTATGAGCAGTGAAAGTGCAAAACTGAATTCTACCAATGTTGACCATAGAAGCTTTACTTTTGGCCCTTGGTCTATTGTAAGTTACTCTCATTATTTTACGAGGGTTTAGTGACAGTTGTGGTAGTGATAGGGTTAAGAATGTAGTGACAGAAGACAGTGGCAGCGAAGTTATTACTGTAGACTAACTGCTGGTTATTATGATTTCCGTTTACATTTTAAATGATCAAATTCAATATTATCACGTCAAGTATTCCAAACAACTTTCAGTACAGCTAGTTCGTGCACAGAGAGGAAGAGAAGTGGCATGAAGACAGACAAAAATGCAAACTTCCTGTTGGCGACAGTTTATTTGAGGAACTGGTGTTGCAATGATGTGTACAAATGACTTAGGAGATTGATAAATGGATATTTTAGGGGGCTGTAAAGAGCGGTTTCTTTTTTCGTTTTTTTTTAATCAGTAGGGGCAGCCGACATCATCAAGTTTGTAATCAAATTAGTCAATCAATAAACACGTGAAAATGTATGCATGTGTTCATGTGTCTAATTTAAGAAAACATAAAAATAGTGCAACAGAATAGAACGGTGAAATACACCAGAAAAAAAGATACATAATGCTGATTTACTGGGCAGTCTTAGTGTATCTTAATGTCATTAATATTTTCACAGTCGCACGCATATTCAAGAATATAGCTTAGAACTACACTACATTAGGTACACTAGTGAAGGTTATAGTATTCAGCATCTGTTTAACATTTCATTTTGGAGGCTGTAGTCTGTAGTACTACTGAACTGTATTGTGTTGTGCCAACACATTCAATTATTTTGACAATTGCCTTTTAATCAGTGGGCTAAATAACAGAAACACTTGCGTTTAATTCAATAGTTTCACAGCACCACAAACTACATCCTCCAAAATAATCATAGTTGATTCAGCATTTTTCTCACTCTGTTTCGACATAAACTAAACATTATAACAACCATGGAGGGAGATTTAGTGCAGGACTGTTATTTTGGAAAAACATTCATTGTCATTAGTGTACCTTATGAACTGGCAAGTGAGTGTATAGCAGCCATAGGCTACAGGTGGGAGGTTTAAAATCTGTATACTTAATGCATGTTTGTGACATTTAAAAATAGTAACAGTGTGTACACTTGTAAAGGTTGTCTAACAGACTCTTACCCTGGGACTGCTGAGAGGGCTGGAGGAGAGACCAGTAGAGGCTCCGCTGACTGAGCGAGACCTGAAAGAAAGACCAAAGGTTAAAAGACTGTAAACAACAAGACTCCATGGAAGACTGAACTAATACGCTCTTGATATGGAGTGTTTAGAGGGTATGTACTCTGTATGTGTGAGAATAATACGCTGTACCTCTGGCTGTGTGCAGCTGTGTCCAGGGCCCTGCGAGGCGGGGTAGGAGACCCCTGCTCAGTAACACTCAGCACCTCCAGGCTTTTCCTCTCAGGACGACAACGGCCGTGGCGCGTCAGCATGGGAGAGTCGACGCGCTTTCGAGGAGGGTCTGCTGAGAAACACAGATTTCATATTTCATTTAAGCAGTGTAACAGATACACTAAAGATATATTTTCATCAACATTACGTGATAGATTGTCTAACATAATAAGACTGTTCACAAAACGGTGGGCGGATTTCTGTCTAAAAACACAATAAAGCTGTTGAAAGCTATTTTTCCACAGGCCTTTCACTCAGTGCACCATCTGTGACTGTGATAAACGTAGCTTCATTTGAAGTGGCAGAATGGCTGCACTCTGCCGGGTTTTGTCTTGCACATATCTTGCACATATCCCGTGGAGTCTGTTTTGAGCATGTAAAATAAAATTTAAGATTGTCATTGCAAATTTGCAGTTGACTGGCAGAGGTGATGAGAACATGTATTCGACACCAGACTCACACACTGTGGTACAATTGCTTCTCAGAGGCCCAGACAGGTAAAAGCAGCGTCCTCCCTTTAGTGGATCCCTCCTGCCCTCTAAAGACTGACCTACGTCATTGCGCGGAGGCAAGTCCTCATCCTCATAGCTGGGGTAGCGCTCTTTCCTGTCTAAAAGTAGGTAGTAGATCATCTTCTCCTGGTTTTCTCTGATACAAATAGAAAGAAAGAAAATCATTTGATTAGAAGCTCGAAAAATAATGGTTTAAAAGGTAAAACCTGAAATTACAGATTGTGATCAGTTACTAGTTACAAACCAAAGTGCCAAAAGGATGGCTTTTAACAGGTTAATGACACAAATTTCACATTTGAAGATCTTTACAGTTTACAATTTAACTGATCATGTGTATTTGACAGAGGCTGGAACAGAGGGCACAGAACTGTCGCTTGTGCAACTCAACACAAAGCCGTATCATTAATCATTTCTATATTATATTTCTTTCCTCTGTACATTCAGTGACTGGATCCTGCAGTGGTTGAATACAAACAGCCTACTGTATCCTGTAGCAAGTACGTCAAGTAACAAACCAGTTGTTTACCGTCATTTTACCACAGGAGAAGCAGCTGATGGTAACATTGCTTTGATATTTGGGAGGCAAGGTTATATTTTTGGAAAGGGTGTAAAAGCCTGTTGTCACTGCGTTTTCTTCTAGAGGATGTTGTCCTTAAAGTTAGACAAAGTGAGGGGCTATAATCTGTCATCTTGAGTCAAACTGACTCGGCACAGGGGTTTCAACGCGACATCATGGATAAGAAACCTCTCTTCACATTCTATACACAGTACACAGCATCAAGGTTTGGAAGATGAAACTAAAATACTTACAATTCAGTTTGCTGTGGTTTCACTGTTTTTATTCAAGTGTGTATGTTGCATTTGTTCGTTTGTTCGTGTTTTTTTTATTTATTTATTATTAACTTTGTCTTGTGCTTCTTTTAAAAATTGCAGATTCTTATGATTTGTGAAGCAGTTTGAAATGCTGATTTGAAAAGTATTATAGAAATGATATTATTACTATTATGTTTCATGATTATTGCATTGTATTTTATGTGCGCCAAGTGTTTCAATTTATCCAGTCATTCAATGAACAATCCAGTATTCAAAAATACTCATGTTTATAGTTCTTACTCTTCACATTGCAAGTCACGTGTGAGCTTCCCTCTGTCTCGGAAACAACCCAGCGAGTGCATGCTGTCCAACACATCTGGGTCCAGTTCAGTCAGGGACAAGATCCGCCTCACACACACTCGCCTGGGAGGAGGCTGCTCAGGACACGGCTCATTACGACCACCCCTAGGAGTCAAGACAGACACGTAACACACGATGAAACCCAGGAATTATACAAATGTGATGTATTGTATATGATTAAATATGATTCACTTCAGTCGTCAAATACGTAAAAATGAACGCATACTCACAGATACCAGGCGTGTTTCTGGATGGCCTCTAGCTGTAAGGGGTGACAGGGCAGATGGGGCCATTAGTTTATGCAGTCTGTTAACGGCCAGATGGCCACAGAGCAATGCTGTGTAAACACTTCACACCAGATCATTTTTTTGTACATCCCAGCTCAGCTCTGAATACTACATGTTAAAATGACAACTTACAAAGTTTTTTTTTTAAGGAGAATAATCTCCACTAAATGGTCTGGAGAAACATTATTCAATGCGTTATCACATTTATAAAACCACTAGTCAAATTAGGGGTGAATAATTCATCAAATTCAAAACTACTCAATAAGCAGGTTGGAATGCCTGCAATATAGACTACAGTTTATGCAAACCAATTTGTCTGCTATTGTTTATTATCACATTATTTAAACTCTCATTACTGCATTTGAACATGGTTCTGTTAATATTTTCATGGTTTCTCATGTGGAAATGATCCAAGTATATATTATTAATCTAATATAAATTGACAGAATTAATTATACCACACATCAAATGTCCAAGAATTTGTAATTAGGTTCAGCCCTTTCTCAATTATGATCAGGAAAACATATTTTACACGTGGCAGTAGCACTGTTTATGTTCTTCCATGATTTAATACAATGAAAAACAATAAATCCTGGTGTGGATGCACCTAAAACACTTAAAATGGAATTGACCCAATGTAAATACAACAGTGTCTCTAATTTATGTAAGAAGAAAAAAAGGTTAATGAAGGAGATGGACTTTTCAGTGCACGGTGGACAATTTAATGTAGGTGTAAATACAGCTCTGGATACTATCTGCATACGAGACTTGGACCGCTGTGAGCAGTCTCGTACCGTGAGTCTCTTTTCAGGGTTGACCTCGATCATGCCCTTGAGCAACGACTGGCAGTCCGGGGGGATGAAATGTGGCATGTGGAACACGCCGCTCTTCACCTTTTCCAGGAGCTGACGTAAGTTGTCGTGGTCAAAAGGCAGGGCACCCTATTGGGGACAGAGGAGAACGGAAAGAAAGTAAACAACCCTGGGAAGTATGAATTGCAAACCCACGAGGGGGCACTTTCGAAAAGGAAAACAGCGAGTAAAAGACTTACCACCAGAAGGGCAAACAGAATGACCCCACAGCTCCACACATCTGCTCGCCGCCCGTCATATTTCTCTCCCTGCAAAACACAACTCCCCATGAGTCCATTCACCAGACTATTTGAACCACAATAATTAGCAGCGTTCGCTAAGATCATTTTGAGGCCGAGTATATCTCTATCAAAAGAAACGCTGTAATCCATTTTAATCCAGCACTTAGTCGATCTCACTCCAAAAGGCTGTGAAATCATCTTTTCATTGACAGAACTGCATAATCTTCCCTAAAGATTCACTCTTCACTAAAGATGAGCTTACATAAAACAGCACAGTGGGAGGTTCAATACTCCATTATGAGTCTGTTTTCATAGTTTTTGTTTAAATCGTTTGTGATGCCTTTGATAAGAATTGAGCTCATGTAACTTAATAATATTTTTGTAATGGACTATTAGTACATAATATTTATAATGGATGCCATGTATAGCATACAAAAAACAACGAAAATAGATGAGTATGAATAAAATAAAGGACTGTTTGTTCCCGTCTTGTAATCATTTATATGTTCATAAAAAAATAAAAAAATAAAATAAAAATGGGTTATAAACTTACCCTTATAACTTCAGGGCAAGCATAATGTGGTGATCTGCAAAGGAATATAAATGTACATGATTACGTTTAGGAAAACAGCAGCAAAAATAGTACAACAAAGCACTATGTGTTGTATTACATGAAATGCACAGATTTACGACGGAAGTTATTGAAATGTGTTTGTCCTGATTGTTTATGAACTCACCCACAGCTGGTTTCTAACAGACTGTCCCCCACCTGTAGGGAGGCCATGCCAAAGTCAGCGATACGAATGTTGTTCTTTTCATCCAGGAGCAAGTTCTCCGGCTTCAGGTCTCTGTGACTGCACAAATACAACAGACACTATTAAGACTGTGGTGTGATTTATGGCATTTTACTTTAGACATAACTGCATAGGTTTGAAAAATGTGATTTAATATTGTTTTTCAAGATTTTCCACTCATTTATTACATCAAACCGCCATTGATCGTATGACCTGGGCTACAGTCTAAGATCCACTGCTCTGTGCTAAAAACCAACCAGATGGAATGACTGTGGCAGAAATCCAAAGCAGAGATGATCTGCCTGAAGAACTTCCTGGCCTCTTTCGGAGTTAGCCGGCCCTTCTTTACCAGGTAGTCGAACAACTCTCCTCCTGACACATGCTCCAACACCAGGTACCTGTCGACGACCGGGGAAAAAGGGCAACGTTAAACTTTCATCTCTAAGAGACGAGACCTTTTCTGAAGACCATCATAATGAGATTTATCTCGCTTTCAAACAATCTACTTAATGATATTAAAGGATTTGGGGCTCGCTATTACTCAAGACAGAACGAAAGCATTTCAGAATAAATCAGAGAAGAAAAAGTGGGAATAAAAGTGCCACTTCTTAGGTAATATTTATACTGATCATACACCACAGATCAAAAAGCATGCAGACTGAATGGCTTCTGAGCCCAGAAGAAACTCACAGATATTTGTTATTCTCGTAAACATCATGCAGCTTCAACACATGCGGATGCTCAATCAGTTTCAGAATGGCAATCTCCCTCTCAACCTGCTTAGAGAGAAGGGTTTAGAGGGACAGGAAGAGGAGAAGATGCTGAGGCAGAGCACAAAAGCCAGTCAACTGTCATTTATGAAGGCATCTGATGTTAATTAGCTAATACAGATGGCAGAGAATAGCGTAAGACGCCATGCTATATACAGAATTAGCACCGTTATCGTCAGAAGCGCCATCATACTGTACCTTCATCAGGACTGACTCAGACAGCTTCTCTCTGTTGACTATTTTGATCGCTACCTTCTGACCCGTAATACAGTGGACCCCCAGTTTGACAAGTCCTGACAAAAAGAATGAGACGGTGAGGCATAAATAGGAGACAGACGACCGTGAGAGACAGAAGGAAAGAGGAAAGTTTTATTTCACCATTTTATACTCACCTGTCTGTCCCTTCCCCAGAGTCTTTTCCAGTCGATAGGGCCCAACATATTGAGCTGACTGACTTAGAGACAGTTCCTTACTCATACTGCTCTTACTGGAGGCTAATACACAATTAGTACAACTACTGCACGGTGATTATTGCAATTACTGTGATATTGTACAGCTTATACAGGAGGTTTTTTGTGGGATACAAGTTGATGGATGCTAAAACTCAGAAGGACTGCCTTTGAATTCACTGCTACTCTGATGTTACTTATGGAACAATTTGATTTACAACACCTGGGTGATAAATTGAGCTAAATATTTTAGTGTTCAGAAACACGGTAAACATGGCGGAAATATTTAACATAAAAAGCTTAATATTGATAGAATAAAGCAAGGGAAACTGGGATGACAATAACTTGCTAGGCTGCTTTAAATACCGACCACTATGCTAAAGACCAACTAATGAGTTTTCCTATGTACATTAGCTTATGTGAATAACTTGCACCTTGTTACATGTATGACGTTAACTGTAAATGGCGGTTAATAAGAAACGGTTTTCACGGCTTCTGCGGAGATTTAAACCGTTCACCGGCTGAGTACACGAACAAAAACGGCCAACACGTCAAGCGGAGAATTAAATGGGTGTTATTCGGACTGCCAGGCCTATTTTACAGGTGCAACAGCATGCTATTTTAGCCTCGCCGCCGCTCTCCCACACAGCAGCGAGGCTAGCCTTTAGCTTCAGCGCCTTGACCAACGGCCGCCTGTCAAAAAAACCGACACCGCCTGAAGTTTCTGGACATCACGGATTTATCGCACGGCCGCCGCATTCTCACATTATCTGGAAGACGATCCCGCAAAACAACCATCCTTAGCGTAGCGTAGTCCTCCCCCTCCCTGTCCCTCCGCCGTCTCTACATCCCTGCAAGTAGCCGATCACAGCATCTTCTCGTCTCTCCTTTGGCGTGTCCTCCTCCCTCACCGGCGGATACACAGGTGAAAAAAACAAAGATACCCGCGGACGGAGCCGCTCTAATAACGGCCCCACTTCTCGCTCCTGACGGTACTTCACGCAGGGTAAAGGCCCCTCGTATTATACTCCCTTCGGTTTTCTTGCCGTAAATCGATATTTTCTCTCTCCTCTTCCTTCCTTCGCCTCACTCGCATCAGCATCCGGGTCTCACTCCCTCTCCATCCTCTCTCCTCTCGCCTCCCCCGCCCTCCTCCTCTTCCTCCTCCCGATCATCTTCCTCAAAATACGCTTATCTCTGCATTCGCCCGGGCCCCGGCCTCACTGGGAGCTGCAGCGGACACCTCCCTCGCTCTTATTATGAAAGACATTTGTAAACATGGCCAGAGGCAGCAGATGGGACGCGGCTAGTCAGGGAGATGCTGCGCTGCGTTCACAACAACATGGTGTTCAATAGGTGGCATTGTGTTTTCACCCGGAGTTATTTTGATATGAGGCGTAAACCAAAGTTATATTTGTACTTTATGTGAATCTTTCCATTTTAAGGTACTTTATATTTCAATTATTAAAATATTAAAAAATGTTGTTCCACTTTTGATTGCTTACTTTCGGTATTATATAAGGATGAAATAACTTATAATTTAAAAGTATTATCAAAAATATGTAGGCTACTTAAGTATTTTTTTAATTTTAATATTTTTAATTATGGTTTGCCATTCAAAATAGTGTTACTCAACTACTGAAATATGTTGTGGCATGGGAAATAAATTCGTTTTTTTATAATAATTATTATTATTATTATAAAAGATTTTTTTAATATTGTTAACCACTGAAATAATCATCATTTTATTTAATTTGACTGATCAGTTTAAGCTACAAGAATGCATAAAAGATTATAAAATGGTCATTTGTTTTGCCACCGCATTAAATATTGTGGGGTTTTGACTTTTCTCTCTGGAAAAAGTCATTACCCCATCAAAATTATTTTAGTGGGCCCAACCTGTCAAGTAGTTCTAAAGAAAAGATTAGTTAATTATTTATTCGGCATGTAACAGGATAAACCGGAAATAAATTTACTTAAGAATTTTACTCTAGAGCATGTGGGTTACTTGAGTAACCTTTGACCTCTGTTGAAAGATCTTTCTTCAAAATATTACTTTCATTATTGTATGTTCATTTAGTTTAAAAGATTGTTGATAGGCTGTTGTCACCAAGAAAAGAAAACCACACGAGTAAATGACAAAATTATTGGTGGACAAATAATGGCTTCAGTTGCACAGTCTTGGTATTGTGTAATGGCTTAGTGGGCCATGAATAGAACAGATCAGTGTTAATGTTATTAATAGTAGCTGTGCTTTTCTTAGTTCAAGTCAAAATACCAGTTCTAAAAACAGGCCTATTTATTTATTTTAATGCATTCATGTTAAAACCACCTACAAACCATATGACCTTTTGTATACGCTATTTCTATTCCACATGTTTTTTTTTTTTTTTTTTGTAAATACCAAATTCTTAAAAATTTTGACAAATGATACACACAACAGCAGTATTTCATTAAAGCATGGAGCCACACAGATTGTTTCTGTCACTTGCTTCTAGTCTCCTGTTAATGGAAAAAACATCCTATAATGCTTCTAAAACATAGACCGGGACATTCAAACTTCACTGACGCCCACATTAAGCGGAAGAAGTGTGACCCAACAAACATCCTCATCTGGCGGAAGTGTCAGAGAAGCGCAGATTCCAGTGAATCACACAGAGACGACAGTTTCACAAAAAGGGTAAGTAGGACATTTGAACGTATCATCTGTAAAGTGCCTTGAAAAATCTCTACAATCTCAATTTGAAATGTTGTGTGTGGGCGGATAATTCCCCAAAGCTCCGCTTCATCTGCGCCGGTTGATTTTCACGCAGCCAGGAGGATTTGTCTCCAACCATGGTGCAGAAATAGAATGAAAAAGAGGCACATCCTGCTACTCTCTGTTTTGATCTGACGTTTGAGGTTTAAAAAAGGTGTTTAGTAGGCCTACATTGGGAGTGCAAATGGCACAACCTGCAGGAGAAATCAAATAAATTCTGCCTTAAGACAAAATAACAGATGAGTCGTCATATTAGACAGATGGACTGTAAAATTGATGTTTTTGTGGGATTATCAGACAGAAAGAAGTTTGCCTTTTTCAGAAACCAAAATGAATACACCTCCATGTCAATCCTGTCTATAGGACTTCACAATGTCTCCTCCAGTTTTATTTATCACACTGGAAAAACTGGTCTTTTCCATATCCAGATCTTCAAGCATTCCTACAGTCCCCACACAGCCAGAGCTCAGACTGGAAAAGTGACATTAGACTGCTCACTGCAGGTACTAATGTGAGGATTAAGCAGAGATTAACAAGATCTTCTTAATTCTATTAGGAGTAACTACTCCAAATGGAAACACCGGCTCACATGGAAATGTGCCAATGGCCATTGCATTTAATAACTTAAAAATTCTTAATGTAATATCTGTGACTGCTAAACAAAAAACAATGTACCATGTGTGGTAAATGGACAAGCGTTATATTTATTGAATCTTGTATTTAATGAAAATAATATATAGTGCATACATAATCCGTGTTAAAATCTAGTCCTTAATAATAACATTTATAATAAAAAAATACACATTCACAGCAGTATATATTCTCAGAAGTGATGTATTATCATCACCCCCGTCCTCAGTTTTCAGATGGTTCAGTCCAGTGCAATAAGCAAGGAGGTAGATGGAAAGATGAAGGAACTGTGATTGAAAAGAAACAAGATGAAGGAAGTTATATGGCAGCATTAACTGCTTATGAATGCGTGGCACTATGTCATTTAAACCACGCTAAGCTTTCTATGGATTCATCAAATATAAAATGTCTGACAGGATTTGACCCAGTTATTGACACAAAATCCCAAACACCCATCAGAAAGTCAGTTATTTATAGGTTGTAAATGGAGCAGGATACTGATTTGTAGTTTTTAAATCTAATTTCCTGTTTCAGTTTTATTTTAAGCTCAAAATGATTGGACTTTATAGTGGATTTTCTGCTGGTGAAATTACTGAAGTGATCAGAAAAACAAGACAGAACAAACCCCACTGACTGCCTGATTAGCATCATGGCTAACTGTTTTACAGCTCTGAAACATTACTATTCTTCGACATACACTGATCAGGCATAACATTATGACCACCTGCTTAATATTGTGTAGGTCTCCCTTGTGCCTCCAAAACAGTTGTGACTCA
Organism: Chelon labrosus; assembly: GCF_963514085.1. NCBI lineage: Eukaryota > Metazoa > Chordata > Actinopteri > Mugiliformes > Mugilidae > Chelon > Chelon labrosus. The sequence goes on from NC_140352.1 coordinate 20,927,949, forward strand.
TCAGAGAATGGACATGGGTCTTCTGAGGGTGTGTTGTGGTGTCTGATAACAGGATGTTGTTAGTGGGGGCCTTTGGTATGGGTTGAGGGGAGGGGCCTCTGTGGATCATCCCACAGATACTTGATCAGTTTGGAGTGTCATTGTGGGGGTGCCTGGTCTGGTCTAGGTGGGTGCTACATGTCTAAGTACCAGTTTAAAGAAAGTTTCCCAGCAGAACATTGTATTGTCACAAGATGGTCAAGATGGTTACTTTTCCTGTCATTGGTCATAATGTTATGCCTGATCGCCGTATGTTTCACTGTGTTAATAGCTCATAGTGGTTTGTGTGAACTTACATCGAAAGCTGTATTTCATTATCCGCTACGAATCCTCAGACAGGGTTTTTACGCAAGCCTGGAAGGCATCCATCAGATCCTTACAGTCCTTCACTCCCTTCTCTTTGACACTGAAACACAAAGCCACATTTACAAAGCAGACTTACTAGTCTCTACTCTATACGGTTTTAGTTTGTCTCATGCAAATAACATTATGTAAACATGGAGACCGGAAAAACAAATGAAAGCCACTTCACCTGAAACCTGTGGGCACACAGAAAGAAAAATAAATAATTGACATGTGCATCAAAGGGATTAATTCAGTATGGCCTCCACTGCAGCTCTTATCTGCATTTGGTGAAGTATGACAGAACGAGTGAGTAATCTGGACAGCAGCTCCACTGACACTAATCACTGCTGCACGTGGACATGCACTAAATATCTGTGGCTTCTTGCATTCATGTAACACGAACCAGGAGCCTGGAATGTGCCGGTCTTCTGCAATAGGTCATACATGTGGAAGCCTTCGTTCAAACTTCGGGTCTATTTTTGCCCCTCAAGACATTTATGTTACTGTAAGGGACCTCGTGTATATGGCATTACACTTATTCCTATGATGATTTACATAAAGTTACTTAACAGTTAATAATTCCCCCACAGGCTCTTTAACAGATTGAACCCAGATGACAAGTTAATATGAACCCATTTACATTTAACTGGAACTGAAACACAGTTAATGAATAAATCTTCCTAGAGGGCATATACAAAGATATTTTGTTCGTGAACTGTCACACCATCTGGGAAAAAACAACTACTGATAACACAGTCCTGTTTTCAGCATCATGTCAGAACTCACCACTTGTCAACGTCCTCTCTGATAACCTGGCACGGTGCTGGCACGGCGTCGTTGCAGTGTGGCATTCTGACAGAGGAGAGCTGGGGTTTGTTTGAGGTATGTGCCGCTGCAGGAGCTATAGTCAAGTACCGTGACAGATTGAGATGGAGGGAAAGACAACTAGAGGAAGGGAGGGGGGGAGGCTCGACAGTGATATGATAAGCTTAACTGAGGGAGAAGTTAAGACATCTCCTCGAAAGCCACCAGGATACGGTTTACAAGTACTTTATTTGAAATTTGGAATTTAATTACTTGTCCTATTTATGTAAATTAACCTATTTAACTATTCTTAAATTCCTTCATCCTCTTTTTTTTTGTTTTAATGTCCTTCTAATGAATATGCAGACAGTTGACCTTTTAAGTCAGCCATTGTGAATGACAAAAGCCTCCTAATGCATGTAAAATACTGACTCCAGGGGAGCTGGCACTGGGCTTTTTCTTGGAAAGGAGACTAGGGTTCCTGGTTTTGTGTTCAACTATTCTGTTGGCTTAAGGGGTTGAGCTGAGAGTTGTAGCATTTATTTAACTAATAAAACTTTAGTACTGAATGAGCCTCGTGGGAACAACACAACTAATACTTTGGAAATAATCCAGAACGTTTAGGCTCCTATAAGTAAAAATAAATGTGGATGTGGCATGCATTTGTTTGTTTTCTTGTTTTTGTTTGTTCAAGAATTTTGGGAATTACTAAAGGAAGTTACATTTACATGCATGTAGTTTTCCCTAAAGATAAATGGCAGTAAAATACACTACTCTTTTAAAAAACCATATACACTATTGCTCATGAAGTTGGAATAATTTCGTTTTCAAACACATTTCTCACCAGTTATATGTTTGGAAAGGACTGATCCATAAAGTTTTGAGAAGACATACACTTTATCTGTCAAGAATAAATCACATTGTCACAATCCTTTCATGAGAGGAGGTAAACAATATTTTATTCCAACTTTATGGGCAACAGTGGTAGCTGCAAAACTTTCAAGTCGCATGCACTTCTGAATGTAACACAAAAATACAATAGAGATGGCATTACCATTCCTTTTCCACATCCCTATATTTTATGAATCCAAATCAAACAAATTGTTATTAAAATAAGTATTTGGAAAAAATAATAGTTTTGGTTATGAACCTGCTTCTCAAACAAAATTATCTCTCTGTATTGAACTAAATTGACATTTTTGTGCATTTGTGCACTAGAATAATAGCCACCTGGATACTTTTTTATTCAGAAAATGAGAAACAACTTCTCAGGTTACACACTGTGCCATTTCTGCAGCACAAAGAATAATCCTATACAACAGTGAAATACTCGCAAGAGGCTATGTTATCAATTATTAATACGAAAACTTCACAGTCCAGTGTTTTTTTGTTTGTTTTTTTCTTTTCTCAAGATGGCGCTCAGTGTGTGCTCCATTATTTTATTATAGCTTGAGTGAATTTTAAATTCATATTCAAGTGTTTATATCCCTGCGTGATCTAAATATTATATGCACCTGCATCATTCTGGTGTCTGCAGTTACAGCCCACTCATAATGACACAGCATAAAGAGGCCGGGCGATCTAGTGATACTAAAGTTACATCAAAATAAAACAACAAGTACTGGGATGATGTGTCCTCTTTTCATGTTATAGATACTGTAGGTCAAAGGAAAGACATGCCAAAACATGAGAGACACTTTTTGCGGCCGTGTTTTCGCATCTATAGTGACTCAAAAAGTACAAAATATCCAAAGAATTAAATGTTTTAGTATTTCAGTAACAGTATTCAACTTCGCCACTAGAGGACAGCAAACACTCACACACAAACAAAGATGGATTTCTGGTCAAATGGGCCTCCAGAGAGAATCACTATTAAACAAAGGAGATCACATTTATATGACTAATCCTAACATCTATTGGAACACCTTTATGATACTTTATCCTGCTTATTTCTCGACTGGAAGACAATTACAGGTTAAGATGTCAAGCCAATCACAGTGTGTCAGAAGAAAACCTGTGATCAAGAGCAAGGTATACACATAAAAACACCTCTCTTGTCTCAGCACCCAGTGATTCCTCCTACTTTATAATAGCCATAAAATCCAGTGTGCCATCTGCTGGCGTAAGAAAATGTGTGCATATGGAGATCAGGCAGGCAGGTTCTCTAAATAATAAGAACTAAAATACTAATAACAATAATGTATGGGAGGAAATACTCACCAGAGGAAAACTGCAGTCTTATCAATTAATTAAACATCTAATCAGAAGCAGAAAATACACTGTTCTCTTAACCAGGTTGCAGAATCTGAATGTAAATTTTTATTTATTTTTTTATTTTTATTTTTATTTTTTTTGAAGAAGGCCCATAAATCTGATTATTACAGATTTTTGTGGTCGCACTCGAACGCCTCTGAAATAATCGCGGCGTTCGGAGCAAAAACAAAAAATAGTTAGTGTAAATAATAATAATTTAAAAAAAAATAAAGAATTAATGAACAGATATGATAAAAGTGTGTAAAAGCAAGCAGAGCTGGCTGGCAGACTGAGGGCCGGTGAATGGAGGTCACCGCAGACACTGAGTGAGTCTCGGCGGTGAGACACAGAGAGGGAGAGGGAGGACGGACAGCGGCCAGCCGCCTTCAAAAATGGCGTCTCCGGAGGAAAATGAGTAAAAAATATTAAAACGCGGCCTGCTTTCTTTGCACTTCCTCGTTCGGTTTACATGTTTTCATCGGCTATTTTTTTTCCTTCTCCGTGGAGAGCAAACTCGTCGTCGCTTTTACTTGAATGGCTAAAAGAGAAACGGAGGCATTTGGGGAAATAAAAGCAGCCCTGTTTTATTTTGATGCGTCGTTACTGACAGCTAGCATCTGCTGCTAGCACACACAGCTCTGCTCCGGAGGGGGGTGGGAACGATTTGCATGCAACGAGAGAGAAAAAAAGAGATTTTGAAATTGGGGATTTCTTTAGCTCGTCTGTGGGGGAATGATTGCTACCAACGTGGCCTGTCGATTGCAATCTTTTCTGGCGCTAGCAGCGTAGCCAAAAACTAGCCTAAAGAAAGGGGAGGAGAGACGGCGAAAAAGGACGCATTCAAGTCAAATGTTTATCAGCAATTCAGCCATCACCGGCCAAATCCGCGGCATCTTCATCATGACAGATTTTACCCTAAATCTGCATTCGTGGAAATGATAAAGGTGAAAGGCGAAGGAAAAGGAGAAAGACTGGCATTTTTGGAGGTGGTTGGATTATAACCCCGTAGACCCCCCTCTTTTTTCATCCAGCTTTCTCCTCCTCCCCTCCATTTCTCTTTCAATATGCTGTTTTCCACTCCTGAGGACTTGCTTATGAAACCGGGGAAAATAGCCTGAAAACGAGAACGGGAAAGACTGGATTTTTTTCCGTAATCTGCCCTGCGACGTCCTCGTTGCTTTCATCCTCATCACACACACTGTACACGGCATAAATGGATAGAAATTACCCGGGAACAGGATTTGGCGATTTGGGCGCAGGAGCAGGATGGAGTTACGAGAGATCGGCAAAAGCAAGGTATGCATTGGATTCAGACAATGTGCATGCATCAGTGGTACTTTGCAGGGCACGATGTGACCCGTGTAAACAAATTGTCGCCACTGGCTTCATTTGTAGCGCCATGCCTTGCCTTTATGTGCAGTGCATTGTCATCCAAACAGTTGCATAGTAATAATATTATAAACAGGAACGGACGAGTGAGGTTCGTGGGGGTGGGCGGGGTGGAGAAAGGTTGGGGATATGAATTGAATGTGATTGACAGACATGGGTTTTTAGGTGGACCTGGCGGGGTTTGGGGGGGGGGGGGGGGGGGGGTGTCTGGAGTATCCATAGGAATTATTGTTCCCTCTGTATGTCTATGTGTATGCGTGTGTGTGAGAGAGAGAGAGAGAGAGAGAGAGAGTGCAGGCCTGGACACAGACCCTGATAGATAAATTCAAAGGATTGATAGGAAACTGCGAAGAGTGCAGACGCAGCAAACCCCTCCACACAGCAAGCCCCCCTGACAGACATCAACAAGACAAACTGATGAATATTAGCCGAGGGGACACGTTTAATTAAGCAGCTCTTAAATCCGTACGGCATGGAGAAAACAGGAAATCTAAATTCAAATTAGGGGATGATGCTACACAGTCAGAAATGAGTTTTTGGATGCATTTTGCGAAAGCGTGATCCAGATAATTGGTGGTGGGGGTTTTTTTGAGGGGGGGGGGGGGGGTCATTTGCATAATAAAATCCTGCCAAATTCTTCTTGCGTCAAACTTTTTAATTTTTGCTGGATATCTGTAATAAATGATAAGGCCAAGGTGAATGTGTGATGTGGTGATGAAAATTGCATGGGCTGTGTAAGACAGCTCTTTTTAGCCTTAGCTAGCCTGCGAGCTAGCGTTATGTTGCAGGAAAGTCAGTCGAGGCCCGTGCACGCCAGCACAGTCGCCTCTTGTTCGCTGCACACATGTGAGATTTTATCGCAGATTCAGTTCCGTGATCGCACTAGAAAGCCACAGTGCTCCCCCGGGAGGCGATATTTGGCTAAACAAACCGTGCTAGTTGCTAGTGTTTGCATGCAGCTAAGCATGCATTTGCGTCGACCTGCACCATCCAGCTGTTAGCTGCATCCACAATCACTGGCTAAAGGCGTATAAACCGGCCGTGTTGTGGTAGAAACCGAGAACACTTTATTTTCCACATGGCCATATTCCGAGTGTTGGTTACCCACGCTTTATTTATACGTAGGACTGGCCTTGCAGTTCGGGCCTAGTCTCTGCATTTCTTCCATAGCTGCTGTGTGGTGTGCAGTGGTGCTAGGCGGCGGTGCTAGCAGCAGCCCCAATGCTAGCATGTTATCTGAGCAGCCAGCCACGCATTTCATCTGTCCTTTGTAAAACACATTTTTGCAACTGAATACTCTTTAAAGCCGTGTAAGGAGCTTATTTGGTTTGAAAAAAATCAAATTATGCAATGTTTGGCTCTTGTGGTTCCATGATTATAATTGCAAATTAACCATCCTATTATTTTTGCATGAAACTTATATTGCTGGTTTGACAGATTTGCATAAATACACTTTGGTATTATCAAGTTCGTCACTCTGTAATTGTTAAAGAATAAATCTGACTCATTGGAGAGTTACACCTGTGGATTGCTGCTGAGAAGCTTTTAAGACAAATATGCAGGCCAAGCTAATGGAGAGCCTGGAGACATCTGACATCTGTTGAGATCTATTTTTTTTGAATAACTGTTTTCTTGCATGTCAGATTTTTCTTTTTAAACTGACTCGAGCGTAGATGGTCTTCTCTCAAGGGTCACATTTAGGAAGCAGATTAAGTTTATGTAAATTTTCTCTGATATTAATGACACTTCACCAACCCCCCCCTTTTCTTCCCAGTCTTGTATATGGGAGTTCTAGATCATCCCACCCCGAGTCTGAGCTCCTTCACAGACAAGCCTACGCCACCCCACACCCTCTGCAGGGCTATGCCACCAATCACCACCCAGGGAGCTCTGGCCAAGGCGGGGCTTGGGGAGCAGCTGGACGGAGTTTGGGTAAGATAAATGTCATACCTTCCATGTCACCACCATAAGGGGCCCAGGCAATGAATTATTGTGTCTGTCCATGTAGGCCCTGGTAGATTATTGTCATTGAAAAATGTGCACATTATGCCTCAATTGAGTCCAAGCCGTAGATGTTAAAGCCTGCATTCATTCTCATATGGGTTTTCCAGTGTCTTATGGATTGTTTTGAGCAACATTAATAATTGAAGTTATATGTACAACTTCTGTAATCGTGTTTCAGATTCTGCAATTGCATTAGAGAAGGCTTTCCAAGTAAACTGTCATGAAATACTTTTCTTGTATAGTTTTTCTTATTTTATGTGTGTTCGTGCAAAGAGTTGCAGTGAATCACTTTTCATTGTTTTCATCTGTGTATTCTACCTGAAGGTCTGTCAGGGCTGTTTGACACCGGCCTGCACCATGCCACCCCCTCTGCCCCGGATGCCTCTGTGATGAATCTGATCTCAGCCCTGGAGTCCCGGGGCCCCCAGCCTCCGCCCTCTGCCTCCTCCCTTCTATCTCAGTTCCGTACACCATCCTGGCAGACAGGTGGGGCTGTGTTAGATCTTCCCTGATGTGTTGACATTCAAACGGGCCCCACAGTCAATATGACATTTAAAAAAAATAGAAGAAAAAAAAACCTCCCAATGTTTGACTGCATTATTGTTTTGACAGTGTTGCTATGTGAACATTCTCTTATACAGTTTACACATTTCACAGTACATGTTGTTAGACTAATATTTGTTTACACACTTATTCTTGTTTTATTTACGTTGCATTCAAATGAAAGTTTGACAGTTACTGAGTAATTTTGTAATTTCTTCCTTTTCCTAACAGCAATGCACACGCCTGCTCCTCCTGAACTGTTCATCTCTGGAGCCCTTCCTGGCTCTGGCTCCTTCCCCTCCTCCTCCGCTCTATCAGCCTATCAACATCCAGCATCCTTCTCCAGCCGCTCTTTCCCTACCGCCTCCCTTTCCCTCCAGGACACACCAACGTTTAGTCCCACATCCAATGGCCTCCTCTCCCCACATGACCCCCTAATACACATCAAAGCCCCTTCCCAGTCGAGTCTGGGTTTTGATAGACTCCTGTCCTCACAGGGTGCTGCTGCAGCTGCCTACAGGGGCAGCCAGGATCCCACGGGTGCCACATCAGCCCAGGCGTCCTCTGCCAGACACCTGCAGTCGCACCAGTTCAACCTGCTGTCATCACAGCTACAGGATCAGTCCTCCCAGCTGTATAATCCATCAGTGTTTTCCTCGGCCCAGCCCCAGCCTCAGTCCCAATCCCAGTCTAACTCGGCTCAGGAGAGGGCCGTGCCCCGCCAGGACAGCGTCATCAAGCACTACCAGCGGCCCACTCCTGCTCAGTCGCAGCTCTCGTCTTCTGCCGCCCACTCTCTGCAGCACTACCTCAGCTGTGGAGGGGCAGGTTACCAGCAGATTGCCACACACCACAGGCACGCTGGACTTTCTTGCAGCCCATTGGGTGACCAGAGCCCCTCATCTGACCACAAGCCCCCCTCTCGTACTGAGCAGTATCGGCCAATCATTCAGCCTCCCTATTCCTCATCCTCTTCGTCATCGTCTTCTTCCTCAGCTGGGAAAGGTACCAAAAGCAGCTCTAGCAGTGGTTATTCTTCTGGCAGTTCGGCATCATCCTCAAGAACTCCTCACACCCCCCCATCTGCCTCCTCTACCTCCTCCTCTTCCTCCTCTTCTTCCGCCACTTCGGGGGCACATCCTTCCAACTCAATTCCCACCTCCAGCTCCAGTGCAGCCCCTTCCAGGCAGCAGCCACCTCCCCAGCCAGCTCCGCCTCCCCCAGCCCCTCAGCAGCAGCCCCCTGCCACATCCACTTCAGCTCCCCAGTCTCTCCCCAAATCCTGCCTCTCTGGCTATGGTTCACCTGTTCCCCCAGTGAAGACCCCCACCTCTGCTCTGACTGGTCAGACCCCACCCCAACAACAGACACAGTCATATTCCCCAAATCAACCCCCTCCATCCCATCTGGCTCAGTCCTACGGAGGCTTTAGTTCACCACAAGCCCAAGACCTGAGTTCAGGTACTGGTGGGAAAGGTTATGGAAGTTTAGGAGGGCGAAGCCAGTCATACTCCACTGATATATATGGATCTGACTCTGCTTATGGATCACTTCCATCCTCTCTAGGTGGAGCTGGAAGCCCATCACTTGGGTATGGAGCCCCAGGTCACTCACCAGCCCTTTTAAGATCCAGTGGTTCATCAGGTAGTGGAGCATCTGGGGGAGGAAGCAGTGGTGGCACAGGAAGTGGAAACTCTGGGTCAGGGGGGGGAGGAGGAAATAGTATGACAAATGAGAGAGGTGGAGGAGGTAGTGGTGGAGGATCTTATCATATTCCTGACTCCAGCCCCTCCCCATCAGGCAACTCAGGCATCATTCGTCCAGGGTTGCACTCCCCAGTGCCCACCTGCCCCACTCAGTCACCAGGAGGTGCAGGCTCAAATAAATATATTTCCTCAGTTCTCTCCCCAACTTTTCTAGCCTCACCGCAAGGCTTCCCTGACAACAGAGGCCCTCCCTCCCAACCTCAGTCATATCATTCCACCTCGTCTAAAACAAAAGCGGACACTTCTATGCTAGGAGTGGGAACTCAGAGATCCCAAGAGGAAGTAGATGACGATGACGAGTTCTTGATCCAGCACCTGCTGCAAGCCCAGGCTAGTCCTGCTCCTCAGGCTGCTCATCACCATCCCCAGCCCCAACAGACATCTCAACAAACACAACCACAGCCTCAGTCAGTACCTCCAACCACTGACTCAGGCAAAGGGATGAGCTATGACATGAGTAAGACCTCCGAAGAGAGGTACCACCCCCAGAGTGTCATACGTACTCACAGTGCCACTTCCACGGGTGGAGTAGGAAATGCAGGTTCTGGAGGGTCCATCTCAGGGCTGGACACCCAGTTGGAAATGTCGCTAAAGAAACAACAGCAACAACATCAACAACACCATCATCAACAGCAGCAAAGGAACGAGAGGTCTGTTGGAAGCAGCAGGAGCAGTGGAGGTAGAGGCAGCGCTGAGCAAGTGCACTCCCACCTACATCACCATGATAACCTCGGCTCAGTTGTCCACTATGGCCGAGGTGACCCATACACCCAGCACTCCCTTGCTCCCCAACACTCCACACATAGTCAGCATGTGTCGTCACACTCACAGATACCACCCCACACCCAAATGGAGCTCCAAAAGAAACCACAGGATCGAGCAGAAATCCCTTATCCTCGCAAAACACCAGAAGTCCAGTCTCAAACTCCTGCGTCCCTCATGGACTCTCCCACTGACCAGTCTCGTCAGCCGCCACACCTCCTCCAGTCAGTGCTGTCCCACACCACCCGCAACAAGCTGGAGCCCCATCCACAGCACCACAAGATGGACTCCCACCAACAACATCAACAACCGCACCACAAAATGGACTCTCATCGGCAGCACCAACAGCATCACAAAATGGACTCCCACCAACCACATCAGCAGCACCCGAAAATGGACACCCACCCTCAGCATCAACAGCACCAGAAGATGGACTCCCATCCGCATCAGCAGCATCACAAAATCGATTCTCACACACAGCATCAACAGCACCATAAAATGGACTCTCTTCCCCAACAGCAGACGCACTCTATTAGCCAACAACAAGCTGTAATGGAAAGTGCAGGTGGGAGACTTGGTTCTAGTAAACATCAGGCTCAGTCTCAGTCCCAGACCACCCAGCTCCAGCTCCAGCTGCAATCCCAAGCATTGGAGGTGGCAGCAGCTCACTACAACCATGGGCCCCCTCCTCATCAGCACGAGCAAAACCAGGTTAAACAAAGCTCAGTAGTCTCTTCCTTGGACATGCTTGAGCGCTCTCTTTCTCAGACCTCCAGCACAGACGTTGGTGTCGCAGAAGACAGACGCGGTGGACCAGGCAGCGCAGGACGGAGTGGAGGTAGCAGTGAGCGCCACAGACAGCAGCAGCAAGATCAGCAGAGGCAGCACCCATCGCACCATCAGACACAACAAACACACCACTCACAGCAACACACAGCTTCTGAACTACACTCTTTCCTTACTGAACCCGATATAGGCTTATCCAACCCATCCCACATGCACCATCTTTCACAGCACCATGCGCAGCAGCAACAACAGCAGCACCCAGCCTCACAGCACCAACAAACTCATTCTCACCACCCTCACAACCAACCCCACTCTCAGCAGCAGCCCCCTCACCCTCATCAGCCTGACCCACAGCAGCCACTTTCTGCCCAGCTTACCCCTCAACAGAGCCAGATGGACCAACAGCGCTCAGAACAGCACCAGTTTGACACAGTCAGCCCAGTGGAGAAAGCAGACCAGAATCAACAAAGTAACCGCTTTGTACCCCTAACGTCTATCTGTTTCCCAGACTCCCTCCTTCAGGATGAGGACCGCTCTTTTTTTCCAGGAATGGAAGACATGTTTTGTGCAGAGGACTACAAGTCAAGTTGTGCTGGTGGTGCAGGACCAGGGCAAGAGGAAATGAATGAAAGCCACACTGGACAAGAGGGAATGGATTCCCTCAAAGCTGGACAGGGTGCAGGTGGAGCAGGGGGAAGTAGTGGACCTAGCTATGACATAATGGGTCACCATGGTGGAGACCAAGGATATGAACCTTACTGTCATGGCCTGGAAGAACCCAACAACAACACCATGACTTTGGATCTGGACTCCCTTAAAACACACGAGCTTCCTTCCACTGTCAACACTGAACAGCTAGGATTGATACAGTCCCAAGGTCCAGCTATGGGTATGGGCTCAAATAATGCTGGCCCCAACAACTCTGGAGCTAAACTGTCTGCTGGGCCTGGAGGAACTAGTGCAGGAACTGGTTCTGGAGGCCTCCAGTCTCCAATTTTCTGCTCATCTCGTCCTAAGAAGCTTCTCAAGTCCAGTTCTTTCCACCTGTTAAAGGAGCGCAGGGACCCCAACACACTGCCTAAGAAAAGTTACGCACAAGAATATGAGTTTGAAGATGATGAGGATAAAGCTGACCAGCCAGCTGACATCCGGTTGAACAGCCGGAGACTGCCGGACCTATTGCCTGATCTGGTGTCCAGTTGTAGAAAGGGAGGTGGAGGAAGTGGGTCTCTCAGCCCTTTAATGGGTGACATAGATTTCTACCATTCATCTAGCTACTCATCCATGGGTTCACATGCAATTCTGCCTCCAGATGGACCCAAGAAGAGAGGCCGAAAGCCCACTAGGCCCAAAAGAGAGGGTCCACCAAGGCCAAGAGGCAGACCCCGCATCCGCCCTATGCCTGAGCCCTACACTCCACGAGGTATGATGGGGGAGATGGGTGGAACGACTGTAGGAGCGGGATTCAGTGTGGAGGGACGAGGTAGGGGCAGGGGCCGTGGAAGCCGAGGAAGAGGAGGAAGGAGGGAGGATATGTACATGGAAATGAGCGGGAAGGAGCAGCAAGATCAGATGCATCACCATCACCTCCATCAGCAGCAGACACAGCAGCAGCTCCATCACCAGCCCCAGCAGCAGCAACATGAGCCTATTCCACCTCTCAAGGTCGGTGGCACTGTTTTTTTTTTCCTGTTTGTGCAATCTCTCACTCTTATTTTCAGTGTAGTCACATTTAGTTTTAGGCTGAGATCCTCTCTTCATCCTGTTTTAAATGCTCATTACTAAAAATTGATCAAAGCTTTCTGGATCTAATCCGTTCAGGGGATATTTTTTTTTTTTACATTACTATTTTCTTATGTTTCAGATCAAGTTACCAATTGGTACCCTGTCCTCCTCTGATGCCTTGCTGAGGACGGACTCTTTGTCTGGCACGGACCCTGCTTTGTCAGACGGCTCAGTTGGCTCAGCTCCCTCACTCGGTCTAAGTCCTGGACCACCCTGCAGCACTGAAAGCACCAGAAGTCAGGACAAGAACAAACATAAAGGCCAGATGATGAGTGAAGGAGTGGACGAAGAGGGACTGGAGGAAAGGGTAACAGCTACTGGATTATATTCTTGCTCTGCTAAACACAGAATTGTTCAAAATTAAATTTAACTGGATATAACTGTTTTGATAATCGTGGTGTTCACTACTGTAGTGGTGGTATTTGAGCTGAGTCACAGACTGTTTTGTATTTTTCCAGGGGGATGAGAAGGACTCTGAGTCCAAGGCTGGTTTTGTTGCTTCATTCTTGGACTTCCTGAAGACGGGGAAGAGACCTCCAGGCTTGGACATCTCACCAGGAATGGAACCTGACAACGGTGACATTTCTCCCTGTAAACCAGGGGGTCTTCGCCCACTGTCTCCTGCACCTCCTCCTCCGCCGCCTCCCCCTCCATTTGGGGACGGTGAAGGAAATGGGGGCCTGGCTCTGGGAAACTGCCCCAGCCCCAAGCGCTTAGAAGATGAGCTAAAGAGGAACCTGGAGACTTTGCCATCTTTCTCTTCAGATGAGGAGGACTCTGTCGGAAAGAACCAGGACCTCCAGAAGAGCATCTCCTCCGCCATTTCTGCTCTTTATGACACTCCTCAACTAACTTCCAATATCCAGGCCCCGCTACCTCCTCCTCCTCACCAACCTCAGACTCAGCCTGCTCAGTCCCCTCTTACCCCCACACTGCAGCCCCCCACACTGAGTCCACAGCCATCCATGCATACCCCTCACGACCAGCCCCAGTCCAACGAACCAGATGTCCTTCAGCCAGAAGATGGAGACATGGATGAGAACCAGGAGGAGGAGGAGAATGAGAATGAGGAGGAAAGAAGCACAGGAGGGGATGAAGAGAGTGATATGACAGAGGAGAGAGAACCACTGCTTGAAACCCTGGGTGTCCCTAAGATTGATGGTAGGCTGGGAGTCTGCTTTTCTTAATATCATGTCCAATTTTCTTTATTGACTTGCAATTCCACTGAAGAAAATTAATTTAAATGTTTGCTATATGGATAAAATGATGGATTAAAACTTAATTTAATTAATTTGTTTTTCTCATCCCTCAGTCCTTCCAGCTCCTCTCCCTGAGATTCCTCCAGAGCCTGCAACTCCTGAACCCCCCTCTGTCCCTCCATCTCCCACCTCATCCTCTTCTCCCTCTCATTCCCCCCTTCCTCCCCTCTCGCTCCCCTCACCCCTGCCTCAACCAGAAGAAGAAGAAGAACAGCAGCAACAGGAGGATTCCCAGCCTCCAAGCCCTGTCGCTCCCAAATCCCCTTCCCCACCACCTCCACCATCTACCACCGTCCCTCAGCCTGCCACGCCTCCCCCTCCAGCCTCCCCTCCTCCCCCTTCCTCAGCTCAGAAGGAGGAGTCTCCCATGCCATCTCCGGAGTCCCCCGCTTCTCCCGAGGAGGCCCCAGCGCCTAAGATCACCTCGCTGCACCTCGCCCAGAAGCAAGAAGATGCCGCCATTGTTGGAGAGAGTGAGGAGGATGAGAGCGAGAGTGGAGGGGAGGGCATATTCAGAGAGAGGGATGAGTTTGTGGTACGGGTGGAAGACATTCGGACACTTAAGGTATTTGTGTGTGAATGTCTGTGGTTTATGCGTATATGTGTGTAATCCTTATGCTGCCAGTGCAAGCTAAAAGCTAGTTACATTTGTTGCCAAGGAAAAAACTCTAAATCACTTGGGGCACTTTTTAATTAGCAAATGCCTTCACTTAAGTCCTTCAGTGAAGAGGCGAAGACATTTTATACTTAACTGTGTGATATGTGTTTTTACACAGCTGGCCTTGCAGACGGGCCGTGAGCCTCCACCCATATGGAGGGTGCAGAAAGCCCTGCTACAGAAGTTCAGCCCTGAGATCAAAGATGGGCAGAGACAGTTCTGCGCCACAAGCAACGTGAGTTCACCATAAGCTCACAGTAATCCAACCACACCTGCATACTTTCATGTTGATTCAGATGCCTTTCACAGTCAATAGAAGTACCGTACTACGTGCAGCATTGTATGTGTATCTTACAGGCCATATTGTCGCATTGTCATCAAAGTAACGACGCCCAAAATGTTGCTTTTGTGTAATGAAATCTTCATCTGTTTCTGCCTCAGTACCTTGGCTACTTTGGAGACGCTAAGAGGCGATACCAGCGAATATATGTCAAGTTTCTGGAGAATGTCAACAAGAAGGACTATGTTAGAGTGTGTTCCCGGAGACCGTGGCGCAGAGCTGCACCTGCTCTCAGGTACTGATATTTTTCACCCCGAAAATCCAGCCCATGTGGGATTAAGATTTACTAGATGAGATCCCAGATGTACACTACACTACTACAATTCTAAATAATATGGGATGGATATTGTTGACTGAACTCAAGTTACAGAAATTAGCTATTAATTGTAAAAACATTTCTATTTTGGAAACTTGTTCACAGAGTTGAAGTTAAGGAGAAAAGAAAAAAAGGATTTACACAAATCAGCCAAAATTAAAACCACTGACAAGAGAAGGAAATAACTCTTGACCATCTTGAGACAATTCATTGTTCTGCTGTAAAACTTTTGGACCTGGCATTCATGTGGATGTTACTTAGACATGTAGCACCCACCTAGACCAGACCACACCACACCAGACACCCCCACCCCATAACAATGACACTCCTTGATGGCAGCAGCCATCCCCAACAGGATGTAGCCTGACACAGACACACACACACACAAAAACGGTTTAGAAACAACAAAAAAAAAAAAAAAACATGAAGAACAGCACAAGGTGTTGACCTGACCTCCAAATTCACTAGATCCCAAACTGATCAAATATCTGTGGATCAGAGGCACCGTCCCTCAACCCATAGGACCCTTTTGGTGGGCACAAGGGAGACGTACGCAATATTAGGAATGTGGTCATAATATTATGCCTGATCGGTGTATATGCGGACTGCAGCTGAGAGATGAGATCAACTTCAGAATATGCACGTTCTGTTAAACTTCATTCATTCATTTCATGTCCCTCAGACGCCAGTCCCTCCCCAGAATGGCATCACCTCCCTCTACTCAGGCGCCAACGAAAGTCCCAGAGAAAGAGGAGAAAGTGGCTCCACCAGTCCAACGCGAACAGAGGGAGAAAACTAGAACAGCGACCACGACGACAAAGGAACAACGAGAGAAGAAGGAGGCCCCAGCTGCTGTGCCCAAAGCCAAGGAGAAAGAGAGGGACCATGAGAAAGAGAGGGAGAAGGAGAAGCGAGTGCAAGCGCAGCAGGAGAAAGCAGAGAAACGTGGTGGAGCAGCCGAACGAGGGAGAGCGAAGGAAGACAAGAAGGCATTGGAGAGGAAGGAGAAGGAAAAGGCTGAGCGACCACCTAAGTCAAAGCCGGCCAAGGTGAAGGCGGAGCCACCGCCCAAGAAGAGAAAGAAGTGGCTGAAGGAAGTACCTTCATCATCTGACTCAGACTCATCAGAGGAGGGAGCTAGTGAAAATGAAAGTAAGTTCCCATTATGGTTCTCAGTGCTTTGCAGTTTGAGTTCATTTTTCTTCACGTTTGAATTTATGATTTTCGTAGGTCCATTGTTTAGTTGTTAAAGTCTTATTTTCGCCCACTCAGTGCCAGTGAAAGGCGGCGTGAACAACCGTGCAATGAGGGAGATGTTCAGGAGCTACGTGGAGATGCTGGTGAGCACAGCACTGGACCCTGACATGATCCAAGCTCTGGAGGACACAGACGGTGAGAACAGCACACACGGCCTCCTCAACATAATAACCCAAATGACAGAAATGGATTAAAAAGCTCAGGTGCATTGTGTGAGAACAGTCCTAACCCAACCTGCCTGTCTGGTAGCATGTCTGCAGCAGCTGAAACAGTACTGCTGCTGGTATTGCTGCTGGACAGCTTGAATAAGCATCACTATCTCTAACAAGTATCAGCTGCCAGGTCAAAGCATCCAGCTGGACAAACTGCCCTCACACCAGGGAGAGGATTTGTTAATGAGTAGTCCACACGCGCAGTTAAATGAATCTTTTAATGGTGTTTGAAATCCAGATAAACAAGGTGTGACTGGTTGGAGGGAAGCCCTGGGAATGCTGATAGATCTGCAGCCAGAAAGAGCTGCCTGGACTTTGCCCTTGGTATTAGCAGTGATTGGCAGCTACGTGAATGATGACTAATGAAACTTCCTTTGCTTTGATTGGCCGTCAGATGAGCTCTACCTGCCCCCGATGAGGAAGATCGACAGCATCCTGAGCGAACAGAAGAGGAGGCTGTTGAGGAGAGTCAGCATGAGCTCTCAGCATCAGGTAATCTGCACTGAATATGCTAACTTCCTGTGGTTTCTTTTAAACTATTATATCAGACTTCCGTATTTCCTTCATTTACATTTGACCCTGTAAAACATGCTGATATCTGTGTTGCAGGAAGCTAGACTGGTGTTAAATAGCCTAGTGGCGCTTCTAGCTTTAGATTTGAGGATTAGCTGCATCATATACACCAAATAATAAATAATCTGTGTATTTATTTTTGAAGAAAATTTAAAAAAATCAAGTTTACATTACTCTTGTTAATCTGTTTTCTACCTCGTTCTTGACAGGAGGTCCTGCATGCTTACCCCCAGATCATTGTGGACCCTCTGGACTCAGGAGTGGTGAGGGTGCGGCTAAGCGGCGATGCTTACAACCGCAAGACCCTCAACAGAGTCAAGAAGACCCTGCCTAAACCACAGGTAGGAAAGGGAGAAGCGTTGTCCCGTTTAGTCATTTGCACGAGGAGTCATTATATCTATTTCCATTGTATTTGTTCTCACGTATTTATATCTGTTGGCATCTGTACAAACAGTGATTCGAAGCCCTAAGCTAGTCCAAGTTTTAGAAAATGTGAGAGCCGTGCAGCGGGGTGAGGAGAAAATAGAGACACTGAAACCACTGACAACATTAACCATTACTGTGAAGGGACAGATAACACCTGCAGCAAGTTTGCAAACCTGCTCCACTTTTCTTTTTTTTTTTCTTTCTATAAACATAGAACTGTAAGATAAATTTGATATTATTTGGTTTATCAGTCTTCATAAAAGTGACTCGTTTATAATGTGGTTTCTCTCTTACAGGACCTTAAACTGTCATCCGAGTCGTATCGGATCTACAGTCTCTACCACTCCCTGCATCACTATAAATACCACACCTTCTTACAGTGCAAGAAAGAGGTAAGCCGCCGCGGTTCTAGTAACTGCACGTGTTCTCGTTGCTTCCCTTTTTGGCGTTAAGCCACCGCATTTGTCACATATTGGTGTTCCGTCTCACTCTTCCAGACTAACACCATAGAGCAGGCAGCCGAGGACCCGGGCCAGGAGGAGGTGGTGCAGCAGTGCATGGCCAACCAGAGCTGGCTGGACACCCTCTTCGGCTCCTTCATCGACCTGCTCACGCTCAGCACCAAAGCCTGAGTCGACGTCCGTCAAGAGACAGTCAGTGAATCAAAGCAAGAGGATTTAAAAGACTACGAGAAATTACTAAAATGGAACAAGATGGATCCTACTGTACAGTCCCCCCGACCCGCTTCAAATCTCTAAGATCTGAGGATGAATTTTTAAGGCCCTTGATGAGGGTCTGTTGACATGACCTCAGACACTGGCCTCTGTTTTTTTTTGTTTTGTTTTGTTTTTTCTTTCTTGTTGATCAGTGACTAAAGACATGTCCTACTTTGTGAGAAGGGGACCCCACCGGACTAGGGGGGGTCAGCGGACGGTGCCGAAAGGGGAGAGACGCGAGGCGAAGGGACGAAAAGGAGGAGCCGTAAACGCCAAGTCAACCGAAGAGACACTGACATCTTGTTAACTGTGTGTCATAAAGACAATAGTTCAAAGAGAAACTATTACCGCTTAGTTTTTACATAAATTATTTTTTGAAAAGACTAACATCAGCTGTTGGCTTTTGGACAAGAGTGGAAGATGGTGAGAATGCTTTTTAAACTGCGTGTAGAGTATGCCGTGAGCAGAGTGATCATCCACGGATAGAAAACATGAAATGTGTTAATTAATGCTCTCTCTCTGTCATTCTGTGCTAAGTGAAGGGCAGCACCAGTCAGCTGTGTGATAATATATAAACACATTTTTATTATTTATATGAGGAGGTTTTTAACTTAAACTCTCACAAGCTCTGGTTCGCTGCCCTGACATTTTAAATACCTTTTTATTTTCCACAGGTTCAGTATACAATCATAACCCACATATCCAAGCCGTCTTCCCCTCTATACACAAAGTACAGACGCCGAGACAGAAATATTGTATCAAATACAGTGGGTGTAAAATAACAAAATAAAAAAAAGAAAGAAAATGTTTAAAAAAAAAAATGGAGAATGGCAAAATCTATTTGAAACTTTACATTGTTGTGCTTCTGTTCAATCATCACTCATGCAGGTGCAAAGAAAAAGAAGTTAACTATCCACTTCCCATGTGGGAAGGTGGAGTATAAATAAGTAATATTTAAAGAGGAAATAGTCATTTTCATTTTTATCATTTTGATGTTTGTGCATACTATGACTTATTTTGAAAACAATCTAATTTTCCATAAAAAAGGAAAAAAAAGATGTGTAAATATTGTACAGTTCTTGATGAAATTCTTTGTCCTTCTGTACATTAACTCTCCTGTATTTGAGAAACAAATAAAATCTGCAAAGAACAAATGGTTTCATTTCTCTTTGCGTGTGTGCATGTAGGCTCCCACATGTGTGCAAAACCTAAGAGTGTTTCACTTACTAGTTAAAAATGCTTTTCAAGGAGTTGAGATTGGGTCATAGCACTTAAGTGTCAATCTTAAACATCTTCATTTAGATTTCGTTTCTTTTAGTAATTGCAGGAGTGTCTTTTCACTTTCCAAACAGCCACAGTAATGTTTACTGTCATCTCTAGTAGAGGGGAAAAAAGGAGCTTAAACCACAGGTGACTCATGCGTCTGTCGATTTAGCTCCGCCCACTCAACCTAACAGAAAAATTAGGTTATGTTATGTTGCAATAGATGCAAGTTTGTAACACTACAAATGCATGAACTTTAATATACACTCCATGCCAAAACATTAGGTACACCAGTGAAAAGACACTGATAAATGTGTAAAACCGTTTTAGACGTCTTTTATCAAAGTATTCAACTGAATTAAAATGCTGAATTCTCACAGATACTGTCATTCTTAAGTGACGCTCCTACACTCCATGTCCAAAACATAAGGTACAAGAGTGGAAATGAATGTAACAATGTTCAGTTTATGTTAAAACAAGAACAAGAAAGGTGACAATTCAACTGGATGATTGTGGATGTAGTTTGTGGCGCTGTTAACATGTATTGACTTAAACACTACAATGGGATCATTAAAACAAAAGAAGGGCGTGTCGGTCTAACACAACACGATTCAATGGCACTACAAACCACGGCCTTCAAAAAGAAAACACTGATGATGCGGGACTGTAATATGAGAAAGTGTTTATTTTCACTGGTGTACCTAATGAGGTGACACACACTCTTTTGGAGATATACAGTATAGAGGCTTAACAGACTTAAATGAAAATCTCCTGTTTTGGTGAGTCAAAACAGCCGTTTAAGTGTAGAGCTTGTCTCATGAACGCTGAAAGTGATCTTGCTCAAGTCAGAAGTTCAGCAAATTTCTTGATTTTTCAGTGACCTAGGCAAATGCTTTACATCAGTTTTTAAGATGAGATAAGATAAAATAAAATAATCCTTTAATTTATCTCTAGTGCAAACAGAAAAAAAACATAACTAATTAAATAAGGAACACATTATTATTCAAAGAAGATTTTTTTATAGCTATGTCTGGAGGGTTTTTAATGTTTGGGATTAGAGTTGTGATTGCAGCATGACTATGAGGGTCCTCGGAAGTATAGCAGTATCTGTGTGTGTGGGCACCTCCCCCTAGCGGCCTCGGCTGACATTACACCTCACTGACGTAAAAAAAGGGAAAACGAAACTGACGACTCGGAGTTTCCCGAGAAAGACTCCCAGGAGCAGCTCCTGTCAGTATTTAAGGCATCTGCAGCCGGGACTGGGCACAGGAAAAGTCGCACAGCTTCATCTCGTTTACAGCAATATTCCTGATTTTTGACCACCGAAAAAGCGACTTGAACTCACCACCCCTCGTCACAACAGGTAGGAGAGTTTTTAACAGAGCTCTAAGTTGCTCGTGAAGAGTGAAGTCAGTCTGCATTTAAGTTCAGTGTTGTCGATAATATTTGTGTTTTTTTTTTTTAATGTAACTTTACAGCAGGTTCTGCGATACTGCGTTATGTTACACCTGTAGCATATTTTTATTTTGGCAATTTCCGCTTTTATGAAAGACGAAGCCACCGAGGTCTCTGTGATGACAAACGTTCAGCTCTAAGTACAACACAATGAAAATACAGAACAATTCAAACTTTTTAGGAAACACTCTTACAGTGCTAAATATTAATATTTTAAAGTGTTTCGCGTTTTGTTGTAATGCGTTGTTGCGTTTAAAGTAGAGGATAAACCTGCTGTAACGTTACAAAATATATATTACCGTCAGCGCTGAACTTTAACGCTAACTTCACTCTATGTGGTTTATATATATTTTTAATAGGATAATTTTTCTTTATCCTTTTTGTATTAAAGTTACATAAAATTAGTCAAAACAATTTAGAGCTCTGCTGTAGACTACATTATTATTCTGCTGGGTTGTAAAGTGACTAAACAGCGCCACCTACAGGCCAATTAGGGATTGAACATATATGCATAAAATAGATGAGATGAAAACATATGTACATGTGAATATTTATTGTGATTGAACTTGCAATCTGGCTGGCTATTTAAATACACCACATAAATGTAACCAAGATGTATGAGCCTAATTTATGTCACCAGAGAAAAGCACTTTTTATTATTTTTTTTTATCAGAGAGTCTAAATGGAGATTTGATTTTTTAATCTATTTATTTTTCCTATAGAAATGTCTAATCCGAAACCACTGCTCATCCCATGGCTGCGGGCCAAGATTGACAGCGGAAAATATCCAGGCGTCGCCTGGACAAACCCAGAGCGAACAGAGTTTTCCATCCCATGGAAACACGGCTTGAGAACGGACTCCTCAGACTTTGACATTCTCATCTTTAAGGTAATTTATAAATTGTTCTGCACTGTGTGTAGAGAGTCCATCGTGTTATGCCTTAGTCTGTTCACTCATGAGACCCTTCCTGATTTCAATCTGTCTCTCCCCTGTAGGCCTGGGCGGAGGTGAGTGGCAGCGGCCGGGCTCAGGGAGACGCTTCAGTCTGGAAGAGGAACTTCCGAAGCGCCCTGCGAGTCAAAGGCTTCAAACTGGTGGATGATAACAAGAACGACTCTGCCAACCCCCACAAAGTGTTTCGCTGGCCGGACGAGGCAGCATCAGGAGGTGTAGATCCAACTATACGACAGTGAAAAAAAATGACTTTGACGAGCTGCGTAGAAATGAATACAAATTTGCCTTCCAAACCCAAACACAGGCTACATTTATTTTGTACTGTTCACAGAAATGTTCATAGACTTTATACTCACATGTGGGTTATGCATTGATTTAAAATGAGCACCTATGACCCAAACACTGCACATATCTGATTGCCTTCCCTGATTTATGTCTCACATCTACCTCTGTATCTGAGACTTGTCAAGGCAAGAAACACAAGTGCTACTTGCTAAGGACAATTGTGACATGAAATTGTGAGGAAAATAAATGCTAAAATGAAAGTAAACAGACGTCTTTGCTTTCTCCCTTAAAGCCAGCTCTTCTGCTGGATCCCAGGATCAAGATGACATGGATTTTCTTGAGGACTGTGGCCTTCCTGTACAAGAAGTAAGTGACTGTAACTGTTTTACTTGTATGAGCACAGAAAGTAAAATGAAATTTTTAAATGTTGTATGAGGACTGGCTATGAACCAAGTCAGACGTGTATCTGTGATTCCTCAGAGCCAGGTTGGTGCAGGCTTTGACGACTGTCTCTACCTTCCAGAGGACGATATGTTTTCAGGTGAAGGATTTATTTGAAATGATTTCCAGCTGGCCTGAGTTATGTGTCACAAACAACAACCACCGCCTGAGTGTTTCTGAACTCATCAATATTTGCCTGCAGAATCCGCAGCCCACCACGATATCCTCCAGGCGTGTATGAAGGATCTGAACATTGGCCCTGAAGCAGGTAAACTTATCGGCACTGCTCATCCTTTCCTCCTCACTGCTGCAGCATGAGCAGAAAATCCAAGGTACTTTCCCAAAAACTGTTTCTCAGCTTCTCCAACTTTTCCACAGAGGGCACCGCAGGCTTCGAGCCTCCTCCTGAGCAACAGCAGCTCCAGAATCATGCCGTGATTGGCGGACACCCGTTGCCTGGGCAACAGCAGTATCCAGTAACGTGTCGGGGTGCAGCCGGTGAAACTGGGTTGCCTGAGCAACCAGCATGTCCAATGGGGGGAGCTGTGGGCGGGGCCTATGATGAGCAGTTGGCAGCACGGTTCCTAGATACAGTGAACAAGACCAGAGATGGAGATCATTTCAGTAAGTTGGGGGCTGCTGCCGTGACAACTGAACGGGGAATTTATGCACTAAACACTCAAATAGAGCGTTAAATACAACATGTTCTGCAATACTATTAACACCAGTCATGATTTGCATTTATATTTTGAACAGGAACCGGTAAGGCCCCTAAAACACACTGTCTTATTCTCCTCTCCTGTTTCTGAATCCTCAGAGACTCAATTCAGGGTAACAGTGTACTACAGAGGAGTCAAGGTGTCTGAGCAGCTGGTTGAGAACGAGGCTGGAATCCGCTTAGTCTACAGGTAACATCAAATTAAACCTCACATGCACGACATTCCCAGTTAAACTTTAGATCAACTGAATGGGGATTTTATGCACAAGAAAATCTTATTTTATTAAGGCTGTTAAATACAACATAATCTGCAATATTATTAACATCAGTCATGATTTGATTCATGTTTTGGGGATGTATTCACTCACGTACTTGTAATAAATTAAGAAGGTTGATACTGCTCTACTTTCGGTTCTGTAAATATGTAGATTGAGACAGACAACTAACCTAACCCTTTCTGAAAGTAATAAAATCATTCTAGCAGCATCTGTATGGGTCACGTTTCATCTTTATATCTGTAGAAAAAGCATAAAATAACCAGACTGGCTGTTTCCTCTTCCTGGTCTTAATGCTAAGCTAACTAACTAAGTAAAGAAGCGTACTTCCCAAATTACCTTCCTCATGGGACTGCCAGTGGTAAAAATTCTGTATTCAAGTGAAAAATGTCCTCTTCACATCAGGCCCGAACTCACCGGGACCGTTTTGGATCCAGAGTCTGGCCTTTCCATCGTCTCGTTGCCAAGTATTGGAGCCATGCTGGATCAGACCCAAGGCAATCTGACCCAACGGATTCTGGAGAAGCTGGGCGACGGCTTGGAAGTCGGGGTGTCGGGCCCTGTGGTCTACGGCAAGCGGTGGGGTGAGAGCAAAGCTTTCTGGAGCTTTGACCGGTTTGACCCGAGCAGGCAACCCCAAGAGATTCCTAAACTGCAGCCTCAACCGCTGTTTCTGTTCAAGGACTTCTTGAGAGGTGGGTGGAACTAATAATTATTGTTTTTTTTGTTAGCATGCACATGAATACATGCATTTTGGCTTGGTGAAGAGGTTCATGGTCCTTTCCGTGTAGGAATATTGGACTTCATTGAAGGGAGAGACAGCCCTCCCTGCTCCCTCTTTTTCTGTCTCGGGGAGAAGTGGCCTGACCCAAGCGGTAAGCCTTGGAAGAAGAAGCTCGTCACGGTGGAGGTGAGAGAACTTTTAAATTATTAAAAACACAAATGAGTGTTGCGCTGTCACACACCTAAAGGCCGTTTTTATTTCAGTTCGGAGGAGTTTCTTTCTGTGCTGCACAACCTTTTATTAAATTTCACGAGCGATCAAATTGCCCACTCAAGGGAGCTGTATTCAGCGGCAACTTTCAAGAGGCAATTTTGTCTCAGTATTGATTAATAGCACTGAGGGAACAGAGCCTGAATACCAGCGCTGACAGCTGATCCTTCAGGTGTTAAAGGTTTTTGTGCTCCATGCTGAGAAGTGAAAAGCTCATACTAAAAGAAACCAACTTGACATGTATGTCTCGTTGCCCAGCATTGCTCACAGTCCTTGCCTCCTGTCATCTTGCTCTCGTCATTCTTGTCATTGTGTCTGACTTGTTTTTTTTTCGTCTCAGGTGGTGCTGACTTCAATGGAGCTGCTGAAGAATATGGCTGTCGTGGGCGGCGCCTCATCCCTGCAGTCTGTTGAGCTGCAGATGTCCCTCGAAGAGATGATGGAGCTGTGCTGACGTAGCTTGCCGAGTCCGGGGAAAGTCGCTGCTTACCCCTAATCTTGACAAGAACATCTCAAAGCATCATGTTTTGGAGCGTTTCATTCAAAAATAATTACTGTAATAATAATTTTCAAGTTGGCAGACTGACAAGTACTTCACAAAGAAACAAATATATTTAGGCAGAACTTGTATGTGTTTGCATGTTTATGAGAAATATGTGCTTATTCGTAAATAACGAGCACATTTTCATAGAGGATTCGAGATCTTATTTTTTTACATATGAAATATATAAAGGTCCCTACAGGTGAATTCACCCATTGTAAAAAAAAAAAAATACAGACTGACTGTAAACAAGTTTGTTCCTACTGTAAAGTTAAACATTTTAACATGGAGGTCTATTGGGATTCTCACTTTTTTGAGACAGCCTCGTGTGGCCATTTGAGGAACTGCAGTTTTTCGTACTTAGGCGTTGGATTTATTTTTCATTAAAACAGCACAGGAACTGTAAGTCATCCCACTGATTATCTATTATTATCATTATTATTTTCTGAATTAATAATGTTAATGTCGCATAATGAATGTGTTGACGAATTATAAACATACTGTAACAATACCTGAAACCACAACTGAATGCCTTGAATTTTAAGAAGTCACAAACAAAATAAGTTCAAGCTGATTTTACAGAGCAGATGTGATCGGAGCATTAGGAATGATCTAGTTTAACATGAGACCGTTTTTGCATAATATCGCCTGAGCACGTGTTAAGTACTGCAACATAACACAGACTGTATGTACAGAAAGAAGCACATGAGTTGTGCAGATGTTTATTTCATCCTGGTTTAAGGCAGATGTGGCCTACTTGGAATTTTCTCTGAAGCAACGCTCTAGAGAAGACTGAATAAAACATTTAAATACGCGCAAGCTTGGAACAAACAAGACTTTATTAAAACATTTATGATAAACATCATTACCACTAATCTAGTTCATTCTTAGGATCTACTACACATACAGAATTAAAACCAGAGTGACCTCATAGCTGCTCTATGTTATTATTCTGAATTTAAAGAATATAAAATGAGCTTTTTGTATTGTTTCTTGGATTATTCACTGTCAGAGTCTCTGGCTGGCTCTAAATGAGAACTTCATCCTTTACTTTCCGTGTCATCCATTCAATATTTATGTACTGAACAACTTTAGAAACTGGATATTTACAAATAAATAAATAAAGTGAGTTGATGTGAAATGTTTCAGTTCATCTCTCCTTCCTCTGCTTCCTCGTCGTTCTCTGACTCAGACTTCGTTTCCTCATTGAGGGACAGTGGAACGAGCTTCCCTTCTGCATCCACTGACATCGGCTGGATGATGTTTTCTCTGCAAAACACAGTCGGTTTAACACACGTGGACTCTATTTAATCACCTTTAGAAACGCTGTTCTCATCCTGGTAATTAATAACCATACATTCATACAGACAATCCTGATCATAGTGGTGTCACAGGTTCTCTAATACGACTAGACAGATCTTTATACTGAATGAGGTGTGGCTTTGCCGACCTGGACAGCTTGCTGAAGAGCATGATCAGCCTCTTGGCCTCCTCCTCCTTCTCCTCCTCTGTCATGCCTTCCATGGGGTCTGGCTGCTCGGCCTCCACCCGCCCCGTCACAGGGTTGATGCGGTCTTTGACCTGGCGGTACTCCTCAGTGTCTGAATCAGAGTCGCTGGAGTACTGGGCTTGAGAGAAGGAGGACCTGGAGCACTGGCCCCCCAGCAGACCCCTGGTGGCCAGCAGACCTGCCGCATTACCGTAACCTGTGTACTTGACATAACGCCTCACTGAAAAAATAAAAATAAAAATAAGGAGGTGACAAGATTACATTAATGACAACAAAGATTGTGATTAATCAGACAGGCTCTGTCTAAGCTATATATAAAAACTAGAGGTGTAAAAAGATACTAAGATTTTTTTATTTGTAACATACTCAAATTCATATAGATATTTGCTATGGTATTCTCTTCCTTATGTTTTTCTTATCTGAAACTTTTAATCAAATCAGGTCACACCAAAAGCAAAGTACATCCTCTGGTAATTTCAGCATACATTGTTTTATTTTTAAGACTAAACTGTGCTTTACTATCACCCCTACTACACTCTCACCATTTTCCTTGCAGAGGACAAAGATGAGGTCGGCGGCGCAGTGTTTGAGGTCCGTGTCCAAATGAGTCATGAGACGAACCAGGCGGTTCTTCACTGTGCTGCCTTCCTCCGGCCTGTGTGACACGTCTCTCAGAGGGGGAAGGATCTAATGAAGGGGAGAAATGATCATTTCATTTGTCTTTAATAGAAAAAAAGAGCGCTGGCTGCAAATATACACAGACGAGCAAAAGCTTTATGACCACTCACAGATGAAGTGAGTAATGTACGTGAAGGTCTGGGTTATAACAAACATTATGATTTACACTGAACAGCTGATACAGGCTAAACTGTTACGGCCAGATGACAGGGAAGCTTCATCTCTGAATGGTAAGGTTTAGAAGGTGCCTCTGATCTGCAACGATGAGCGACACGTTATAGGGTCGTGTTGTGGGTATGTGCTGGAAGAGGATTTAGGGTGGTCATAATGTGTTTGCTCTTTAGTGTAACCCAGAGTATCATTTTTTGGGGATATAATACATGTTTCCTGATGTAGGTGCGTGTTTCTCTGTGGGCCCTGCAGCTCTCGGTCAGCAGATTGAGGATTGGCGTCAGCTTCTCTTTGAGCTTTTCTCCCTGAAAAACACACAAACATGGAGCCCTCTCTCTGGTTATTTTGGTATGAACACACTCGTTTTTTAGATTCAAAATGTTTTTGGAGCAAGCATTCTTCTCGTTTCGCTTTGTCCCTCACCAAATCCAGGCGTTTCTCCATGAACATCAGCAGGATGTGGACGCAGTCCATGTTGACCCCCTGACACTGCCTGCAGTCTGGCGTCAGAGGCACATTGAGCAGCACGTCAAGACACTGGAGAGGCAGCGCTGACAGCAGGTTGACTGTGTGACTGAGAGATTACAGAAAGAGAGCGAGTGTCCAGAGAACGGGATGAAAGTAAATACAGAAAGAAATCCATGATAGATTACAGAGTAAGTGACACATTCAGACGATATTTTAAAATTTCAATGACTTTGAATACGTCTACACCTTTGTTGCTGAAAATGAATGTGGTCATAATTTTGGTTCTGTCTAACTTCACTTCATGCTCACCCCTGCAGTTCATCAGTGTCGTCCGGCAGCATACACTTCCTCATCAGGCAGAGACGCAAGATCGCCACCAGGTGTCGGTACAGAGCTGCATCCTCCTGAAGGGGAAGAAGAAGAATAAATTAAGATTGATTTAATCTGTTCTTTATTACATTTCAGCTTTATGCACTGCCTTCAATCATAGCCATATCTTAGCTCTACTGCGTATAGTGAGTAGCAGTCAAAATTAAATGTCATTACAAAAAAACTGTGTCTATTTATTGCAGAAGCATTCCTCTTGGTTTTTCAGTTGCACTAGAAGACTGACCGGTTTATTACACCCTCATATTCACTCACCTCACTTGGCTCCTGTCTGTGAGTGCTGTAGGTGATGGTGAAGAGGATTTTGAGGATCTCTATGATGCGCTGAGAGTCCTCCAGAGAGATGGGGGGTGCGGCTGGGTCCAGAACACACTCATTCTGGTCCTTCCACTGGACCTCCAAGCAGCTCTCCAAGGCTGTTGTGAACATCGAAACTCCTCCCTCCTGGAAGAGATAAACGA
Source organism: Chelon labrosus (assembly GCF_963514085.1). Lineage (NCBI taxonomy): Eukaryota > Metazoa > Chordata > Actinopteri > Mugiliformes > Mugilidae > Chelon > Chelon labrosus. Next base: position 20,956,784 of record NC_140352.1, read on the forward strand.
TAAGAATGTGATGTGATGAACATAGGGAGACATATCATGGGGATGACTATCACACAGTGAATCTGCAGTAAGTGAAGTCATGTTACTTGTCGAAGTTGAGTGCTGAGCTCTGGCCGTAGAGCAGTAACAAGGAACATGAGGCGTAGTTCATAGAACTGAACACTGGAGGGAGATATGCAGCTGACACCAGAGGATAGACGCTCTGTGAGACCACACATGAGCCTGAAGGAAAAAATAGTAAGAGGTTAGTGGTCCAGAAAGATGCTGCAAAGTGCAACGGAAATGCAAAGCGCATGGTATATTAAATGAGAATTAAACTGTCCCTGACATGCAGACGCACATTTTTGTCCCTCTGTGTCACTTTCCTTTGCAGTTTTGGATTTGCTTTTGCGTTAATAACCTTCAGCAGCGCTCACAGAACGGGCATGAACATGTTGCTTTCAGGGAGAGGTGCATATACATGCAGGATTAGCAAATAGTTTGTAGGACATGTCTCTGCTTTGTGAGTGTTGACAGCAGAACATACTTAGGTGAATTTCTGTGTCGTGAGGAAGCCCACCTGAGAGCACTGAACCTCTCCTGTGCCCAGGTGCTGTTGTAGACCACATTACACAACACCTTCATGGCCTCTTTTCTCTGTGCCTCCTCTGCTGACTCCCCCTCCTGCTCCTCCTCTTCCTCCCCATCAATCTTGCTCTCTCTGCGGTCCTTCCTCCCTCGCTCCAGCACCTTGTAATGGAGGCCACCTCGGTGCATTTCGTTGATGCTGGTCCTGTGGCTACCAGGCCAGTTGATGCTGTCCACATCTCCACTATTGGTGTTGCTGACGGCATCCTCATCAAAGTTGGAGCACTCCATATTTTGGTCAGCCGCATCAGCTTCATCTTCGTCCTCATCAGTGCGACCCTGACGTGCTTTGACCTCGGCGAGAGAAACGATGATGTTGTCGTAGAAATCAGAGTCCGGGTCGTTGGCTTCGTCACTGTCGTCAGTTGTCGTCAACCCGGCCAGTTTGGCCAGAGTCAGGAGAGCGCTGTCGGTCACCAGAGGGCCCAGGACCTTTTTGTCCCTGGACAGGATCCTCAGGCTGCGCAGAGCTACTTTCAACAGACGACATTTGACTTCTGTTCTTATGAACCTCACGAGGACAACAGCTAAATTCTGAGGACAAAGAAACATAAAATTCACGTAAAAAAGAATTTTGTGACGCCAACTTGAGGCAAGCAGAGAGTGACAGCATCAGTCACCTGTCTGAGGATGAGGCCTCGATCCTCCTGGTCAAACTCGTCAATGTCGGAGTCAGAGTCTGCATAGTCCCTCACTTTATTCTTCTTGAACTGGTGCAGCAGTGCAAAGAATAAATACAATTATTGTTCCTTCTGGCTGCAATTATATGCAGCTAGAAACAATATTATTTCTAAAATGTGGCAGAATTGTACCTCTTCAAGTTTTCTTTGCTTTAGACAATCCATTTTCAGCAAGCAATGTACAGGAAGAGAGAAAATAATGACATTAGAAGTCCTCCAAAACGTTATAGAAAACTATTTCCTCTAAAGAGATATTTACAAAGCTGCTGAATAATTTACTGATGAGAAGAGAGAACTCCCAAGTTCAGGGAAGCGCCCTTTTATTATAGGTCACAATATGCTTCTGAATTAATGTCTGTATGAGTGAAGGCAAATATGACATAATCATCCTTACACAGGAATGTGAAAATAAACTAGACTGGACTGAATAAGATAGAGAACATTTTGGAAAAAAATATTGAATTAAAAACAAAAAAAAATACAAACACATTAAAATTTGATTGTAATTAAAATATAGATTTGGAGCTACTTTTAGCCCTAAAAATTTTCGTGAAGTAAAGTTAGGTTTTTAGAAGGACACACCTCTTGTTTTTAGGAGTTTCTCCTGACTCAGACAGTTAGGAGTACACTGGTTATTCAATCACTCAGCCTGGACTCAATCTGCCTGAGTACGCAAGGAGAGAGGATCAGGGACAACTGATACAGCAGAATTACTAATCACAGACAGGCTGTGGGCCAGGGGTGGGGAGGGGTGGATGAGATGGACGTGTGCGGTGATTAACGCTTTAAGGAGTACTGGGCGGGCAGGGACGTAGCGCTACACTTTCTCAGTCAACAGGTGCTGCAGTACAAACCGACTTACTTTCCTCTTTTCCCTCTCGTCTTTATCAAAGAAGAAGCACTGGGCGTACTGCAAGGAGACAAACGATGACAAAATGACAAATGTCACCAAGCAGCACTGTATCGTGTATGAGGGCGCGTGCTTCTGTGTGGTTTTACCTCTTTGTTGAAGTCTTGCAGCTGTATCTGAAGACCGTTCTCATCTCCCTGCTTGATGCACTGGATAATCCCCTCCACGTCCACGTCCATGCTTCCTGCACACACACACAGACACGGGTCATTAAAGCCATAACAAAATTAAAGTTACACAACAATAACGAGGACGGTGCAGACAAAGGTTATGCATTATCAAATACATAGAAAGATTCTACATGTGTAGAATGTGTTTGGCCTTATGTTGACCAAGTTTCGGGAACTCACATGATTAGTGTCTGTTAACGACCAGATACTTACACGACTAGCCGTCCTTTAGAAGTGAGGTAGCTACTCAGATGAGTGGCTTCAAGAAATTCTAAAAGTCCAGTTGCCTTTCTTTAACATTTCTGGATATACTATGACCTGGATGACTGAGAACCTTCACAGACAACTATAAATCTGACCTTTAAAGCCAGAAATGATGAATGCAACATTTGCACTATTACATTAAAATGAATACTAATAAATGTATCCTAGCTCATGACACGGAGTCTGTATTTTTTACATGACAGTCGTCCATATGGAAATGAAAACCACGCAGGCTGCAGATTACAGATGGTTTGCTTCAACTTACCTTGTGCAGTTCACTCTATCAGCCAGGTAATATGCAACAGGTGAGCAAAACTGAATTTGTCAGTCCAAATTGATATCACCCCTCCAACTGTAAATCGACTTGCTGCCAAATGTTTCTCACTCCACGTTCGTGCACTGTGCTGTAGTCTGCCTTTGAATTTGTTCAATTCAACCGCTTTCCAGTCACCTTCATGCACTCGGCCTATCTCTCTCTCTCTCTCTCTCTCTCTCTCTCTCTCTCTCTCTCTTTAATCCAAGAGAGAGATGCAGGAGCCATGGAGTGTTTATGGTTATAATCCACTAATGGACTCTAAGCTTATATCTCTCAGTGTTGACCCTCTGACCTTTTACAGGTTTTCCAGACTTGTGCTGTACAGCACCTCTCTCTCTCTCTCGATCTCTCTCTCTCTCTCCCTCTCTCTCTCCGCTCGCCTTTAACACTCTTTTCAAATCTGTTAATGGCTCAGGAAACGCTAAAATAACCATTTTATTTTTTGTCACGGTTCTTTAGCTGTTGCATAACCACACTAGAGAAACGGATGGCTAAGCTGGACTTTAAATAGAAGCGGAGACATGCATCTATAGATACCACTGAGATTTTTAAGCTGACAGTTTAGTGTTTAATACATTCTTATTTGGCAAAATCACCAATCTGGACTAATTACTATATTGCAATTATGTTTGGTTGGTACTTTATTATAACTCCCACAAGATATTGCTGTATTTGCAGGTGAGTCACTCTATTCAGAAGACTTATGTGTAATTGTGTGTTATAAAATGTTTCTGTTGAAAGTAAACTTGATCTTTTTACTACAGCCATGAACTACAGGTGGTGTTAATCAAACAAAAACAAACTGCAACAGATACCAGGATCTATTACAGTTTTTATAGATGTTTTTACTGTTCTTGTTTTCAGTCTTGCTAACCTACTTTCAACTGTCATACTGATTGAACTGAGAAGCTTTAAAAGTTCACACACTTGCCAAGTGTCTCAAGTGCCCTGACAGATTAAATCTGTGAGTCAATGATATGTGAGTGAATGACAGGCTTTCCTGGCAGGATGCTCACTCTTATGCCCAGTGGGTAGAGGAAACGGGCCCGGGAGGCCGAAGGGGACGGCTAGTGGCCGCAGGCCTACAACAACAGGATGCGCACTACGTCAGCGATAGTGGGAGAAAAGTCAGAGGAGTCCTGACAGAGTGGAAGTTAGTGCATATTCCTTCAAGATGAATTAGATCTAGGATATCAACAAATCAGAGCTACAAGAGACAGGTGAACCTCAGTGAACTTTCAAACTTTTGGAAGAAAACAAGTCATTGACGCAGTCTATGACTATATGCCTTTCTCATCCTGACGCATCATGACTGTATGTAATAACACCTGGGACATGATATACTGCATGTAGTCTAAACACAATTGACCCCAATGTAGAAGCTCTGAAGGGTCATTCCACTTCAGTGGGAATTCCTTTTGGACATTGTCTGAGTTTGTTTGTATGATGTATATAGTTTTCCCATAAAATGAGTCCTGCTATTTTATGTTACAGTAAACATCTTACCTGTTGACATTTAAATATTTTTTCTTCTCAACTTCATATGAATTGATTGTGTTTTTTAGCATAATGGTAGGTACCTATATTAGGAATAGATCTTTCAATGTATGGAACCATCAATAGTCAAGTAGTCTGGGTAACATACTTTGATGTTTATAAAAAGTCAATAAAATTGTAACACGTTTTAACCAAACCGTACCAACAATTGTTGTTATGTTATTAGGCCACATTATACTTTATTATAATTGGGTTTACTATATTATTATTCTTGATCTGTTTACCTAGATCAGTTGTCGGTGCTCTAGCAGTGCTATTTGGCAATCAGAGAGTTTGTTTCCTGTGTGTAAGTTCCGTTCAGAGGCTGAAATAGTGGTTCCCAGTAAAAATCTGACACTAGTCCAATCTACCAGAGAATCAGAATAAAATCAATTGGCATGTACTAAACCTGGCACGTACTAAAACCTACAACTACAACAACAACAAAAAATGGAGACGTGTGTGTTGCATTGTCATCTGAAGAAACGCAATTTATACTTTGAATATCAAAATCAGTTGAATTTCAGTAGAAGCTCAAAGACTCTACTCTACTAGCCACCAGTTGGACTGGACGGTGGTACTTATGCTGTTGTCGAAATGTGTCAGTTCGATTCAGGGTGTTTGCTTCGGTGGTTCCCAAACAGAACTGGTGAGCGAATAAGAACGGAACATGCTTTCTATTAGGTGAAAAGTCTTAAGAGAAGGAGAAAAGGACCCTTAAATCCGATACCACATACATTATAGTGTGTAAATATGATTTGCCATAACTTTATGATGATATATAATCTTTGGTCAAGTGAATAACACAGATTATCTCTTGGCACCTGTCAGTGGGTGGAATTTATTAGGAAGTAAGTGAACATTTTGTCTTCAAAGTTTATGTTAGAGGCAGGAAAAAGTGGCAGGTGGAAGGATTTAAGCAAATAGCTAGATGGCTGGGGCAGATCATCTCCAAAACTGCAGCTTTTGTGGGGGGTTCCTGGTCTGCAGTGGTCAGTATCTATGAAAAGTGGTCCAAGGAAGGAAGAGCGGTGGCAGAGTCATGGTGGCGGTAAAGGCTCATTGATGCAAGTGGGGAGCAAATGGGGAATGTGGTTCCAATCAGGTGAGCTACTGGAGCATTGAAACTATACCGATAATGGTAATGGTCTGGACCAATGCTCAGGTGGTGGTGCGCATAAAAGTAACATCCACATAAAGGCCATTACCCAGGTTTCTCAGAAGAGTGTTAGATTGTAATGAGATAATTAGTGTTATTTACTGAACAGGCTGGTGGTTTCAATATTGTGGCTGTCGATGTACTGCATATTGTGCTGATGTATGCTATGGGGGAACTAAAGTGCAATGTTACTGGATTGATAAAGCTTGAAAATGAAGAATATTTGCATATTCATAGATTCTAGATTTTCAATATGAAAAAAAGGAGTTGGTGTAATTTCAAATTTCTTTTAAGAAGAATAAATACACTATTTATTATTAAATGTCTTAATAATAACACCACTGTAAGAATGGAGGAGATGTTTAATGATATAATATGTAATTGTACCTCTCATATGATCTAATAATTTTTTCTAAGCTAAACAGCAGCAAACAGGAACAGATTCTGATACTCTATAAAAGAGATGAAACTATTTTTAAATGGTTTCATTTACCTAAATTAGCCATTATTAAATACAGTTCTTTGAGACTTTATAATCGACATTGACATTGAATTACTAAATGACAACATTACATGTCGTTTTCTACGTGGGCCACAGCAGGTGTACAGGGACTATTTTTCTCAAGAGGCTGTGCTTCCTTATGGCACGCAGTCCCTGTTGTCATCATGAGTTGTTCGACCAAGTGGTGCAATCCATGATTAATCATATGTGAAATCATAATAATATACCTGCTAACACTCTAGTATGCACGTGCGCCGGTGATGACTCAGGGGACCACTCTGACAAATCAGACAATCCAGATGGTAGTTACAGGAAAAGTGCACAATAGCCTCTTGAGAGGAAGTGCTGAATTACAGAGAAAGAGTGAAACAGGGAGCGGAGGTTAGAAAACATGAAATCTGACACTAGTTGCCCGAATTTACTGTATTATTAAAAGATAAATAAATATATATAGATAGATGGATGATTTCCTAGAGAGACATTACTATATATCTTTAACACCGGGCACCAGACAGAAAAGAGTTTGTCCCTGGACCCCCTGAGAGTATATGTTATTTTCTCTAATTGTATGAATTGTTTCAGGTCACTAAACCACAAAGACATTTTGGGTGGATTTTTTGATTTCCAATGCAATAATATTCTTCTACATGCAAGCAGCGTCGTAAAAGCAACTATGTTATGTTTTTATAACTTTTCCTTAATGTTGTATGTCGTCTATCTGTGGTACCAAATGTGGCCATAGCTGCGTTGAATTGAAGATCAATAGTCAGTGCTTCTGACAATGTTTTAAAGTGGTATGGTTTAAATGGTAAACCAATAGGTTGCCAGGGCTGGACAAGACCAAAAAATGTGTTAAATCAGCACACCTGTCGCAGCTTGCATCTGTGTTCGGATATATTTTAGCCAGTCTTGCTTTAGAGTAGTGGATGCGATCTGGAATCTTGAATTGTGGCACAGGAAATGTTGTTGTTTACTCTTAGAAGAGCGCTCTCCCAAGTGTCCTCTTCCATGTCTTCCCCCAGCTCATCCACCCAGTCTGCTGGGGGAAAAGGTGATTAGTGTGTATGGGACTTAGATAGAGAAGGTTTTTCATAACCAACGTTCTGTCCAAGTTGAACCCATACTGTGAGGGTGTTTATGACTATAATATTGTTAGTGTAATGTAAGAAAGAGAGGGGGAGGCTGGAGGTGACCAGGGCTCTAAGAGAGGTGGAGATGCAAGACGCAGCTTCAAAGTGGCACCAGTCTGCGTCAGGAGTATGGAGTCAATAAATTTTTTTTTTGAACATTTGAGGCCTAATAATAATGACAAAAATTTGGAAGAGCTAAGTCACCTGGGTTTTTGGGCCTCTGTAGCAGTTCTAACCGTGTCAACTCTTCTTGTTTCTGTGTTCATTTGTCTGGATGGTGTAATATCAGAATGAATCAAAATATAAGTGCTGTAAGATCATGTTGTTTTTGAAACATGTGGGGAGGTGGATGTAAGTGAAGGACACTTCAGGAATAAACATGGTGACGGCATGATTGACTCAAGGGAAAAAGGCACAGGAAAAATGAGGCGATAAAGAAAAGCCTGGAGGAGAATTGGGGTTATTTTGGGCTCAGCGGGCTTCCTGCAGGTGATGGAAATGAAAGAACGATTTCTGGAACAATTGCTCAGCAGCAAGTGAATGGAGGGAGGCGAGGGATGGAGGAGGATGTGAATGAGGGGGGAGTGAGTGGAGCAAGGAGTGAACATAGGACTCAATGTAAACAACACAGAAGGTACAAGGTCATTTTAAGTATGAGCACAATGTTGTGTTCAGATGCTTTTGTTTACAGGTTGTTTATGTTAGCATCGCAGCTCTTGTAAATAGGGGATAAAACTGCCACCATAACTGATGAATTACAAGTGTGGGAGTTGGTGTGGCAGTATAATAACAACACCATAGACACGCCCCTTTATCCTGCCATCGCACTATAAAGGACCAGAGGTGGAGAAGGCATGACAGACTCAGACATTCAGACATTCAGCAAGAGAACACGAATGGTTTACTCAACAAGCCACAGCAGGTTTTTGCTTTTTTCTAACGGTAAGTGTCATCTGACTTTCATGTATATACTGTTTTGAACATTTTTGTTCACACATGATTGTTACCTATATTGACTTATCATGTTTTTATCAATTTTTTTTTTTTTTGCCATAGGCCAAAGCGGTATGGAGATAGCTGTTCTGCTACTGCTGACTGTGCCTGTGATTGCTGCCTCCCCACTGAGACTAACTCCACGGTCAGTGACAAACATGACAGAAAAGAAACGCTGACAATGACTTTGATGACGTGTCACCACCTGATAGTTGTTATTCAAAACTCTTCTGCCTCCAACATATTTACATAAAAAAAATTGTGAAAAAGAAAGACAAAAAACTACACTGTATTATTTTAATCTTAATCAATACCATATTTTGTTGGACCCGCAGGTCAGACGCTGACATTGTCCTCTCAGGTGCACCTGTCCAGTCTACAGGGGTGGAAAAGTCAGAGGACACGCAGGAGCAACATGCGTCATTAGTGAAGATCGTCCCATTTCATTCAGAAGACAAACGTCTGGACTTGGAAGCTGTGAAACACAGGAACAAAGACATTCAAAGCCTACTGTAAGTGCAGAAAGGACAAACTCTTGTGAAAGTCTACTTCACCTATTTTTAAGATATTGTTCTGGCTGCCAGCAAAACCTAAATTGTATGCTTTGAGCGTCCAAGTTCAACTTTTAACCCGCTTTGTTTTTCCTCTTCAACCACGACAGAATGGCAGTGAAGTTGCGTTCACGGCGCGCTCCTCAGCGGGGATGCCAGCTCGGGACATGCCAGGTTCACAACCTCGCCAGCACGTTATACAACATCAGCAAGACCAGTGGGAAAGAGGAGTCAAAAGGGGCCAAAGACCCACAGGGATTCGGAAGATAGGGCTAAAAGGAACACTGGCTCTTAAGGACTAAGGCGGTGGAGAGTTTTCACCATATTTACAACCAAATATCTCTGCATATGTTCTGACTGGTACTTATAACAGATTTACGCTCATAGAGTGTGGATGTTTGAATGTTGTGTGAAATGCTTGGCCTATACTACATTTTAATATATAAAAATGGATATATTTAAATGGTTTATATAATAAATATTTAATATTAAAAAGTGTGTGGGGTTGTGGTTTTTGCATCTTTGGATTTACCTGCTCTGGAGGCGTACAACTGATGTTAGTGTAGTCAGATGTAAACCTCATGTGGATTATTTTACTTTTAAAGACAAGATTCACAAGATAAAGATGCCTTTAGAAAAAAAAAAAAAAACATTTAGATCATATTTGTTTGAACAATATTTTTTTGAGGTGGCTAGTAAACTGTGGTTTTATTGCCCTTGATGGTGTATGTTTTGGAAATCACTGTGATATTTTTAGCCTATCGTAACTCAATTACTTGGAGCTTGTGTGTGTTCAGTTGCCTCTTATAATGGTGTCAAAATGCGTGCCAGCCGTGACATTTCGTTTCACCACAACTGATACCATTCAACCAGAGAAGGGGAGTTGACTATTGAGGTGGAAATGGACACACACAGCACAATCAGCACTGGCCAAGCTCACACCCCATTATGAAATGTCTGTGGTTTCTGACTGGCTCCTCCTATTTACAAAGTACGGAGGACTTGACATTTGTCTGGCTCTTTGTGAAACCACACCCTCACCTGTGAAGTGCGTGCCTGGGCTGCACCCTGTCTCTTCTATTTGGTTGCAGAGGGACGCACAGGAATTGAATTTTGGTAACAGCCCAAACAGTATAGGAAATGAACAGAAAGCAAGAAAGTCGCTTCCCTAAAGGTCCTCACTGAGACCGACAGACAGAGAAATGAGAGACACGGGAGGAGGAGGAGGAGAAGGAGGCGGCGGCGATGACAGGGACAAAATCAGTAAATCTGAGAAGGATCAGGTGGGTAGACTTTCCGTAAAATCCCCCTGCTCCTGTTATGATATCACGCTGGCAAAGACTATAGTATGACTACAAAGAGGTGACACTGAAACGTGGGAAGTAAAGTTGGCAGTTGCACTCTGAGTCACGATAACTAACGAAGCGGTCCACTAACGTTTGTTACTGGTACGAGTTCTCACATGTCGTGTAATGATAACTAACACAATACTCACAGTTTGGTGCCGGTTCTTGAAAACCAACGACATTAAGGCGGTGCAGTGTGTGAACGGACAGCTGTAGCTAAGGTTAGCTATTTCTGTTCGTGAAATTTGTTTAACCGACGGAAGTTAAGCTAGCTTCATAAAAACGGATAATTAGCCAGGTCTGTAACTTATACCTCCGACCTTATACTTAATTTTTTAAAGTCAATGTTTCTTAGTCAGGTGTTACTACACCACACCAAGAAATGCAAGTAAATGTAAGAAGCGAACATATTTACTGCGCAGCATTTAAGCTAATTTAACAGTCCGTAAAGTTTGCTGATGGCGTTAATAAAGGCACCGTTCCGTTCCTGTTAAAGGCAATGCCAGAGGGAGTTCACTGTTGTGGCCGCCGCTGGCACAGCTAAATGGAACGGGACCATTTTATCAATCAAACTTCCTGCCAGAAACTTGGATTCACTTTGTCTGATCGCGTGGCAGTGAATTGGAGGCTCATTTCGTAACATTAAGCGCTTTAAAGTATTTTATTTACATTGTTTTAAAGGGTCCGGTTTCAAGTTGAGTAGGCTCCTTTGTTTGACATGCGGACTGGTTTGTAGATGGACTGCAGAGTTTACTGCATGCACTCAAGAGGTGTTTCAAAAACATGAGCCGAAACTGCAGCGCAGCGTCAGAAGTCACAGCCAGGTGTTTAGACACAGCATTTCTCACCAATGTATCATCGGGTATTTCTCTCCTGAGCAGTGTTTTCTGCACCCTGCAGCCACATGCATAGAAGAGCAGGACTGGGTTTAAACTATGCATAACTGCTACTAAATTTATCTTTTCAGAGCTGGATCCCCAAAATCATCAAGAAAAGAGTGTGCACTGCCTTTGTAGAGGATTCTTTCAGGTACTGTGAATACTGCTCTTTAATTGTGATGTTTCAAAACATGATCAGTCTCTTACTTGGCATTATCCTCCCACCTCTTTTATTTTTTTTAGTAATGGCGCGCTGTGCCAGTGTGGGGGTGCGAGAGATGCCCATGCATCCGTGGCTCTGGGTGACTATTTCAGCACAGCCATTGTGAACCGCTGGGACAGCGCCCAGCACTCCTCTGAATACCCGACCGATGCCTTTGGAGAGTTACAGTTTGCAGGAGCCAGCAAGAGGCATAGCTATGTGGGTGGCCCAATAATAATATACTCAGAAATTCCTTATTTTGTTATTTGGAGCATATGATCAGATCTGTAGTGTTTTAAGAACAAAAAGCCAATGATTCAGAATACACCAAGAACTGCAGTGGTCAGTGCTTTAGATTTTCCTAACTTATCAATCTTGCATTGCACCTGAGTAAACACAGAAAATGCACTCAGAGTGAGATCACTTGCATATTGAGAAACAGTTTTACTTTTGATACTAAAGTGATTGCAATTCTTTATTTATGAACAAGTCTGTGTGTAAATTTGACACTTATTCCTTTCTTTTAATTAATCAAATACCCGTTTTGTCTCAGTTCCTGCGTCTGTCATGGGACACCCCGCCGTCTATGGTCTACACCCTGATGACGGCCCACTGGGGTCTTCCTGCACCCAACCTGGTGGTGTCTGTTGTGGGCGGAGAAGGCAGGACAAAGGTGAAGACCTGGGTTCGAGAGGTCATCAGGCAGGGACTGGTGAAAGCCTCACAAAGCACAGGTAAACTTATCATGAAGTCTGACTTCAGTGACAATCCCCTCAACAAACACTGCTACAGAGCTGGGTCCTAGGGTGGCTGCTAGTTAACCACATTGTCAAACACAAGCACTGGTCTCAGCATTTATTTAATACCAGTTACCTCAGCTTATGATTTCTGTTCCTCTTTGCTGAAGTTCAGCATACTGTATGTCGTCATTTTCCAGCACTGTTGATACATAAAATGAACCGCCTTTAAGTGGGAAACGGCAAATTGTTTTGTCTTTCTGAAACCGTATTATATTGATTTATTGACCCAATGTTGAACTGTAGTCCTCTCTGACAAATACTACTATTATTACTGTACAAAATGCCACACCTTTGTAACTTTGTAACTGTATATACACTGACTTGACAGTTCACTAGGCACACTAGTGAAAACAAATGCATTCTGATGTAACAATCCTGCACGTTATCTTATCTTCATGAAGGTTCTGGTATTCAGCATTTGTTTAAATAAGTCAGAGCGGTTGAGTCAACTGTGTTTTCATTTAGGAGGCAGTGGTTTGTTGTACTGTTGAACTGTACTGTGTTGAACCGACATGTGTTTCTGCTATTTTGACAACCGCATTCAATTTTTTTAATTTAATACACTAACAGCACCACAAACTACATTCTCCGAAACTGTCTTATACGGTATGCTAAAAATGCTCATTTTAGGGGGGCGTCACAGTGGCGTGGAGGTTAGCACTGCTGACTCACAGCAAGAGGGTTCCAGGCCACTGTCCAAGGACAGGTCGTTAGGTTCATTGGACCACAAGGACTAACACGGTAGCCGTTCTCTCAGGCGTAACACAAGCAGTGAAATTCATCCCACATTTGTAAACATTTCTAAGGAACTGACAAATCGTGTGTCTCGATGAATCAACGCCTCCTCGGAAAATGGTTAGACCTACTCATGGTGCTTTTAGCAGGAAGAATCCAGCTGTTACAATATGTAGAGCAATTACGCTCAATGACTCCCTAAGGTTTGATCCTAATTTGGTAGTACAATGGCCATTTCCTCCAGACTACTGTGCCAAGTGCAGGTGGCACACGGCGATACTGATCTCCCGTTATCTAAGGTCACTCGCTGTTCTCTCAAAACAAACCTCGTAAGTCACATAAAAACATGCTTACAAGTCGCTATGTTGCTTGGACTAAGTGCAAACATGTTTGTTGGATAAGGTAAACGATAGGGTAGAGTAGTACACATGCTTTAGAACAGGAAATGATGTGTCTCTATTTGTCCCAAACAGGGCAGGCTTACAGTTTCAAAAAGTCTAGTTAGAATTTGCTTATGGGGGACAGACAGTGTATCCCGGGGATATGGGCAGCGCCATCTTGCAACTTTATAGCCAGAGTTTGGAGCTGTGATATCGATGATCCGCCAACACTTCCACCAGACTCACTCGCATTTTTGTTTCATGAATACTGTGCGCTGCTCTACCTCCACCAGTTACAAGGGAATGTTTTATTTTATACACAGTACTTATTTATTTATTTATTTTTACCAACTCTCATGGTCCTATGCCTCAGCTCCACGGAGTGGTTGGCATGGCAACTTGTAGTGATCATGATGTCGCATCCTGTTTCTGTAGTGTCAAATAACTAAAACGAAACTGAATACGCATCAGTATTATGTCTAAATACTATACTGAAATGACTGAAACCATCCTTGAAAAAATATTTAGTGTTTTAATTTGGCCCAAGTCCCACCCACTAACATGAAGGGGGTGGAGCTTATGACCTATACTGCAGCCAGTCACCAGGGGGAGCTCTACTTCCTTTGGATTCACTTTTGGATCTGTTCCGTCGTCCATCTGTATACAGCCTGTGGTAAACATCCACTACTCAATAACTCTTAAGATATTTCATTATTTTTTGTCGTCCTTCTGTAATACAAATTTGTCTGTGAATCTATGCCGTCTCAAGGCCATAGGTGTCTTAATCTGGCAGAAAATACCCTGTAAGAATGCCGGCAATGGGAAAATGTCAAAAGTAAAAAAGTGAAATGTGATAGTTTCTTGTGGCAGTTATTTTCCAACTTCTCCACCCAGGAGCGTGGATCCTGACGTCAGGCCTGCGTGAAGGCGTTGGGAGGTGCGTTGGAGAGGCAGTGAGAGATCATGCCACTGCCGCCTCTTCGGTCTCCCTCAGTAAGGTGGTGGCGCTGGGCATCGCGCCATGGGGCCTTGTGCACAATCGAGATCAGCTGGTCAACCCTCAGGTTGTACAGGCACTCATGTGCTTACACAGTCATTCACCCACTAAAAAACATTTATTTTTTTTTGTCTTTTTTGTAGGTTTCTGTTTCATATTATTTAAATAGGGTCTCAATTTAAAGGGCCGGGGTTCATTTCTGAATCACACCCCCTTTGTGACTTTCATTAATGAAAGAGTTCACAACGCATAAGTTCTTCATCTGAATGATCTGTGGCTGCAATCATGTCCTTTTAAAGCGCATTTGGAAAATCCACATAAAGGTCTTACGAAGCGAGGCAACCCTGACATAATCTATCATGGATTTTCTGTTCCGTAGGGGAGCTTTCCTGCTAAGTACTACGTCCAGAACCCTTCCAGGGACTCCTGCTGCCTGGACAACAACTACCAGGCCTTCTTGCTGGTGGATGATGGGAGTGTGGGCCGCAGAGGAGGAGATATGGGGTTCAGAGCTAAACTGGAGGACTACATCTCCCACCAGCGCACTGGCATATGGGGTGAGAGATGGCATTATAATACTAAAATGTTTGACTAATATTTAAACTAATCATTTTTATGTTGTATTGTTCTCCGTCATTGTGACTGCTGGCTGATCTGGAAACTTGTTTAGGCGTTAAAACTGATAGCACATTGTCAACTCGTTATCTTACATTCAACTCAAGTCAACTAAAATCTGATTGACCTAAATTAAACAGTTAATGTTTTTGGTGCTAGTACTATTCCTGCTTCCCCAATGCAATTTTTTTGTTTTTGTGTAAAATTAACATACAACATGTCTCCTGGCTAATAAGCCCAGTGCTCTCACCGACCATAAACTCACATTCAACCTGGATTTCAGGCTATTTGGCCCTCTTGTGGCGATCTATTATTAATGCATGTGTTGATGAGATGATTGTTTGGAATCCACTGGATGGAAGCCATTGCATGCCACTGCGTGGATGTCAGGTTGTGTCTGATCCTACCCCTTGTGAGACGAGAACTGATGTGTAAAATCAAGCAGTGGTTTGTCTGTGACGCCTCAAGGCTGTTGTGCTTCAATACAAATATGTTGACTGCAAATATGATGTGTGCATAAAAACTATTTATCAAGATATATACTGGGAAATGTGGCTGTGTTTTCATAGGCAGCGGCAGCATTGACATCCCCGTCCTTTGTATGCTGGTATCAGGGGAGGCCAGCATGCTGGAGGTACAGTCCCTAATTTCTATGTTTGTTATCACAAAAAAAAGTATGAAGTTAGATTTCATACTAAAAATATTTTAATGCTTTGTGTTCCTATTATTTTATCTCAGAGAGTGGATCTCTCTCTGAAATCCTCCATGCCCTGGCTGGTGCTGGCTGGCTCAGGAGGCATGGCTGACTTCCTGAGCGATGTCTTGGAGAACCTGTCTTCAGCTCCGGCTGTCCAGTCTTCCGGCGAGGGCGACGGTGAGGCGGTTCCCAGCGTGGACCTGAAAGACAGAATGACAGAACGGGTTAAGAAATATTTTCCTTCAGAAGCGGAGACAGACAAACTAGTTGAACGGGTGAGTGCCGTGGACAGAGGAGCCTGTTGTTGTATACAGCGGCAGAGCAGAAAGAGGCAGGCCTCGAGGCTTTTTATGCACTCTTTATTTAGTAGCTGCTGACTAGATTGTCAAGATTTTTAACTTGATCTCAAAGGGTTTCTGGCCCAAGCGTTGGCTTTTATGTCAGTGCCTTAAGGTCAAGATTCTCAGTTAATTCATGACATGATATTTCGTAATATACATGACATTAGGAATATGTTTGCAGAGCATGTTTATACTCCCTATCAGTTAAAGTGTTTTGATTTTAATAAACCCTTGTGCGGAACCATCAGGTCAAGTTCACTCATTTATTTTTATCACTACATCACTGTTGTTCTTGATCTCATGAGCATTTAATGAACCTCTCGTGGGCCTCCAATCTCTTGGCTGTCTCTCAAACTACTTCCTGTCTCAGTCTGTTCCAGCTATCTAAAAACCGCAGGCTCATTGCTCCACAATGAACTCACCCACAAACTATGGTGTGTATATATAAACACGTGCTCTCTCTCAAAACACTGAGTAAGGATCTACTTTCTGAAATATAGCCAGTAATGAGCACTTTATGTATACCTTGGTTGGGCCTGATACTAATTCAGCAGATCTATTCAGGACATGTGTTGTCAAAATCATTGTGATGTACTTGAAATATCGCTCTCTAGAGAATTTAGCAGTTCGACAAGCAGCGAGAATCTTTGCTTGGCATCTGCACAGAGCTTTTCTATTTAGGATGACTTTACTCTGACGCTCACAGCGAAAGCTCGTGAAAATATTTAGTATGGTTGATTTGCTAGCATGGACAAGACAAGAAGAACGAGAATGCTATTTCTAATTCTTGCTTCAGCTCAACTGAACCTTGTTGTCAGTTGTTAAACAAACAATGGTTTGACACCTCCGATGATTTGACTGGTTACTGACTCATCAGTAATATAATCAGTGTTGGTTTGCTATCTGTCACACAGAGGATTGTCTTTAGACACTCTGTTATCTTAATCCTGCTCGCTCAGCATCGGGAGACAGTGGAGTTAATGAAACCCTTTGTCGCCAAATTCTTCATCGTCACTGTCTGTCTAATTTGTAAGCTCTTTCTATGTATCAGCAGTTGTTGAGCTCACGGATCTGTATTTTTTTTTTTTTAATCTTCTGTTTCATTGTTTTGTGTCTCCAGGCTCTGAGCATCTACCAGAACAGAGACTTCATCACAGTCTACCATGGAGAGCAAGAGGGTCCCAACGATTTTGACACAGTCCTGCTCAAAGCATTGGTTGGAGGTACATACAGCTGATCCATGTAATGAACCCTTGCAAAGGTTTTAGGTGGCAACACATCTGTGTTCCTTATTTTGACATTTAAATTTGTTTATTTGATTGGGACGAAGCAGTTTAATAGCTCCAGTCCAGAGCTTTAAACGGTGGTGCTGCACTGAGAATTCCTAGTTTATTTATTTTTGTATTTGAGTCGCTAATGTCTTCCAGAGTTAAACTTTTTCATGGGAGCAGCTAATTGCCCAAATAAAGATTTTCTTGGTGTTTGTGTTCTTCAGCAAGTAAGCAGCGTGCGTCAGTGGATGCCAGCCCTTATAATGAGGAGCTGAAGCTAGCGGTCACATGGAACAGGGTTGACATCGCCAAGAGTGAACTCTTCAATGGAGACTTCCAGTGGAGGGTGAGGACATCAGATGTTACACAGAGACTATCACTCTAAAGTAGATGCTTTATGTGTAGCAAACATGAACCACGTTTGACTAATGCAACATTTTCATTCCTGCTGCACAGAACTGTTGACGTAAAATAAGTAGGGATGGCTCGATCCGATACTTAGGATCGGTATCGGCCCGATATTGGTCAAAATTTCCGGATCGAATATCGGAAACAATAACTATAGCCCGTCCGATCCGATACCCAAATGCTCAACTTAACTTTGCGCGACATGCCGTAAACAGAGAGCAGCTGCTGCAAGCGTGTGTAAACAGAACCTCGTGACAGTGAATTAGCCTAGCGCTCTTATCATGTCAGCTGTGTGGAGTTACTTTCCACGCAAGGAAGAGAAAAGTAAAACAGCCGAATGCAACTTGTGCAACGCGAGTGTCTCAAGGGGTGGCAGCAGCACTGGATGCAAGTGTTTGTGACAGTTATTTAAAGTTAGCAGTCACTTAAAGCAGCTATATGTCCTATAGCAGGGGTGCTCATTACGTCGATCACGATCGACCGGTGCGGGTAGATCGCGTGCCATTGGAAAAAATAAAATGTTTTAGATGTTAGTCTGGCTTAACATTATCTGTTGCACCTCCAAAACAAACAGGAAGACAAACGTTCATCTTTATTTGCAACATACCCTCAGTTCAGCGGCACACATCCACAGCTACGCACAACTTCAACCACTGCAACTCAAGACTACCGTCTTTCTTAAAGAGACAGCGCTATTTTTCTAAAGGTGTAGTGCACCAATTTTTCTTGATAAAAATAAAAACAAAGATGGATAGAGCTTTTAACACTGTAGCAACAATCAATATGACTTAGGATAGGTAGATCACTTTGACTTGGTCATTGTAAAAGCAGCTCGTAAGCCAAAAAAGTGTGGGCACCCCTGTCCTATAGTCTTCAATGGAACATTGGAACTAAGTCCATTCTATATCTAATTTGATATGGGTGTTTTACATACAGTTCAACCCCAGAGGTTACATGTGAAAGAAGAAACATTCAAGTTTGCAGTTTGCACTGATTTGAAGTTTAAATAAAGAGCTTATGGCTTGAGGCACATTGTGGGCTATTTTATTTCTTCCCTTAGGGGAGCAGAATATTTGTTGGACAGTTTGATCATGGTGTTTTTAGATGTCCATATTAAGCAAAGTAAATCTATACAAACTTATATGTATCATAAACAACTTAACAGAGGAGAAAAGAAGGTATCGGATTGATATCGGTATCGGCAGATACTCCAAATTGCAGTATCGGTATCGGACATGAAAAAGTTGGATCGAGCCATCCCTAAAAATAAGTGCTGACCTGCCTAAAAATAAACACATTCCATTCGAATAGTATGACGACTTGGAGGACCCCATGACGGATGCTCTGGTCAATGACAAGCCCCAGTTTGTGCGTCTTTTCACTGAGAATGGCTTGAACATCCTGGACTACTTGACTTACGGCAGGCTGGAAAGCCTCTATCGCTCCGTGGCTGATGGGACGCTGCTTTACCAGTTACTTCAGCGACGCCTTGTGGAGCGTCTCGGAACTGCAGGGATTGCATCTTCACCGTCTAACATCCAGGAATCGCCTACCAAAGTGGCAGCACAGAACATGGAGAAGGGACCAGAGATGGAGATCAGCCTTTTTGAGGTTGGTTTGGTAGGCCGTCGTGTAGACTTGTTCTCCTTGAATCAGAAATAATGTGAAGAAAACTTGTACTCACTGCTTCTTCAGGTGTCAGGGGTCCTAGAACTGTTAATGGGTGACGTCTGCCAGCCATTCTACTATGGTGCTTTGGACTTGGCGAACATCTCATCCAAAAGGAGAGCTCTTAAGGTATTCTTAACTCTTCTGAATAAAAATAGACATGTATCAAAGCTTTTGGGAGACAGGTTTCATTTTTCTTTTTTTGCCTAATAACCTCTCCTTTCATTTGTATTCATTCTTCCCAGCGTGCCACTAAGCTGTTGCGTGGGGACTGCTTGTATCGAGAGAGGCGCTGCCTCTTCCCCTGGGCTTCGCTTTTCATCTGGGCCGTCCTGCAGAACCGTAGTGAAATGGCGACTTTGTTCTGGGAGATGGTAAAAGCTCGGAGACAGAAAACAAGAACGTATTCTTCTGCTGTTCAGTTTATTTGAAAGGAGAAATCCAGAGCAGCAGCACATCCCGTACCTCAAAATATTAGAATGTTTGTGATCTTGATCTGCCCTTTTCCTGTCTACCCCAGGCAGGTGAGCCGGTGCTGAGTGCTCTAAGTGGCTGTAAGATACTGAGAGAGCTGTCCAAACTGGATGTTGAGACCGAAACCAAGCTCTCCATGAAAGAGCTGGCCCAGAGGTTTGAGAATCTGGCACATGGTGAGACATAAATCCAAATTTCCACCATTTTTCAGCAAATGATTAATGCCTAAAAATGTGCAGTTCAAAAAAAAAAAAAATCATATTTCATGTGCTATTTAGATGTTCCCTTCAACAACATTGTAATCTGACGTATCATTTTTTTTTTTTTTTTTTTTTTAGTAAAGGTGTTGATATGTTTTTAGGTGTGACAGCAATACGTATATTTTCCTGAAGCAATTTTTTTTTGCTTGGATTAAGTAGACAGTCTGGGTCACTTGAGTATACACCAATCAGACATAACATTATGACCACCTTCCTAATATTGTGTAGGTCTCAACTGAGCCTCAAAAACAGTTGTTTTTGGCAACAGAATGTTGTTAGTGGGGGCCTTTGGGTCCTATGGGTTGAGGGGAGGGGCCTCTGTGGATCATCCCACAGATACTTGATCAGTTTGGGATCTAGTGAATTTGGAGGCCAGGTCAACACCTTGTGCTGTTCTTCATGTTTTTTTGAGTTGTTCCTCAACCATTTTTGTGTGTGTGCCTGTGTCAGGCTGCATCGTGCTGGGGATGGCTGCTGCCATCAAGGAGTGTCATTGCTATGGGGTGGGGGTGCCTGGTCTGGTCTACAAGTAACATCCACATGCATGCCAGGTCCAAAGGTTTCCCAGCAGAACATTGTGTAGTCGCAAGATGGTCAATGTTATTAACTTATCCTGTCAGTGGTCATAATGTTATGGCTGATCGGTGTATCTTATCACAGTTTTTTGAAAATTGAACCCAAACTTACTAATTCTTATCAATGATTATATTTTAGTTAGCTTTTAGAAAGCTATTTTTAATGTGTCTTGGGTCATCTCAGATGTCTTCAGCTCTTGCTATCGGAGCAACGAGAGCCGCTCCTTCACCCTGCTCATTAGGAAATCTCCAGTTTGGGGTGGCACCACCTGCCTACAGATGGGTACGGGCGCTGACGCACGACTGTTCTTCAGCCATGATGGAGTGCAGGTGTGTTTAAATATGAAGAAAAGGGGAATTGTGTCAGATTAATATCTTCTATGCCTTCGAAAATTTTTCATCTACGTTGTTGGAAAAATTACAGACGGCAGCACTGAGACATAATGAAGTAATCATCTTGAAATGCAGTTGGTGAAAATGGTCTGTTTTCTCCTAGTCTCTGTTGTCTCAGATCTGGTGGGGTGACATGAAGAGGTCGACAGAGGTGTGGAAGCTCCTGCTCACTTTCTTCTGCCCCATCCTCTGCTACACCAACCTCATCACCTTCAGGTAATCTACATTAATCTTCAATTCAGAAATTGAAATATTTCAGAACCGTCCGGGATTTTATATCATATTTAATATCTGACAACATCCTCCACCTCATAGGAATCAAGAGGACCAGCAGCAGGAGGAGGCCAAGCCTAATGAGGATGGGCTGGTTCGGGACAGTGACAGCCTCTATGGAACGACCATCTTTTCTTTCTCTGACATCAAGCACATGTAATATTCCCTGATTTTCTTCATTTTAATATCACGTTTTTATCATGTTATTTAAGTGCGTGGGACTCCCTAGTGGTAAATAGGACCCAGTGTTTTGTATTTGCTGTGCTAACTGTGCTGTTGTTCCAGTGACGCTGATACACAAGGAACACACAGTCCCAGGACAGCCATCATCATGGGTGAGTCCTGTTGATATAGCAG
Organism: Chelon labrosus; assembly: GCF_963514085.1. Taxonomy (NCBI): domain Eukaryota; kingdom Metazoa; phylum Chordata; class Actinopteri; order Mugiliformes; family Mugilidae; genus Chelon; species Chelon labrosus. The sequence continues at coordinate 20,978,292 of NC_140352.1, forward strand.
TAAAAAGACACTATGGGTGAGGAGGAAGTAACTCTTTTCAGCCGCCAGTGATCGTCAACTAATCCATGTCCAATTACTTAAATACAGGCATGCCACAGCCTCGCAGACCACCGAAGCGTCCTTTTATAGTGTCCCGCTGGCGCCAGTTCTGGTTCGCGCCCGTCACCTCTTTTTTGGGCAACGTCCTCATGTACTTCCTGTTTCTCCTGCTCTTCGCCTACGTGCTGTTGGTGGACTTCAAGCCCCCCCCGCCTTCTGGTCCGGCCATCACCGAGTATGTGCTCTACTTCTGGGTGTTCACCATAGTGTGTGAGGAGATCCGAGAGGTGAGTGCAGAGAGGCATCGTCAGTTTATCGCATTGTTTTATTTGACCGATATTTTCTTCTCCAAGACGTTCTTTTTGGGAACGAAGACTTGGCGTCAGAGGATCAGACTGTACATCCAGGACGTGTGGAACAAATGTGACCTCATTGCCTTTACGCTGTTCATCATCGGACTCATATGCAGGTACGGACAACAAATAGGAATGAGAGCAATCTGCAGTAGATATTAAACTAAGCAAAATCCCATTGCTGTTCTGGATTACCCCTCTAAAGTATTATTGTCTGAGTTCTAGCGACTTTTGGCTCAGTGTATTCTTGCAAATATTTCACCGTAAAAGCACTGCTAATAAATGAAAGGATTCTGCCAGAGGACATTTAATTTGAAACACTTACAGGAAGTGTTGAGTTTTTATTGAAAGCAAAATGAAGTACGTTTAACAGGGCATATGGGAGCATATCAAAATGAGGAAAAGTAGTATTATTTCAGTTACCAAACAGAATAAACCTGCAGTTATGGTAAATAAAGATTTTTATTTTGAGGGTTATTTATTAACTAATATATACACCGATCAGCCACAACATTAAAACCGCTGAATGGAAGAAGTAAATAGCATTGACCATCTTGTGACAATTCAGTGTTCTGCTGGGAAACTTTTGGACCTGGCATTCATGTGGATGTTACTTAGACATGTAGCACCCACCTAGACCAGACCAGACCAATGTCCATTCTCTGATAAGAATGATGGTTTCCCAGCAGAACGTTGCATTGTAATGACAATAATCACTGTCAGTGGCTTCAATGCTGTGGCTAATCAGTTATACACTGTATATACACAGTAGTCTGAATACTTCCACCTCTGTGTTATTATCAGAATCTGTAGAGAATAAAATGCTAAACACAACAAAAACACAATTGCAATTTTTACAAATATTTACCCCAACCTTAGCCTTGAAGGTGTTTGAAGGTGGTTATTTTACAGGCTGACCACTGGGTGGCACTGTAACCTCAGTGCTTTTGCTGTACCTGTTTCAGGATGTTCCGGTGGACATATGGATTTGGCCGGGATGTCCTATGTGTGGACTACATGGTCTTCACCCTTCGCCTTATCCACATTTTTGCCATTCACAAACAGCTGGGACCAAAAATTATCATTGTTGGCAAGATGGTGAGAAAGTGGCCGTAAACTGACATTATGCTAATGTTACTTGGCGTGTGTATGTCATAATTAAAAACGAAACCCCTATTTTTTTTTCTGGCTCAGATGAAGGACGTCTTCTTCTTCCTCTTCTTCCTCGGGGTGTGGCTCATGGCGTACGGCGTGGCGAATCAGGCTCTGATTTACTCCTACGACCCTCAACTCGATCGCATCTTTCGCAGAGTTTTTTACAGGCCATACTTGCACATCTTTGGACAGATTCCTGTGGAAGAGATTGATGGTAGGTGTTTAAGACTGGACTGTTGGTTATTATTTTTTGCAGAATGCATTGTTTTGCATCGAGCGAATCCTTTAAAAGTTCACTGCAGTCATTAGATCTCCAAGTTACTATAGATGAAAATGCTTCCCTGCAGTTTAATAACCTGTTTATTCCAGTGGGAAAAACGTGGGATATGCCATGCACCAACAACGTGACACTGATTGAGGCCGGTGAAGAGCCTTGCAGAACTCTGTACAGTAACTGGCTGGTGGTAATTCTGCTGGTTGTTTATCTCCTGGTCACCAACATCCTGCTCATCAACCTGCTCATCGCCATGTTTAGGTAAATGAGTCTCATCAATCTGTCTGTGGCTACACTGACATGCTGAAAACGACTGTTTAATTCAACGCTCTAATTTCCTTGTGTCTGCACAGCTACACCTTTTCTGAAGTACAAGCAAACAGTGATATCTACTGGAAGTTCCAGCGCTACAACCTGATTGTTCAGTACCACTCCCGTCCTTCCCTGGCTCCTCCTTTTATTATCCTCTCTCACATCAACCTGTTTATCAAGAGAACTATCCGCAAAGTGCCCTCCATCAAGATCCACCACTTTGGTAAGTGTTTGAACAGGTATTTTAAAAGAGTCTGGTTAATGGAATAAAGTTGACTGAGAAAACCAAACTGATTACAGATTTTAAATGTCTTCTTGTGGGCCCTTATCAGTTCATTTGAGGCTGCTCATTCCATAGATTCAGCTTTAGCGGTTAGCCTGCAGTCCTGGAAAACCGCACAGCTGATCTGAATGTTAACACCGTTTAACCGTGTGAACTGTTTCTACTAGTGTTGCAGTTAAGTGGGAAAGGGGCGAACAGATTAACGACATGGGAAACCATTCAGAAGGAGGACTTCCTGACGGCTCAAAACAAGATCCAGAAAAGCAGCGACTCGGAGAGACTGAAACGGATGTCTGTCAAGTGAGCACATCTTCTTTACCTACAGTACAGTAGCAGCCAAGTGACATCTTTTTTTTTTTTTTTTTTTGACCCTGTGATACTGAAGTGAATGTGTCTATTTTAGAGTGGATGGTGTGGTCAAACATCTGACTGAGAGCAGGGACTTTGACCATAGGCTAAGGGCTCTGGAGAATGAGGTAAAATTGAATTTTTTTCAGTATTTAACTGACCTTACACTGTTTATTATTATGTTCTGTTAATGCATATATGAAACTTCTGCAAAAGAGATTGTATGTTCTTTCAAACTATACTTTATAAAGGGTATAGCAGCAACAGGTTAGCTTAGCTTTGCACAGTAAGAACAAAAATGACGATTTCTTGGCCAGTAAATTTCTGCTGATCATAGCCAATAAATATGCTGCCTTCAAATGAAAGTCCTGTATACACAATGCTTGGTGTTCAAGTGATAATGTAAACTGTAAGTCAAGAGAATGCCGCCGCCAGGCATATGTTGGCATCTTGATTCCACCGACTCTGACCCTAACCCTATGCTTACGTCATATATGTGGAATTATCTGCTACTGCAACAGAGCTAGGCTAACTGTTTCCCCTAGTTTCCAGTCTTTATGCTAAGCTAAGCTAAGCAAATTTAACCGGCTGCTCAGCTTCATATTGTTACTTATGTATATGACTGTGATTATCAAACTGTGTGAATAATATGCAGTATATCTCAAACAAATGTAGCACTATAGGACTTTGTAACAATTTAAGTATCTGGCTATATTATTGCCAAGACTTAAAATGCACAAAAATGTTTTTCTCTTTGTCATGTGTCTTGAATTAGTTCAGATCAGGAGTTACTGTTTGCTGATGTAATATATATTTTTTTTCCCCTCAGATGGAGTATTGCTCAAATGCTCTCAGCTGGATTGTTGATACTTTAGCACAAGGCAGCACGTTCAAACCTCCTCGGCCTCCACCTACATTAAGAGGTACATCTCGGCAGAAAACAGGATATACACCGATCAGCCATAACATAATGACAGGAGAACATTGACCATCTTGTGACAATTCAATGTTCTTCTGGGAAACATTTGGACCTGGCATTCATGTGGATGTTACTTAGACATGTACCACCCACCTAGACCAGACCAGGCACCCCCACCCCATAGCAATGACACTCCTTGATGGCAGCAGCCATCCCCAGCAGGATGCAGCCTGACACAGACACACACACAAAAACACTAGGAACAACTAAAAAAACATGAACATTACAAGGTGTTGACCTGGCCTCCAAATTCACTAGATCCCAAACTGATCAAGTATCTATGGGATGATCCACAGAGGCCCCTCCCCTCAACCCATAGGACCCAAAGGCCCTCACTAACAACATTCTGTTGTCAGACACCACAGGACACCCTCAGAAGACCCATGTCCATTCTCTGATGAGTCACAACTGTTTTGGAGGCACAAGGGAGACCTACACAATATTAGGAAGGTGGTCATAATGTTATGCCTAATCGGTGTATCTACAAAACAATAAGCACTTTGAAATGTTTTTTTGTTTTAATTTCCCACTCACTTATCCCCTTCTACCTCTTCTTCCACACAGATGCGTTCCCATGCTCTTCGAGTTCAACTTGATTTAGCCTTTCACTTCACTCAGGTTCATACGACCCACTACCCAGTCCTACTGGTAGTCGGCCAAGAATATCATTGTGACCAAAGATCGTCAACACTGAACTGAAAAAGAGTTCAGTACCATCACTGCTCCTGGCTGTATTCGGCAAATGCCGTTTTATTTAAATGCCTAAAAAAAATCGCACGGATTTGTACCATGGCAGTATATATTTTATATATTTTACTGGTCAGTGCCATAGTGTCTTCACTGATGACTTTTTATAAGCTGAGGTTTTATTGTGAAATACGTTTACAGGGGTTACATCAGCTGCAATAGCACCCTGGCTAAGTGGTTTGTTACATTCAGTTACATTAAATGTATACATATTAAATTTTAGTGTCCGTTTGTGTTGTTCTTTTCAATAAATTGTACATACAGTTTAATGAATGAATTCTTTTTCTTGGTGAGATTTACCTAGACAGAGAAGATCAACATTATCATGAATCAGTCAGCAGTTAGCGCTTAGCCAAAGGCCAAAAGCTAGATGGTAATAGCTAGCCCAGCTACCTAGCTTAGCACGTCATGCACTGACCGTGACAGATTAGTTAGCTGCAGATTTTGACACATGTTGGCTTGCTTAGTTGCTTTTTTACAAACCCAACCGTTTACAGTCTTTATGCTAAACTAAGCTAACCAGGCTCCTGTTACATATTCTGTGTGTATGTGAGTGTGAAAGGTACATGGTGCAGAGTTTCAGTACGCCAGAGCTCTATTGAAGGTCACATAGTGGAGCAAGCTATTGAAGGAGACTTTACTGTAAATAGTTAGCTGGGCCACCTGTCAATTGCAGCAGCGGCTCACTCTGAGAGACGGTGTCATCACTTTCTGCCTTCCTGCCCTGTGGCTGTGTGTGCAAATATGTGGCTATGCAAGTGAACATTTTAAGCAGCCTTTGGCCTCCTGGCTGTAATCTCACTGGCTGGATGGCCCAGATCTGTGGGTGAAACATTACATATTTAAAACGTAAACTTGGGGATGTCAGAACATGTGCATGCAGCTGTCCTCTCCGTTTCCTTCTATTTACAACCACTCCATGCATCACACTGACAGACAGACTGAGAGGCATTTGTTTAAACCTTTGATCATTTTATAAGCCGCCATTATGGAGCTATTACATGTTTGTCACCATTGCAAGCTTTTCATAATATTTTGAATTATATTTGTGTTCAGTGAGGATTCGAATGAATTTACTGGGCTGAGAACAAAGAGCTGTGAATTGTGCAATGTGACTGAATACTACCTTTCTTTGTTCTCGTTCAGAATGTTTTAGCAGTACCATCATCTTCAATTTTATCGTTTATTTTATTGAGTAGTTTCAGTTTGTAGGCTTTGAACTAGGATGTGGTGATTTAACATTAAAGTAGTGGTTTATTCCTCTATAAGTTCAAAACTATGACAATAAAGATACTCTAGTGCAAGTTTATCCTCAGGTTGTTATTTAGTGTCTGTAATTAAACTTTCCCACCCTCTCATTTCCATTTGTTCTTTGACCTCTCTTATGCCCACCCCTCTGAAGTCCAAAACCCCCCAGTCTACCGCATGCCCACGCCCACCTCTCTAATACACCGTGTTAAGGGCATCAGAAGGAATTCCTCCTGGACATGTGCCTCTGTCACTCATGTACATGCAGCCCAACAACTACGCCACTGACACAGTTGTGTTTCCACTGTGTCCTCTGTGTTCCTAGCACAAGGCTGACACACTGCTCTTTCAGTCTTGTGTCTGCAGTGCCTGTCTGCAGCCTGGAGCAAACCTGACCAATACCTGTGAATCGACTTTACTGACTTTATTCTCAGACTTTTTCATCTCATCTTTTAAGAGTTATAAATTCATCAACTCTTGTGGACTTTGCTGGAAGAACGAAGCAAAGACTGTAGAGACATTATTCCAGTGTGGATTTGCGACTTAGAAGAGCTGTGTAAGTCTTCCAAGATGGCATATGTGAAAGGCTGGATGGTGGGGCTCCTGCTGGTGCTCTTGTGCCCATCTCAGGTCCCACTCTCTGGTGTAGTGAGTGCACAGAATGTGGCTGAAACAGGGGAAAACTTCCATGACAGAAATATGGATGAGATTGTGGCTGAGGAGGGTGAAACTGCTGAAGGCGGGGAAGGCAGTGAGGAAGAGGAACAGGTAACAGAATCAGATGATGAGGCTGAAGACGAGGAGGAGACTGATGAGGAAGAGGATGAGGATGCTGCAGAGGAAGAAGAGACTGCTGACGAAGAAGAGGATGATGCTGCAGGGGAAGGGGAGACTGCTGACGAAGAGGAGGATGAGGATGCTGAAGAGGAAGAGGAGGCTGCTGATGAGGAAGAGGATGAGGATGCTGCAGAGGAAGAGGAGACCGCTGATGAAGAAGAGGATGAGGATGCTGCAGAGGAAGAGGAGACTGATGAAGAGGAAGAGGAGACTGAAGAGGATGAGGTTGATGAAGAGGATGATGACGACGCTGAAGAAGATGGAGAGGCTGATGAGGATGCAGCAGAGGAAGATGAGGAGGAAGAGGAGACGGAATCAAGTAATGAGGCCGATGAAGAAACTGAAGGAGAGGATGCAGCTGAGGAAGAGGAAGAAGAGGATTCTACTACTAAGGATGACCCTGAGGAAGAGCACGGTATACCCACTATTTTAATGCTCTGGAGTTTTATTTAAGTTATTTATGGAATATAAAAACACAATACTATACAGTAATTTAGTTTAAATTATAACAAATGGTTATGTCTCCTATGTCCTTTGAGTGAATACTCTGCAGTAGCCTTCTGACATTGTCCGGCTCACTGGAGCTACTTTAGGAGCTCTGTCATACATTTCAGCCCTAAAATAGACCGGCTTATCTGTGCAGTAGCTGGCACCCAGCACTACCTAAACCCTTCAGGCCTTTTGTTGAGCCAATGTGGCTTTTCACAGCCCAAAACACTCAAAGTGAATAACATTTAGTTAGAAGCAACATTCAAAGCTCGGAAGTTGGTGAAAACTTCAGGTATCTATGAAAAGTCTAGCGGCAGAGATGCTGTGGCCCTCCCGCAGAGCACAGTTTTGATCAACTCCAATGGCCTGAGGAGCAGAGATTCCCATGTGTGCTGTATTGAAACGATCAGTGAAGGAGGAATAGGATGGGTGGGACATAAAACATTGAGAAAAATTTTGACTGGACCCACAATTCGTAAAGGCCCCCGAGTGCAGGATGAGTCACATTTTTAGTTTTTCAGGAAACGGCGGCCTGTAAAGTACGATAACAAGATGACTTTGTTTGGCCAGTTATTAGCATATGGGTGGCGTGTAGAAGTAAGAAGACTCCAATTTTAATTTATGGGGACTTTAAAATGTGCTGCAAATTCCTGAGACAAAACAAACATTTCCTCTAACAATGCCCCTTTTAATTACCTAGACATTTAAAGTTAGAAAATTTGATCATTAGGCACAACAGAGAAGAATAAAGTTTGTTGATTGAAGATTGACCTTTCATCCTGCTTTTATTGTAAGAATCAGATTTTTCCTTCTTGGAAAGGCTATCTGTTCTCAAACAAGACTTGTGTCTCATCCCCAGTGCTCATCCGCCATGTATCATATGTCACACAATATTAACACAATCTCATGATATGTGATGAAGAGGAGATTTACATAAAGTTAAACCTATAGCCGGGGAATACTAGATTTTTGAGGTCAGTATAGCTGTATGGGAGCTATTTTAAAAGCAATATAATTATTGTTTGCACATAAAGCAAAGATCCTTGATACGAATCTCGCAAATATACTTTGTGGATTCTTTACATAGATGAGGATGAAGGTGATGCAGAAATCCAGGCTGACACAAATGAAGAGGAGTCAGCCACTGACGCTCAGCAATTCCACTCTGGCTCTCTGTGTAGTGTTTGCTCCATCTGTGAGGTAAAGTCTTGAAATGAGAAAGTGAAGTAACAACTGTGCTTCCCTCAAATCTTTATGCTTTATTTAGTTCCCTTTATTTATTAAGGGCTTTGTTACAACCAGCTTGAAAATAAATGTACGACTAACCACTCTTGCACTATGTTTCTTCCATTGATTTAGCATTGCTCTCAAAACTGTGCATTGTGCCCTTGTGAGGATGGAGATGAGTCAGATCATTGTGAGCACTGCCAAGTAAGCATTTTCACTTTGTTAAAACATGTAAATAAATTTCATTTTTCTCCAGAGGCCTTTAACTCTATTTTTACTACCCAGGGCTGCTCATCCTGCTACATTTGTCCCATACTATGTGATACAATTTGCACACCAGGTAGGTACTGAACGTATTTACCACTGTACACTTTACTATGGTCTTTGGTCTGACTCTTGTACTTTTTTTTCAGGTGGCATTGTTGATGAGTTAACTGGGTCACTCTATCAGTAAGATTCTTCACTTTTCATAATACTAAGATATATATATATATATATATATATATATATATATATATATATATATAATGTAACTGTATAGCACATATAGTATTGCTGGAGTTCTAGGTTTGCTCATGTCCCGGCTTTTGATTTGCAGGACCGTTGCCTCTATGCTCTGAGCACCCTGTAGACTGCCACTGTGGGTTGCCTGAGATACTTCACTCAAGATGCTTCTCATACTTTTACCAGCAAACTGAGGACTGAACATCCAACAAGAATTTGCCATGAATTGTACGGACAGAAAAACATATTTATGTTTTGGAAGTTATTTAGCTGGCATTGTAACGAGAGCTGAACAAAGTCAAAGTGTAGAATTTTTTCATAATGTGATATATTCTCTCTCTCTCTTTTTTTAGGGGTTTTACTGTAAAATGCTTCAGTTGAGCAAAATGTTTATAGTGACGTCTTAGTGTCTAGGATCTGTTTTAATTAATTAAAGACACCACTCAAGTGTGAAGGAAATGTACACATATGTATACATGGCTTTCTCTTAGTGCAGTTTCAATTTCACAGACTTTAAAAAATTATTTCAGAATCATTGTATACAGCGTTACTGAGTCTCATCGGTTAATAAATTCCACAATTTCTGTAAAAAATGTGTGAAATCTAGCTGATCTGTACCTCAAAAAAACATGATTACATCCATCACAAATATGTAAATTAGCCTTTTATCTATGTGTCCATTTTGTCGATATAAGCTTTTTATTTTACATTATTTTCCGACCCCTGCAGTATTAGTAGTTTTATTTTTGTGCATTCACTCACAGCTACTTAGTAAAACTTCCGTGTAAACAGAGTGTTAACTCTTTACCCAAAGAAGGGTGGAATAGCCCTAGAACTAACAGTTTGGATACATGTGTTTCCATGTCTGAATTATTTCATGATAATAAATTGGGTCTTAGACTCTGAACTTGTTAGATACAGCAGGTAAAAGGATAACCTTAATGGGATAAGGAAAATGTCTGTTGCCTTGGCAATGCGTTGTTATGTAAAGCAACTTTACTTAACATTTTTGAGCAGAGGCAACAGCGGCCTCTGTGGCCAACAGTGGTAACACAGCAACATGCTGTCATTTGTTAGTCTACTTTGTGTTATTCACCCTCCTAACTTTATGATGCTGAATCAAAGCCACAAACGATAATGAAATAATAATGATATTCTAATATATGAGGCTGATAACACACCATTGGAAATTCATTGTGGGGTGTGTCTCAACTGATACAGACAAAAATATAAGTTTGCACGCAACTGGACAGTCCTACAAACAATCGGACCAATCATAACCCATACGACACAATAACCTATTCAGAGAAAATAATCAGAGTACACAAACATTCGTTTAAGCTTTCACAAGCTGAGCATTTAAACTTTAATCGTATCACAAATGGTGCTGTTCCAGCGCGCAGCTCAGCGTGTGCCACTGAAGTGGACTGTAGCCAACATTCCTTCAACGTCTTGTGTAAACTTCTCAGGTATCAGTTTTCACAACCACCTATAATTAAAGGCTTGACCTAGCTGTGTTTAAAAACGAGCTATTGTTATTGGAGCAAATAGCTATATCATAAATGTTCCTTATCGTGCGGTTTTGAGCACCTGCATGACAAGTTTAGTTTCAACTAACGCCTGATTAGAAATCTGTGCACGTTCATGGTTGCTCGAGGGTGAAGTATGGCTTCAAATGGTTTAATCTGAACTTTTCACGGCTGCTGTAAATAGATCTTTGTAAATTGAAAGATCCAACCAATCAGTGTTACAAATTGATGCCCATCTCTGAAGCTAGGTCTATGATATCTGGCACCTAGATATTAGCAGCCGATCCTTTATATTCCACCAGTTGTGAGGTGGGGCCTCAGTGGGTGCTTGACTGGATTGAGACTTTGGGACTTTGAAACCAAGTCAGCACGTTGAACTCATTGTTGTGTTCCTCAAACCATTACCCATTTTTGCTTGTGCATTATCCTGTCAAAAGAGGCCACCATCAGGAAATAATGTTTCCATGGCATGGTATATCTGGTCTGCAACAATTCTTACGTAGGTGGTACATGTCAAAGTACCATCCACATGAATAGCAGGTCCCAAAAATTCTCCAAACAAAACATTCCCCAAAGCGCACTCACACTGCCTCTGCTGGCTTGTCTTCTTCCCATGGTGCATCTTGGTATCATGTGTTGCCCAAGTAAGCCAAAGACACACACCCGGCCATTGATTTTTTTACACGTAATGTAAAAGAAAATGTGATTTCCTCAGACCAGGCCACCTTCTTCCATTCTTCTGTGGTCCAGTTCTGATGCCCATGGGCCCATAATGGGCTTTTTCTGGAGTAGACAGTGCTCAGCATGGTCACCCTGACTGGTCTGCAGCTGCGCAGTCCCATACAAAACAAACAGTGATGACTTGATCAGAACCAGAATTATTTTTTCTACAGTTTGAGCATCAGTAGTTTTTGAACATCTGCAAAAAATCCCACGTGCATGACCCTGACACCAGTTCCTTCCTAGGACCCATTTAGACCAACCCCACAAGAGCTGCAGTTTTGGAGATGATCTGACCCAGTCATCAACCAGCACAATTCTGCACTTTTTAAAGTTCCTAAAATCCTTCCACTGTTCTGTCCATTTTTTCAGCTTCTATTATATCGGCTTTGAGTCCAAAATGTTAATTTAGTGCGTAATGTATCCCACCCACTGACAGTTCAAAGTATTCAACAGGAGGATGGGTCTTCTGAGCATGCTGTTCCCGTTCCTGAGGTTTTCACAAGTGTGTGTTTTACAGTTTGCACAGGTAAATCAAAAGACACATCTTTAAAGGGGAGGACGGGCTTCAATGGAGCATGCCCAGCTGACCACCTACTTTAAGACAACTTTTTGGAAATATCAAGTGGAGATTTCTGGCTCAGTGTGGGAAGAAAACAGTCGTTTTGAAGGAACCACCTTTGAAAATATTTATTGTTAAATTCCACTTCTTCCACTATTGGAAACCACTTAGCTAAATATGTTTAAACTAATAGATATCACCATTAAACCACCCCAGCTTAGATTAAGTCGATCAATTAGTTTTTATATTAGAAGTCTGCTGAAACTTTATGTTTAAATATGCCAAAGAGGTATTTACTACCAATGCACTTGAATCCTTCATTCCACCTGACACTAGAAGATGCTGCAGATGGCAGGCTGAGTTTTCACCTCTTGCGCTGGCTGGATGTTTCTGTAGACATTGATCATGAAAGGTGACGAGCTGTTGGAGACGCGTACCGTTGTGCTGAAGAGGTCAATCTGGAGAAGAGATGTCAAGTCAGTTAGCTGCTGCTTGAAGCACGAGCAGAGGATATGCTCTGGTGTATGAAAAGAAAGCTCACCGGATCTTTGCTGACTTTAACTGTATCCTTAAACACAGTCCAAACAACAGCCACATTACAAGGGGGGGTGGTCAAAGAGCCATGGTAGCGGTAATACTTGGTATGATCCACCCCAACCAGAAGATCGTCCAGTGAAATCCCAGGTGTCATTGAAACGGAGTCACACAAGGAAAGAAGCATGACCTTTGAAGGGACTGTAGATGACACTGAATTCAAAGTCATTACATGACGTTTACCACATGAAATGAGGAAAACATTTTACTGCTGTTGGTGATATTTGTCAAATAGGAGGTCAGATTCCTCCAGCTAGCTGGTTCTTGACTCACACTGCCAGGCATTTCCTGGAAAAGTGCACACCTTTTTTTAAATTGAATTTTCAAGCTCTTTCTCAGAAAGAAAAACACTTGTGTTTCTCTTCCTGCTTCCTCTATCTCTCCCTGCCCAGTAAGTTTTCCAGGTGCTAACGGCCTTACACCTTCCACACCTTGCGTTGTTATGTAAAGCAACTCTACGTAACATCTGGTGAGCAGAGGCAACAGCGGCCTCTGTGGCCACTAGTGGTAACACAGCCCATTAATTATAAAACACAAAACTATCATTTCTATAATAATGAAATAATAATTATATTCTAATATATGAGGCTGATAAAACACCATTGGAATTTCATTGTGGGGTGTGACTCAACTGATACAGAGAAAAATATAAGTTTGCACGCAACTGGACAGTCCTACAAACAATCGGACCAATCATAACCCATATGATGCAATAACCTATTCAGAGAAAATAATCAGAGTACACAAACATTCGTTTAAGCTTTCACAAGCTGAGCATCTAAACTTTAATCATATCACAAATGGTGCTGTTCCAGCGGGCAGCTCAGCTTTTGCCCATTACAGTGGACTGGAGCCAACATTCCTTCAACGTGTAAACTTCTCAGGTATCAGTTTTTACAACCACCTATAATTAAAGGCTTATTCTAGCTGTGTTTAAAAACGGGCTATTGTTATTGGAGCAAATAGCTGTATCATAAATGTCCCTTATCTTGCGGTTTTGAGCACCTACATGGCAAGTTTAGTTTCGACTAACGCCTGATTAGAAACTTGTCACGTTCATAGTTGCTTGAGGGTGAAGTTTGGCTTCTAATGGTTTAATCTGAACTTTTCACGGCTGCTGTAAATAGATCTTTGTAAATTGAGAGATCCAACCAATCAGCGTTACAAACTGATGCCCATCTCTGAAGCTAGATCTATGATATCTGGCACCAAGACATTAGCAGCCGATCCTTTATAACCTACCAGTTGTGAGGTGGGTGCTTGACTGGACTGAGACTTTGGGACTTTGAAACCAAGTCAGCACATTGAACTCATTGTTGCGTTCCTCAAACCATTATCCATTTTTGCTTGTGGGTTATCCTGTCAAGGCCACCATCAGGAAATAATGTTTCCATGGCATGGTATATCTGGTCTACAACAATTCTTATATAGGTGGTACGTGTCAAAGTACCATCCACATGAATGGCAGGTCCCACAAATTCTCCAAAAACATTCCCCAAAGCGCACTCACACTGCCTCTGCTGGCTTGTCTTCTTCCCGTAGTGCATCTTGGTATCATGTGTTGCCCAAGTAAGCCACAGACACACACCCGGCCATTGTTTTTTTTACACGTAATGTAAAAGAAAATGTGATTTCCTCAGACCAGGCCACCTTCTTCCATTCTTCTGTGGTCCAGTTCTGATGCTCATGTGCCTATAATGAGCATTTTCTGGAGTAGACAGGGGTCAGCATGGTCATCCTGACTGGTCTGCAGCTGCACAGCCCCATACAAAACAAACTGTGATGGGGTGATCAGAACCAGCATTAGTTTTTCAGCAGTTTGAGCATCAGTAGTTTTTGAACATTTGCAAAAATTCCCATGCGCATGCAGTGATATGCAGGAAGAAAATAAAATGGAGTGGAGATGGACTAAATGGGACATATTCTGCACCCCAGTTACACTTTCACTTGGGCAACGCAACTACGACGACTTTCCAGGTTTAGAGCACAAAAGTGATGGGCACAGATATCTGGTAGGCTACAGTAATGTTTGGCATCACTCGTCATTTTACCGTTTGCCTCTGTGTGTTCATATTTGACCTTGTTTTGTCTTATTACTTTGAACTGTATAACCTATAATCGGATTCAACAGGAGGATGGGTCTTCTGAGCGTGATGTTCCCGTTCCTGAGGTTTTCACAAGTGTGTGTTTTACAGTTTGCACAGGTAATTCAACAGACACGTCTTTAAGGGGGAGGACGGGCTAAAATGGAGCATTCCCAGCTGACAACCTACTTTAAGACAACTTTTTGGTTTGGCTCAGTGTGGGAAGAAAACAGTCATTTTGAAGGAACCACCTTTGAAAATATTTATTGTTAAATTCCACTTCTTCCATTATTAGAAACCACTTAGCTAAATATGTTTAAACTAATAGATATCACCATTAAACCACCCCAGCTTAGATCAAGTAGATTAATTAGTTTTTATATTAGAAGTCTGCTGAATGTTTAAATATGCCAAAGAGGTATTTACTACCAATGCACTTGAATCCTTCATTCCACCTGACACTAGAAGATTGTAGCGCTGCAGATGGCAGGCTGAGTTTTCACCTCTTGCGCTGGCTGGATGTTTCTGTAGACATTGATCATGAAAGGTGACGAGCTGTTGGAGACGCGTACCGTTGTGCTGAAGAGGTCAATCTGGAGAAGAGATGTCAAGTCAGTTAGCTGCTGCTTGAAGCACTAGCAGAGGATTTGCTCTGGTGTATGAAAAGAAAGCTCACCAGATCTTTGCTGACTTTAACTGTATCCTTAAACACAGTCCAAACAACGGCCTCATTACAAGGGGGTCTGGTCAAAGAGCCATGGTAGCGGTAATACTTGGTACAATCCACCCCAACCAGAAGATCGTCCAGTGAAATCCCAGGTGTCATTGAAACAGAGTCACCTGAGGAAGAAGCATGACCTTTGAAGGGACTGTAGATGACACTGAATTCAAAGTCATTACATGACGTTTGCCACATGAAAAGAGGAAAACATCTTACCGCTGTTGGTGATATTTGTCAAATAGGAGGTCAGATTCCTCCAGCTAGCTGGTTCTTGACTTACACCACCAGGCATTTCCTGGAAAAGTGCACACCTTGTTTTTTAATTGGACTGTTTTTAAAGCTCTTTCTCAGAAAGAAAAATGCTTGTGTTTCTCTTCCTGCTTCCTCTATCTCTCCCTGCCCAGTTAGTGTTCCAGGTGCTAACAGCCTTACACCTTCCACACCTTACTGACGCAATTCTGAGCACACGAACTTGTTGGCTGATGCCACTTTTGTGTTTTGATCAGGTTTTTGCTAGATAAGAAAGATAGGTTGTTTCTTGGTTCTTTTTTCAGGCCTTTTGTTTTGTTCTTTTTAATTCAGATGTGTTCATTAGTCAGGCCTGTTTATGTTACTCGTTTATTTGGCAGTTTCTTATCTAGTCTTACTGTATACAGTCTTATATTTCCTTCAACTCATCAACATATTTGTCTGTTATGTTATCGTACCTGTGAAACCTAACTGTTATGTGACTGAAAAGCTATTAGACAGACAACATAAGTATTGTGGTATTATAATAAAGTGTTTTTCTCACCTCAATGAAGAAAGCAAGGGCAGCAAGTCCTTTAGGGTCCCGAACAGCGAAAGCCGTGTTCCCATTATAGATACACTTGCTGTTTACAATGTGCAACTGGAGAATTTAAGCAAAACATTCATTTTAATATTGGCTTAGCAAATAGATACCAGCTCAAATGAAAAAAATAAATAAAAGTGTATATACCTCCATAGGATAGCGCTTGCCATCCACAGTATGTTCAGAGCCAGGGATATCAGTACCATTACCCCAGTGCAAGTGGAACTGCAGGCTGTCGTAGGCCTCAGACAGGTCTCCTCCTAAAACCTTTATGCCACTATCAAGGGTCACTGTGACTGGAAGAGGGTTGAAAAAACAGGAAGAATACTTACATTTAAACTAAAATAATATAGACATGCCCATAACCCAGATAAATGCTCCAGTATTAGTGTTAAATTACACCAATAGTCCAGTGTAAATATATTTATGGCTACACCCTGCAACTGTCTCCCCTCCAACATACAGAAGGAGCTGCTGCAAGGTTACATTGACAAACATGATTTGAGGGGGAATTCTTTAATACCAAACATTTTTTTAGCCACTAACTTGTTACAATGTCAGACATCCTCACCTGTCTTTCCGGTGTTTTCAATCTTCTTCAGGGAGGATGGGCTGCTGTAGTTGACAAAGATGAATGGAGTCAGGTCAGAGTCGTCGTCAGCGAACGCAGAGACGATGTCAATGGGTGACTGCCGGGTGCCACTGCAAAAATTTACAGCAATAGTTGGCCAGGTAGCGTCACCTGACAATGGAAACCAGACTTTGAGTAGCTGAAGAGCAGTAAAGATCAAGACCTTAGGACAGATGGTAGTATTGAGGACATTTAGAGAGAAAAAGGTGACGGACTACTTACTGCAGCTTGGCTCGTGATAACACCAGGCTGGAGGAAGAGAAGAGCAGTTACTGTTACACTTACTAACAAGTGGTCAACAGATAACAGATAGTAGGGAGATTAATAGTTCCTAGAAATTCAAGATGTCTCAGTGTCTCAAGCGCATACCAACTGCGTTTGTGGCACAGTGTGCGCTGGGTGCCAGCATGCACAGAGCAAGAGCAGCTACTACAAGACTGTTCATCTGAAACCGAAATAAAAAACATAAAAAGCAAAATTAAATTTAGAAATAAAAATGCCGAGGAAAGCAGACCTGAGCAGCACAGCGTCTTACCTTTGACTTCTCTCCGTCTACTGACAGCTGAGAAAGAGAGTCAGTCTCTCTCTTTACATACAGTATGCTCAGCTCACCCAACAGGTAGACTGACAAGTCCTCTTTTGTCAATAGGGTATACTTGTACCTCCCTGCAAGAAGTTTTTGGGGCTGAATACTGGATACTTTTTTTCTCTCTTTGTTTGCTCAGAAGGATATTAAACCTCTTGCAAACTTGGAACTATGAAAACGTCCACAAGAAACATTGGCAAAGGAGTGCTGCAGCAATGAAATGGGAAGACCAATATAAAATACGACAGAGATTTTAATCATTTAAATTCAATTTCAACCTCTGAAAACATATATATTGCAGTTTCTGATCTCGCCGCTGTTCACACTGTGGTTTAAATTCCTCACTGCACACTTCCTTATTCCCTATGTTTACTGCCCAGTGCATCCACATAGTACCTTTATCAATGTGAGCGTTATATGAACAAGATAAAATGTTGAGTTAGAAGATTAAATAGAGAGTCTTGAAATAGACAAAGAGCTGTAACACAATCCCCTAAATGTGTGGATCGTTTCTTGCAAATAGTCAAACATTCCTTTACATCTGAATCGCGTGACTCAAGTCTGTTCAACCCAGTTAAATATTGATTGGATTCTATCCAATATACACTTAACACCGTGTGTATGCTGCATGTACACACCCAATGGGGGAGGGTTCATTTACAAGTTATAGAGCTAATAATGTGAGCTGTCTCTTTTCCCTAAAGGCAGGAGAAGACGGAATTATGTCAAGGGGGTGACACATCTGATCTCACGCAACGGAAGATGTGTTCAGTCGCGGGGACATTATGATATCATGATAGATAAGAGCTTACAGTTTTGTAACCTGTGTAACTCCAGTGAACAGATTTGAATGGACTGTGACTTACCAAAAAGACATTTTAATGGGAAATCACCTTGTATTAACATTGTATTAATGATGACTGTGTAATCTGCTTTAACTTTTAAGTTCAGTTCTAAATGTTCGTAGAGTCATGAGGCCAACAGTAAGCAGGTGAGATTTGTAATGAGAGCGTGTTTTGAATGCAGTAGTTTAACTTTCCTATGAGCAAACAATAAAAAACTAAACTCATTTAAAAATCTTCCCCGGAAAGTTCTGACAAGTGTTACCAGTCTCCCTGTTGGGTGAGCTGAGCATTTTCTATATAAGGAGGGAAGATGATTCTCATTTTCAGCTGTCAGTACACAGAGAGAAGTCAAAGGTGAGACACTCTGCTGCTCAGGTCTATTTTCCTCTAACTAATGTTAATATTCTTACGTTACATATATTTGTACACATGCATTTTTATTTCTAAAGATGTCATGATTGATTTAATTTTGCTTTTTATGGGTTTTTGTCTGTTTCAGATGAACAATGCTGGCACCCAATACACGCCTTGCAACAAACACTGTTGGTATGTCCTTGTTGAACCACTGAGACATCTTGAATTTCTAGGGACTATTAATCTCCCTCTGCTTATTAGTGTAACACTGACTGCTCTTCTCTTCCTCCAGCCTGGTGTTATCATGAACCAAGCTGCAGTAAGTAGTCCATCACCTTTTTCTCTCTAAATGTCTTCAATACTACCATCTGTCCTAAGGTCTTGATCTTTACTGCTCGTCAGTCAGTCAGTCAGTCTGTCTTTATAAAGCACTTTAAAAAAGAATACACATAAAAGACTTAGAAACAAAATTATAAAAACAAAGAAACAATAAAAAAACAATAAAAACAACATCTCAAACTCAGTTAAAAGAGATGATTTAAAAACAATAAATGAGTCAGCCTGCCTGATGTGCAAAGGCAAGTCATTCCACATTTTGGGGGCAACTACTAAAAAAGCGTGGTCACCTCTCAGCTTCCTATTTGTCTTTGGGACGCCTAACAATGACCGGTCTGCCGAGCTGAGAGAGGGTGAGGGAGTGTATGGCTAGAGCAGGTCATGGCAAGGCCATGAATAAAACAAATAAAATAATTTTAAAATGAATCTGAAAACGAAAAAATTGGGGTAATGTGCTCTTGTTTTTTGGCACCAGTTAAAAGTCGAGCAGCAGCATTTTGAAAGAGCTGTAGTCAAGCATAGGACGTCTGGCTAAATCCGACATAAAGTGCTTTGCAGTAGTCTAAACGAGTTGTGATAAAAGCATGGACTAAAGTCTCACAGTGCAAAAAATCATCCATGTCTTAATTTCCACAAAGCACTCTTAGCAGTTGGTTCGCAGAGAAATAATTTTCCTGTTTAAGTGACACATAAATGTGACTATCGTAAGCATAAAAATGGAATGCGATGCCATGTTTTCAGAGAAATGATCCTAGAGAAAGCAAGTAGAGGGAGAAGAGAGGAGGACCGAGTACAGAGCCTTGAGGCACTCCGTGCATGAGAGGCACTGCATAAGACTCAGTGGCTCCAACATGGGCACAATAACTTCTCCCTGTTAGGTAGGACCTGAACCAATCTAAAGCACCATCCTGTTGGTCCAGTGTATTAAAGGCTGCTGTTATGTCCAACAGAACAGAAATACAGTGGGGAAAATAAGTATTTGATACACCGCTGATTTTGCAAGTTTCCCCCCTTATAAAGAATGGAGAGGTCTGTAATTTTCATCATAGGTACACTTCAACTGTGAGAGACAGAATCTAAAATAAAAATCCAGAAAATCACATTGTATGATTTTTAAGTAATTAATTTGTATTTTATTGCATGAAATAAGTATTTGATCCCCTAACAACCAGCATGGATTCTGGCTCTCACAGACCTGTTAGTTTGTCTTTAAGAAGCTCTCCTATCCTCCACTCGTTACCTGTATTAATTGGTAACCTCCTTCTCTCAGTAAGAGCATTGAAGATGGGTCGTGGCTGGGTCTTCCAGAATGGCCATAACCTGAAACACACAGCCAGGGCAACTAAGGAGTGGCTCCGTAAGAAGCATTTCAAGGTCCTGGAGTGGTCTAGTCAGTCTCTAGACTTAAACCCAATAGAAAATCTTTGGAGGGAGATGAAACTCTGTGTTGCCCAGCTACAGCCTCGAAACCTGAAAGATGTGGAGGAGATCTGTATGGAGGAGTGGGCCAAAATCCCTGCTGCAGTGTGCGCAAACCTGGTCAAGAACTATAGGAAACGTTTGATCTCTGTAATTGGATCTGTACTAAATATTAAGTTCTGTTTTTCTAGTGTATCAAATACTTATTTCATGCAATATAATGCAAATTAATTATTTAAAAATCATACAATGTGATTTTCTGGATTTTTATTTTAGATTCTGTCTCTCACAGTTGAAGTGTACCTATGATGAAAATTACAGACCTCTCCATTCTTTATAAGCGGGGAAACTTGCAAAATCGGCGCAGTATCAAATACTTATTTTCCCCACTGTAACACAGTGACCAGAGTCTGTGCCTAAAAAAATGTCATTAAAAACCCTCAACAGTGCTGACTTAGTGACAGATTTTAAACCTAGACTGGAACACCGTGAAAATGTCGTGTTCATCTAAGAAAGACTTCAACTAGCAGTAAACAATTTTCTCCAGAATCTTAGACAGAAGATTCCCTGCAGGAACCTCCCAAAGGGATCAATAAAGTTGTCTGTCTATCTATCTATCTAGATAAGGGAGTGTGGACATCGCCCTAACTTTATTACTCTTCAGTGTCTCAAAGTCTAGTTACTGTTGTCAAGTGACACTACCTGGCCAACTATTGCTCATAATTGTTGCAGTGGCAATCACCCATTGACATCGTCTCTGCATTCGCAGATGAAGACAACTCTGACCTGACTCCATTCATCTTTGTCAACAGCAGCCCATCCTCCTTGAAGAAGATTGAAAATACCAGAAAGACAGGTGAGCATGTCTGACCTTGTAACAACTTAGTGGCTAAAAAATGTTTGGTATTAAAAAATTCCCTCTCAAGTCATGTTTTTCTTCAGACTTTTCTCAGCAATGTAACCTTGCAGCAACTTTCAAAAAGTCAAAAAACTTTCAAAAAAGTCAAAAAAGAGTACACTCCTATCAGTCTTTGTGTATGTAAACAGTTACATTTCACTTCTATTTTCTCTGCTGAGATGGTTACATCGCCCTTGGTGGATAAATAGGAATATAGGGACAAAAATAACATAAATTTATTTTGCTTTCAGAAGTAACTGTGAAGGATTTACAAACATATTGTGGTGGAGGATGAGACCGTGTGGTTGTAAAAAAGCCTGACTAATGAATAAAATCTTGGACACTGCTCCAGCATGTGACCTTGAGAGCAACACATTAATTACTTTGCTGTTGAACCTGCTTGGACTTTGTATTTTCTTCAAATGTAGGGTTTTCAATCTTGGTAACAGTAGTTGCAAAACTGTCTCCTTTGAATTTTGGCTTCAATTGTGATTCCATCCTGTTCACATTCTTATTTCCTGTGCCGAGTAGTGTATTTTGAATATCTCCGTGCTACACATACATCTGTCTGTTCTGTCAATTGTTGGCCGCCAGAGTGTAGCCGATGTCTCGGCGATGCTTCACGTTTGTGGTCCTCGTGCTAGCAGCCAAAGTGCTCAGTGCCCATCCATTGTCCAGTTGTCCTTAGCCAATACAGAAATTCAACAATGTCTTCAGCCAACACAGAAATACCACAGCACTGTCCCAAATCCACATACTTAACACGTCAGCCATTCCGACGAGCTCCCGGTTGACACGGTCAAAAACTGTTTACTTCCCCGACACAATGTGTGGCCTGTTGGTCTCCACAAATGCCTTGTCTGATTTGCTCCAGCTCAAGCTTTGTCTTGGGGCTCAGTGGCATGGTATGATATGACAATGGGTTCCTCTTTCTCCACTCTGGCATCAAAGGATCCTCTGCCTCTCTTGGCAAGACCTTTCTCATCTTCAAGCTCACAACCAGCCAAGTGATTGCTACGGAGAGTTCCTACAAAGTAGATCTGTCACTGAAGAAGCTGCTGCACTTGGTCCTTCAGCAACTCAAGCATTTCTGGTGTTATGAATTTTCTGAAATATTTAGGGTGCACTGCAAAAAAGAAAAAGGAAAATAGCCAATAATAAGCAAAATGTTCCTTTTACAAGCAAAATTATCTGCCAGTGCAGCAAGATAATTGCATTTGACACTTGAAGAAAAAGAAATCCAGAAAATAAGACTGCTCAAAATCTCAATATAAGCCTGGACTACTTGTTTTGAGCATTCTTGTTAAGATTTTTGGACTAATTATAAGATATTTATTATTGTTTTCAGTATAGGTTAGGTAAAAGGTAAGGTAAAATTGCTCAAATTAAGTCAGAGAGAGGATTAAAACAAGATGAAGATTCTTGTTTTAAGTACATTGAAAATCTCATAATAAGTAGATAATTCATATATAAGGAAGACTTGTTTAGAGAAATTATCCTGTTCCTAGCATCCATTAAATCTAAAATTAGTCAAATGCACAGGATTAGAATGCAAAACTGAACAATCTTTACATAGTAGTAAGCCATCATGAACAGCATAGCTTCGCCTAGGGAACTTCTTTGGAACTGGACTGCAGTTGTACCCACAGAAAGCATTCAGTTTCTTGTTGGGAAACCAAAATGAGGGCTGTGAACAGTGGTTTTCTGGTCAGGTATGTGTCCGGGTCCTCTGTGGGCTAAACAGAAACACAAAATGTCAGTGAATAAGTAACACTAACACTAAATTGCACTAACTAATCTATATGACAGCAGAGTGAAGAGATTTGCCCAGAAATAAACCAAAATACAATACCCTAGTAGCCCTGCGATAGACTGGCGACCTGTCCGGGGTGTATCCCGCCTCTCGCCCGATGACAGCTGGGATAGGTTCCAGCAGAACCCGCGACCCTTAACAGGAATAAGCAGGTACAGAACATGAATGAATGAATGAATGAATACCCTACTAACCCTAATATCAAGGTACTTGACTGTCTCTAATAGAGTGGTCACTAAGAGTCCAATGAGAGTCATCAACAAGGGTCATCACTCTTACCTGTTAAAATGCTGACAGCCACATCATCTAGCTTCTCAAAGGCATTCGTGGTTCTGTTAAATATATTATTATTATTATTATTTCTATTGGATTTGAAAAAAAACACAAGTGTCATTGCAATTCATAAACAATCTGAATAACTAAGTAAAGTAGGTCATACATGCATGACATAGGGTGAATCATGTAGCATACATACTCAAATAGCTAAACAAAGAGGTGTTAAAGACATTGCTTGGCTGAATTTCGTAGCTGAAACTGGTGAGTAGAGTAGGGGGTGATGGTTATAGTGGGGGGTGATAGTGACATGTCGATATGTCAGCATAACGCATCAAGTTGACTTTAATCTCTACATGTCCAGTTAAAAGTAATACGTCACTGTTTTCCTATAGTTGGCTATGTTCTTCCCTCAACTTGGACGTGTTGATATGTGCCTCAGTGCTGCATTCGATTGCTCTGGCGCGAGGCGCCACTATGGTAGCACTTAGCTTAGCACCATTCATTCATTGGGATCCAAACAGGGATGAATTTAGAAGCGAACAAACACTTCCATGTTTTCCTCGTTTAGAGACGGTTATATGAGTAGTTACACAGTAAGTATGGTGACACAAAATAAAACGTGGCAAATTTTCTAAGCGGAACAAAATGATAATGACCAGCAGAGGACTGTGAGGTACTTATCAACTAATATATTCCTAATATATTCTTAAAATCAATTTTACTGTATCAACTTGTATGCTTTCTGGGGGAAAGGGTATTACCAAGAAAATAATGCACGAGCTAGCACTAGTTAGCATAAACTATATTGTTTATAGTATTATTGAAACTGGGTAAGCCGTTCATCTTTAAACATACTAACAAAAACGGTGTTTCATTCTAAAGCTTTAAGACCACTTTACCATCAAAATAACGAACGCGTTTTTTTGAACAATAAGGTCGCCAGTGGGGGAATCCAAGTAGGTCTGAATAGAGAGTGCATTAAATTATTTTAATAAACCTTACAACTAACGGGGTTAATATAGTGTCCTCAGTGGATTATAACTTAAATGACCGTAGTTAAATGTTTGTTTCAATTAGATACCTTGCAGGGAAAGCCTGAATTATGCCCATTTTTTTTGGCATGGAACAGTCTAACGCGCGAAACAGCACCTACTGAAACGTCTCTGGTAAAGATTTGACATCGCGAAGGATGGCTGGGTGGCGCTGTGTCATTTGTTTTGTATTCACTGCATATACTCTGAAAGTACAGTACTAAATCATATTGACACGACACATGGACGTAAGGAGAATTTTCTTGCAATTTGTGGAATTGAAAAAATTAAACTACAAGAATATTTGTAAATCACTTGTATACTACAGTAAAGTTATAGAAAGTACTCAAAATGAAACAAATTACATTGTTTTACTCATGAGAAAGAACTTCTGTATCAGAAGTATCAAATTTAGAATATGTAAGTTCAAAGCTTTCTTGAAAATCTCCAGATTTCTTAAATACTGACAATTTCAACCATATCATCATTACAAATTGGATTTCCCTGTGGTAACACTTTACTTGACAGTGTCGTCATAAGAGTGTCATGACACTGTCATAACTATGACATGACACTGTCATAAAAGTGTCATAAACGTTTATGACCTCTGTCATTAAGTGTCATTCGGTTTTTGTTATGACAAGTTGACATTGCTTGGGTTGTCTCGATTATGACAATTTGACATTAATCAAAGTGACATTACCAGAAGTTGTCTTGGTCATGACAAGTTGACATTAAATATGTTTGGGACGTCTTTGTAATGACAACTTGACATTAACCAGGATGACATTACCAGAGGATGTCTTTGTCATGACAACCTGACATTAAATTTGTTTGGAGTGTCCTTATTAAGATAACTTGGCATTAAACAGGACGACATTACCAGAGGATGTCCTTGTCATGACAGCTTGACATAAACAGAAAATGCACCTCTTTTTGTATTCATGACATGTTGACATAATGATTATTATAATTAGATGTGCAAGGTTAGAGACCAATTCTAGCACTTGGTCAGATAGATGTGTGTGTGTGACATGACAGGATATTTCACAAAACTGACTGTCATGACACCATTATGACAGTGTAACGAATACTTTCTTTGACCTAAAGTGGTACCATTTTGATTTGTCATTAATATATCATGAAGAATAATGGCTGTCATGACATCATTATGACAGTGTAACGAATACATTCTTTGACCTAAAGTGGTACCAATTATACACTCTAAAAAAAATTACACTGGCTCAACTTAAAAAAATTGTTGTAACAATTTGCATTGATCTTTTTAAGTAAATCCAACTAAGCCATTATTGAGTATTTCCCATGAGACTTTTATAGCTGGACTAACTCAAATAGTTTAGTACAACCAACATGATTTGTTTTGTCCTCTACAAGCTTAATTATGTTGAACCTTAATGAATTATGAATGACACTTAATGACAGAGGTCATAAACGTTTATGACATGTTTATAAAGTTTATGACACTTTTATGACAGTGTCATGTCATAGTTATGACAGTGTCATGTCACTCTTATGACGACACTGTCAAGTAAAGTGTTACCCCCTAGGTTGTTGTGACTATCCTGCCTACAATACATTGGAATTTAACAGAGATTTACTGACATACAAAATTTCTGTCTCAAATGCTGCACTGGCAACAGAGTTAATAGATTTAGAGAAATTACCCCATTACACTGCGTATCACACTGTACTATTCGATGACAAGATGTATGTTTTGAGAAAATATGAACTCACTGAGGTGTTATTGTGTACAAATGCTTGGGATTAAAACAGAGACCAAAACATTCATTTTATGTAATGAACTGGCTGGTTGTTGATGGTATTGAGAATGCCCAAACTGCAAGCAGGAGGATCAGACATGGAGAAGAGGTCAATCAGGATGCAGGTTTATGTGCACAGGAGAGTTTGCAAGGCTCTCATTCTGTGTGTGCCCTTAATTCTTACATCTTAAATCAAGTTTTAGTGAGTCTAGAAACAAGTAAAATGTGCTTAAGGCATAGCTGTTGATATGGCTACAGACTTTTCCTACAGCAATTTAAGATAAATCTGCTTAAAACTAATTAAGGTAACTCAAGATGATTTTTCTTGAAACAAGTCAAATATCACCATCCTTAATGAGTAAATAAACCCAAAAACTAGTGTGACAAGATAAATGCACTGAATATAAAGCAATTAAACTAGAACAGATTTTCATTTTTTGCAGAAGATCATCCGCAGGTGTGACTCAGGGACTTCAAAAGGCTTCTTTCTCCAGGAAAGCTGTTTTTTTTTTCTTGGGCAGATGTATTTTGCTGCCCTAGGTCCATGTTTGGCAGTGGTACTTCATCTAAATCATTTTATTCACTACTGTCTGAATCACTAGACTCACTTGACTTGTCATTCTCGATCTCTTTTTTGCTGGGAGTGTAATCAGGGTCTTCAGGGTCTTCATCCGAGCTACTTTCACATCCGTCAAAGTCACTGTCATCTCCAGTGATTATCTGAAGTGCTTCCTGGACGATGAACCGGTTCTTCTGATTCATGCTACAAAATTAAAAGAGACAATGAACCAGGGCCAACATAAGATAATAAAAACCTGTTTTTGTGTTTGTTTGTCCATCTATTTACCAAGAAAAGTGTTTCCGCCAGAGAGAAGGTTGCACTTTTGATATGCAAACATGTGTCATAATACATTTTATCATTAATTTATTTAACTTGACATTATGTTGTGCTTTCAAACGAATCTCAGAAAAATACATTAATATAAGTTAACTCACTGAGCTTAATTATTTGAGCAACTCATTGCTATTTTTCTTATTGTGACAAAGACGTCACAGCATTTTCCGCAGCACTTTTTAGGTTAAAAGCCTGATGTGACACGTTTGACACAGTGATGTTTTTCTAAACTTTTTATATATCAGTTTGTGTAAGGAATGTGGTCAGAACAGCTTAAAAGTGATCTTGGACACGCTATTAAGGGATTGCAATTGTTACATGGGTTGAAACTTACCTTTGCTGTCAAAAAAGAGCTTTTTTAAAATTAGCTAGCTTTCTCCGATGTGCTCACCGGCGGGCACACCACCATTCTGGAAGTGATGTCATGTGGACAACAATTCACATACTGTCACATGACTTTGCCAGTATGTTAAGTGGATGTCACTCTGGGACTTCATCGGTTAAATTCAAGATTAAAGTTCTATTAGGAACTTTCCAGAGTATTTAAAGGGTGTGTGACACCTGTGACATCTATGTCACGTGGGTCCTTCAGCAAACTTCGAATCATTAACTAAAACTAATTAATCTACTTAATCTAAATAGTTGGCTTGGGTGGTTTAATGCTGATATCTATTAGTCTAAATGTTACTTGTGTCAGAAGGGGAGTCACACAGAAAAGGAGCTCCTGCTAGCCAAACAGGGTGACATGATGCTGAGAAAAGGGCTGACCCTGCATGTGTCTGGGTAGCTCTTGGTGTCATTGTGTTTGTGAAGGTTGCAGTGTCTAACACTGGTCACACTAGTTACTAATCACCTATTGTCAAGCAAGTTTCTGATGGGTAACACCCACAGGTGTGCCTATTTAAACCTCAGCTCCTCACCAGTCCTGAAGAAGCTACTTGGATGAAACGTCTTCAAGAAACTCCACGAGTCCAGCTGCCTTTCTTTACCGCTTTTGGATATCTCGGTCTCACATGAAGGCGGCGATATCTGTTAGTGGTAGTAAGACGCTTGTTTTTCAGTTTCTCTTCCGTATGGAGGTCTTCATTAAAGCTGACATGATGACTCCCTTCTCTATGCTTTGGCTCTCTTTCCCTGGGAGAGAGGGCTGAGTGTGAGTCATACACTATAGGAGGGGAAAGAGTTCTTGCTCTACAATCAAGACAGCAGCACCTATATCGCCTGACTGTAAATGTGATGCCCTCTAAAGTGTGACCACATTTTTGTGTGGGCAATTATTTGGTTTTAATGAGTCAAAAGGCGAAGCTCTCAATTTCCCGGACGATCTACGTTCCAATCCTCACCTATGGTCATGAACTTTGGGTAATGACCGAAAGAACAAGATCGCGAATTCAAGCGGCCGAAATGAGTTTCCTTCGTAGGGTGGCCGGGCTCAGCCTTAGAGATAGGGTAAGGAGCTCGGACATACGGGAGGAGCTCAGAGTAGAGCCCCTGCTCCTCCACGTCGAGAGGAGTCAGTTGAGGTGGCTAGGGCATCTGGTAAGGATGCCTCCCGGACGCCTCCTGGGAGAGGTGTTTCGGGCATGTCCCACCGGTAGGAGACCTCGAGGCCGACCCAGGACACGATGGAGGGATTATATCTCTCGTCTGGCCTGTGAACGCCTCGGGGTTCCTCCGGAGGAGCTGGCTGAAGTGGCTGGGGAGAGGGCTGTCTGGGCTTCCCTGCTGAAGCTGTTGCCCCCGCGACCCGGACCCGGATAAGCGGAAGACGATGAGTACGAGTACGAGTCATTTGATAAAGCATCTGTATTTTATTTTTGAAAATTCAGTTAAGTCTATGTTTAAATTAGGGACTTGTGTCTGCTATTACAGTTTCTGCCAGGAGGTGGCAGTGTGAGTGTAAGCTTCAGCAACAGTGACTCTCTGCTACATCCTTGTCATCCTGTCTTCCTGAGTCTATAGTCTTGAGCCAGTTGTAAAAAACTTCCAAGCCTGAGGGCAAGGGCATTTTTTGAGAGCTGCTTTAAACATCAGCTGATCCACCAGATGAGACTGAGCATTGTTTTTCATGTTTGTGGTGGACATCTTGGCTGAGGGTGACTCGTCTTTCGAGTTACAAGAGAGAAGTGGCAGGTGTGAGTGAAAAAAACTAGCAGGAAAGTTTCAAAGCTTCCTAAATACTTTCCTCTACCTCTTCTTCAGCACAGATGCGTTCCTATTTTCTTCCAATTCAACTTGATTTATCCTTTGGGATGCCTTCTCTTCACTCAGGCACAGACAACCCACCGACCAGTGCTACTCGGCATGAATATCATACTTACAGAAGATCATCAACACTCAACTGAATTCATCACTGCTTATGAAAAAGAAAACAGTTTTTTTAAATGATGTACCAGTATAAATCCGCTGCTGTATTTTTTACAAACTGAGGTTTTATTGTGAAATACGGATACTGTAATACTGCACACGACATTTCAGTTACACTCTGATGGTTGCTTAGACATTCAATTAGTTACACTTTGTGTTTCTTCGTGTTTTTCTGATCCAGAGTTTGTACATACAATTGAATGAATTTACTGTTGTCTTGCTGATATTTACCTAGCAGAAGAAGACTGGTGCTTTCGTTACTAAGCTGAGTTATTTATTGACAGTGACAAGCAGTAATTAGCTGCAGACGTTGACAGTCAGGTTACGTTTCTTTCACAAAGAACTGGCTGTTTCTATTGTCTAAGAAATTTCTTTCCCAACGGTTGATCTGTTCCTATACTGAGATCTGGATTAAGTAACTTCCTTTAACTGCTGCAGACAAGGAAGAAACTTTAATAGTTTGCATTTAATTAGGCACACTTTATTAGTAACCATGTATAAAACATTGGAACTGAAGGAGCCTTTATACTGTGAATAGTTTGCTGGGCCACCTGTCAATTATGGCAGTGACTCACACAGAGATATCACTGTGTGCGTTTCGGCCCTCCGGCTGTGTGTGCAAATATGTGGCTATGCAAGTGTTATGGGTCCCAAGAAGGGTACCACAGCAACAAAGTTGAATTTTGTCCCTCTGTAGAACAAGGAAACATTTTAAACAAGACCCAGTTTCCTTGTTTTTGGCTTTAGGGTCAAAATATGTGTGTAAAAACATACTTAAAATTGAAACTTTAGAAAGTCAGCTCATCCGCCGTCCTCTCCAGGACAATGTCCCTGAATCAGCTCCGGCTTTAATGACTTTTTTTTTCAAGGGGATTTTACGTCTTTTAAGAATGCAGACTAGAGACTTCCGGTGTAGATTTACATCTTAGAGAGTGGCAGTTCTACATTGAATTACGCCTCGGGCGAGACCACCTCTGAGCCCCCCCCCCCCCGCAAAAAGAACATCCATGAATTGCAAATTTAAATAAACATGCCCTTACACGCTAAGTGTCTGTCAGTAGACGCTATACTAATCTACGTATCTTTATTACCTATTTTTATTTGGCCATTTCACACAATTCATAAATACAAAAACATGCAGAACTTATAGGTCTGTATTTATAATATTATGAATGAAATGTGCGTTATATGAAAGAAAGTCAAGGTGTGACTGACTTTAGCCCTTTTATACAGTGGACCCCCCCCCCCCCGTCTGTTCAATTTGGGAGAGACCCAGAGGTTAACAGTCCCCCGCGCCCCCTTTCCCTTTCTCACACACAGCTTCTGTGCACGGCACCTTCTCAGCAAGCAGGGGCGCCTGCAGCTGCAGGGGGCGACAATTTGGCAATTCCCCACACAGATATGACAGATAATAGAAAACCATGTAGCAGCGCAGATTTATTTGTTTATTTTTTTCCAAGTGCTCGTGCCGCCCCCCTTGTATCATGAGAAAATGCCGCCCGTGCCTAAAACCGCTACTGATCTTAGAAGAGCTGTTCATGTCTTCCAAGATGGCACCTGTGAAAGTCTTGCTCTTGCACCTGCCACCTTATTGTCCCCACTCTTTACCTGAGATCGGGACACCTGCAATAATGTGTTTTATTCAGATTTTTTATTTATTTATTTATTTTTTTTGTTGAAGGATTACTGTAAAATGCTTCAGTTATGCAAAATATTTAAAGTGACACCGTAACCAGGTTTCATTTAGCTCGCCTGATCCGATTCTTGTTGTCATGCACTGCCAAGATGGCAACCTCGGACCTGTTTCGCAAAGATCAATTAAAAGCCCGGTTAAATTTAGTCTTGTTCGGCCTTTTGCTCGTTCGGGCTGTCCTCTTCTTCTTAGCCTTCATCGCCAGCGTGTCTCTGCATCTAAGGAATCTTCTCTCTTCTGTCTTCTTTCTGTTTAAATGTCACGTGGCAGCCATTGTTACGGTGATGTCTGCACTGAAAACGCTGCACTAGTTTTAAATTCTTCAAGCCCAAGAAGTACCTCTTGTTTGTTTTGCCAACGGCACAAATTTCATCCAGCGTCACAGACATTATAGACTAGGTGAACTGAACGTAGTGTGTTCCATTGTTGGCTCATGCTCAGAAATAAATAGCAGAGAGCTTCTTATCTTTAGGCGTCTATGCATTGAGCTGTTATTAAAAGTTACTGGCAGAGGCATTAGTACGATGTAAATTGAGGGGAAGCGATCAGAAAGGTATGTTTCTGAGCTCTCCAACCTTCTAGTGGCGAGGCATTCAGGTGATATAGTGTGTCAAGAAGAAACAAGTTCTTTATTTGTCAGTGACCTGGCAGAGGACGGACGGAAAAATCTCAAGACTGTATCATTGGATCAACACAGACAGAGCCCGGAACTCTGTGGCTCAGAAGTATTGACCTTCTGATATCAAAATATTGATATGGTCTGCTGAACCGTAATGCAGAAGAAGATTTATTAAAATCAAGACGGGAAGAACACTCCCGCATACATCTTGCATAATCTCCTGACACTGATACTGACAACGCCCTACTTTTATGGTTTCCGTTTTTTAATATACCCCTGATCCTTTGTGCAAAACTAACAGTTGATGAATTTCCTTGTGTTAATTCACCAACTGTAGAGTCATTGTTGTTGTGGAAAGAAAAAAAACAAAAAACGGAGGGTGTGTAAAGGACGATAGGGTGATAAAGACAAAGAGGAATTTTGACTAATGAGGTGTGACGATGTGTGCGTGTGATGTGCATGCATGTTAGGACACGCCGTGAAGGACATAGAACCTGTTGTGTGGGTTCATTTACCAAACTGATGTGTATATAAACACACAAGCAATTACAATAAACATTACCAGGGACAAGGTACATGCAGCCCTGTGGCTACATGTACGAGACAGCTATCATCTTCACCCACATAGTCAATATTCATTTAAAAGGATACTTTTGGGGCAATTTTTAATCCGGAATTGTTGACATAGCAATCCATCTGTGCACCTGCTTCGAAAACATTGCATATATAATCCAAGCTAATCTTTGTATGTATTTATTTTTTTTTTTAGTATTTTTTTACTGTTCAGAAGAGTAATAGATTAAAATGAACTCCAAAACTGGCCTACTATTTTTTTTTTGTGTCCTTGAAGGCTTTCAGAAGTTGAGCATCTAAACATTAATTATATCTATAACAGAACACCAACACACATCAAGGTGTCTCCAATTGCAGTGGGGTTGGGGCCAACATTCCCACAATGGCTTGTGTAAGCTTCTCAGGTGTCAGTTTGCAGAAGCACCTGTAATTATAAGCAAACGTTTGTTTGTTTGTTAAGCAGCGTATTGTGCGTTTGTGTTACGCCCATTGTTGCGGTCGGGGTCAATTATTTCACCCTTGGATTGAGCCCATCCTGTATATGGGCTCCTAAGTGCTGTGTCATGGAGATCCATTTAGATATACATTAATGGCGTGCTCTGAACACCTCTATTTAGTGGAGTCCAAGGCCCTCCAGTGGAACCTGTAGTCACATTACGTGTCTCCCCCATACTGGCTTTTTGTTGTATACACACTGGTCCCCCTCCCATTAGGTGTCCCTCCTAGTCTATATCACTGTCTTGAAACATACGAAGGCATCTTTTCACTCTTTCCTCATTGATTGACTCATTTGGAAACGGACACATGCTTTTAAAGTGCCACTTCAAATTAATTTAACATTTTCTGAGAGGACTTAAGGCCTGGTAGAGAGAGCAAGGTAAGTCAAATTTTTTAACGCCAAGTATAGTCACTTGATCAGTTCATCCAATATCTGCCAGTAAGAGTCAGCCAGGATCCGACTGAAATTCATGCTCGTCTTTCTGCTGCTATGTCGGCATTTCTTTTGGTGATGGGCGCATATAAGTAGATGAGAATTTCCTTTTGACTGTAACACTTAGTAGGGCTTCAACATTATGAGTCTCTACACAGTAGATGACTGAGAAACTTTTCCTCTTTCTCAACGTGTCATTTCAAATGTGAAATGGGTGTACAATTGGATCTTCCTATTTAATCCAATTATTTGGAACTCCAATTTAAAAGAACTGCAGCAAAAATAGGACCATAAAGCAGCGACAATGAAAAAACGTGAAGAATCCAGAAAAGAAATGGAGATAAAGCTCCAGAAATGTTCTCAAAATGTAAGGGAGGAAGGGACAAAAAAATCAAAGAAACAAATTCAGAGGCACCAGCAACAATCCTGGTGTCTCTGGACAAAAGGACTGCTTCTTTAATCGAAGGCCCCATATGACAATAGGCCAGCACCAAGTCAAGGAAGCCAATGAGGAGCACGACGAGACTGCACAGGTGGAAATGAATCAAATTGTTTGCACCTGGGAAAAAAAAAAAAAAAAACATTGGAAGGGAGAAAGAAAGACAGGAGGCCAGAAAACGTCAATTTTTGGCACTTTGCCCCTATATGACTGATTTTATTTTCTTCTTAAAGATGTATCTCCACTTCCTTGTGCTGTGCCTGAGTTTGGGGGTTTTGGTAAAATGTGGTGAGTAAAAAAAGCATCATTTTCCTAGATCACAGGAGGATACGGGTAAGATGCATCTTCCCCTCTTGTTTTTTTAGAATAATATGCAATTCATTCAGGATGTGAACAACATCAGTATTCACAATGTGTTTCCGTTTCAGCCGCCGCAAACGAATGGTGCTACCACGGCTGCGGTAGGTTAGGATGGATGTCTGATTTATTGAATGATTTAGATCAAACCGTTGTAAGCTGACATTAGTTCATGGGGGTATTTCTAACCTCACAGATTACTCCCCGAAGGATTGGAAAAACATTGTGGGTTCTTACTGTGGAGGAAAGAAGCAGTCTCCTATTAATATAAACACCTACGAAGCTGTGACAGACGATAACCTGCTCAATTTTAAATTTGTCAACTTCTCCTCTCCGCAAGTCATCAAGTCCATCGCAAACAATGGACATACAGGTACTTTAGTTCAATTTCGAGGTACTAGTATGAAGCTGAAACTGTCATTGGTAGATCAGAGTAGGTCTTCAGAATACAACAGATAGTATATGCAGTATGTGTATTTGTGACACCTGATGAACATCTGTACGGTCAGACATATTTATATACATGCTTGTCCATCTTTGCCATGCAGTGATATGCACATTGGAAGCAAATGATGTGGAAGTGAGTGGAGGGGGTCTCAATGGAACATACTCTGTCGCTCAGTTTCACTTTCACATGGGCGACGCAAATCACAACCTTCCAGGTTCAGAGCACACGATAAATGGCCATAGATATCCAGTCGAGGTACAGTAACGCTTGACATGGTGCCTTTCGCCTTAATGTGTTCATATATATATATATATATATTATAGCCTCGCCTTGTTACTTCAATATGATCTCTTTTAGATGCACATAGTTGGCATGAAGAAGGATCTCCCTGAGCAAGAAGCCAAAAATGCGACGGATGCGTATGCTGTTCTTGGGTTCTTCTTAAATGTATGTCCCACACTTTATAGTTTATCCCACCAAAATGTCTTTTAAATGGGAACTTTACAACCTGGACCTTATTTCTGGCATAAAATACAGTTGTTTACCCACTCATAAAACGTTTGTGTCATTTGTAGTCAATCGGGAGATATTTAGATCTGCGTATATCCATATAGTGGGAATGAATGGGGCACCGAAACGCAGCCTCTAAATTACGCAGCCTCTAAATGACGCTTAATTCATTAATTTCACTAATATTTTGTTATCGTACACTAAAATAGGAAGTACCTCAGAATCGGAAAAATATTCAGCCATGTTGCAAAAAACTAGCAGTAGCAAATTACAGGTAAACAATCCAACTGTTGCTCAGAGATGACATCATCCAGGTCAGAAGACATCATCTGGGGTCTGTAGGTCAATCTACAGACCCCGGATGATGATAACAGGTAACTCCGGACTCAACAGGGAATAGCACTAGCGTATGATAACAAAATATTGGTGAAATGAACGAGTTTCGCGGCAGATAATGCGTCATTTAGAGGCTGTGTTTCGGTGGCCCAGTCACTCCCACTATATGGATATACGCAGATCTAAATATCTCCCAATTGACTACAAATGACACAAAAGTTATATGGGTGAGTAAACGATCGTATTTTATGCCAGAAATAAGGTCCAGGTTGTAAAAAACAGTAGTTACCCTTTAAGGGGAGACACTGCAGATGAATAGAAAAAAAACATATAGGTTTAAATACAACTGGAAAGTTTGGTTAATTGGAGATTATTTCTTCTGTAATTGGAAAACACATTTTTAATTAATCAATATCACAATTAAACCACCCAGATGATTCCTATGTCCACACGTCACAAGGCATATGCATGCACATACTTGACACAAATCCTTTGAGCACTTTATAGCTAACACTGCAAGAAATCTTTTCCTTAAAGGCAACAGAGGAACATCCTATGTCCGAATCGTGGAACATGCTCGCTAACCTGACAAATATCAAAGGTAAGACTTGATCCTTTTGAAGCTGGCACGCGTAGCGGTGATTGACAGCTTTAGTGTCTTAATAGAACTACTTCTGAGGTATTTTTTTCCAGACTCACCACATTGTTTCCTTTACTAGATGAAAGATAATGACAAGTCACACCTTAACTTAACCCAGCTGACATATTTTGCCCAGGGGGGTCTAATTGCGGATCAAATGCAGTTGAAGAGTTCAGTGGAAATTTGTTCAGTGCCAATAATGACACTGTACACACGGGCTTGCAGCTTTGTAATATGATTTGAATGGCTTGTAAATCTTTAAAGTCAGCTCTAAATGTTTTTAGTAGTTAGTTCGTTATTAAGCCACCGGGAAGCAGGAGAGATTTATAGTGACAGTGGTCACTGTCTAAGTTGTTCCATTTGTTACGTTCATTGCATACAACCAAGGTGTTTCCACTTTCATTTAACACCCTTTTTTATTTTACATATTTCAGAGGACAGTATGGTTGAAATAAGATCTAACATCTCTATTGATGGGCTGATTGGAAATGTGGACCTCACAAAGTACTATCGATACATGGGCTCCCTGACCACCCCCATGTGCAATGAAGCAGTGGTGTGGACGGTGTTTCATGAGCCAATCGGCGTCAGCCAAGAACTGGTGAGTGGTTTTCAGGACAAGATGGGGAAGAAGACGGGTTTAGTCGACCCCTGACCCTCGGTAGCAAAGGCTGTTGCTTTCAAGATGAATATATAGTTTATTCTTCCCCTGCTTTCAGCATAAGATACTTTAATCCAGTGTAACTGAGTTAAACGGTCTGAGTTGTGTGAGCAGATTCTGCGCAGAAAGCTCCTTAAATCAATCTGTCCTTTAAACCTGGATAAGAACAGTCTTCGTTCTCTCATTAGTCAGACGGCTGAACGAGTAAATGAGCCGTGTCGAGTCGCCACACACAAACTGCCACTGGCCCACACAGGCGAACATCACCAGATAACATAGACAAGTAAAGGAACATAATAGTACATGCAGGTGTCTGGTTCGATAGTTCTCTCTGATAATTGGGCGTCTTTTTCTGTTGACTGTAATAACAAGCTGCATGTGACAGTGGAGGAGCCTTTGCACGCTGCGGAGTGATAATCTTTCTCTCCATCTTGTCTGCCTGATAGCCACTGAAAGCTAAAGAGGCTTGCATTTTTTCTGACTATAACTTGCTCCTGACCCCGTGCAATTACTCTGCGGGTGCATAACTCTCTCGAACTACATACCTAACCGATGGAAGCAGTTGCATACGCATTCTGGAGGTCAAAAGTACCACATCAGAAGTGCCACCTAAATCTTGTTTTGATTGTTTAATTCACCGGCTCCACATTTGTACTGCATGAATTGCAGTCATCTTCGTAAAAGATTTATGCAAAAATTCACTGAGTTCAACATTAGTCCATTTACCCATGCTGAAGAGTGCTGCAAAGTTATGTACACCTCTTTGTCTCCAGAAAGAGCGGTGCAAAACCTTAAACTTCCCATCACTCATTTGTAGCTGAAAACCTGTTTTGAAAGTGATAAAGATCAGCATAAGTACAGTGAAAAACAAGCTACTGTAACTTTTTTTCTCCTCCTTGCTTGCGGCCATTGTTTCAAAGATGGAATTTTCGCAGTCTCTTCCTGGATCATCAGGGTTTTTTTCAGGTGGAAGAAAAAGATTACCTCAGTTTTCACTTCAAGCAGTTTCCTGTCCATCAGTCGCCAACCCGAATGAGAATTCCAACAAGAGGTGCAAATAGCTGAGACTAACTGATAACAGAAGCTGTCACAGTAGCTGTCAAAGACACTGCATCTTTCCTCAGGTTACCTGTTCAGCCCCAAGATATAGTGCTGACCTGCAAGGTTGACCCTTTAACCCCACTGTGGAATTATGTAATCCCTTTACAAGCCACAGATACCAGATATAGGAGTGCCTGTCCGTGCTACCCATATCGCTATTAACACTTTGGTTGCTTTTGGCTTCTCAGCTGATCAATCACACTAATGTTATGCTCAAAACTATCTTGTTCTATTCTTAGATCGACATGTTATCCATAGATACGGGTATCGTTAATAACTATCGACCTACACAAGATCTCAATGGCCGTGAAGTGCTTGCCTCCCCCGCTTTGAGTGAGTTGGAAAATCACACACGTAAAATCCAAAATCTTTAGAACTGTGAGTTGAAACATTTAAAAAAGACTCTTTTTGTAATCTTTAGGTCATTCATGGTGCTATGAAGGTCACTGTGGTATGTATCAGCCAAACTGATGACTGTTTCAAAGTGGTGAAGGTGCAGAGATTAGGAAACTTTTACCTCTCTACCCGTAGAGCCTTCAGAGTACAAACCATTCCAGTGGCTCCATCTGCCTGGCTCGAAGTGCGGAGAGAAGAACCAGTCACCTATCAACATTGAGACAAGTGCTGTTGAGACCGATCCCCAACTCGGCGCCTTCACATTTAAAAACTTTGACAACAAGCATGCCATCAAGTACATCACTAACACGGGCCACTCAGGTTTGAGATTTTCTTTCACCTTCCGGGTTGTAGTTGTAGACATTACGATTTTGTTTACAGAAAACATTTTAGAGTGGCAATCTTGAGGATTTCAGTCCAGGTGGAATTCGCTACACGTATAGTTTGTAATGGCAAACATGGTTCAGTACTACAGGTGACTGAATTCTGGGGGCAGCCAAGAATAACTATTGTCGCTTTGATTAAGAAGTCAGGGAATAATTGTGAGCGGGCGTGATCACAGCATGAATCTGTGAACAGCAGGGCACAGTTAAAGTTCTGTACCTTGCTGAGAAGTCGTTCACAGCTCACTGTGTCTGCTCCTCCTATTAAAACCCCCCCAAAACAAAAAACCCAGCATTTGTTCCATGAATTTGTCTTCGGATTCTCTGTTCATAATAATATATACTTACTGCAATATTTGAATGAGTGGCCCATAAGCTCAGTCACTAATGGTTTAACATATCTGATGAGAGTAACTTAACATTTACTCGTGAAAATCTTCAGGATTGTCCCTTAAAAAGTTTGTGAGGCATGTGACATAAAAATGGCCTCTTATTTAACTAAACTTAAATGTTTTTGATGATTAAACACGACCTGCCCTTTTGTAAATTCATTATTGTTTCTGTGTTGTGTTCTTGCTCAAATCCCCAGTGAAGTGTGTGTTGGAGGATGGAATGGGGGAGGTGTCGGGTGGAGGTTTGGAACATGTCTACTCCGCCCTTCAGTTCCACTTCCACTGGGGCTCTGAGCATGACTCCGTGGGCTCAGAGCACACTGTGGATTCAAAACGATACCCCATGGAGGTAGTTGGAGGCACTGAAATACTAAACCCATTTCCTTATAGCCTTGGCCAGTATGTATGATATGTCAAACTGTCTCTTTTTTTTTTTTAGATGCACATAGTGAACATAAGGAGGGGTTTATCCCTGGAAGAAGCACTACAGCAACATGATGGTTTGGCAGTGCTTGGGTTCTTTATTGAGGTAACCTTCTGAGCATTAGTTGTAGTCCACAAGTTATACTCAAATAAATTTTAAGGTTCCTATATGCAATAAAGACTGATGAACAACTAAGGACTGGTAAAAACAAAATGGCTAACTTTCTTAAATATTTGCTGACTCTTCAGCACAAAACTGGAAGATTACACTTTGCAAGAGCAAAAAAAAAAAAAAAAAGAAACTTGGTGCATATTGGTTACATATACTTTGGTCAGACGACACCATGGTAAATATGTTTGACTCAGACTGGATCCAGCATGTCACTGGCCAGTGCTACAGCAGTGAAAGTATAGTCCCGGGCAGTGAAGCACGGAAGTGGGAATGTAATGATGTGGTGCTGGATGATTGCGATGCGACACCAACACAAGTGTCTGTATTATACATAAATAGTGGCAGACAGGATGACTCTGTCTGCCGACACGGAAGAGGAGTATTCCAGGAAGAGAATGATACACAGCACGCAGAAAAAAAAAAAGAATAAAAGTGAAACCTATGACTTCACCCAATATGTCCACTGGAACTCAACAGAATACCTTTTACTCTATTTTTCAGAGAAAAGTTGGTCAACATATGCGCACAACAGTAAAAATGAAAGGTTCAGATCTTGGTAATGACGGCTTTTAATGACGTTTGTTGCTTTTATCTTCTAGCTCATTGAGCAGACTGTTTGACATGGGGCAATAGTGAAAGCACAGGTTTGTTAATGATGGCTTAATGCCATTAAGTGAACCAGGAAGAACAAAAGAAACATCATACCCGTGCCTTCGTTACTCTGACAAGACAAAATGTCCCACAGTGGGGAAAAAGGTCTGCATCTAGTTATTTGCAATTGGATCCCCATCAATTAATGAGGACACTTTGCGCTTTCAGTTTGGGAAACAATTTTCTCTGAAAGGCATTTGAACTACAGTAACTATACTGCAAAACAGAATGTATACTGAACATGTGAAAGGGTGAAGGAAACATAAAAGCACTTCGGGCTGGCTTCTTGAGCTATGTCACCCAACAGGTAACATCACCTATCTATAGCAGCATATCAGCATTTCATCTAAAAAAAAAAAAAAAAAAAAAAAACAGAACAAGAATGTCACAATGCATCTGCCTTAACGTCTAACTCCTATACATGCCATTCTTTAAGTTATCAGATTCACATAATGGTTCATGCTTGAAGTCTGGAAACTGCCATTTATTATCCATACTAACAGTTACAGTGACCGACATCTGTGACTTTATTAATTGAAACTTGTAAACAATTTTTTTTCTCATCATAAAGACATTTACATTGGTCATTTGCTGAGAAACTTAAGCTTAAACTTAATCTTTATCTTCTCAATATGTTTTCCAGGCTGCTGCTACCAGATCCACCACTGGCAGTTCACACGAGAATGTGAGTAGCTGGCTCTCTTTTGTCAGAATATTAGTTTGACTTGTTCTTTTCTATATTCTGTATTATTATCCGTATTTTTCTCAACAGACAAATCCCACAGCAAGTGCAACATCAGACACGGATGCCTGGACAAAACTGACGAACCACCTCTCACGTGTTGGCAGTGTCGGTGAGCGCATTTGTTTTGCTGACTATAGATGCAAAACTGCGTAGCATGGACACAGGTGTCTCACGTATTGTCTGCTTTTTGCTTCAACATAGGCTCAACGGCTAACTTCACAGAAGAGATCTCCATTGATGACCTTCTCGGCAACGTTGATCGAAACGCATACTACCGTTACAGTGGCTCCCTTACCACCCCTTCGTGCAATGAAGCTGTAGTTTGGACGGTCTTTAAAGAATCTGTCAAGGTGGACCAATCCCTGGTATGTTGTTCTTCATCTGTATCATCAGATGCATCAATCAGGAAGTGATAGAAACACCAAGAGTATTTTTCATTCCTGGTTCTTTACTGGTCATATATAATTCACACCATCAATCGACACGCAACTTAAGTAAATTTAAAAAAATTCAACTCGTTTATAAAGCTTTTCAAATCCTTTGCTATCTTTTAAACACTTTGACATTTGAAACTGACTCGTTAGAGATCTAGCTGGGAACTGAACAAGAAGAGTCTTGCTAAGGAAAGTGACCAAGCAGTTTAACAGAGGATTGGAAGATGGTAGAACGTGCCAAAGGGGCATCCGTTTTAGCAACACTCAGGTCTTTACGGTAGAGCAGCTTGACAGAAACCACTCGGTAAGCAGTCCACTTACTTTTTCAAACTGTGTTTAAAGGACTGAATGTGCAAGGAGGAAGATTATCTAATCTGATAAGTGAGGAAAAATTGCACTTCTAATCGCCTGGCTATAGTGCAGCATGGTGGTAGTAACATCATGCTATGAGGGTAGCAATGACACGTGGGCTGGTCAGAGTTAAGAGACAATGCTGGAATCTGCCTGGCTTCCCTCGATGGGTCAGTGTCTAAAGCATGGGAAGTCATGTATAGCAAATGAGCATAACAGTGTCCAGTCTAGTGTTAATGTAAGAACTTCAAAAATATCACTTTAATGTCTGTTTATTTTTGATTTACCTATTAATGTCCTTTTGGCTATAAAGGTGATTCCCCTCCTTTAGATTTATCTGATTTGATCCAGCTGCTCTTACTATGTGCTTATCAGGGAAGGCCAGAAAGAGATAAACATGTGACAGAGAGGACATTTCAATCCTATCGCTTACAATCTGTAAGCAGTGACTACATACTTTTGGCATGATGACAAAGTGTACGTCAGTGCAATAACAGTTTATCGCGTTTCTCGCTTTGGATGCAGGATCTCAATCATCAAAGATGTGACATTTCAACAGATGCTTATTAAGTAAATAGAAAACTTCTGTCGGTCTTAAAAGACAGTGTAAAACTCCCATTCTCTCTAAATCCACCAGATGCAGATGTTCCCGTCTAAGGCAGGATACCACGACGTGTTTCGGCCCACGCAGGATCTTAATGGCAGAAAAATCTATTCCACGTCGGCATCCAGCGTCCCTGGACCTATCTTACTGCTTATGCTGTTGACAAGTCTTTGTGCCTTTTTCATGTAGTTTGTGATCTGTGAAAAATACATCTTGCACTAAGTAGCTTTTTTATATGTTAAAAAAAAGTTTGAAAAAATGATTGTTGTTGTTGATTAAACTGCTTGGCGAAATCCACTATCGTCTTCACACAATGTTGAACTACAGAATGGGCTTAACGCATGTTTAGTGTTCACTGCGCTGCTATTCGAACTTCATCTACAGTAGTGGCGAACAATGAAAAATTCTGGAAATGAAATGATCAACTGCATCTCAGGTAAACCAGTGTGTGTTGGCTAATGTATTCTTGTATCTGAAATAAATTAGTGTTATTGAAGATGAAATGCTTTATTGAATGGAATTTTTTTCACTGGTGTCTGCCATGCAGCTACAAGCTTAAAGCTCTGCAGCCACTGGACTTCACTGAGCTGCTAATTGTATTTACTTTACAATTGGATATACGTCTGTCTGAAGACTCCTGATATGTAATATGTGGAAGTAAGAGGGCGTCAATCCCCTTATAGATGCTCATAGAACCTGAGCCACACAGCCACCTCTGCACCATGAAGGCTTGAAACGCGATTATATGAGGAAAATATGGATGTACTGCGCAGATTTTGTCCGGTTTTGGGAAGGTTTAATGTTCAACTGTAACTGAAGCCACGTTTTTAATCTCGGTACGGAAGGTGTAGCAAAAACACTTGGTGTTTTAGCCTGCATCTTCGTTGAGGAAAATATATTGTTGCTCATAAGGAATGTGGCTCATGCGTTTCTGTTGTGTAACTGGAAATCTTATCTGAATTTGTAATCACATTACACAACATTATGTCACCCTGGATACGAAAACATGCACGGTGTCCCAAATGTCAACCAAAGTTAAGGTTTTCAGTTTTGTTTGACATAAAAGTACAGCGATCCTGCTCTAAATTGGCCTAGTGGCTGTATACCTTCTCAAGTTAATCAATTTCCCATTTGCAAAGTCACTCTAACTTCGCCAACCTGACCTCAAGATGGATGCCGTGTGCATGAACAAGTGAAAGATCCACTTACAGTACATACTGTGTTTATTTGCCCTTCTGTCTCTTTGTCTTTAATTAAATCAGTAACACTGATGCGCGAGTGTTGAAATGTTTCTAAGGTGTTCCAATGTGCAAAATACATCTTAATGCATTATCAACTGGATTTGTAAACAGTGACTGTTTTCAACCTGGCAAGTGGGGAAACCCTGCTGTATTGGTTTCCCAACTTCTATTGCAACATGGCAAATCATAAATAACCGGAAAACAAATTTCATTGTTAGCAACAAAAAGACTGTGAAACCACTCCTGTCTCCAAGATGAATTAGCTCACACCCAGAGACAGAAAACCTTTTGAATTCAACTCCGATGTGTACTTGTTCACTCCAGCCAACCGCACCTACTAAAGGTTGTAGAGTTGAATAATAATGGAGGAGCTGTCACTTTGGATTGAATTGAATTGCAAAATCCTCAAAAGTTACACCTTTTTTTAACATGCAAAGTTGGCAGCTAGGTAAATCAATCACGCATCTCCTGTATCAAGCCCAAGAGTGCATATTTTCTGCTCCTTTGATGTCAAGTACGTATGCTGTGTTCAGATGAAACTTACGAGCTTGTGGTTACGACAAAAAATGGTTGACGTTCAAGTCATAAAATCAACTGTAACTGGCAACTCTTGGCATCTAAGTGGCAAAGAAACTAACAGTTTGGGAAGCCACTGACCAAATAATAATGAAAAAAATGAGTCTGTTGCAAAATCATTCCCAGCATATTAGTTTACCATCCTCGTCCGCCCTTTCTGAACATCATTACGTCGACCCCACAGCTCATGGCCACCTTCTAGGTTGTGAATACCACAAGAGGGGCCTGTCTCGTCGAGATGAAGGGTAAAGGCATTACTGGTTCAATCTCCAGACATCAAAATGTCCCTTCTTGTGAATTTCCAGACACTGACGGTATTTTTGCCACACTCAAATTGTCAACCAACAAGCTTGATGGGCCTCTGCAAATGGGTGAGGCTCTTTACATATAGCCTCCTATGATTACTATGCAAATTAGGCTACCCTTGGGTGGTGTAGAAAATCTTGAAGTTAATAATGCAGCAAGCAAAACTGGTTTTGAAAAAGGATGGCGGCTAGTGCTGTGTCATTTACTCTCCCTTTCAAAAACATTAGAGCAGTGAGGCCAATTCTTTTATTTTTTGCTGTAGACTAAAAACATTTGGGTTTTGACATCAGAAGATGAATATGAGACGAGAGATCAGCATATCAGCTTTTATTTCCAGGTGTTTACATCTGGATCTGGTCTTATTGCTAGAGATGTAACCAACATGAAAACCAGAGAGCTGTCTATGGGTGAAAAACAAAATTGTGAAGATGGAAATTCAAGTCATTGCACAAACATTGGTCATAGCCAGTACAACCATTTGGAAAATCCTGAAGAAGAACTAGTGGTGTTCTGAATAACAGACATCGAACGGTTAGACCAAAGAAAACAGCATCAGTTGATGACAGAAACATTGTGAGAGCTGTAA
Organism: Chelon labrosus; assembly: GCF_963514085.1. NCBI lineage: Eukaryota > Metazoa > Chordata > Actinopteri > Mugiliformes > Mugilidae > Chelon > Chelon labrosus. The sequence goes on from NC_140352.1 coordinate 21,022,929, forward strand.
AGAAATGGAAAAGTTCAAGTTCGGCGAACGAAAGGATCTGCTCATGGTCCCAAACATACAAACTCATCTGTGAAACACAATGGAGGTCACGTTATGGCTTGGGCTTGCATGGCTTCTTCCCGGACGGGCTCATTAATCCTCGTTGCTTGCAACATTTTGCCTGCCAATTTAAAGAAAGACGCTGCCAAACTGGTTGGGGGATCCGTCATTATGCAACAATGTTATGTGCCAAAACACACTGTCAAAACTGCAAAGGAGTTCAAAGAAGCGGAAGGTTTTAGACTGGCCAAATCAGTCTATAGCCTTAAACCCCACAGAGCATGCATTTTACCTGCTACAGAGGAGACTGAGGGCAGTAACAACCCAAAAGAAACAACAACAGAAACAGGCTGCGGTGAAAGCCTGGAAAAGCATGACAAAAGAAGAGTGCGATGAGTCACATGCTTGGTGCAGTTACTGGAAGCAAAGAATTTCCAACTAAATATTAAGTCTTATTCACTTTAATCCATTAAAAATATATCCGTTCCAATACCTAAATCTTAAACTGAGCGTAGACATTCAGCGCTATTTATTGTAGGAATAATCAGTGTAATAGCACACACCGAGGCAAGAAAAGACACCTGTCATTCACACATCCCAATACTTTGGAAGGGGAGTGATATAACAGCAAAGACTCCACATCTGACCAGATAAGCCTGTCTTTCAGTGACTCCTCTGTTTGTCTCTATGTATATGTGTATGTATCTATATGGATTTATGTAATTTATTGATTTTTTTTTTTTTTTTTTTAGAAATGACATGCAGTGGAACAGCCTCCACCGAAGGAGTTTTTTTTTTTTCTCCAAAAGTGCTGCTCTTTGGTGAGGGCGGGTCCAAATCAGGATCAACAGGTGGAGCCAGACTTGACTCATATTGGGTGGTTGTAAGATCAGTTTTATTAGGGATTTTTATTTTTGTCTTCAGTACAACATCCACTATGGTGGATTCTTAGGTACTGGCTGTCTCCTGGGCCTGTCTATGTTATAATCTCATTTTGAGACTTTACATTAATAAAAATACTACATGGTTGCATCGGACTGGAAACTTTGGGAATGAGGAATGGTGCAGTGAGGTAAAGTAAATCACGGCATAGTCAAGTCACAAAGGTATGATGTGACAAATGCAACTGTCACCTAGTTTAAAAATAAAAGAAATATGGTTTCATTCATACACACACACAAATGTCAACACAAGTGAGAATATCTTGCCAAGAAAAACAATCACGGCATTATCCATGAGCAAATGCCACTTGCTTTTATCTAAGGTACGAATGTCCTATTGGATAATTACTGCATGGGGGATTTTCTTTCAGCTGACAACAAGTTATTTAACCCCAACAGATGCAATGAGTAGCTTCTTATTTCTTAAACAACCATGTTAAAAGACACATCCCGTGGTTGTGGAAAAGATGTTAGTTTGTTTGAGAAGGGTCAAATCATTGGCATGCATCAAGCAGAGGAAACATCTAAGGAGATTGTAGAAACTACTAAAACTGGGTTAAGAACTGTCCAACACATTATTAAAAGCTGGAAGGATAGTGGGGAACCATCGTCTTCCAGGAAGAAATGTGGTCGGAAAAAAATACTGATTGATCGTGATCTGCAATCACTTAAACATTTGGTGAAATCAAATCACAGAAAAACAACAGTGGAACTCAGGGCTATGTTTAATAGTGAAAGTAAGAGCATTTCCACACGTACAATGTGAAGGGAAATGAAGGGATTGGAACTGAACAGCTGTGTAGCCTTAAGAAAACAACTAACCAGTGAAGTTAACTGGAAAAAAGGCTTCAATTTGCATAAAGACGGAAAAAGGAAGAAGGTCATGTGGTCTGATGAGTCATCAGGCTCAAGTTATGAAAGAGTGATTCAGGGAGTGATTCATGAGACATAATTTTAACATTTTCACCTGGATTGGCCACCACAGAGTCCAGATCTTAACCCCACTGAGAATCTTTGGGATGTGCTGGAGAAGGTGTCAGACTCTCCCATCATCAATACAAAATCTTGGTGAAAAACTGATGCAACACTGGATAGAAATAAATCTTGTGACATTGCAGAAGCTTATCGAAACCATATTGTTGGCAAGGCAAAATATCCAAAATGACAAGCAGGATACCTCCTGCTACAAATAAGGTTGGATTTTAATACTTGGATTTTTTATGACTTAATACATTGGGTTTTGTATTTGCGAAGCCTCCCTGGTGCATGCAGAAATATGGGGGTGCAGCATGGCAGGGAAAGGTTCATTCTTAGCTAACAAAGACACAACTTCTACAGTGCACTACACACGAATGAAAACATAACTGTGAATACTGCATTGAGTTTCATACAATAGATCAACCTTAATCCTGCACACTGGTCTTTTATTCCTTCCTTGTCACAGAGTCCTAAAGTCTTCATAAATCGGTACAGGTGGTGGGTGGATGGGCCAATAGAAAACCAGACCTTAAGTACGATCATTCATCAATTCCTTTTTCTAATCTTAAAGTCACTGCGGTGTGTGTGGGTGGCTGGTGATAACACCAGCATGGTGTTAACACGAGGCTCCAGCCTCCAAGGTGTACTTACATAAAAGGGGCGGGTTCCGTCTACCTGATGTAAATATAAGGTGGGAGGATGAGGCTGGTTCTCATTCACAGCTGTCAGTAGATAGAAAGGAGCCACAGGTGCGTCAAAGGTAAGACAATCTGCTGCTCAGGTCAACTGGATTCAGCCGCAGCAAAAACGTCCTGCTTTAATGATCGGACACAGACTTCTCGATTATTTTTTTTACCAATTGGCCCCGGTTAAAATGTCTTGCTAGTTTAATTGTTATTTTTTTTTTTTTAAATCTTGTTTGAATTATCGTGCACGGGTGGATAATCTCTAATTTGCGTGATATCTGCACCCGGATACGTTTTATTTCGTCACATATTTATCATTTATGTTTTACATGGGGTTTTTGTCTGTTTCAGATGAACCGTCTTGTAGTAGCTGCTTTTGCTCTGTGCGTCCTGGTACCCAGCGCACACTGTGCCACGGACGCCATCGGTATGTCCTTGTTGAACCACTGAAACATCTTGAATTTCTAGGAACTATTAATCTCCCTATTTTGTTTATCTATTGTCCGCTTTTTAGTAAGTGTAACACTAACTGCTCTTCTCTTCCTCCAGCCTGGTGTTATCATGAGCCAACCTGCAGTAAGTAGTCCATCACCTTTTTCTCTCTAAATGTCCTCAATACTACCATCTGTCCTAAGGTCTTGATCTTTATTGCTCTTCAGCGACTTAAAGTCTGGTTTCCGTTTACAGATGACACTACCTGGCCAACTATTGCTACAAAATATTGCAATGGCACCCGGCAGTCACCTATTGACATCGTCACTGCAACAGCGGCAGCTGACTCCAACCTCACTGAATTCACATTTGTCAACTACAACAGCACCTCCGCCCTGAAGAAGATTGAAAACACTGGAAAGACAGGTGAGGATGTCTGAACTGAAAAGTCTGGTTTTAAACACTTCCCCCTCAAGTCATTGTTTTCTTCAGGCTTTTCTCAATGTAACCTTGCAACAGTTCCTACTGTATGTTGGAGAGGAGTCAGTTGGCAGGGTGTTACCATGCATGTATTTACACTGGACTATTGGTGTAATTCAGCACCAATACTGAAGCATTTCCTGTTTTTTCAACCCTCTTCCAGTCAAAGTGGGCCTCGACAGTGGCATAAGGATTTCGGGAGGAGGCCTGTCCGAGGCCTACGACAGCCTGCAGTTCCACTTGCACTGGGGTAATGGTACTGCTATCCCTGGCTCTGAACATACTATGGATGGCAAGCGCTATCCTATGGAGGTATATAAATTTATTTATTCATTTTTCTCATTTCAGCTGGGATCTCTTTGCTAAGCCAATATTAAAATAAATGCTTTGCTTAAATTCCCCAGTTGCACATTGTAAACAGCAAGTCGAGCTATAACGGGAACACAACTCTAGCCGTTGCGGACTCTGAAGGACTTGCTGCCCTTGGTTTCTTCATTGAGGTAAAAAAAAAAAAAAAAGTTTTTATAATGCCGCAACACTTTAGTCATCTGTCTCATAGCTTTTCACTCCATGCATCACTTTTAATGCTTAATTGGATTTTTTTTAAAGAGTGTACTTTTTCCAAAATCTGTCCAACGGGACAATGTTGTTTCTTTTTCAGGAAATGTCTGGGAATGCAACTGGCCAACCAGCAAGCTGGAAGAATTTGACCTCCTATTTGGCAAGCATCAGAAATGGCGGTAAGATGTTTTCCGCTCTTGTGGGAATTGCAATGTTCTTCTACTGTCACCCACTTCAATAAATACAGGATTTGGGGGGTCTCAAGAATGTATTTGATGCATTTTGAATGCAGTGTCTTCTACAGCCCTTACAGAGGTGGTTTTATTTTCTCAGGTGACTTCGCTTCAATAACGCATGCGATTTCACTGGACGATCTTCTGGTCGGGGTGGATCGTACCAAGTATTTCCGCTACCTTGGCTCCTTGACCACCCCCACTTGTAATGAGGCTGTTGTGTGGACTGTGTTTAAGGATACAATCAAAGTCAGCAAAGATCTGGTGAGCTTTCTCTTCATATACAACAAGCACACATTCTCTACTAGTGATTCAAGCAGCGGCTAACTGACTCGATATCCCCTCTCCAGATTGACCTCTTCAGCACAACGATGCGCATCTCCAACAGCTCGTCACCTTTGATGATCAATGTCTACAGAAACATCCAGCCAGTGCAACGGGTCACAACACAGCCTGCTAGCAGCAGCAGCAGCAGCAGCTCTACAGCCTGCTACTCTCTGGGTCTAATGGCTCTCAGCCTTGTATTGGGGAGGAGTTAAGAATGGAAAAACGTCTGACCTCTTCAGTTCAACCCCTATCCTACCTTTGTTTCGTACTTAGAAGTACTACTGTTTATCTATAATCCAATGCTCTCATTTTAGTGTTTTGTAGTGTTATGTGCTGCAGTTTATGGTCAGTCTCTCACATCTGAACTGAGCCATAATACCACAAAATACTTGCTTTTCAATTTGTACATATTAATATTATCATGAAATGGCTGAGAAGCATTAAATAATGGTCACGGCTGCCTGCGCCGTCAAGTACTCTGCACAAGTTTATTTTGAACTCACAAAAAAAAGAACAATTCCGACTCGTGTCTGTTCCGAGTCGCCGAAGCTACACCCAGTGTTGGGAGGGAGGAAGTGGGGTGAGCTGACTTGCACTGTGTTTACTGGGTACATGTAGTAATGGTGGTTTTGAAATCCAGTTGGATGAGTTAATAGTATTTAGTTGCAGAAAAGTCTGATTTAACGTTGACCTGCATCTGAATTTGAACTTGTTTTAGTCTTTTTAGAGAGTTGAATGCTCTAAAAACCAATGCTGTGTCTTTTAGCTGGTGTAATGAAGGATTCAAGTGTCCCTTAATCACATGAGCACCATTATTTTACAAGATGACTGCCTTATTTTATTTTTTTTTGTCTTTAATGTTGCGTTGCACCACTTGCACATGTAACATCTATGATGTCCTAATCTCATAAAATATTGTCACACACTTTTTTTTGTTGTTCTTGATTTCTTGGAGTATTGTCCTGGAAAGAAATGGGATCAAATTCAATCCCTATTGTGGGGAGAAAGAAAAGGATATTTGAGCTTTTGAGAGCTCGTGGTTACAATTCACAAACCATTAACTTGCATGAAAGCCTCACTTATCAAAGGGTTGTGCTTTATATCAAGAGTCCCTGTTTTAATTCCCTGAAGATGTAATTGTTTCTGACTGCTTTTAATGTTAACAAATGACTTGGGCCATTTACATTTTCCGCTTAAGCAACAGAACAAACACTCCTATGTAAACTCAAACTTCCTTGAATAAGGATAAGTCAGTAACTGGATGTATTATCAAAAGGTGAAAAGAAGCCCTTTGAAGTAACCAAAAACAATATTTAACTTGGCGTGAAGGTATTTATTCCATTTATTTGTTTGTTTTTAAATCGACGACTCCCCCACTGGCATCACAGATTTGCATAATACTATCGACTCCTAATTTTAAACTGTCTCGAAATGAATCAAAGCAGAACTGCGAAGACATTGTTATCATTCTGCCCTTCCTTCATTTTTCTAACCTTTTGCAACGCCCGGATCCAATGATCTCTTTTAGATAAGTGTGTCATGTGCCCTGGGACAGCAATGCCACTCAGTGATTTTAGTCAACACACCTTATGTCTGTCACTTGAGAATGCTCAGCATTTACACTATTGTATCATATGTATGTCACGACCTATGCACTTAGAAACGACAGGTTTGAACACAAAGGCTGTAGGATCAAGAGATATGACTTTTTGTAGTCAGAAGAGAAAAAAAGGAAAGAAATATGAAGACATTTTAATGACAATGAAAGCTACAGTACATAGATGTAAAGTAATGACATATATTTTAACCTGAGAAAAGCATTAGAGCAACCAAATGTAATCACAACATACACTGCTTGGCCAAAAACAAGTCACCACCTGGATTTAACTCAACAAACAGGTACGAGCCTCCTATTGGATAATTACTACATGGGTGATTATCTTTCAGCTGACAAGACTCTCCCATCATCAATACAAGATCTTGGTGAAAAATGAATGCAACACTGGATGGAAATAAATCTGGTGACATTGCAGAAGCTTATCGAAAAAATGCCACAGCGAATGCGTGCTGTAATCAAAGTTAGAGGCGGTCCAATGGACTTTTTTTTTTGGCCAGGCAGTATATCTTCACGTACCACGATAGTAATTAACATTCATGTAAAATATGAACAACATGTTTAAAATCCAGTTATCATTATGTAAAAATAACACAGGCCGTTTTCAGCCTTACACACTGCACTTCCTGCAAGTTTAATTCAACAACATATATTTCTGTTTGTCCTGTATATATAAAACAACATGCACAAATATCTAATTCTAAGGGAAGAGCGTGATAAATGAACTGATTATTGCTGATAAGGTTCTTTTCCTTCTGTGATCCTTGTTTGTCATCCAAACATAAGGCTGTTGTTATGAGGGATTAAAGTGTCAAATTACCATAATCCAGAAAAAGGGATGTGTAAAATTCCATAGCAGGACAATGAGAGGCTGCAGAAGTTTCAACCGGGTCATCGGTGTGCTCTCATAAAACGATGTATGCACAATAAAACATCCCCTCTGTTAAAGTTCACGATGGGTATTCAATGCAAACGTTTGATAATGCAAGAAGTAGGCAAAGTGTAGGCTGTGGTGTTATGGGGGGATGTGATGATGCCAATAGTCTCTGTTACCTTCCAGCGGAATGAGCAAAGCGGAACCAAAGCAGCTGCTCAGTTTTCAGCACACGTCAGACAAGTTCCAGGTTTCCAATTAGCTCATTGATTACCAATATAACGGAGACCAGGAGGAGCCAGCTGCTTGTTAGCGCCGCAGACGATCCCGTGAAGTGACAGGTGCATTCCTTTGGGTTTTTAGGGTTTTTTGGAGCGGTCGTCGTCGGAGCTGGACACTTTAGCCAGTCCACTGCAGTGGATTTAGGTGTGACAATTTCTTGGTTCAGTTGTCCATTCTGGACCACCCAGTAGAGGTTGTCCTTGAAGAAGTAGGCATCGCCTAAAAGACAACAGCGACCAGTGAATACAACCTACTACATGAGAGATCAGGGGAGATTATATATATATATTTTTTTATTGTTTTCATCTATTTAACAGCTGGACTTAGGACATAGCTTGCAATTTTTACTTTAATTGCAACATTTGATCAGTTGGAAATAAATTTAGGAATGATTATTTGACTCCACAAGTGCTGCACAGTGAGGACAGTGAAAGCAAGCAATTGTTTGGGGCCCCATGAATAAAAAAAGAAAAATGAGAACGGGGGCCCTGCACATTTATGCCCCCCTCAGGATCAATAGTGACTTATTCATTGATCCCCTCTTTTTTTTTCTCATTGTCTCATTACAGTTTCAGTCTGCTCAATCATTTGGTTTATTTTAAAATACATATAAACTAACGACACTAATGACTCACATGCCTTTGATGCAATTGCTGCATGCTTTTATGCTAAAATAAACTATTATGTCCTTCTGTGACCTTCTGCACATTTATTATGCATAAACCTGCATTTTCTGTTCATTGTTTGTACCGCTGGTCACAAGACCCATTGCTTTCAATATTTAACTTAATAGCAAACGGCTATTCAGGTTATGATTCAGATTATTTGTGGCGTTGAGAGTTTATTATCTTGATCTTTGTTATCTTCCTTAACTTCATTCCTTTCCGTGACGCGCCAGCTGAGACACGCGACGGCACTAAAATAACCTATGGTTTTGTGTGTACAGATAAACCTATGTTTATCTGTACTTGTGTCTGAAATGTGTAGCATATTCAGGCATATGAACGCAATGTTACCTTCTCCCCAGCTAATGATATCATCCATGTGGGTAGGCATTCCTCCCCAGAGGCTGTTGTCTCGTGGGTAGTCCGGATCCGGCTGCCTGATCGCCTGTTGATCCTTCTGGCTCTCGTCAAATCTCCAAAACTGCCCCCCGCTGAACAGGTAGGTCTTGCCGTTGTGGGCCCAGGTGAAGGCTGCATCCACTCTGTCCACCGGCGTCCCGTCGCTTCTCCTCATGCCCCAGTCAGAGAGGGCGCGAGGGTACCCGGGCATGGCTTGTGTGTCTTTGAAGAGCCAGTACTGAGATCCTGAATACATTGAGCAGAATGTGGGAGAAAACTTGTTTATGTAGATTGTTATTGAGCAGATCTTTTATGTGCTGTTACCATGTGACATGTTTCAGTGGTTTTGCTTATATTTTACAGTGTGCATGATCCTATTTGATTGAGAGCCACTTGGTGAAGTTCTTTAAATAGACTGAGCAATGTATTTTAAACGTCTTACTTAGGTTTCAAAACATCTGTATGATGTGTACCTGTTTCTTCTCTGGACTAATACATATACAGCTAATACAGCAACATATAGAAATGTAAAAAAAATATGTATATATATATATACATATAATATACATATAAAATATACATATAAAATATGTATGTATTTTTTTTTATTTTTTTATTAAGTTGACATGGATATATAGAATATTATTCTAAAGCAGGGGTGTCAAACTCATTTTAGTTCAGGGGCCACATACATCCCAATCTGATCTCAAGTGGGCTGAAACAGTAACATTATAACATAATAAGCTATAATAAATGACAACTCCAAATGTTTCCCTTTGTTTTAGTGCAAAGAAGAACAAGTACATTATGAAAATGTTTACATTTAGTAAACTATCCTTTCACAAAACATTTTGTGAACAACCTGTAATGTCAGCAGAAAAATAAGTGCAATTTCGGCGCATTGCTGTCTGCTGTTTAGTTCCGGGTGTTGTGTTCTCGTCGCTACTTTTACTAAGACAGTGGACAAACTAGGAATAGCAGTTACTTTTATTAAAAAATTGCATTTAAAGTCTTTGCAAATTCCCAAATCCCGCGGGCCTGATTGGAACCTCTAGCGAGCCAGTTTTGGCCCACATGCCGTATGTTTGACACCCCTGTGATTTTTGTGTAAAATAACAAATAATAAAATAAATAAAATTATTGTTGTACAAGGACTGCAATGACATTTTATCTCTGCTCAAACTCACCGCATTCAAAAATAACATCAAATGTGTGAGATGACTCAGCCACGTTCAAACCTCCTACCCCTGACTCCAAAATTAGATGAGCCCACGTAACTACAACATTTCTTACCAATGAAGAAGATAATCAGGCTATCACTCCGCCTCTCATAGACAGCATCAATCCGGTTGGTTCCCGACGGAAGGCCATACCAGAAGTTTTTGATCTGGGCCGGATTAAAGGACACCAAAGAGCCATCTCGCTTGATTCTCCAGAACTGTGCACCTTTTCAAGAAGAGAGAGCGAACACTTCACCAATACATTGTGCAACTGTTTATGCAGACGCAGGATAAATGATAAAGAGGTCACCGAGATGTGATGGTTTCTTTTAATTTTTTAATTTTTGTCACATAAATGAGTATTTATATTTTGTTAAATGTATACTCCCTGATGATTTTTTTCTTACCTTTAAAAAAGAAGACCTCTCCCCTGATATTTGCTATAGCATCAAATCCTCCCTTACACCTCTCATCAAATGAGGGATCAGCACTGGGACAGAGAAAGTGTACTTTTATTGCATGTGGATTGATGAAATGAAAAAAGAATCCACTAGAGGGTGCAACAAGACCCACCACTGCAACAGACAGGATCGACCACAAGGCTTTTATCTTTATCTTATAATGATTGGTCTTAAAATTCTCATCAACATTCATTTGGCCATGTGCCCACGCGAGCATTGACAGTTTGTAAAAGCAAACGATAAGCGCTTAATGTCTGGATTGAGAGACCATCGTTTGGCTCAACTCACGGCTGTGTTGCTCTTGGGGGAGGTTGAGTGGGCAGGCGCGGGAGATCAGGATCAACACCACCTGGTCGCCCACTGTCCTTCACACCTACAATGAAATAGTGACACAGCTGAGGAGGGAAAAAGCTGATGACAGCTCAGGAAACCCACATTCATCTGAGAAGCCGAAGGTGTTTGACTAACAGGATGCCGGGTCTTTTTAAAGACACGACAGAAACTGGTTCAATGACCACCTGTTAATGACAGCATCTTTCCAAGAATTATAACCACGGTGTGTTTTAGCCTTTTGACTGAGTAAGCAGTAGACATTTATTTTACAAGGCCTGCGTTTGTCTATCCTTCCCAAACCATCATGTTTACCTGAACTTACTGTCTTAAACCTTTGTAAATCAAGAATTATTACTGTTGTGATGAAAGGCCAAAAGGGAACAAAAGAGATTTTCTAGAGCCATGACTTGACAACAGTGACATGTCTGATATAGTCTATAAAAATCAGTCTACCACTTTGGTGCAGACTAACAGTACTATACTGTATATTATCAACTATTGGATAGGGGTTTAAATCAATGCTTTTTTCAGTGCAGCTACTTTGATCTGCTAGCATTGTTACAAGCAAATTTCCTCTGACCTCTTCTCAGGTGTCCATGTCTGTACTTTGATTGGTTGAAGTAAATCAGTTTAAACACTGCAACATCTACTTCGGCAGCTGTAATATGCAGTGAGCGACTCTGTTTCATCACATTTTTTCTCCAATTTTTAATTTGATTTGAAAAGACTCCTTATCAGTAAAAAACTGTGTGTTTCATATGTAGTGATATTACAGTCTGTCCTTTACTTTGATCACTGACCGTAAAGCTGCTGGATGGCCAGCATGTCGTCCAGGGCCAGGCGAAAACTGGCGATGTCTCCCACGGGACCCTGGTAGTACGGCCTCATGATGGACGGGTCAGAGGAGGAATGAGACAGGCCCAGCGCGTGGCCGAACTCATGCACTGCTACTGTGAACAAGTCTGTGCTGCTGCTGTCACCTGAAGAAGTGTGAAGCAAAGTGTTACTGGATGACATAAAAAAACAAAAGCATAAATTTTGTGCCTCTGTATGAGGAGATCTTTCTTGTTGCACTCTTTAAATGTAGGGTAGCACAGGTCTTCTAGCAGCATCTAATCATCATGATTTCAATCAGTGAATACCTCCATAGCTCCAGAACTCATCATCATCAAAGTGTGTGTCACCCGACACGTTTGCCCGTGCCAGGGAAGAAAGCGTGGGCCAGGGTGCCACCGCGGCCGTCAAAAGGGTACCCGTCACTGTGGAGCTTTTGCGCGAAAGACACTCTGATGTCACTATTTCTGTCAATTGGCAGCTTTTGGATATTCAAGGGAGCCACGTCACTCCAGGCTTTAAAGGCATAATACATGATGTTGTCCACCAAATCGTTTGGCAGGTTGGGTGATATTGAGGCTGTTGGGTAGCTGTCGATACTGCAGACAAGAAGACGAGTTTGTATCATTACAAAGTATGAGACATTTCTTCTAAATCTGTTCACTGTGCAACATTTTTGAGGTTTGAGTCGAATTCAAACTGTCTGTTAAGCTTATCACCAAATTCTACAGGTCACGTTAGGACATGCTGCATAATCACAAGTTATTCAGCCATTCAGAGGCATGGTGCAGATCCCGGGGGGAATTATTTGAAATTGAACAAATGTATTTTCAGATTGATTCCTGTGCAGTACTTTTTGAATGATATGGTGAGCCTCTACGTAGTTGCGATTTATAGTGGCATAGTATGAGTTGCATACGCAAAAAAAAAAATCACTTTTGTGCCCCCCCCAATCCTGATCGGATCTGCACCCCTGTTCAGAGGGTTAAATGTCTGTATATTTCACCTTAATCTTTTTGAAATCCATTTAAATGTTTGTTTGTTGTTTTTTTTTACGATGCTGTCTGTTTTCTTGAAGGTCCAGTGTGTTTGGCCTCTTGTGTTTTTCTTGTTTTTAACAGCCACTCCAGATTCCTCTACATGCTTATAAGGGAAGGTGAGAGTTTATTCAAGTGGTTGCAATCTGAAACTTTACCACCTGAGGTCACTATATCCTACACGCTGGACCCTTTACGTCTTTTATAGCTCAAGGCCCTCGCACATCAAACAAGACATGAAACAACTACCGGCAACAAAGGCCAACTGTCACCTGTGCCTGACCAAAGTTACGCTTGAACACACCTCAAATACTACAGCTATCAACCAGCTAGAACATACTTTACCACTCTACGTGTGAGCATGGCAGTAAACTGTATTTGTCATCCACAAGTGTAATCAGAAAGAGCTATGATTTTCTAGGAATCGAGAAAACAAGTTTCAGTTTTTCTTCCCATGCACTGAGAGTGACCATGCTCACAGAAGTCCTCTGTCACAGATTCACACTGGAGGAAGCAGTGGTTATACACTAATATGCAACGGTTATTATACGCTCACTGACAGCCTGACACCAGGTGTGCCACCGCCTTTATGCACTTGCAGTGTTTCCCTAGGTTTTAACTTTTTGACTACACTGACTTGAATCACCTTGTTGTTAAAATGCTATCGTTTTTTTAATCCAAAAATACATGCCATAAATAAACTATACATTTGTGGGAAGAAGGCAGATCAATAAACGTCCCCACATACCATTAGGATCCTGTTTAATGTGAAAAAAAAAACAGAGGAAAGAAAATCCCTATGATTCAACAAGACAACCAGTGTGACATGACAGGAAACGCACCTCCATGTGAGGTCTGTCTTGTGAAAAAACCAAGGAGAAAAATGCAACACTGGAAAGAAAACTCCTATGATTCAATATGAAAACCACAGTGTCACGTGACAAGAAAC